>NC_083872.1:39780242-40405242 GCF_032452875.1 Bos javanicus
GGCCCTTCTTTCAAGGAAATGTAAAGATGAGCCCCCCAAATCTGAGTAACTCCAATACAGGTCAGAATGGGAAGAACATCATTATTAACCATGAAAAGTATAGTTGATGAGCTCAAGGAAGACTTCAGAGCTGGGGAGGCAACCCTAAGGTAGAAAAATTCACCTAGCAGAGAATGTGGGATGGGAAAGGTGCAAAATGAATTCATAAGTCAGCCAGCTACAGTTTGGCACTGTATATTAGGGACAATTGGGAAATATTGCTTAAGAGAAGAGTGGGTTTGATCATAGCACTGAAATCTTAAAACAGTTGCTGATCATACCTGGTTTTGTAATTTTATAGACAAGTGGGAGAAGCTACTAAAGATTTTTTGAGCAAGGAAATGATATAGTAAGACATTCCTTAAGCGTTTGTATTTGGCAATGGGGTGACAAAGAAATCACCAACTACACCTCTAATGCTAGAAGTGATCTCAGGAGACATGACCCCATCTCGACTGCAAGGAAACTGGAATGTGCCCAGCCCAGGATCTGGAAGTGAACAGACACCGAAGTACTTCCATACCTAGCCAACTGCTCTTGCTAATATCACTGTTGAATTACTGTAATTCTTGTGTTTTCTTATTTTGTAAGGCCATTTTCTAAAAGAAAAATTGACAGAATTACTGACACATAATTGTGTTCATCACTCTATTGAAAAGAACTCCCTCAAAAATTTGCTTATTTTTACTTGATTAAGCAAAGTTTGACAATCAATACCTGTGTCCTTTTCTCACAGCTGGCCTGGAATTGAGGCAGGGGTATGTATATCCTTAAATATAGTGTAGAAATCTTCTGAAGGAATAAGTGACAACTATTTTTTTTTTTTTCACCTGAATAGCTTCATTTGTTTTACTCAGGTAGAAAGATTAGCAGCATCTTGCGACTAATGATCAATGACTTCTAAACCATGTCAATACCTTTTTAGTGTTAAAGCATAATGAAAACTTAATGAAGTCTTCCTGGTACATTAACTTTCTATGAGAAAATATACATAAGAAATGCATGCTCAGCAGTCAAGAGACTCTGTGTGAGTTTTACAGGTATTCTTGACTTAACAATTTCGTTCCACAAACACTGAGTAACTAGTTTGTTAAAAGTTCTGTATTAAGCAATTCTGTGAGATACAAAAATGATATATGAGTTGGATAGTTCTCTCAAGGACCTTTCAGAATAGAAGTTAATTTACTTGCTTTTAATTCTAAACAGATTTGAAAATCTAGTAGAAGGCTGCCTACTGGCTGGCAGAAAAGACTGAGATTGTATAGTCATATAAGACTGAACATAACCAGTGCCATTATCCAAATCTAATCCTTGGGAGCACAGTATGAGGTTAACACTGAATGTGAACATGAATGACATTTTAACGAACATCTACAATGTGCAAAGGGCTGGTGGCTCAGTGGTAAAGAATCCGCCTGACAATGCAAGAGACATAGGTTTGATCCCTGAGTCAGGAAGATCCTCTGGAGAAGGAAATGGCAACCTACTCCAGTATTCTAGCCTGAGAAATCCCATGGACAGAGGAGTCTGACAGGCTATAGTCCATGGAGTTGCAAAAGATTTGACACGACTGAGCGACTAAGCAACAACAATCTTTTCACACCGGCTGCTCACAACCTCACTATGTGCAAAGCAGTTTCCTGTGGGATTTGGAGTGAGGTACAGGAATGAAGCAAATATGAAAAAGGTTTTGCTCTGGAGAACAAAGACAGGAATTTAAAAAACTCAATGAAAATACAAAGCACCTGATGAAAGTTTCCTAAGAAAGTCTCAGGTAGTAGTATGGATTTTTGGAGGAGAATCCATTGATTCTATTTAGTGTTCTGAGAAGATATCCAAAAGCAAGTGGCATTTAAATTGAGTCTTGAGTGTGAGATAGGATCTTTAAAGCTAAGGAAGTAAGGGAAGGACATTTCAGTCTCATTCCCCAATTCATTTATATGGGTAGAATCTAGCTAATATGTATCTATGTTAGATGTTCTGAGAGGTAGGTATCACCTGGGATAACGTGTGAAGGCATGGCTGTCAGGAGCCTCCTCTCTTCTCTCTTTAGGGAGGTTTGCCCATGTAATTTAGTGGTTGCTTTTGCTGTTACTTTTGTGTTTGGCATTAGTTTCGTTGACATCAACTGTCTCCCTGAAGCCCTTGTTCAAATTGGGGTCTCTTCGATGCCAGGGCCCAGGAAAGGTCCCGTTTTACTACACAAGAAACTCTGCAGAACATAATCCAGGGTAACGAGGCACTACCCAGCTGTCCTGAGGAAAGCACGTGACTTAAACATGCTAGAGACCCCTTAGATGAAGGAATCAAATGGAACAAACTGAACTCTCAAGATCAACTTTGTTATTCCTCAGTCCAGCAGCAAGAAGGTAGTGTCTGCTCATGACAGACAGACACATCTCCATGATTCCATCCATTTAGGGTTATGTGTGCATTTTGCAGCAAGATGGAACTCGACTCTTCTCACTCAAAAAGGCAGAGCAGAATGCAAAGGAAAAAGGATAATACTTCTCTCCCTCCTTCCCTTTTTCTCCATCCACCCACCCACCCTCCTACATACCCACACATACACAAACACAAATATGGTTTGTGGACGTTAAGTACCTTTATGCAATTATTAGTAACATGTTACTTGGAAAATACTACACAATTTCTAAGATACAATGGATATTTCAAAAATGTATTCAAGTAGGCTCTAACAGGGCTTCCCAGGTGGCACAGTGGGTAAAGAATCTACCTATCAATGCAGGAGATGCGGGTTTGATACTTGGGTCAGGAAGAATCTCCTGGAGTAGGAAATGGCAACCCATTCCAGTATTCCTTCCTGGAAAATCCACAGACAGAGGAGCCTGGTGCACTACAGTCCATGGGATCACAAAGAGTTGGACATGACTGAGCATGCATACACAGAGGCTCTAAGAAGATTCAAGCGGACAACTTGCTTAAATTTTTTCTCAATTAAAATCCAAGTGAATTCATCTGTAAACAATTCACTTTCTCCAGACTTGCCTTGTTCAAACTGAACAAGAAAAATGTTTTCACTTAGAAAATGCCTGTCCATTAAACTTCATTTCCCATGTGTTAAAATTTATGTATTAGAAAGTTTGAAGCCGGTTAAATATGTTTATTTTCATTCACTGAAAAATTAAATTCTTGAAAGACTGCATAGTTAATGTACAACAGTATAAAAAGTAACATGTGTATATACTTTAACCTATTCCTAATATCTATCTAAATATTTGAAAAGGAGGATACTTATTCTAATTTGGGAATAAACTCTTTGTCAATGCAGCAACCAATATATAAACAAAAATGCAGCAGTAAAAACATGTGTTATGCAGGATATCCTGGCAGAAAATGTATAAATTGGGAAAATCTACCACTTATTCACAAGAGCCTAATGAAGCAGAACTAAGATCTGGCGCGCACTATCTGTCAGGTTGGGAATGCTGGCAAGCTCTCAGTTTCATGCAGAATAGCATTGTTCAAGTCTCATCTCTTGGAACAAAGCTCCTTTTTCACCCTTCAGTCAAAACAGTAAACCTGTAATTGTTCAAGAAGTTTTCATTTTTCTTAAGCTAATGTTAATTTAATGGGCATTCTTTTTCTACACCCCAACTGTAGGTAACCAGGGCACTGTGCTATCTTCAGAATCAATCTGTACCATGCATTGTGGCTTGTGAAGTGCATTTAATTGATGTTTATTGCAAGGGAAAATGATTTATAATGTCTAATAAGCATTCACAATTTAGAGCCTTGTTCATAAGAGCTTCCTGAAATAACAGAATCTTTGGGTGCATAAGTCTGTTCATAAAGGCTATTAAAACACATTGCATCTCTTTAGCCAGGGAACCTGATTCAGCTACAGACAGGATGAGGGATGCAGCACCAGCTATTTGCTTCTTTATTTAAGTCTGGTAAGGGCTAATTGAAAGGTTTCAATGTGTAGGAAAGATTAAATATGGCCCAGATTTTAGACAAAGGCATGCTTCCAATTTCTGAATGTTCATTTCTATTTCTGCAGGCTGCATTACTGTGTTGGCCAAAAGAGGCATATGGAGTTTCAACGACTCTCTAAGCTGCACATTTTTAACTTGCCTATGAAAAGACATTTTAAAATTTGTTACATTAGCCTGAATCATATGCCAGGTGTCAAGACTCTCCTCTAGTAATTTCTCAAGTTGTTTTGAAAGGTTAACATGAAAAATCAGAACAAAAAAGCTCCAGGATATACTAAAGAGAAAAAAAGTAATAAATACAAACATATCACTCATTTAGACTTGGACCGGGCTGGCATGATTTGGGGCAATCAGATACGTAACATATTCAAGTCAGTGAGTAAAGCTACAATATTTGTCTGAATTTTTGACACACACTATTCTATAGACTCTTTGAATGCAGGTCCCATGCCCAGTGCTCACTTATTCCTAAACACCTGTTCTGCCTTCTGCATTTCTACTCAGGACCACTACCCTCTTACCAGTTCCTCCAAAGTGAAACATCAGAAACTTCTCTGCCTCCTTTTTCTCTCTAACCTCCTCCACCAGACTCAGTAACCAAATCATGATGCTCTGGCCTGGCTGCTTCTTTCAGCCACTCTTCCCAAGCCAGCCCCTCCTCTGCGTTCTCTGGATATCTCTGTTAACCTCTGGTCTTCCTCAGTTGCTTTCCTCACCATTCCCACCTGTGGTAGCCTCGGGGCCACCCTGGGGCTCACAATGCTCAGTCTATCCTCCTCAATTTCTCAGACTCAGCCAGGCAACCCTGTTTTATATATTGAAGCTCCTTATTTCATTTGGAAAACAGACAAACCAAAAGATTTGATTCCTAAAATCAAAATTAAAATCACACTCATCTTACAAATAGTAACTTCCACTCATTTTAGCAAGCATAGATCTATCTTTCTCAAAAAAAAAACAACATTGTTTGAACCTTTCTAACTGCATGTAAAGAAAACTCACTCTTCTCAGCTTGGCACTCAATATCCCAACATCTGCCCCTGCCTTTTTGGGGTACTTGCTCTTCTTTCCCAAAGTCCCCAGTGTTCCACACCAGCATAGTCTAGATTCCCCAAATCCTGATCCTTCATTCTCTTTGTCCTTATGGCCAGAATGCTGACCTCCATCTGTTTGATGTTGCAGGAACAGCTTGAATCATATGTTTTTCATAAGGTTTCTGTGTATGGCTCCCTTAGTTACAATTCTCTTTTTCCTGGTCATCAGTTGGATTTTGTGTCACCACGATAACATCCTAAGGATGGGATGATCCTGGCGGGTTCAGTTCTAATTCACCCTGCAGCTGCCGCTGTGCTAGCAGCCATGCACCAAGAATGCACTTAAAGTCTGTATTGTGTCTCATCAGATGGTCAGTGTTAACCACTAGGTTAATTTACTACTCATATTACCAAAAAGTCACTAATGCACTTAATTATTTCTAAGAGCTAAATTTTAAAGACATAAATTAAATTATCTTAATTTAATTGAAAACAAACGCCATGTTTCTGACATCGGTACAATGAAAGTAAGCATGGATGGAAAAAGTCTTGGTTCTTTAGAAATTGTAGTCATAATCATATGATTAAAATGGGGACTATATGCAGCCATTTTATTTTACTACAGCTAAAAAGAGGCAGGGGTGGGGGGCCAGTAAGAGACCTTTCTTGGCTTCACGACTTGAACATTTCTCTCCTATAAAGCTTGAGGGAATTTAAATGTTTATTTTAGTATTCCATAGAAAGCTTGAAGAAAATAATCTTTAAAATCCAAGCAGCTTTTCCTGTATGGAAGTTAAGTTTGTGCATTTTATTGCACTTCTATTCCACTTTAAAAGGCATCAGTAGCAAAACACATTTGAGAAAAATTTAACCAGTATTTTATAGATGGGCTACTTTTTCTGAAAACCATACTTTCAACTGTACAACTTGAGCCTAATTATAATAAAGGGTGCAGCATAATTCAATTATGTAGTATTTATATCATATTCAAATTAATCAATTTCAGCACTTCTTGGAGAGTCTATCTTTTGCCTAGCAGAGGCTTAGGTGCCACGGGAACAATAAAGTACTAAAACATAGAGGAAAACAACATTTTCACATGTGAATAATTAGACATGGATCCATAAAGATTATGAGACAATATATAGTACAATCAGATGCCAAAGGGCTTAGCAGATAAAGGCTCATCTACATTCAAAGAAGACAACGACTCCTCCAGGCTGATCTCTCTCTGGAATGAGCATCACTGACAGCCACACAATGGATGAATGTTGGGCTCTGCCTCCTCCTTTGGCTGCACATTCAACTAGTATCAAGGAGTAATAATTCTTAATTCATTCTTTAAAATGTCTCTCTGTAAAGCAACTACGTGTGTGTGTGTATGTGTGCTCAATCACTCAGTTGTGTCCAATTATTTTGCAAGCCCATAGACTGTGACCTGTCAGGCTCCTCTGTCCATGAGATTTCCAGGCAAGAATACTGGAGTGTGTTGCTGTTTCCTATTCTGAGGGATTTTCCCAACCTAGAGATCAAACCCATGTCTCTTGTCTCCTGCATTGGCAGGCGGATTCTTTACCACTCTGCTACCTGGGAAACCCTATATAAAGCAATTATACTCTAATAAAAATTAATTAAAAATTTTAAAAAGTCTCTCACTCTTCCATTTTTATCTTGGTTCCCACTGTCCCACTGAATGAACCTATTATCTCACTTCCTATCTGTCTTCTCATATTTACCTGCTCCCCTCCTGCTCAATGATCCCTGGATCACCTGCTCATTGCCTAGTTAATCCAGAGCAAAATGATAATCACAATATTCAAAAGGCCCTTAGCACCCTTAGCAATGCACCCTCATTCATCCATTCACTCATTCATTTCATCAATCACATTTTTTTTTAAACCATTATTATGTGCCAGGCACTATCCTAGGTGCTTAAAGAAAGTATTAGTTGCTCAGTTGTGTCCAACTTTTTGTGATCCCATGGATGGTAGCCTGCCAGGCTCCTCTGTCCATGGGATTCTCCAGGCAAGAATAGTGGAATGGGTTTGCCATTTCCTTCTCCAGGGGATCTTCCAGACTCAGGGATCAAATGCAGGTTTCCTGCATTGCAGATGGATTCTTTACCCTCTGAGCTACCAGGGAAGCCCCACGTAGGTGCTGAGGATATTATTTTTATTAAAACATTTATTTTATTACTATAGAAAGACCCCAGAAATTGTATCTCTTACTGGGAGTGTAATCTTGATTTATTCTTTCATGTTTCCTTATCTCAGCAGGTTTCCTTACTTACAGAATGGGAAAATAATCCTGCCTGCTCTACTTGGATCCCAGAATTACTTGGGAAACTTAAATATAAGATAGGGCATTGAATATGTTTTATAATCTCTAAAATAATAAACCTCGCTAATCCCATTAATTTATTTATACATTTTGGAGTTGTTCTGAAAAGAAATACAGTCAACTAACATAGGTAGATAGAAACTGGTTCCAGTTGAGGTGACTGTGGAAGGCTTTCAGGATTCAGTGTTCTCTGAGCCTTGTGTAACTGGTGTAATGGGACTGTGTCCTGCGGAGAGCAGGGAATCTGTCACAAAAGACGTCTGAGCAAAGGAGCCTGAAGGACAACGTATGGGCACCAGATGGACAATGATTTGAGGCACAGAGACTAGGATCAAGGAGATAGATTAGGACTGGGGAGAAGTGAGGGCTTAATAAGTCCAGAGATTGGCAGTAAAGGAAATGAGGAGTAGAGGTAACAGGGACGGTAGAGGGAGATCAAGGACTTTGGCAATTTGAATATGTTGTCTGAGAACAGGGTGAGGGACACAGTTGGACAGACAATGACTTACAGCTTAGTGAATGAATGGCTTATGATACCCTCACCAGGGAAAAATAATACGTATTCAAAGGAGATGGGTTTGCTACTAAGAGATTAGTCCTATTGCACATACTTTGGAGTAAATATTGAGAATAAAACAATTCTTACATAGTAGGAAATATTATTACAGTCAAAATGAACTGATGAGAGCCTTGAAGAAACACTTCACAAGAATTTCTCAGATCAATGTACATGACTGATAGGCGGAATCCTACAACTGGGAAAGATTGTGAAAGGAGGTTCAATGCACTGCATCCCTAATTATACTATTATTTATTTTGTCATTTTATTATTTTATTTTTGTTGTTACAGTTGGAAAAGAATTCTTTTTCTAGAATGCCCCAATACATGGCAATTATTTTTTAGGTCTAGAAATGCAGCTCTTTTGCATTTAGATTAAAATGAATTTATTCTTCACTCCTACTGCTAATGTACAGTGACCCAGATTTCAGGCTTTTAAGATCTGTGAGTTATAAAATGTCAAGACCGTTCATTTTTTCTGTGAAATTTTACTACGAAGAATCTGTGAGGGGTTTCTTTCAGTGTTCCAATTTCTAAGACACCTTTTTGTAGGCTATTCCATAGGATTCATAATTTACATGCTTGTTTTCAGAGCTTATATTTTATTTCAGTTTTTAAAGAAGCATTATATATTTTAACAAAATACCCCCCCAAAAGAAATTGACAGAGAGATTTTTAAAAAATGCTAGGATGGAATAAAAATTGAACTGAACTTTAAAGTTATAAAACCTTAAAATCTATTGCACTGGATATGTTTCCTTAAGAATTTTTAGACCTGCAGTATCCAATGCAGTAGTCACCAACCACATGTGGCCACTGAAATTTAAAGCAACTAAAAGTAATAAAACTGGAAATTTATTTCTTCTGTTACATTAGCTGCATTTTAACCAACTGATACTGCCGGTAGTTAGTGGCTGCATACTACTCAACAACAAAATATAGAATACGTCCATCAGCCCTGAAATTTCTGTCAGACAAGGCTAATTGAGATCATTTTTTACATAAATGAAAGGATCTGACTTTAGTTTGGTTAGTTCCATTTGCCCCAAAGTTGGTCCAAGTATTTGCACAGCACGTGATCAACAGCATTGCTAAAAGTGTAAACCAGCAAGGCCACATTCAGTTTAACAGCTGTTCACAGGTATACTTCTATGAGCAAGTTTCAGGATAGCTCCCACCATCCCTGTGGCCAAAGTCAATATGGGAGAATGTTTTTTACTTTCCTGACTCTCCTTGGACCATATTATCCATAGTACTTAAACATATCGAGAGGGATACCTTGATCCCTGGACAGTGAGGTTCTCTTAAGGGAAATCCATAATAATTTATTTGGTTCTATTATTATTTTGTTAAATTTATTTCATTTTAATTTTATTTTTAAAATGTGAATTTCTCCTGTCACTTAAGAAATATGTTCACACTGTTTCCTCCAAGACAAACATGGGAACATGAGGAGAAACGAGGTGTAGAGGCCAAAGTCTGGTAAATTCTGGTGGGCAGGTTTCCCTCCCCTCAACACATTAGATGTTGTAATTAAACAGATGTTTTGCGAGCACTGCAGGAATACCTTGCTGCTCTGCAATTTGTTGCAGAACAAAGATAACATTCAATATATCCAAAAAAAGCCTAGGAAGATTGGGTCTTCCAAAATTACTGTGGTTTTGGCTTAAGTTTACAGTAATGGTAAATTTAATTATTGGCTATCATAGAATGTAAAATGAGCCATTATAATAGCTTATCCAAGGTGGGGCGGTGGAGATGGGAATCTGACATGGAAGGCATCTGATCTAATTGATTCTACTACTGTGAAGTCACCAAAATGACTCCTGACTATAAACAATGTAACAGCTATTAATTCAACTTACAAATATCAAATATTTCAGAGGGATGCTGAATTTTAAAGCATGCTGAGAATGTGCTCTTATAAATAGGAGACTCTGTTTAGTAAACCTAACTAATTAAAGCACTTAATAAATGGGGGGACACCTACTACTTTAAATCTCTTGTTGGTACTAGAGAATTCTCATTTGCTCTTTCAGAGAAGTAATCAATTGAAGGGCACATTTTTCTTCTCTTTGTTCTTTCCCATCAATTTTAATGGGTACAGAACATCAGTCACACAAAATGTAATGGGACAAGAAGATGGATGAGTACATTTGAAACCACTAGTCACAGGACAGAAAACATCCTGATGAGGTGACTGTGGCAGCCCAGAGTTCAACAATATGGGCTGGGCAATATTTAGTAAGTGAAACTCCATCACTCCATGATCTGGTACTAGCACTCAGCAAAATCAATCTCCAAACACAGTTCATCACATTTCTACAGGTCAGACTTCCAAAGTCACATTCTCAAAATATGACTTTGAAATATACATTTTCAATGACACTCTTAATTCCAGAAAATGATTTAATCTAACAACAAAGTGGATAAAGAGGAGAAGGACACTCTAACCTTAAGCAACCTGACCTTGTCTTCTAAGTGATTAAAATTCCTTTGGAAGGGGGATTTTATTATAGCCTAGAAATGATGTCCATATATTACAAGATGAATTGGTATATGCAGTGGATGCTTGCTGAGCACTGAGATTCTGCTTTCAGGACCAAGGCACTCACTTGCCCAGCCCCAGGGGCCAGTGGGTGCTACTGCCTCACAGCTTTGTCCTGCTCAGGGCACTGAGCTCAGCCAAAGGGAACTAGTGACCTAGTGCAAAGCAAGCCTTCACTAGGAGCCGCCAACCTCCAAAGAGGAGATGATGCAGGAGTGCAGAGCCAGGTTACTCTGCCTCACTTGGGAACAATTCTGAAGGGTCATCCCAGCTTCACAGCGACCTCCTTCATTTTCTGAGCTCTCTGTCGGGACTGCACTACAATCTTCTTTTCCTTTTGCCTGGTCCTACTGCCTTCACTCCCACACAAGTGCTGTTCCTGGGAAAGCTCTGAAGCATCTCATGTACAACCCTTTGCCTCAGAGCCTGTTCCCCAGGCCATGTAACCTGACAGCAAATATAACCAAAGAGGTATTTTTCTTGGTAGCAAATTAAGATAATTTAAATACTGGGCTGAATGAAATAACCACAGGTGTTCATCTTCACAACTGGTAAGTACCATATTGTTACCTTGCTAGGATTTACACAGACCAAAAGATGTTTTTCATATAACTTAAAAATGTTAAAGCATATGACATTTAATAATTTAAGTGCAGCTTGATTCTGGCATCCTTCTGTATCTTTAAGTAACCCAGTAACTAATCAAAGTGTATTAAAATACACTCAGGGGCTGAGGTACCATTTGCTAGTCCTGACAGCTTCCTTTCTGAGGGATTTAAGCATCATATATGTGACCACCCATTGGTTCCCACTTGCGGATACTATGATGTTATTAATAAAATGTATGTAGATATTTCTCTAAGGTGCTGTTAGACATTTGTCTCTTAAGCACTATCTAAAAGCAACACTTTATAACAAGGTATCTAAAATTCAAACTAAATCCATTTGAAAAATATCAACAGAGGATTCTACATCTCAAATTAATAAATGCTTTTCCCCTCTCTCAGGACTTTCTGTGATCTATGAAACATAGATAATACTGGCTGAAAAGCTGTGAATACTTCAAAACCATCAAAGCAAACTTCAAAGTGAGAGGCCAGTTTTCAAATGATTTTCTGTTTTCTGTGGAAGGTGAGAACCAGGTATTTATGGCGAGGGGAAGAAGAGGGAAGCTCTAGGGAGCAATCATTAAGACACTGAAAACAGTGTTACTGGGTAGCTCAGTGATGCCAGTGGTCAGTGCAGCAGTCACAGATGAGGTGTCAATTACTCAGCCAGAAAATGATAATCCATCAAGGAGATCATCTCATAATATGATCACTGGGGAAGCTATTTATGTATGGCATTTGCTTCAAATGCTTTTATCACTGTTGTTTTTAATCAGTTATGAAACCACAATTTCATTTTCCTGAGATCTAAGACTTAGCTACTTTGCTTTCAAGAGACTGAAATGACAGTATCAAAAATTTGTAAGGCCATTTCTTTCTAAATTAATATTTAACTTGGTTTTAACAACTTTTTAGAGTACTTAGTATCTGGATCCCACACATCTGAAAAAGAATTTGCAGTCATAGGCTCCACTGAAATATATCTGAGAATAATCTATTGTGGAGATGATCATCATAGAAATGAATTTGTGATGTTTATGCATCTGCTAAGGTACTGGTTTTTACTGGTGATGTTTTATTTCAGAAGGTGAAAATGGAAAAGACTAAATTCAGCCATCTAATCTATGTCAGTTCAAGAAGAGATACTCTCTAACACTTTTTAGTTTAAATGTCACATCTAGTAAAATATGACTATATTGACTAGAGTGTTGTCACTGACTCATTCTCTGAATTCTACCAACTGCATTAAATACATGGTGTAATTCCAAAAAACTTAAAAATTTTTAATTCAATTTCTGAAAATTCTTGAATTTGAGAGTGATTTACCATTCTTGTATTTAGTTCTTAAAATGGTCACCATAAACAAGACAGTAAAAATCTCCTCTTTCTTTGCCACCCCCTTCAGATTATCCTAGAATCTGGATAAGATTCTGGTCTGACCTAGAAAATGCTGGGCATCTCTGTCCAGTTCAGAACTAATTTTGTGGCAAAAGAAAATTAATTCTGATTAAAAGCTACAATTTTTTCTGGTCTGACCTAGAATATGCTGGGCATCTCTGTCCAGTTCAGAACTAATTTTGTGGCAAAAGAAAATTAATTCTGATTAAAAGCTACTATTTTTTCAAATTCAGAATCTTAACTTCTACCCTCTCTGAGTTGTCTGTCTCAAGTTATCTGTGGGTCACTGAGTTAGTTTCTCGCAAAGCTTCACTGATATTGGGTAAATGAAGGGGGTTATCTTTACTCTCATTATGTTCCTCATTGGTCAAAGAATATCCTCACTTTCATAAGTAGTCATGCATAATAAGGGGCTTCCGTGGTGGCTCAGTGGTAAAGAATCCGCCTGCCAATGTAGGAGACACAAGAGACACAGGTTCAATCCCTGGGTCAGGAAGATCACCAGGAGTAGGAAATGGCAATCCACTCCAGTATTCTTGCCTGGAAAATGCCATGGACAGAGGAGCCTGGGAGGCTACAGTCTACGTTGCAGAGTTGAACATGACTGAATGACTAAACACAGGACAGCCCGGCTGGTGGCTCAGTGGTAGAGAATCTGCCTGCCAATGCAGGAGGCACAAGAGATGTGGGTTCAGTGCCTGGGTCAGGAAGGCTCTCTAGAGAAGGAAATGGCAAGCCACTCTAGTATTCTTGCCTGGGAAATCCCATGGATAGAGGAGCCTGGGGGACTACAGTCTATAAGGTTGCAAAGAGTTGGACATGACTTAGTGATTAAACAACAACATAATAAATAGGGTTTATATATATATGGTTTGGATATAGAAACAAATATATTTTTAGAATATTATTGAATTGGACTAGGTTTTATTTAGAGCTTAAACCTTTAAAATTTGTTTTCATGTTTTATGGGGGTCTACTCTTTGCTTTACGTGACTTTAATGGGATAGTTGCACTTGGGCAAATTTTCTTATTGGTGCTATAGTAACTATGAAACCAAAGACTACATCATCAGAAAAAATTCAGGCATTTTCCAGTGTATTTTATAATTACCACTTTGAATCCTTTTATAGTTAGGAGGGACATATAGAAAATGAATACTGTAATAACTTAGCCACAGTTTACTATTTCAATGATGGATATAAATCATGTAAAATAAAAATAAGTATGTATTAAGCCATTTTACAAAATAGCATGGAAGGCAGCAGATGAAGAAATATGACAGTTACTAAATCAATATCAATCTCATCACACACAAAACACTATTTTGCTTTATACAATGTATATGATGTATATATATTATATATATGTATATGATGTATATAATATGATATATATGATATATATGTATATGTATATATATGATATATATATTATACTTTATTTTTTATCTATAATACAGTAAATCTTCATCACTATAACATCTCATTATACCTTGTTCCTCTCTCTCTCTCTCTCTCTCATGGAACTAATATTGTACCTTGCATTATAGTAGGCTCTTCTGTCCATGGAATTCTCCAGTCCAGAATACTGGAATGGGTAGCCATTCTCTTCTCCAGGGGATCTTACTCACCTAGGGATTGAACCCAGGCCTGCCACATTGCAGGTGAATTCTTCACCATCTGAACCACCAGGGAAGCCCAGTTATTGGAGAACAAGTGTGTATTCCTGGAGACTGCAGGACACTAAACACCTTGCGGGCAGGGATCCCATCTTATTCTGCTTTTATGTCGCCTTTAACATACTGCCTTGCACACAGAATTCATTTAGACTTTTGCCATTTATCCTTTACTCAAGAAATATGTGTGAGTCCTGAGTTAGACTGAAAATGGGGTTTGTGCCCTCCAGAGATTCAGAGACCAGTGAAAATCATAAACAAGTAAACTGAGAAATTATATCATTTGGTATATGTCATGACAAAGGTAAGCACTGGGTAATTTGGAAGGAGAAAAGAGGGGCCGTCTTGGGTTCAGGGATTCCAGGGAGATTTCCTGGAAAAGGTGATACCTAACCCAGGCTTTGAGGAAGCCAAAAACTTAGTGAGCTGAAGGACAATGGGGAAACTATCCAGGAAGAACAACAGCAAGGTATATTGGCCAGTTTGACAGTTGAGGAATAAAGGTTATATCATTATCCATTATGACTGGCAATTTTGAGAAAAGGACCGGATATGCTGAATCCACCTTGTTAGTAAGTTCCTCAGTTTGGGAAGAGGTCAGGGAATAGGGTGCAGTACAGGGTGAAAGAAGGGCTGATAGTGTTTTTTGTTTTGTTTTTGTTTTTTAGAAAAGCAATGACCACTTTTCCTCTGTTTTAGGATGTGAGTTCTCCCCAATGTCTTCTTGTTTCTGAAATGAGGATTCAGCTTGCAATCAATATGTATATTAAAGGTGGTAGCTTGTCAACCCTGCATGCCCCCAGTTTTCCTTAAATTTGATAATGAGCCTTGAGAGTAACAATATTACAAAACAGATATCTTCAAAATCAAGAAAATAACAATTTTGTAGTTTCTTAAATCATCTTATTTTGAAAGAGACCTCAGTGAATTCTGGAGACAATAGTAAAATTAGGTTTCTTTTGTGAATGCATTTGTAGCTATGTCCCCACTCCTATTCTGTGACTTGATTTGTATTAAATACCTTCCAAGCCAGGCACCGTGTGATATGGTAGAAATGCAGAGATGCAGAAAAACTAAACACAAATACAGAACCATCTTTCAAATTTTGGATGAATTTTGAGAAGAGCAGTATATCCTGTATTTTGTTCAGAGAAGACTTCCCAAATGATAAGCCTGGAATTGAGTAACAAGGGATTAGAATTTTTATGTGTACAGGGTATAAAAACCACACTAGGCAAAAAGGTACATTTCACTGAAAGGCAAACAGATGAGAAAAGTCATGTTGCTTTCAAATAGGAAATTATAGTTTGGTTTGGTGAAAATTTGGGCTATTGGGAATGTATGAAGAAAGACAGGAGATTGTGAAGGATTGTTCATGCTAGGCACAGATTTATGGGAAAATTTGGGAAAGGCTTTCAAGCCCTAATATGCGGAGTGTCAAATCACTTTCCCATGCTGATGGGCTTCATAGTTGAGACAGTTTGATTTAAGCTATTAAAACTGATGGGAGAGTGGTAATACAGAGGACCTGCTTCTTTTCCTTGTACTGAAAAGGGCATCTCTGTAGAACCTTCTGAGGGGAAATATAAATAGCATCTATTATCTCCCTTTCTTCATCCTTTCCTCCCCCCTGCCATTTCTTCTTTCTTTCTTTATCAGACATTTGTTGAGGACCTACTATGTACCAGGAGCTCAGTGTTTATGGATCAGTTCACTGGATAAAGGGCTTCCCTTGTGACTCAGCTGGTACAGAATCCTCCTGCAATGTGGGAGACCTGGTTCAATCCCTGGGTTGGGAAGATCCCCTGGAGAAGGGAAAGGCTACTCACTCTAGTATTTAGGCCTGACTTTCACTTTCACTTTTAAGTGGATAAATATGGAAAGCTCAAAGGGTAAAGGATTTGATATTTATAATAAAATGAACATGGACTTTGGCATTAGGCAAATCCTGATTTGAATTTCAGGTATTCTACTTGCTGACAATATGAATTTGTCACATGATTACGTTGTGCCTCAGCTTTCTCATTTGCAAAATGGGGACCATATTACCTAACTCACAAGGTCACTAAAACTTTTGAGATCATAACCTCAAAATTTACAATTTATAGCATCCCTGTAATGTGTAATTTAAATATATGATCTCATTTAATCTTCAATAGAACACTTCAAGATTGATATTCATCAATTAAACAAAGGCTCAATGAAATTAAGTAACTAATTCACAGTCAGAGAGGACATAAGTGGTGCTCCTGCTTGATTCCATAGCCTCTATTCTTTCTTAGGCATTTAGCAAGTACTCATCAGTTAATTATACCTCAGCTGTGAACAGAGTCAAACATTTTCACTATTTTCCATGTTGTCTTAACACTGAGGTTCACAATTGCAAAGGCAGAACCAACTTCATACAAACAAGCAAACAAAAAAATGAGCCTCTAAGGAAACAGAGCACACTTAAGGAGTGAATGGCAAAAATCTATCCACTGAGGATCAACTTAGCATGACAGTGCTCCTTTAAATAAAGTGCCAAGCAAACAATACTTACACATGTTCTATCATTTAAATTTATTTCAGAGACTCTATTTGATCACATATTTAAGTGTTATGGAATCCTGCAGTGATGATGTCACCAAGTTCATTCATTTTTGCAGAGAGATCAAAATATGCAACCATCCTCATCCCATATCCTACTTTGGTGAGACTGTTTATCCTATTTCCCCTATGTGGGTCCTATTAGTCATATTTTATGACTTTGCTTTTACAGTGAATCCTGGGCACCAACATATTACATAGACTGACTGGATATACAATAATTATGCTGAATTTAAAAATGATCCTAGGCTCCTAATCTAGGTCATTCTAAATAAGAACCACCATTAGTTAGGCTGCTATATGAAGACCCTTTGATTATTCTTACCCATATAGGATAAGGTTAAGGTTGTACATTTCCACATTTGTCTTCTAATTGCTTTATAATAGAAAGAGAGAAGGCAGCAGGGATGAGGTAGTTAGATAGCATCACTGACTCAATGGACATGAATTTGAGCAGACTCTGGGTGATAGTGGAGGACAGAGGAGCCTGGTGTACTGCAGTCCATGGGGTCACAAAGAGTAGGACACAACTTAGTGACTGAATGACAACAATACAACAACAACAACAACACACACCTTGAAGACTGGCTTCTTAGATAATGCTTATTTTACACTCTCTGTTGCTGTCTAGCACCGTACTGAGCACAAAGCAAGTACAGTGTAATTATTTGTGGTTATTCAAAGAGAAACAGTCTTTCCCAAGCTTTTCTTTACTTCAAAAGCATTAATATCTGAATTTTACCATAATTTAATTATAGGAAAATAATAATATCACTGATTAAAAGAGTGGTCCTTAATCTGTGGATTTATTATTTTTAAACCATACTTAGCAATTCTTTTTGTTCATACACACTTGAAAATAGTTTAAATTTTTTAACTTTAATTTTAAAATTAAGGTACATGGTACAGACCCTTAAGATGTTTGGAAGTAAAAGCTTAGTTCAGAAAAATCTAATATCCACTGAGATGGAACCAGAGATGGAATTGCCAACATCTGCTGGATCATAGAAAAAGTAGGGGAATTAAAAAAAAAATCTACTTCTGCTTCATTGACTACACTAAAGCCTATGACTATGTGGATCATAACAAACTGTGGAAAATTCTTAAAGATGGAAATACCAGACCACCTTACCTGTTTCCTAAGAAACCTGTAGGCAGGACAAGAAGCAACAGTTAGAACCAGATACAGAACAATGGACTGGTTCAAAATTAGGAAAGGGGTACATCAAGGCTGTATATTTCCACACTATTTATTTAATTTATATGCCAAGTGCATCATGCAAAATACCAGGCTGGATGAATCACAAGCTGGAATCAAGATTGCCCAGAGAAATATCAACAACCTCAGATATGCAGATGATACCACACTAATGGCAGAAAGCAAAGAGGAATTAAAGAGCCTCTTGATGAGGGTGAAAGAGGAAAGTGAAAAGGCTGGCTTAAAACTCAACATTCAAAAAACTAAGATCATGGCATCCGGCATCCAGTCCCATCACTTCATGGTAAATAGATGGAGAAAAAGTAGAACCATTGACAGATTTTATTTTCTTGGGCTCCAAAATCATCGCAGCTAGTGACTGCAGCCGTGAAATTAAAAGACGCTTGCTTCTTGGAAGAAAAGCTATTGCAAACTTAGCACATTAAAAAGCAGAGACATCACCTTGCCAACAAAGGTCCATATAGTCAAAGCTATGGTTTTTCCTGTAGTCATGTACGGATATGAGAGTTGGACCATAAAGCAGGCTGAGCACTGGAGAATTGATGCTTTTCAACTGGGGTGCTGGAGAAGACTCTTGAGAGTCCCTTGGACAGGAAGGAGATCAAATCAGTCAATCCTAAAGGAAATCAACCCTAAATATTCAATAGAAGGAGTGATGCTGAATTGAATAATTCAATACTTTGAGTTACTTTCAATAATATACTTTGAGCACCTGATGCAAAGAGCCAACTCATTAGATGATTTCCCATCATCCTGATGCTGGGAAAGATTGAGGAGAGGAGAAGTGGGCAACAGAGGATGAGATGGTTGGATGACATCATCAACTCAATGGCCATGAATTTGAGCAAGCTCTAGGAGATAGAGAACAGGGAAAACTGGCGTTCATGGGGTTGCAAAGAGTCAGACACAACTTAGCCACTGAACAACAACAATGGAGATGAGAGCAAGTTTATAAAAATTGCCCACAGTATTTCTAAAAAGCTGTGTTGTGTAAAAGGAGAAATAGGTGGTATTCTTTACTAGGACTCAAACAACCATGAAGTAGGATTTACAGCTTGTTACAAAATGGCACAAATTAGCAATTGGATGTTATATGTTGAAACACAGGAGAATATGGGGCTACTCCCTTTTAAACTTTTTGTTGAAAGAAACAATGAACTATTTATAATAATTTTTAAAACCTGTTATTCCACATTGGGAGTGAAATAATTAGGAGAGAAGAAATGAATTCAACTAGAAATGAGACAGAACTATGACAGGTTATATAGACGACTTTGACAGGTTATATAGACGACTTTGGGAAATGTTGCATTGTATATGAAAATCACTGTTGCACTTAAATTACTTAAAATTCTAAATCTGAAAACAAAATTACCACCCAGTGAGTGATACCTGAATCCTCATGAATCACAAGAATTCATCTATTAAGAATAACACCTGGGATAAGCCTACCTAAGAAAGCAAAAGACCTGTACTCAGAAAACCAAGATACTGATAAAAGAAAGTTGACACAAACTTTCATGGAGAGATAAACCATGTTCTTGGACTATACTACTCAACGGAATCTACAGATTCAATGTAATCACTATCAAATTACCAATGGCATTTTTCACACAATTAGAAGAAAAATTTTACAATTTGTATGAAAATATAAAAGACCTTGACTAGCCAAAGCAGTCTTAAGAAAGAAAAAGGGAGCTGGAGGAATCGGACTCCCTGACTTGAGACTACACTGCAAACTACGGTAATCAAATCAGTAATACAAATCAATGGAATAGGATAGATAGACCAGAGATGAAGCCACTAACCTACGGTCTCCTACTCTATGACAAGGGAGGCAAGAATATACAATGGAAAAAAGATAGTTCCTTAAACAACTGGAGCTAGGAAAACTGGACAGGTACATGTAAAAGAATGAAATCAGAACACTCCCTAACACCACACAAAAATAAACTCAAAATGGATTAAAGACTTAAGTGTAATGCCAGACACTATAAAACTCTTAGAGAAAAATATTGGCGGAACACTTTGACATAATTCACAGCAAGATCTTTTTTGATCCACCTCCTAGAGTAGTAAAAATAAAAATAAAAATAAACAAATGGAATCTAATTAAACTTGAAAGCTTTTGCAAAGCAAAGGAAACCATAAACAAAACAAAAAGGAAGTCATCAGAATATGAGAAAATATTTGCAACCAAGCAACTGGCAAGGGCTTAATCTCTAAAATATACAAAGAGCTCACACAACTCAATATAAAAAATAAACCCAATAAAAGAATGGGGCAGAAAATCTAAATAGACATTTCCCCAAAGAAGACGTACAGGTGGCCAAAAAGCACACAAAAAGATGCTCTACATCACTAATTGCAAATCAAAACTATGATGAGGTATCACCCTATACCAATCAGAATGGTCATCATCAAAAAATCTATAAACAAAAAATGCTTGAGTGCATAAGAAGAGGTGACCCTCCTGTACTATTGGCAAGAATGTAAATTGGTACAGCCACTATGGAAAACAGTATGGAGGTTCCTTAAAAAATTAAAAATAGAGTTACCATATGACTCAGCAATCTCACTCCTGGGCATATGCCCAGAGAAAACCATAATTTGAAAAGGTACATGAACCCCAGCATTCATTGCAGCACTATTTACAATAGCCAGGACATGGAAGCAACCTAATGTCCATTGACAGAGGAATGGATAAAGAAGATGCGTTATAAATATACAATGGAATATTACTCAGCCAAAAGTGAATGAAATAATGCCATTTACAGCAACATGGACAGGCTAAGAGATTATCATACTTAGTGAAATGTCAGACACGGAAAGACAAATATTGTATGATATTGCTTATATGCAGAATCTTTTAAAAGTATATAAATTAACTTATTTACAAAACAGAAGTAGAGTCACAGATGTAGAAAACAAACATGATTACTGGGGATAAAATGGGAAGGGATAAATTGGGAGACTGGGACTGATGTATATACACTACTATATATAAAATAGATAACTAATAAGAACCTGATATATAGCACAGGGAACTCTGCTCAATATTCTGTAATGGCCTATTTGGGGAAAGAATATAAGAAAATAGTGGATATATGGATATGTATAACTGAGTCACTTTGCTGCACATCTGAAATTAACATAAAGTTGTAAATCAACTATACTCTATAAAAATTTTAAGAAAAGAATAATACCTAAAATTCTGATGGTGTATGCCCAAGATGGACTAACAGAAAACAGTGACTGAGACAGAGCCTGTTCTGGGCAAACTGATCAGCTTTCCTTCATGAATTATAAACTTTTCAAGAACAGAATCCTTCATAGGTCCACAGTTTAGGGCCCCTTGTTGAGTACCTAGTGATTTAAATTTTTTTCATTTTTCTTAATCATTTAATAAAAAAGAGTTAAATCACTAGGTACTCAACAAGAGGCCCTACACTGTTTTGTTTTGTTTTGTTTTTTCTTAATCATTGAATGGTTTTTTGGTGGCTCAATGATAAAGAATGACCTTGCAATGCAGGAGACATAGGTTTGATCCCTGGGTCAGGAAGATCCCCTGGAGAAGGAAATGGCAACCTACTCCAGTATTCTTGCCTGGGAAATCCCATGGACAGAGATGCTCAGTGGGCTACAGTCCACTGGATCACAAGAGTCAGACACAACTGAGTGACCAAACCACCACCATAACCAATCATTTAATAGTATTGATTGAATACCTAATAAATGGCTTGTGAAAATTCATCATGTAAAAATCTATCCATATAAAATGAATATACAAAATAGTGATTGCCTGTTGTGCAAGAATTTTTCACTATCACTCTTCAGAAATAGTCCTCTTGAAAAATTCCAAAATCCACTTTCTGAATTTTGTCCACATTTCTGTATTAAGATGCTCTGTAATTGTCACCACTGACCTCTCTCCAGGTTAGGTTCTCCAGGAAGCTAACAAGAAACAGAATTTAGTGGGAAAGGTGCTTTCTAAGGAGCATTCCTCTTGTGGAAGGGAGGAGAAGAAGGAAGCAGAATTGGGCAGAAGGTGAACCAAACTAGGATGCAGGCTCAACAACAGCTGCAGGGAGCTCTGGAACTGGAGTTGCCTTTCAGAATCCAGTTCAGGCCGAGGTGCCCAGGCTCATGTATACTTGCATCCCATCTGTCATTGTAGGGGTTGAGTTCTGAGAGAGGAATAACCTTGGGTGAGGGACTCTATGCAGGTAAGATAGTCCCTGAGGGGTTGACAGCACTTTTAGCAGCTGGGACAGCAAATGCTTCCTGAAGAGGCACCCAGGTAGCACACCACATATTTTCAAATCCAAAGACACTGCAGTTCTTAACCAGTTTGACAATGTTGACCACTCTTTTTAAAATACCCTCTCTGCTTGGCTTCTGCCACAACTTTCTGCTGGTCTTCATTCTCACACTATAGCAATTTCACTTTATCACCTTTTCTTTCTTCTCCTTTTTGTGTTCCTTAATTTTATGTCCTTGGTTCACAATTCTCCTCACTGTTCAGTTTTTCTCTTCACTTTTCAGATCTTTTTGGTTGATATCATCCACCAAACACATATATACCGTTTTTACTTTGAATATTCACTGTCCGCAAGCATTTCTTGGACAGCTCATGGTGAAATCAATGGCCTTCTCTCCTCTTCCCAGAACTTACTTCTTCTCTTATTCATTCTTTCTATAAATTTCAGAATACTTCCTTGGTCTCACAAGCCAGAAATCTAATTTACCTTCTCAGTGCCTCATTCCTGTCCTTGTTTTTTAAATGATTTCTTGCACTATCTAACTCTTTGCAACAGCCTCCAAATTAGTCTCCCTTGAAGTCTTGCTGCAATATTCAAGCCCAATGTCCCCAGACATACACCACAGCCAAGTCTACACTCTGAACTGCTATCAGAGTGAATTCTCCCTCTTTAAAAACAAACCAACAGACAAAATCCTGGGACATGGGACACTCTCCAAAGTCTGGTCTTGCCCACATCTCAGGCCATGGTCTGAAGCCTTCCTGCCACTTGAGGTTTAAGTAACACTCATCCCTTGTAGCTCCCTACTCCAGGTCCATTCACACCCAGCACTTGTTTGCCACCTCCATGGACTTCTTTACCCTTCCATTTCTTTGATTTCCTCTCCCTTATCATCACCCTCTTCCAAACCTCCAATCCTCCCTGTTGAGTCCCTGTGCACTCCTCTAGAAGTCTGCCAACATCTCTCAATTCAACATATTCACTTATCACACCATGTGAAAATTCTCTGCTTTGTGTCTTTCTTCTACTGCCATAGTGTGTGGTTCTCAAAAGCAAGGACTGCCACATCTGTCTTTGAATCCCGTCATGGCAAAGATGAGTACTAGGCACATATCAGGCAATCAAAGCTGTCGATGGGGAGAGGCTGTGGTCATTCAGGGCAGCACGGTGGAACTCAGTGAGTGTCTGCTGGCAGCGTGGGGGTTAAAGGACAGTCAAGCCCCTGACCTGCATTCCAGCAACACACAAGTCAGTTACACATACTTTGCTATAATACCAGACAGAAGAACATATAAAAAAGAAAGAAACTCAAAATAGTGTAAGCAAAATGCTATGAGAGTTCCAAGGTGGGAAGATACAGATTAAAAAAAATAATAATAACTCCAAAAAGCTCTCTGCCCAAGGAGATATTAAAGCCAAAGGGGCAGGATTTGAATAGCTAGTGATGGAAGAAGACAGATAGTGGTGGGATGTAGAGGGCATCCACAGAGGCTGAAAGAAGAGAACTAAGTTACAAGGGTCTAAGTCTGGATATCAACTTGGAGAGAAAAGTAAAATCATTGGTCTAGATAGATTATAAATTGTATTGAGGGGAAGATCAGTGAAAGAGAAAGCCAGAAAGGAATCTAGTGCCAGTTTAGGAGGTCCTTGAATATATTGGAATGAGAAGATTTACTTCATTGTATATTAATTGGGAGCCACTGCATACTTTCTAGAAATATGGGTTTAGCAACGCAATCAGAGTAGACTGACACATTGACAAATTCTAAATGGAAAAGTTGTTACCATGATGTCACAGACAGTTAATAAAAAGAATTGTGATTGTGGGAAGGCAGGAATTGATGCAGCAGAATGTGTAGAAATAAAATAGCCAGAAGTTCAGTGTGGATAAGGAAGTGCCTATTTTAATTCAGTATTTTTGAGTTTCACTGATAGCAAGAAGTATGGTGAGACTTTCACTAGCACTAAGGAATATGGGGGAAAGGATGATATTTGCATAAAGAGGTTGACATTATAAGTTGGGTTTACATGGTATGAAACAAATTTCTGAGGAATATGGGACAGTCACCAGAGAAGGGAGATTATACAAGATTAAAGAACTCATTGTAGAATAAATGAGAAATATGTTTGTCTCATTTGTTCTACAATGTAGTGCCCAGCACAGTGCCTAGACTAAAGGAAGTGCTCAGTGTTAGCTGCTGTTACCACCGTAACTGTTGTAACTGTCCATCCGGTTCTGTTTCAGCTTATGAGAGTACTCCATGGGTGCATGGGGGAGGCCTCTAGTTGCGCCAAACCAGTCAGTATTTGCTCCCACGTTCACATTATTCAATACCAATAAACATTCCATTGATAATCTGCATTATTTAATCAATCAAAAAGTTACATTTAATTTATGTATGAAAAGTTAAACTAAGAACTCAACAAAGTTAGGTATTACCATAAAATCTCCCTCAGAGATAAATCTGTTTTTAGGTCATAAATGTCTAACAAGCTACTGTGGCTCTCTTGGTCCAACTGTCTATTCAGTCAGATTAATACACAACAGGCAATTTATTCTGTGTCAATAGAATGGCATTGTTCAAATTGGCCAGTTATTAATTCTTAATCAGTTAATAAATAACCTACTTTGAATAAATCACTGCAGATAACAATTGTGTCCCTGACACATATAAAGTTAATAGACGCCTGAAAATTACTTGGTGTGAAGGTTACTAGATCTACACAAACCCTAGTTTCTTGGATCCCTTTCCGTACTGAAGCCGGACTGGCCCAACTTCAGATGAAAATAATTTTCTTGAGGCAGCATTTCCTTTCTTCTGTCTGCTGAAAGTCCTAGCTTCTCTGTTTGAGCAAAAAACATTAACCAAATTTAAACTTGACCGCACTTCACACCTATGTACATTATTCTGGTTGTTTCACTAGACACCTCAGTGAGCACATTTATTTTTGTTTACTGTGGTTACAAATCTGAAACTGAATTCTATGTGGCCCATGTTATCAGACAGCAAAATCTAGAATTATACAGAGAAAATGGGGAAAAGTTCAATGTCATAATGACTCTATTACAGAGAAATAATTGTTTTGTTCATATATGTAGTATTCATGGCTAGTCTTAAATTTTCACACCCCTGATAAACTTTAATTTGCCTTAGCTTTTAAGAAATAATAACAAAAGGAACAATAAAATCAGGTGATTTAAGAATTACAAGTCTCTAAATAAATACATATGATTTGGACCATCAGGTGTTGATATTTGTGTGAGCTAATTCGCTTTTAATATATATCGTTTCCAATCCCCAGTCACTTTTGTAAATAGTATCCTCTATTCTGGGGGCAGCCATGTGTACCCTCACGAACACCTGGTTAAGAACATATTCACTCTCACGTGTGCTCTGGGCTGCCACTGCTCCAAACAAAAATAGAAACTAGTTTGCAGCACCACACGGGGCTCCAGTGTATTATATGAGCCTATCACTGGTTTCCTTTGATATCTTATCTATTCCATTAACTCAATAAAATAGAGCACAAAGCTAGGGACAAACTGTAGGAGGGCTCCCCTTGGAAAACACACACAAGATCTTTAAGCTGGAGTTTTAACTTATCTAATAAAAGCCAGTTAAATGGAAGCTAATACTTCATTTTCACCCCCTTTATTAAAGATCATAAGTACTGCAACTCAGGAGAAGAGAAAATAAAATAAATATATGAAGGAATACAGGTGGAGGCCATAGAGAGTATGACTTATCTATTTTCTCAAGATTTAGGAAGCACTTAAAAGCAAAACTCACAGACGAGCACTTTAAAATCCTATAACAAAGGCTCCTTAACAAACACAGTCATCCTTTCTGGATGCAGAAATCTGGCTTGATTTCTTAGCAGAAGATAAATAGCTTAACCCATTCATAATCAGGGAGGATGCCACCTACCACTTTCTTCATATTATACTTTTATGTCAATTTAGTGATTCAGAGAAATAATAGATTGATTAATCCACTCCCCTGCTCCTCCACCACCTAAAGAAAAACAATAGTAGAACTCAAACTCCAACAAACCAAACTAAAGGGAAGTGTTCCACCTAGAGTCTGTTTTCATGAGTCGAAGCAAATGAAAGCTTATCTAGGAATGAAGATGATTCCAGCCTGGGTTTGCAAGTTTATAGTTAAAAAAACAAAAAACAAACAAAAAAACAAAGCAAAAGGTATTGCCCCTGGTGTAATTAACAATGTTAATCTTCTTTTTCCTCTCTATGTGATAAAGGAGTCATTTTTATATTTAATTAATGCAGAGGATCATTTTGGAAACTGGCTAATGAGCCTCTGATCACATTACCATGAAAATGTGCATTAACATTGCAACTGAGGAGGCTGTTTCATGTGTAGCAAATCCACTTTGTAATTAGCCCACTGTGAAATGAATCACGTCAGGGGGAAGTCTGAGGGAACCAGTAGGCAGTGGGCACTTGGCTACTGCTGGGCCCATAGACCGCCAACATCCCAAACATTGTCTTTCATCAGCAATATCATCTAAAAACAAAAGTAGTAGCATGTCACATCTGGGACAAACCGGAAGGGAGAAATAAACTTTATTTTGCCAGACAAGAAATTTGGACTTCATATACTCCCAGAGAATCCTGCCTAAATAAAAGGGTGAATTAATAGAATTCTGTGAAAACTCTGAAGGCTTGGAATATCATTATCTTATTTTTATTCTAAAAAGCCCTCAGATATACATTAAAGAGACATCTGAAAAGGGACACAGTTTTTCCCTTTTTATTACAATACAAATATTGTACTAAGCTTTTGAAATTAATTTTGAGTGCTAAAACAGACACAAAATTATAAAAAGAATCCAAGTACAAGTGAAAAGAAAATTCCTTTATCTCCCTTTTTTAAGCCAAGACAGAGCAAGTACTTTTTGCATAAAATACAAATATACCAGGTCTTCCTCTTAAACCAAAGCACAAATTCCAAATTAATCAAATAATTCCTCTGACTAACAAGATTTGGCAAGAAACTTTTCCTGTCTATTCAAAATAACTGAGCTCACAGACCTATTATTATATAATATATTATATAAATATCCCAATATTTATGCAATGATACATTTGATTTTCAAATGTCAACATTATTCCAAAATGAAAGAGGGGTTTCAAAATATTACAGACATGAATCTCAGTGTTACTCCTTTTACTTGATTGACATCTTGGCAGTAGATACAAAAAAATGTTAAAAAGAATCCCACAGGAAGTCATCTGAAGGGGGAGTGGCAAGGAAGCTGAAAACTGCCACCCCAAACCAAAATAAAAAGCCCCCAGCTAGCAAGTCTGCCCTTAATTCTGAAATCTACAGAAAGAAAAAATAAAGCTAGCCATAGTTCATTGACCATTTTTCAGACAAACACAAAGCCTGGCTGTTTAGTTGCTGGTAACAGACCCTGCACTCACCTGGGAAACTTCATACAGCAGTTTGTAGTGTTCCTCTCTTTTCTGAAAAGTGCACAAATTGCAGCCCATTCTAAGAAGCAGAGAGAGAGAGCAAATCTTCTAATTTCCCCAGAACTGAAAGGCAAGTGAACTGAAAGGGAATCACCCTCCAGACTTGACTACTGTTTTTCATCAGTCACTTCAGTCCAGAAACACAGACAAACCGCTGTTAGCTGGAAGCACAAGCCAGGGTGTGTGTAGCAGCATGCTCTTCTTCGCTTTCTCTAAGTATCTTGCACTCACGGATACACACACAGAGTTTCCAGTCAGTTCATGGCAACACTCCCCCTGTCTCTGCATCAGTGCACATGACTACACAGATTCCAGCTCATGAATATTAATAGTGCCTCATTGATTATTTATGACAGAACATGTTAGCAGGGAGGGGTGTCATAGCTGCTGCTGATGACAGATGAATATTCACTAATTAAGAAGCAAATGTAGTGTGGTTAAACAAAATTCACTTGTGTCAATACCATCTCTGTTTATTAAGGATAGAGGGGTTGAGCTTAGGGCATTTCAAAGAACATACACTTAATTTCTCCATTGACGTAAGCTTTTAATATGGGAATAAGAAATTCAGAAACAGAAATATTATACTTAATTCACACCTTCATATTTTGCCACAATTAGAAAAAATATTTTTAGCATTATTAAGTGTAGGGGAAGATGAAAAGGAGCAATTATTTAAATTTATAAAATAAACATAGAGGCAAAGGAAAATTTGGGGAGTGATGTGGGTGAGGAAAAGAAGATGGGGGTGTCATTCAGAATCTTAATTCTAATCCTACAAAAATAACTGAATAGTTCACATGTAAAGACCATTACTTAAGAGGGAGGAAATAAGGCATATTTTCTTAGTCTAAATAAAGAACATTTAAGCAAGTATCAGTAGATATACTTGTACAGATAATAAATATTTTAATTAGATATAGAGTATAGCCATTGACTATAAATTTGCAGCCTTATAATACATGCAGATCTATATTTAAAAATTAGATAAATACAATGCCCTTTCTGAGAAAAATTTCAAATGCATATAGTATTTATGCTAATTTTATTAAAGTCATATATAATATTTCAGAAAGCTGACACTGGTAATATTTAAATTCTAATGTAATGCACAATGACTCCATTTATGAGTCTATATTTAGAGTTCATAAAATACAAAGGTGAACACAGAAATAAAAACTAAGCTTAGATACTTAGATAATAGAAGTAATGCATTTAATTTCACACACTCACAATATATATATTGTATTGCAAGCTGGCATTTTTTTTGTCCCTTAAAGATATACAAATAGCTAAAGCAGATAATAATAATAAAAGAAAATTCCTTTTGTTTCTATACTGAGTTATCTACAACCTCTGCTAATTAAGAAGTATGTCCTTGTACCAGCACATCTTTAAACTGGACAGGATAGCAGGTGGGTTTCAAAGCAAAAATAATTACTTGGAAACTGATGACTCTGGTTAGGAATTACATTGGATCCTGAAGACTTTTAATTGCTCAACTCTTATGGATAGCTACTTTTGGGGGTCCAATTTCCTAAAAGTGCTTTGTCAAATGTTTAGAATCGGTAACAGGAAATGATTCTAATGAGTACTAATTGTTAACAAATTGGCTTTGTAACTAGCAACACCTCAACACCAGCAAGGAGCCAGGAGATGAGCAATCATCTGCTGCTTATCAGTCATTTCCCTTGGGATGTAATAATCCTATTTTCTGGGCCTAATTTCACCTAACAGCCTGGATGAAAGCCAAGCTAGGAGAACTACACGAAGCAGTATCACTTCAAGGACCTGCATGTGAACAAAGTTTACCAGGACTTCCTGTAAATTAGAAACCACTAGTAGTAAATATTAATTATTTTGATTTCTTTATGAAAAGGATATAATCAAGGAAGTATTTGAGGGGAACCTTTATGAAAGTCAACGGTGGTCACAAACACATGCAACCTCCTTAGGTACAAATGTAAAATATATATGTTAGATGCTTTTTAAAGTTTAATATTCTTTGAGTCTCTATACCACTTCCCATCAAGTGTTCTTATTCAAGAGATCACATACTCAAAGCAAATGTTGACTATTTTTTGAAGAATTCTATACTGCCAAGTTGAGATAAAATTAATGACTCTCAGATGTTAAAATTCTGTCCTTTGAAAAGTCAAATCAAGGAATTAGAATGCAATAAGGCAAGGATGACCCACTCCATTGTTCTTGCCTGGAGAATCCCAGGGACGGGGGAGCCTGGTGGGCTTCCGTCTTTGGGATCGCACAGAGTCGGACACGACTGAAACGACTTAGCAGCAGCAGCAGTAGCAGCAAGGCAAGGATGGTTCACTCATCTATGAATGAAAATGTTTTTTTCCTCTACTGATAAAAGTCTTTATTATGCAAAAGGTTTTGAAAGCTAAGTAGGAAACAATTATTGAAGCTATGGTTGCTTACTGGACCTTTCTCATAATATTTTGTAGTTGGTTTGTAAAGAAAATTGAAACAATCACAGCCTTAAAAAATATTTTCTTCATCATAGAAAAGTAAAGAATGAACAATGAAGTAAGAAATTTCAAATTAGAGTTATTCTTTCAGCAACTTTTCTTGACTGTTTTCTTTTTCATTTCTAAGTCTGTTATTTAATTTCTTTCTCAGGAAGCAAGTGTAGCTTCTTCCTTCACTTATCAAATAATGCCCTTGACTCTGGTACCTTGGAACAGTCTATCTTTTGCTCCTTACAGGTTCTTCCTCCAAATTTGAAAGGCAATTTATAGAAAAGGAGAACTATGATTCTAAATTTCTCTAAATTTCAATACAGCATGAGTGTTAGATTTTTCCAATGACTGAGCTGTGAAATCTCATATTAGAGTATAAGTTTGAAGCAGATAGTAACAAGTGTGTTAATCCAAACAATGTTTTAACAAGGCAAATAGATTAGATATTATCTGTCTTGGACAGTAATAATATGGTATATTATGGGTTAAAATAAGCAGACAATAGATGTTTAATAATACATGATAATATATAATTTAATAATAATATATAATAATAATAATAATTTAACTTCTCAAACATTCTTAAAAGAGATTCATCAAAGTATAAACAAATATGTTGGGCATATATTTCAAGATATAGTTATTTGTTTTAACTGCCTTTAAAGTGTGTTAGTTTACTCGCCTCAAATACAGTGATATTCAAAATAAGAGACATTTTCATCAAGATCTGGGCTGCTATATCAGAGGGCTAAGTGAGAAGTAACTGAACAGAAGGAATCCAGCATTTATCTTGCTTTTCCTATATAAACCATGTGAGTGTGTGTTAGTTGCTCAGTCGTGTCCAGCTCTTTGTGACTCCATGGACTATAGCCAGCCAGTATTCTCTGTCCATGGAATTCTCCAGGCTAGAATACTGAAGTGGGTTGCCATTCCCTTCTCCAGGGGATTGTCTTGACCCAGGGGTGGAACCTGGGCCTCCTCCTTTGCAGGTGGATTCTTTACCATCTGGGCCACCAAACTGTACTTCTAGACTAAATAGTACATGAAAGAAATAATTTTCTTTATAGAATTATGCCAGTGAATGCCAAGGAATGATAGAGCATGCCCACGCCATGCAGCCCTTAATTATTTAATGGACCTAGTACTAAGCATTAATGTTTGCTGACAGGACACACTCATGCACACACACAGGAAATAACCAGATATTGTATACCTGACAGAAGAAAATGACACCTTTCCAAAAGCAAGTTTTTCCCAAAGTGAGAGAATTCCATGGAATGTGGAAGACCAAGAAGTATGTTAAATTATGCCACAGGGATGCAGTCAGCCAAATTCAGATTGTGGGTAACAATGTAAATACATATTTCAGTTTCTGAGAGAGAGGCAGGGAGGAAGAGTAGGGAGATATGATGGCTAGGAAATCTATAAAGACACTTTATAAACCAACATTGCTAAACTATATTTTGTATATGCAAATAATTTGGGTGATAAAATGATAAATAGAGGTAAGAAAAGGATTACCAAAAAAAGTCAAGAGGGTGGTTACTCTTTAGGGGGAGAAAGGGGACTGTGTTTAAGAGGGGACATCAGAAAGTCTCAGCATGGCTAACAAAGTTCCAATTCCTAATCTGGGTAGTAGTTTTACTAGGTGGTTGCATTATAATTTATTTAGTAGAACTTTGTTGTATGTGCTTCCTGTATTTTTGTTACATTCACAAGAAGACATTTTAAAAACGACTTATCAAAGAGGCTGCACCTATGTCCCATCCCTGCTGGTCAATGCAGTAGACAGTTGCAGTCCCAAATAAGAGAGAGAGGGACAGTCCAAATGTGACTATTTTGAGTCACCATGTCCTTGAGTCTATGGCAGCTGCCATCAGTTGCAGATGACAGTTTCTCTATTACCTTTGCAAAGACTGGTGTTGTTTCTCCTATGCAGGTGTGGATGTTCAGTAGGTAAGTCCACTCTCAGACCCTCTATCGTTGCCACAGTCATGTGTGGATCTTCTAATTCTGCTATCTGTCTTGATACCTAGTGTACAAATTTCCTTCTTAGTCTCTATCTTGCGTTTACTTTAGGGATATATTTGGGCACTTTTGAGTAGACGTTTACCTGCATAACATTTTCTAAAGTTTAATATCTTATATTCAATCATAAAGACAAAGAATCTGAGGCTCAGGGAGACAGGAACTTGCTCAAGGTCAAACAGAGTAAAGAGATCTGAACTCAGTTCTCCAATTACAAATTCTGTGGTTGAACTTGATACCTAATTTGCTGAGCTCTCTGTCTTGTAGAGGAAGCTAGAGCTACATCAATATGCCTTCATATGATCCTGATGACAGGAAATGAAGGTTAGCCCTTGAAAGTGCTGAAATAAGGTGGAAGGAAGAGAGAGAAAAGGAGAGAGAATTGAATACATCTTTAAAAGATAGATACAGCTTGAAATAATGAAAGTGAATTGAAGTTGAAAAATGTAAAATTTATCAAACAACTGAAAATTTTTTAATATGTCATGGCTAAGTATGTCAATTAGCTAAAACTCCTCCACAACCAGTCATTGGGTGTGTTCCCTGAGTGCACAGGAAAAAGGGCAACTCATCTTGGGATTTCCCTGGCTTTTAGCTTGAGGTTCCCTATCTTAGAAGGACTATAGTTCTCAGCAAATTGGTCTCTGGAGTGCACATCTCTTTCTTTTCAGGCTCCAGCAAAGCTGAACAGCTATATGTAAGCTATATATATCTTCCTACCATTGTCTCAGACTTTACCTCATACTACTTATTCTTCAGAAACACAAATCAAGCTATTGTGGTTCAGTTTAAACACTCTCCTCCCTGGACTCTTGGAGTTGAAGTAGTGATCTCTTCAACTTGCAAAATCTCAGTGAATCTTATCCATATTCATCTCAAGACACACAACACTTCCTTACATGATTTCTGTATACATGCCTTACCACTCCTACTGGACTATGAGATACGGGAGGGGAGCAGCAACAGAAGACCTGGCAACCTGAGATGAGTTGGTTAATTGATCTTTGACTTCCTCAAAATATCAAGAGTAGCCTGGGTGTCTTTCACACTGCAGGTCTGCAATAGAGGCAGAGTGAATGAATGGCTGTGATTGGGATATAGGAAGAGACCTGATTCTGGCAAAGTGACATACACTTGTGTTTCTGTCTCTATACCTAATTGCCAGGTAACATTTTTCCCCATTAGGGCTTATTCAAGGAGAGTAAGTCAAAGGATTGAAGAATCATAAGCATAAGATAGATATAATCTGGTTTAATTCTATAAACACAAATTCGAGAATCCATGAAACGAATTTTTCTGTGCCAGGTACACAAAAAGCAAAGTATGACCACATGTGTTTTATCAGTTACCTCATATATATATTGGAGAGAGGAAAGGCCACCCACTCCAATATTCTGGCCTGGAGAATTCCATGGACTGTATAGTCCATGATGCCTGAAAGAGTTGGACACAACTGAGCAACTTTCACTTTCACTTCATGTATATATATATACACATACTATGTATGCATTTCAAGTTATACTCTATTTCACATACTATTTACATATTCATTTATTTATCTCCCAAGTATTTATTGGGTACTTATCTTACATCTGATGGTATAAGAATGCCAGCTGTTTAAAATCACATATCATCTCATTTGATGTTTACAATTTTATATATACACACACACTATGTATGCCTTCCAAGTTATACTCTGTTTCACAAATTATTTACATATTCATTTATTTATCCCCCAAGTATTTATTGGGTACTTATCTTACATCTGGTGGTATAAGACTGCCAGCTGTTTAAAATCATACATCATCTCATTTGATGTTTATAATTTTTCTGAAGTAAGTATTTCAGATATTGTCCCTTATTTATTAAGAAAGAAATTATTAGATGTTGAAATTCCTAAAGCTGGGAAACCTAGAGCCTTTGTCTTTTGGCTCTGAACCAGTGTTTTTTTTTTCCATAACACCATACAATATGAACTAATATCATGAATTTACAAAAATGCTCTGTTAAGAGAGCATACATGACATCCATTTTATTAGTTACAGTCTTACAGTTGTTACAAGGAACAACATGTAACCAAACACACTCTTCACAATTTATTCACTAGCTGACCATCTTCATTTTGCATCTATTGGTTTGGACAAAAAGTTCATTTGGGTTTTCCTGTAATAGCATATGGATAAACCCAAATGAACTTTTTGGCCAACCCAATTCAATCATTGCTTGGGGAACTAACAGTGCTTCACCAGTTTATGAACTCCTCCAAGAATTGGCAAGTTATTAGACTAGACTCCAATGGAAAGGAAGGGTGTGGGATTCCAAGGAATGGTTCCATTTGAACTTTGTTACTGTCAACCTGTGTCACTTGATGCAACTTGCATACTCAAATAATACTTAACCTGCAGACTGATTGTGAGGATGGAATGGGATAAAATACATGAGGAGGGATTCATAAACTGTGAAGTAGTTGGTCTATGTTAGGGCAATGGTGGTTCTATATGAGTCTGTCCTGGGTCAAGACCCAGCTTCCCTAATTTCTATCTATGTGATGTTGGCAAGTTATCGTTTTTTAACCTTCTCTGATTCTTCCATTTTCATCTCTAAAGCAAGGATAATAATAGCATCTACCAAACAATTATTTCAAGGGTTAAGGTTATTGTGATGATAATATATGTCTAGTGTATCTGACACCTAGGATGTAGCCCCATCCCTATTGGTTACTGGTAATCAAGTAGTATAGTTATGAAAATAATGATCTGTTTCCAATTTTCAGGTTATCTGTTTAGTTCTAACTTTTCTGTCATAATAAATCTCTATTACATTATTTCAAACTTATTTCGCAGAAACATTATAGTCATACTTTTGTCCACTTGTTGCTATTGTACAGTTACAAACTGGTCATTCAACAACTTCTGAATATTTGCTTTTCAGCTCCTTGTGTAACAGTGGTAAAGAATCTGCCTGGCAGTGCAGGAGACAAGAGACTAAGGTCCCATTCTTGGGTCAGGAAGATGCCCTGGAGAAGGGCACAGCAACCCACTCAACTATTCTTGCCTACAGAATTCCATGGACAGAGGAGCCTGGAGGGCTATAGCCCATAAGGTTGCCAAGAGTCAAGACATGACTGAAGCAACTTAGCACATAGCACAAAGATTTATTTTTCTGTGTAAAGAATGTAACAAAATACATTTAGAGTAATAACCCTGATATTGTATTTATTTCTCTTAATGCATAATGTGTAAGTAATGTTGATATAAGTGTACAAGAAATGGATAACATCTGAAGCAAGATTCATACAACTGTGAAATAGGTAGTTCTTTGAGGAATTTAACAGCTACTAATCTAGCCCAGTGTAATATTGGCTTTCTTGGTTTGATCATCTATAGACCAACTGACTATGTACACTCCAGGGTATCATATCTTGATAATGTCACACTGTCTAACAACTTCATATACAGTATGTAGGGTTTCCCAGAATACTACCTTCACCATTTCTTAGTTCTACAAAAGTAACCAAGTAAATGGCCAGCATATTCTTTTATTTTTCAGTATTTTTTAAACACTATGATGAATAAGAGAATGCTGATAATTCTTAAACATTTTTGAAAACAAGACAATACTTATTTAGCATTTTTTTGTATACTAGTTGTCCTTCTGAACAATATGTTATTAATTTGTTTTAATCCTCATATCAACTCTCATAGGTGAGTACTATGACTATCTCCTCTTGACATGGGTATAAAATGGGTCATATTAGTAGTAAATGGAGGAGCTAGGACTCAAATCCAAATAGTGTGGGTCCACTGTTTAATCAGTATTTTATACTGCCTGTCACTCAGAGATAGTCATCATTATGCAAATTCCTAGATGGTTAGAAGAAGTCATCCTGGTGATGCTTGTAACACATTGAGCTGTAAGAATTTCCCCAAGGACCAGAAGTATAGTCTAAAATTAACTCCAAAGTTCCAAGTTTTATACTTAAGCATGGATGCATAAAATAGATTGAATACATCTAAGCTATTTCATAACCTTACTCCACTCCACTGTTGATGGGGGATTGCTATACTAAACATGTACCAACAAACAGAGAATACTTTTTTTCTTAATATGTATTATAGTAGGAAATATATGTATTGATAGTAGTGCAGTCATATCTCTATGTTTGGAAATAATCATCAACAGTTACTTCAAAAAATAAATAGGATTGCAAAGAGTCAAACCTGACTGAAGCAACTTAGCACACACACATATAAGCTTGTTTTCTGTGTCCGTGGATCTACTTCTGTTTCGTATGTAAGGTAATTTGTATCATCTTTTTTTTTTAGTTCCACATATAAGCAATTGTCATTGTTGTTGTTCAGTCACTCAGTTGTGTTTAACTCTGTGACCCCGTGGACTGCAGCACACTAGGCTTCCCTGTTCTTCATCATCTCCCAGAGTTTGCTCAAACTCATGTCCATTAACTCTATGATGTCATCCAAAAATCTTGTCCTCTGTCATCCCCTTCTCCTCCTGCTTTCAATCTTTCCTAGCATCAGGGTCTTTTCCAATGAGTCACCACTCTGCATTAAGTGGCCAAATTATTGGACCTTCAGCTTCAGCATCAGTCCTTCCAGTGAATATTCAGGATTGGTTTCATTTAGGATTGACTGGTTTTATCTCCTTGCACTCCAAGGGACTCTCAAGAGTCTTCTCCAATACCACAGTTCAAAAATATCAATCCTTTGGTGCTTAGCCTTCTTTATGATCCAGCTCTCTCATCCATACATGACTACTGGGAAAACCATAGCTTTGACTATATGAACCTTTGTGGGTTAAGTCATGTTTCTGCTTTTTAATACTCTGTCTAGGTTGGTCATAGCTTTACTTCCAAGAAGCAAGCATCTTTTCATTTCATGGCTGCAGTCACCATCCACAGTGATTCTGGAGCCCAAGAAAATAAAAGTATTTCCATTGTGTACTCATTTTTTGCCTTAAAGTGATGGGACCGGATGCCATGATTTTTATTTTTTGAATATTGAATTTTAAGCCAGTTTATTCACTATCTTCTTTTATCTTCAAGAGGCTCTTTAATTCCTCTTTGCTTTCTGCCTTAAGGGTGGTATAATCTGCATATCTGAGGTTATTGATATTTCTTCCCAGAATCTTGATTCCAGTTTGGGATTCATCCAGCCTGACATCTCACGTGATGTACTCTGCATAAAAGTTAAATAAGCAGGGTGACAATATACAGCGTTGATGTACTCCTCTCCCAATTTGGAACCAGTCTGTTCTTCCGTGTCTGGTTCTAACTGCTGTTTCCTGACCCTTGTACAGGTTTCTCAGGAGGCAGGTAAGGTGGTCTGATATTCCCATCTCTTTAAGAATTTTCGACAGTTTGTTGTGACCCACACAGTCAAAGGCTTTAGAATTTTCAATGAAGCAGAAGTAGATATTTTTCTGGAGTTCTCTTGCTTTTTGTATGATCCAATGGATGTTGACAATTTGATCTCTGATTCCTCTGCCTTTTCTATATCCAGCTTCTCCATCTGGAAGTTCCCAGTTCACGTAGAAGACTAGATTGAACACTAGACTAGACTAGATTGAAGACTAGATTGAAGGATTTTGAGCTTTTCCTTGCTAGCATGTGAAATGAGTGCAACTGTGCAGTCGTTTGAACATTATTTGGTATTGCCCTTCTTTGGGATTGGAATAAAAACTGACCTTTTCCAGTCCTGTGGCCACTGCTGAGTTTTCCAAATTTGCTAGCATATTGAGTAGAGCACTTTCACAGCATCATCTTTTAGGATTTGAAATAGCTCAGCTGGAATTTCCTCATCTCCAATAGCTTTATTCATAGTAATGTTTCCTAGGGCCCACTTGACTTCACACTCCAGGATGTCTGGCTCTAGGTGAGTGATCACACCATCGTGATTATCTGGGTCGTGAAGATCTTTTCTGTACAGTTCTTCTGTGTATTCTTGCCACCTCTTCTTAATATCTTCTGCTTCTGTTAGGTGCATATTATTTCTGTCCTTTATTGTACCCATCTTTGCATGAAATGTTCCCTTGGTATTTCTAATTTTCTTGAAGAGATCTCTAGTCTTTCCCATTCTACTGTTTTCCTCTATTTCTTTGCATTGACCACTGAGGAAGGCTCTCATCTCTCCTTGCTATTCTTTGGAACTTGGGATTTAGATGGGTATACTTTCCTATGCTTTTCACTTCCCTCTTCGCTCAGCTATTTGTAAGGCCTTTCAGACAACCATTTTGCCTGTTTGCATTTCTTTCCCCTATGATATTTTTGTTTCTTTGATGAAGGACTTCACTTATATGATAATTTCTAGGTCCATGCATGTTGCTGTAAATGGTATTATTTCATTAATTTTTATGGCTGAGTAATATTCCATTGTGTGTGTGCATATATAATATATATATGACATCTTCTTTCCATTCATCTGTCGACTGACATTTAGATTGCTTCCATGTCCTGGATTTTGTAAACAGTACTTCTATGAACATTGGAGTGCATGTCTCTTTTTAATTATGATTTTCTCTGGATATGTACCCAGGAGTGAGATTGCAGGATCATATGGTAACTCTACTTTTAGTTTTTTTTGAAAAGTTTCCATACTGTTCTCCATAGTAGCCACCCCAACTTACATTCCCACCAACAGTGTTGGAGAGTTCCCTTCTCTCTAAATCCTCTCCAGCATTTATTATTTGTAGACTTTCTGATGATGGACATTCTGATTAGTGTGAGATGATACCTCACTATAGTTTTGATTTGCATTTCTCTGATAATTAGTGATGTTAAGGATCTTTTCATATGTCTTATGGCCATCTGTATGTCTTTATTGGAAAAATGTATAAGATCTTCTGCCCATTTTTTAATTTTTTTAAAAAATTGAGCTCTCATCAATTCCCTGGTCCCTAACCTACAGATCAGATGGGTTCCCTGATAACTCAGTTGTTAAAAAGTCCACCTGCAATGCAGGAGACCCTGTTTCAATACTTGGTTGGTAGGATCCAATGGAGAAGGGATAGGCTACCCACTCCAGTATTGTTGGGCTTCCCTTGTGCCTCAATAGAATCCACTTGCAATGTGGGAGACCTGGGTTGGGAAGATCCCTTGGAGAAGGGAAAGGCTATCCACTCCAGTATTTTGGCCTGGAGAATTCCAGGGACTGTATAGTCCATGGGGTCGTAAAGAGTCCAACAGGATCGAGTGACTTTCACTTTCACCGTCAACCTACAGATCAGATGGGCTTCCCATGTGGCACAGTGGTAAAGAATCTGTCTGCCAATGCAGGAGTTGCAGGAGTTTCAGATTCAATCCCTGCTTTGGGAAGATGCCCTAGAGGAGGAAATGGCAACCCACTCCAGTATTCTTGCCTGGAGAATCCCATGGACAGTGGAGTCTGGTTGGCTACAGTCCGTGGGGTAGCAAAAGAATCAACAGGATTGAGCAACTAAGCTTGCATCCCGGCAACCTACATATCTTTCTCTCTCCTCTTTTTACCTCCCCCTATCCGATAAGCACACACATACACAATAGACAATATAGAACAGAATATTCCTGCTCTAGGGGCAGAGAATACAATTCTGTCAATACCACTCTTTATGTCTTTTTGCTATCTATCTCTTTTTTGACTTGCATCTAGACTCTACTTTTCTATCTAGTACTGTGATATATGATCACTCCTCTCTCATCTTTGGATTCTGTCACCTCTTCAATCATTATAATAATATTCAAGATATACAAAGGTCCTGGATCTCATGGAACAAACCTTATAGTAATAAGAAGCAATAAATAAATTAATCAGATAAGCATCCTATAAAATATCAAAGCAAGTAAAGGGATTAACACAGAGTGGTGTGATGGTGAATAACTGGGTTCTTTTTCTTATATACTCTGTGTTATGTTGCTCAGTCATGTTTGACTCCATGACCCCACAGACTGTAGCCCACAGGCATCTCTGTCCATGAGATTTCCCAGGAAATCCAGGGATTTCCAAGAATACTGGAGTGGTTGCCATTTCCTTCTCCAGGGGATCTCCTCAACCCAGGGATCCAACTTATATCTCACACCTTGGCAGGCAGATTCTTTACCATTAGAGCCATCTGGGAAGCCTTGGATACTCTAGAGTCTGGGATATCTCTTTTATTCCCTGCCTGCTTATATACTTGCATACAGATAATCATGTAAGGCCTTCTCAGGTGGCACTAGTGGTAAAGAACCCACCTGTTGATGCAGCAGACACAAGAGACGTGAGGTGGATGTAGGTCGGGAAGATCCCCTAGAGTAGGAAATAGCAACTTGCTCCAGTATTCTTACCTGGAAAATTCCATGGACACAGGAGCCTGGCGGGCTATAGGCCCTGGGGTTACAAAGAGTCAGACACGATTGAACACACAGTCTGTAGTCCAGTCCAATCAAGTTAATATAAATAAGAAGAATAAAGCAGGTAAGGGGATAGCAAATAAAGAGTCTGTTTTAATAGAGTTTCCAGGGTGTGAAATCATTGAGTCTTTGTTACTAATTTTAAAAAGTAACTAACATTTCCAAAGCACCTACTATACCAAATGTGCTTTAAGTCTCATACAAATTTTATGAGATATACGTGGTTATTTTTTAACATAAAAACCTCAGGCTCGAATATTATGTGATTTGATCAAAGTCACACAGCTGGTAAGTGGCAAAGCTGAGATTTAAATCCAGATGGTCTTAACTCTAAGACTCTGCCTTTTACAATAAGATATATTACTTCCCTCAGGAAGTAAGGCAATAGAACCCACTTCATATAGCGCAGCATCTTTGATGAATGTGCTATGAATGAAGGGTTGTTGGAGGGTTGGGCTTCAATCAGAGCATTGCCTCCTTTCGCAATTCATCGGACATGTCCTACCTATAGGCTATACTGACTACACTGATGAGCAAATTCTTACTAGACTTGTGACAAGGCTGGGTTTTAGCTTCTGAAATTAGATATGTGGTTAAACATGAAGAATTCACCAACCCCTAGTGGGACAGTGAGTGACCCAAATTTTAGATATTGGTACCAGGCAAAGGGAATTAAGTGACTGTTTATTGGATTGTTTGTTAATAAGATGATTTTCCATCATGTGCCATATCCATCTACTCTTCTGAAAGATATGATTCTTCTTTGATGTTCAGTATCTCTAGATATCAAGTTCAACCAATCTGGAGTTTAGTTGCTTCACATTTAAAATCTATTTCAAATAGTAAAAAGATTATTGAGGTTATAAAGCCAGTGGAATCAAAGGAGTGTTAATGAAGGTTATACCTTGGAAATTGTGGTTTTGCACTGGGATTCTTAAAAATTGTTTTTGTTCTTAATCCAGCTACATGTGAGCCTCCGTCTAGGCTGAAGCAGACCTAGAAGTCTAGTGATTAAATCCATTGGGAATGGACCACAGGTATTCACCAACTGCCTTCAAGCAAAACTCACCAGTATGGTGCAGTCACAGGAGAATACAACCTAGATCCCAGAGGCATTACAACCTGGATCCCAGATTCATTACTTGAATAAAAACATTCAGATAAGCTTACAGACCCATATGAAACTCTGTTTGAAGGAGAGATGCAGCTTTACTTCATTAAACTGCTAAAGATTTGAAAACTGTTTGCTCCAAATAGCTTAGCATGACTAGGACTCAAAGACAACACTTCTGAGTTTATGTATTTAAACAAATGCAGTTAGCATGAAAAAGCTCAACTTATCCTGACACTACAAGTCATGATGGCTTCTAATGACCTCTTAAGCAATTTTGTATAAAGAAATAGAACATAACCTAGAATAATTGAATGACTATTCAGAAATATCAATATAAAAGTTGTCAAGTTTTCAAATAGATCATCAATACTTGTCAGGTCATTTGCTTAACCATAAAGATAAGGTGCATATATATATATTTTTTTTTTCTTAAAGAAGAGAGAATAAATCCAAAATAAGGACAGTTTTATATAAGCAGACTAAATACATGCACAGTATGTTTATAGAGCACTAATTATTCCTTGGAGCAAAACATTGCCCATTTTAAAAATACTGATGTTCAGAGTGGCTTTGCATCTTAATTACATTAAGACAGCAACTTTGTACCAAAGTTTGTATAAACTTTGTACCAAAACAAACAAAGCATAAGTAGGTTGAACTCATTCCTATCAAGTGATAAATTATTTTTGAATAAAAGAGAGTAGGGTCTGAAGGAAACCAGACACAGAATGGAATGGCTTTAGTGTGGAATAGAAATTTCTATAGCATTATGGAAACATAGAATAATGGAACAATATGGGCTTCAAAAGCAAAACATCATGGGTTTAAGGCTCAGCTCTACAAATTGAGCTGCAGTACCATGCTTAACTTTCTGAATCTGTTTCCATTTTGGAAGCAGAGTTAATGGCTTGTGCCTCATGACAAATGCATATTGATAGTATTACATGAAAAACATGTTTCTCATGTTCGGTTCAGTTCAGTTCAGTTCAGTCACTCAGTTGTGTCTGACTCTTTGTGACCCCATGAAACGCAGCACACCAGACTCACTGTCTATCACCAACTCCCGGAGTATCTCATGTAAGACCATCTATCCTATCCCAACTTCTAACAGTCTTTCTGCTTTCTGAATGACTTGGATGGGTTATAATGACTAACTTGTTCAAAATCTTAACAACTAAGAATGTTAATATCAACTTTTTAGCTACTGGAGTTAGACTGGAGTTATGGCAAATTAAAATGAAATCTTATGATTTGGGGAGAGACTCAGTGTTATGAAACTGATATTAGAAGTTATGCAACTATTTCATGTCAATACATCTCGTAAGAATATAGTACCATGTACAAGACGGGCAGGTCATGGTGGAGAGATCTGACAGAATGTGGTCCACTGGAGAAGGGAATGGCAAACCACTTCAGTATTCTTGCCTTGAGAACCCCATTAACAGTATGAAAAGGCAAAATGATAGGACACTGAAAGAGGAACTCCCCAGGTCAGTAGATGCCCAATATGCTAATGGAGATCAGTGGAGAAATAACTCCAGAAAGAATGAAGGGATGGAGCCAAAGCAAAAACAATACCCAGCTGTGGATGTGACCTGTGATAGAAGCAAGGTCCGATGCTGTAAAGAGAATATTGCATAGGAACCTGAAATGTCAGGTAGATGAATCAAGGCAAATTGGAAGTGGTCAAACAAGAGATGGCAAGAGTGAATGTCGACATTCTAGGAATCAGCAAACTGAAATAAACTGGAATGGGTGAATTTAACTCAGATGACCATTATATCTACTATTGCAGGCAGGAATCCCTCAGAAGAAATGGAGTAGCCATCATGGTCAACAAAAGAGTCCAAAATGCAGTACTTGGATGCAATCTCAAAAACGACAGAATGATCTCTGTTCGTTTCCAAGGCAAACCATTCAATATCACAGTAATCCAAGTCTACGCCCCAACCGGTAATGCTGAAGAAGCTGAAGTTGAACGGTTCTATGAAGACCTACAAGACCTTTGGAACTCACACCCAAAAAAGATGTCCTTTTCATGATAGGGGACTGGAATGCAAAAGTAGGAAGTCAAGAAACACCTGGAGTAACAGGCAAATTTGGCCTTGGAATATGGAATGAAGCAGGGCAAAGACTAATAGAGTTTTGCCAAGAAAATGCACTGGTCATAACAAACACCCTCTTCCAACAACACAAGAGAAGACTCTATACATGGACATCACCAGATGATCAACACCGAAATCAGACTGATTATATTCTTTGCAGCCAAAGATGGAGAAGCTCTATACAGTCAACAAAAACAAGACCAGGAGCTGACTGTGGCTCAGATCATGAACTCTTTATTACCAAATTCAGACTTAAATTGAAGAAAGTAGGGAAAACCACTAGACCATTCAGGTATGACCTATAATGACCTATAATCAAATCCCTTATGATTATTCAGTGGAAGTGAGAAATAGATTTAAGGGCCTAGATCTGATAGATAGAGTGCCTGATGAACTATGGAATGAGGTTGGTGACATTGTACAGGAGACAGGGATCAAGACCATCCCCATGGAAAAGAAATACAAAAAAGCAAAATGGCTGTATGGGGAGGGCTTACAAATAGCTGTGAAAAGAACAGAAGCAAAAAGCAAATGAGAAAAGGAAAGATATAAGCATCTGAATGCAGACTTCCAAAGAATAGCAAGAAGAGATAAAAAAGCCTTCTTCAGCAATCAATGCAAAGAAATAGAGGAAAACAACAGAATGGGAAAGAATAGAGATCTCTTCAAGAAAATTAGAGATACCAAGGGAACATTCCCTGCAAAGATGGGCTCGATAAAGGACAGAAATGGTATGGACCTAACAGAAGTAAAAGATATTAAGAAGAGGTGGGAAGAATACACAGAAGAACTGTACAAAAAAGATCTTCACAACCCAGATAATCACGATGGTGTGACCACTGACCTAGAGCCAGACATCCTGGAATGTGAAGTCAAGTGGGCCTTAGAAAGCACCACTACGAACAAAGCTAGTGGAGGTGATGGAATTCCAGTTGAGCTATTTCAAATCCTGAAAGATGATGCTGTGAAAGTGCTGCACTCAATATGCCAGCAAATTTGGAAAACTCAGCAGTGGCCACAGGACTGGAAAAGGTCAGTTTTCATTCCAATCCCAAAGAAAGGCAATGCCAAAGAATGCTCAAACTACTGCACAATTGCACTCATCTCACACGCTAGTAAAGTAATGCTCAAAATTCTCCAAGCCAGGCTTCAGCAATACGTGAACTGTGAACTTCCTGATGTTCAAGCTCATTTTAGAAAAGGCAGAGGAACCAGAGATCAAATTGCAAACATCTGCTGGATCATGGAAAAAGCAAGAGAGTTCCAGAAAAACATCTATTTCTGCTTTATTGACTATGCCAAAGCTTTTGACTGTGTGGATCACAATAAACTGTGGAAAATTCTGCAAGAGATGGGAATACCAGACCACCTGACCTGCCTCTTGAGAAATCTGTATGCAGGTCAGGAAGCAACAGTTAGAACTGGACATGGAAAAATAGACTGGTTCCAAATAGGAAAAGGAGTACATCAAGGCTGTATATTATCACCCTGCTTATTTAACTTATATGCAGAGTACATCATGAGAAACGCTGGACTGGAAGAAACACAAGCTGGAATCAAGATTGCCGGGAGAAATATCAATAACCTCAGATATGCAGATGACACCACCCTTATGGCAGAAAGTGAAGAGGAACTCAAAAGCCTCTTGATGAAAGTGAAAGTGGAGAGTGAAAAAGTTGGCTTAAAGCTCAACGTTCAGAAAAGAAAGATCATGGCATCCGGTTCATCACTTCATGGGAAATAGATGGAGAAACAGTGGAAACAGTGTCAGACTTTATTTTTTGGGCTCCAAAATCACTGCAGATGGTGACTGCAGCCATGAAATTAAAAGACGCTTATTCCTTGGAAGGAAAGTTATGACCAACCTAGATAGCATATTCAAAAGCAGAGACATTCCTTTGCCAACAAAGGTCCGTCTAGTCAAGGCTATAGTTTTTCCTGTGGTCATGTATGGATGTGAGAGTTGGACTGTGAAGAAAGCTGGGCGCCGAAGAACTGATGCTTTTGGATTGTGGTGTTGGAGAAGACTCTTGAGGGTCCTTTGGACTACAAGGAGATCCAACTAGTCCATTCTGAAGGAGATCAGCCCTGGGATTTCTTTGGAGGGAATAATGCTGAAGCTGAAACTCCAGTACTTTGGCCACCTCATGTGAAGAGTTGATTCATTGGAAAAGACTCTGATGCTGGGAGGGATTGGGGGCTGGAGGAGAAGGGGACGACAAAGGATGAGATGGCTGGATGGCATCACTGACTCGATGGACGTGAGTCTGAGTGAACTCTGGGAGTTGGTGATGGACAGGGAGGCCTGGCGTGCTGTGATTCATGGGGTCGGGAAGAGTTGGACACGACTGAGCGACTGAACTGAACTGAACTAACTAAACCATGTACAAAAGATCAGAGGTATAGGATTATATAAATTCAGATAAATTTTGGGAACATTTTGTAGTATAAAGAAGCTTAAAGATTTATCTAATTTAAATTATTGCCACGGAGTACCAAAAAGAAACAAACAAAAAAATCGGAGTTGATTCTATGCTAAGTTTTAATGAACAAAGAGGAGTTGTTGGACAAATGAAATCAGAAATACTTTAGGATAACCATATCAGTTCAGTTCAGTTCAGTTCAGTTGCTCAGTCATGTCCGACTCTTTGCAATCCCATGAATTGCATCATACCAGGCCTCCCTGTCCATCACCAACTCCCGGAGTTCACCCAGACTCACGTCCATCGAGTCGGTGATGCCATCCAGCCATCTCATCCTCTGTCGTCCCCTTGTCCTCCTGCCCCCAATCCCTCCCAGCATCAGAGTCTTTTCCAGTGAGTCAACTCTTCGCATGAGGTGGCCAAAGTACTGGAGTTTCAGCTTTAGCATCATTCCTTCCAAAGAACACCCAGAATAGGCATTCATAAAAAGAAGGGAGCTATGGCAGACAGGAGCTTAGCTACTCATGACTTGAATAAATGTCATATTGACAAAAGAAGTTCCCATTGTGCGTGTACTATGTAAGCACATACGCACAGAGAATGAGATGCACATGTAGATTTTGTGTGCAAGTATATGTTCATAAAACTCTGGACACTAGTCATGATTTCCAATGGAGTTTATTACTAGAAATTTATTACAATAATGATAACCAACAGAGGTTCATGAACGTGCCAGACAATCTGCTAGGTGTCTGTGACACATAGCTCCTTTGACTGGGAATTTATTTCATAATTTTTGATGTGTAATGGCAGATACATAATATTCTCTTCTAATATTAATTAATAAAATAAAAATTAATTATATTTGTGTTTATTTTTCTTTTTCTGCTTCAACAATAAATCCGTTTAACTATTTCCATTAGTGTAAATAGTATAAATAGGTGTAAATGGTGTACACATCAGTGAGAATAAAATTACAAATAAAAGCAAAATGGATAACTTTGTCAGCCTCAAGAAAGACCAAGATAATGAGCCAAGAGATTCTAATTAAAAACCATCAGTTAAATTCATTTGTTCATTCAACAAGTATTTATTGATACACACAGAAATACTGCTAACCTTAAATAATTAAATAAATAAATCATTAAAACAGAACTATCAGTAGAGATATAGTATACTAGTCACAGTGGGGTATTAGCTTGATGAGAGATCTATTTTATATATCATTTACTTATAAGTATATAATGCATGTATTTGGACTTCAATGTTGGTAATATTTTTACTGTTTCTCAGAAAAACTTCATAAGATAGGATATATTTAGCCAGGAGAGATGGAGGAGCTGTAGAAAAATTTTCAGTGAAAAGAATAGTGAACATATGAATAAGAAAGCATAGGAACATTAAAGGAATGACATAATTTACCCTGCAGGGTAAATTGTGGAATCAATCCTCTGAGAAGAGATGAACTTGTCTATTGGGTGGTCTGTGTTTATTCTTTCTGTAGTGGGTAATGAAGAGCTACTGAAGATTTTTGTGTAAGGGAGTGACAATGTATAGGCCATTGTTTCAATTTTTCAAGAGTTTTGACCTGGAAGAAACAAAGAGGAATCTAATAACAGTATTAATAATAAAAATTAATCTTTTACAATAGTGTATAAACAGTCATTAAAAGGGGGAATGGAAAAGAAGTGTATACTGAGCAAATGAGAGAAATGCTACAGAAATAGGAAGAAGCTGTTTTGCCAAGTAATTGGCAAGGGATATGAAGCGTAAGTGTTACTCGCTCAGGCATGTCCAACTCTTTGAGAGCTCATGGACTGTAGCCTGCCAGGCTCCTCTGCCCATTGGATTTCCCAGGGAAGAATACTGGAGTGGGTAGCCATTCCCTTCTCCGGGGGATCTTCCCAACTCAGGGATTGAACCTGGGTCTCCTGCATTGCAAGCAGATTCTTTACTGTCTGAGTCACCTTGGAAGCCCCCAAGGGATGGAAGGAATCAACAATTAGAACATTTGTAAGACCGGCTGTCTGATTTCAAAGTTGTGTCATTAATAGAGATAAGGGTGCCAGGAATAAGAGTTACTGTGGAAATAGATTGGAATTGGGTATGACTGTATCGAGATACTTCTTCAAATAAGATGTCCTCTATGGAGTTTAAATTTTAGTTAGAAAGGGCAAATATAATTATAAGGATGTGAAGGTCACTAAGATATATTTGACAATAGTGAATTGGGAAAATATCACAGAAAAAGATACAGAAAAATAGACTTCAGAACTGAACCTATAGAGAAGAAAGAGTCAAGAAAGTCAAGAATCCACTCAGTTTCAAAAATGAGGGGCTCGTTAGCAGGGTCAAGTATGGCTGAGGATTCCAGGTAGTGGTGTGGTGTGGAGGGTGGTAGGTTGGAATGTACCAGCCATTCTTGAGAGGCTGTGTAGGGGAAGACAGTGAGGTCTACAGAGAGTTGAATGAGGGATGGGGCAAGTGACCAAGTGTTGACAGTGGATGAAGACTATTCTTTCAAGAAGTGTGTAATAGAGAGAAGAGGAAGCTGAAATGACACTGTAGGAGATGACAGGATCAAGAAAGGATTTGTTCGTCTGCTCGTTTTAAAAGAGGAATGCATGGAAGAAAGAAGAGACTGAAGATGCTGCAGAGAGATGGAACAGGAAAGTAGAGGAAGTCAGAGTAAATAGGATGAGAGGCATGGTAAAATCAATTGGTATTGATTGGAGGGAGATTTTTTTCCTCAGGCAGAAGACAGAGATGAGTAAAGACTGGATGATTTAGAAGTGTGGGAAGGACAGAGAGTTGAATGGGCTCACAGCAGATGCCCCTGCATTACTTGAGCTTAACAAACGACCATGAATGGACTTGAACCTTCAATCTTCTGATCCAGAATCAGACGCCTTATCCATTAGGCCACACGGCCAATCAGTAACTTAAAGAATGCTACTTAACAAAATCAGAAGATGCTCCACAAATAGGAATAATTTTACCTACTTCAATGCTGAAGTAAACTTAAGTTTCCACAGGGACGACATGGAAATTGCCCTCTTGGAAGCGACAACTTGCTTTGCTTTTGTCATGGTAAAACTTACATCAAGCCTATGTAGAACTGTAGCTGAGGTTCCAAGCAAAGATCTAAAATTGTGATGGATGTAGAGAAACACCAAATATTACCAAGAAGGAGTCCTCATGTGGTGGATGCATCTGACAGCTTGCAAGTTTGATTTAAAATTACAATTTGAACAGATATAAACTCTTATTTCTTGACATTCATTAACCACAAGTCATAAAAGTGCCATTAATTCTGTAGTAGTCACCAAAATGCTTTGTAATGATCTCACATTAATGCACCCGACTCCTGTAAAACCCCCATGGCAGCAAAGGTTTACTCTGTAATACTAGTTGAATTTTCAGAAGCTTAAAATCCTTGCCAATGCACCTGCTTTCCAGAAGATCATTAGGTAGAAATCCCAAGGCAGCACAATCAACCTGGCTTCCGTTACCTCACCGTCTGCTAGAGAAGAAAATTAATGTTATTCCATGAATCACCCTCCCAAGATTGGCTAGTGTATAGTTACTGAGCCAGCTGTCTGAGGGGTGCTTAGGTCTGTTCTAAGCTGACCTGGTTCATCGTCTGTGTGGATCCCAAGTCCCAACATAGCATACTCACATACCAACTGCAGCCTGCACCAGCTGTTCCACTATTGTACAGGTACTAAACAGGATTACAGCACATGGAGACACTAGTTTGGCAGTGAACACTGTCTAACCACAGCTTTGTGGCAACTCTCACAGAAGCCATCCTACTTTTTAAAAAAGCATATAACCAAAACACCAAATATAAACACCAGCGTTCAGGACAAAACAACAAGAAAAGAAAGGCACTTACGACAGAGTTATTGCTCAAGCCCGTTTAACAAAGGGTTTCTTTTTATTCTCATTTCCTATGGAAAAGAGTACAAATTAGCATAGAAAATCCTGTTTTATCTCTGAATGGAGTTACAAAGCAGCCTTAATCAGAAATCTGCTTTTCTTCTGGCTACAAGAAATCAAGCAGGGCATCCCATCAAATTGCAAGGGGAGATTTGTCACATTTGACTGGTTCCCAGGCTGTGAGTTGTCAGCCAGATGCTGATCTGAGCCAGCAGTCACCCTGCCACTGACACCTACACCGACAATGGTCACCCGTCTATTCTCCAGCCAAGCCCTTTTCCTTTGGCTGCTGCTGTATCCACTCAGGGAAGCAGCAATAGATCAATGCTTTCTTCATATATCAGAGCTGTCTTCCAAGGAGGACTGCAGTGAAATTGCTTTGTTTTACATAACAGCCAACTCTGAAATTTCATGGTAGAAAAGTAGCCACAGGCAAAATGTAGAGAATCTTTATAGAATCCTCGGTTTAACCATTTTAAATAGGACGAAGTCATGACTATATATAGAGATGCAGCTTACTTTTGGATTTGCATGAAACATGATCACAGAATTTTTAAAAAGTCAGGGATGTTTTACTAGGAATAAAATTCCTTAAGGCCAGTTTTCAAGTCAGTCATCCATATGTAGCAACTACGGTTACTTCCTTGTTTTGATGCAAGCTATAATGCCTTTGTTAGTGTTTTAAAGTGTATATCACAGTATCTTTCTCCCACCTACACTTTCCTGATAATATATAAGCAGAAATGATACCAATGATTCAATTAGGATGACATTCCACTTTCATTACTGTTCCATAGAATGAAAGTGATGTTTCCAAGTTTTTCAATTTAGATTTTAAAGCATGTTTCTATTTTTAAAAAGTTAGTACATGCAAATATCAATGTAGTTTTTTTGTTTGTCAATGTCAGTTATAAATTCAAATAAATGATAATCTGCTATAGCATGATGCTCCGAGAAGCAGGGGAAAATAACCCTATTAGAACTGTATAAATTCTACTTTATCATTCAATGCTTCAGTCAGTTCAGTCACTCAGTTGTCAGACTCTTTGTGACCCCATGAACCGCAGCACGCCAGGCCTCCCTGTCCATCACCAACTCCCAGAATCCACCCAAACTCATTTCCATTGAGGCGGTGATACCATCCAACCATCTCCTCCTCTGTCATCCCCTTCTCCTCCTGCCTGCCATCTTTCCCAGCATCCGAGTCTTTTCAAATGAGTCAGCTTTTCGCATTAGGTGGCCAAAGTATTGGAGTTTCAGCTTCAACATCAGTCCTTCCAATGAACACCCAGGACTGATTTCCTTTAGGATGGACTGGTTGGATCTCCTTGCAGTCCAAGGGACTCTCAAGAGTCTTCTCCAACTCCACAGTTCAAAAGCATCAATTTTTTGGTGCTCAGCTTTCTTCATAGTCCAACTCTCACATCCATACATGACCACTGGAAAAACCATAGCCTTGGTTAGACGGACCTTTCTTGACAAAGTAATGCCTCTGCTTTTTAATATGCTGTCTAGGTTGGTCATAACTTTCCTTCCAAGGAGTAAGTGCTTTTTAATTTCATGGCTGCAATCACCATCTGCAGTGATTTGGAGCCCCCCAAAATAAAGTCAGCCACTGTTTCCCCATCTATTTGCCATGAAATGATGGGACTGGATGCCATGATCTTTGTTTTCTGAATGTTGAGCTTTAAGCCAACTTTTTCACTCTCCACTTTCACTTTCATCAAGAGGCTCTTTAGTTCTTCTTCACTTTCTGCCATAAGGGTGGTATCATCTCCATTTCTGAGGTTATTGATATTTCTCCCAGCAATCTTGATTCCAGCTTGTGCTTCTTCCAGCCCAGCATTTCTCATGATGTACTCTGCATAGAAGTTAAATAAGCAGGGTGACAATATACAGCCTTGATGTACTCCTTTTTCTATTTGGAACCAGTCTATTGTTCCATGTCCAGTTCTAACTATTGCTTCCTGACCTGCATACAGATTTCTCAAGAGGCAGGTCAGGTGGTCTGGTATTCCCATCTCTTGCAGAATTTTCCACAGTTTATTGTGATCCAACAGTCAAAGGCTTTGGTATAGTCAATAAAGCAGAAATAGATGTTTTTCTGGAACTCTCTTGCTTTTTCCATGATCCAGTGGATGTTGGCAATTTGATCTCTGGTTCTTCTTCCTTTTCAAAAACCAGCTTGAACATCTTGAAGTTCACAGTTCATGTGTTGCTGAAGCCTGGCTTGGAGAATTTTGAGCATTACTCTACTAGCGTGTGAGATGAGTGCAATTGTGTGGTAGTTTGAGCATTCTTTGGCATTGCTTTTCTTTGGGATTGGAATGAAAACACCTTTTCCAGTCCTGTGGCCACTGCTGAGTTTTCCCAATGTGCTGGCATATTGAATGCAGCACTTTTACAGCATCATCTTTGAGGATTTGAAATAGCTCAACTGGAATTCCATCACCTCCACTAGCTTTGTTCATCGTGATGCTTTCTGAGGCCCACTTGACTTCACATTCCAGGATGTCTAAGTGAGTGATCACACCATCGTGATTATCTCGGTCATGAAGATCTTTTTTGTGCAGTTCTTCTGTGTGTTCTTGCCATCTCTTCTTAATATCTTCTGCTTCTGTCAGGTCCATACCATTTCTGTCCTTTATCGAGCCCATCTTTGCATGAAATGTTCCCTTGGTATCTCTAATTTTCTTGAAGTGATCTAGTCTTTCCCATTCTGTTGTTTTCCTCTATTTCTTTTCATTGATCACTGAGGAAGGCTTTCTTATCTCTCCTTGCAATTCAATGCTTAGTTTTTTAATAAAAATATACAAATCTGTAATTATACAAGTTATAGGTTGCATACATAAGATAAAGGCTGCTACTTATCTGTTGCAAGGATGAATAATTAGGAAATTAAACAATTAAGTTTTTGTTACTTAACTATCAAGAAAGTTAACATGCATGTTGGACTAAGCTTGTCATTATATATATACTATAAATATATACACTCATATGGGCTTTCTTGGTGACTCATTGGTAAAGAATCTGCCTGCCAAAGCAGGAGATCCCTGGGTTGGAAAGATCCCCTGAAGGAGGGAATGACAACCCAGTCCAGTATTCTTGCCTGGAGAATCCTATGGACAGAGGAGCCTGAAGGACTGTAGTCCATAGGGTCACAGAGTCAGACACAACTGAAGCGACTTAGCACATATGCGTGCATACACCCATATACATATATATATATATGAATTTTTATATATTTTATGCACACACACAAATAAACATTATCTGAAAGTGTGGCTAGTCTTAAGACCCACACAAAGTGCCATTTAACTTCAACCTTTAACTTCCTCTACTCACCCTACAAACACTGTACAGTCCTGCCAGTCTACAACATTCTCCTGCAACTTTATCCCTGTGTATGTTTGATGATGTTATTTCCTCTACGGTGACTATAGTTACTCATCTACAAATTCAAATTTTACCCTTCTGTGAGTTTTTCCTTCTTTCTGAAGTTTAACTCAGTGCCCCTATCTCTGTATCTCCACACCATGTTATAATTATCACTATTCTAGGAATTCCAACATTGCCTCCTTACTTGTCTGCTGGGTTGTTATATCTTGGAGGACATCATCATCTCTGCTTTTCTGGCATCTTGAATACTATCTGGCATGTAACCGATACACAGCATGTACTAATGCATGATTGAATGAAGTGTATGAAACTAAAACTGTGACTATATTAAAGAAGAACATCATAACTATTAGCCTTGTCACTGGATTGCCAGTTGCTTTCCATGAAAGTAGCTGATGTTTCTCAGATTGTGTTGACAATGACACTTACCAAATTTCCTGTGGCCAAAATGGCATTGCATATAAAATAACCGTTAATTTAACATCAGCTTTTTAGTGCAAGGAGAAAAGGGTATACTATAATGTTCAAGGCATGTATGAATTACAAGCTTCTTTATCATTTTTAAAAATATTAAAACATTTTGAAAATATGTTTCCTTAGAGTTAAGAATTTAAGAAATCTGTATACAGGTCAGGAAGCAACAGTTAGAACTTGACATGGAATAATAGACTGGTTCCAAATAGGAAAAGGAGTACATCAAGGCTGTATATTGTCGCCCTGCTTATTTAACTTCTATGCAGAGTACATCATGAGAAACGCTGGGCTGGAAGAAACACAAGCTGGAATCAAGATTGCTGGGAGAAATATCAATAACCTCTCAGATATGCAGATGACACCACCGTTATGGCAGAAAGTGAAGACGAACTCAAAAGCCTCTTGATGAAAGTGAAAGTGGATAGTGAAAAAGTTGGCTTAAAGCTCAACATTCAGAAAATGAAGATCATGGCATTTGGTCCTATCACTTCATGGGAAATAGAGGGGAAACAGTGGAAACAGTGTCAGATTTTATTTTGGGGGGCTCCAAAATCACTGCAGATGGTGACTGCAGCCATGAAATTAAAAGACGCTTACTCCTTGGAAGGAAAGTTATGACTAACCTAGATAGCACATTGAAAAGCAGAGACATTACTTTGCCAGCAAAGGTATGTCTAGTCAAGGCTATGGTTTTTCCTGTGGTCATGTACGGATGTGAGAGTTGGACTGTGAAGAAGGCTGAGCACCGAAGAATTGATGCTTTTGAACTGTGGTGTTGGAGAAGACTCTTGAGAGTCCCTTGGACTGCAAGGAGATGCAACCAGTCCATTCTGAAGGAGATCAGCCCTGGGATTTCTTTGGAAGGAATGATGCTAAAGCTGAAACTCCAGTACTTTGGCCACCTCATGTAAAGAGTTGACCCATTGGAAAAGACTCTGATGCTGGGAGGGACTGGGTGCAGGAGGAGAAGGGGATGCCAGAGGATGAGATGGCTGGATGGCATCACTGACTCGATAGACGTGAGTCTGAGTGAACTCCGGGAGTTGGTGATGGACAGAGAGGCCTGGCATGCTGTGATTCATGGGGTTTCAAAGAGTCGGACATGACTGAGCGACTGAACTGAACTAGAATTAAGAAAATACAATTTCCCTTTCCAAGTAAGAATATTTGGAACTTGTCCTTGATCAGGCTACAACATTCATCTTGATATTCTATCTCTGAAAGTGATAAAGAGGTTGCCTCCGCAGTTGTTTTTATCAAACAACAAAACAAGTCTATCAGGCAGGAAGTCAAATTCAAGTATCTTTTGGAACCTACAGTTTAGATGATCAATGTTTGCCCTCCCTGCCCCAAATTCACATGTTGAAACCTAAGCCCAATGTGTTGGAATTTGACAATGGGGACCTTTGGGATATGATTAGATCATAAGGCTGAACTCTCATGAGAGGGATTAGTGCCTTGTAAAAGAGATCCCAGAGACCTACTCTGCCATGTTGAGGACACAGGGAAAGACAGCTTCTATGAACCAGGAAGTGGGCTTTACCAGACACCAGATCTGTCAGTGCCTTGATCTCTGACTTCCTAGCTTCAGAACTGTGAGAAATAAATTTCTGTTGTTTAAGCCACTTAGTCAATAGTATCCTGTTGCAGCATTTCAGAAAAAACTAAGAAAGATGCTTTTATCAGTAAGTTTAAATGCCAAGACACGTGATGCTTTTAGGTAAGGGTAATATGGTAGTGTTTTGGGAAAAGTTTTCATATATTTGGACTCAACCTCTAGAGCACCCTGCTACAATATAAAAGAGCAGGCCTAATCCAATGCACACATTCAGACCAACTAGAACATTTGCCTAGGCAAGAATATTCATTCCAGGCATTGTAATGGTCTCTGGTTGCTAAATCTCTCCAAGTTTCTAGCTGTATATAAAAATACTTGTTAAAGATTTTTACATCTGTGCTCATCAGTGATATTGGCCTATAGTTTTCTTTTTCTGTGGCATCTTTGTCAGGTTTTGGTATTAGGGTGATGGTGGCCTCATAGAATGAGTTTGGAAGTTTACCTTCCTCTGCAGTTTTCTGGAAGAGTTTGAGTAGGATAGGTGTTATCTCTTCTCTAAATTTTTGGTAGAATTCAGCTGTGAAGCCGTCTGGACCTGGGCTTTTGTTTGCTGGAAGATTTCTGATTACAGTTTCAATTTTTGTGCTTGTGATGGGTCTGTTAAGATTTTCTATTTCTTCCTGGTTCAGTTTTGGCAAGTTGTACTTTTCTAAGAATTTGTCCATTTCTTCCTCGTTGTCCATTTTATTGGCATATAATTGCTGATAATAGTCTCTTATGATCCTTTGTATTTCTGTGTTGTGCAAAATCCTTAACAAAATTCTAGCAATCAGAATCCAACAATACATTAAAAATATCATACACCATGACCAAGTGGGCTTTATCTCAGGGATGCAAGGATTCTTCAATATCCGCAAATCAATTAATGTAATACACCACATTAACAAATTGAAAAATAAAAGCCATATGATCATCTTAATAGATGCAGAGAAAGCCTTTGACAAAATCCAACATCCATTTATGATAAAAACTCTCCAGAAAGCAGGGCTAGAAGGAACATACCTCAACATAATAAAAGCTATATATGACAGACCCACAGCAAACATTATCCTCAATGGTGAAAAATTGAACACATTTCCCCTAAAAGTCAGGAACAAGACAAGGGTGCCCACTTTCGCCACTACTATTCAACATAGCTTTGGAAGTTTTGGCCATGGCAATCAGAGCAGAAAAAGAAATAAAAGGAATCCAAATTGGAAAAGAAGAAATAAAACTCTCACTGTTTTCAGATGACATGATCCTCTACATAGAAAACCCTAAAGACTCCACCAGAAAATTACTAAAGCTAATCAATGAATATACTAAAGTTGCAGGATATAAAATCAACACACAGAAATCCCTTGCATTCCTATACACTAATAATGAGAAAATAGAGAAATTAAGGAAACAATTCCTTTCACCATTGCAATGAAAAGAATAAAATACTTAGGAATATATCTACCTAAAGAAACTAAAGACCTATATATAGAAAACTATAAAACACTGGTGAAAGAAATCAAAGAGGACACTAATAGATGGAGAAATATACCATGTCCATGGATCAGAAGAATCAATATAGTGAAAATGAGTATACTAACAAAGCAATCTATAGATTCAATGCAATCCCTATCAAGCTACCAACTATATTTTTCACAGAGCTAGAACAAATAATTTCACAATTTGTATGGAAATACAAAAAACCTCGAATAGCCCAAGCAATCTTGAGAAAGAAGAATGGAACTGGAGAAATCAACCTGCCTAACTTCAGGCTCTACTACAAAGCTACACTTATCAAGACAGTATGGTACTGGCACAAAGACAGAAATATAGATCAATGGAACAAAATAGAAAGCCCAGAGATAAATCCACGCACCTCTGGACACCTTATCTTTGACAAAGGAGACAAGAATATACAATGGAGAAGACAGTCTCTTTAACAAGGGGTGCTGGGAAAACTGGTCAACCACTTGTAAAAGAATGAAACTAGAACACTTTCTAACACCATACACAAAAATAAACTCAAAATGGATTAAAGATCTAAGCATAAGACCAGAAACTATAAAACCCTTAGAGGAGAACATAGGCAAAACACTCTCCGACATAAATCACAGTAGGATCCTCTATGACCCACCTCCCAGAATATTGGAAATAAAAGCAAAAATAAACAAATAGGACCTAATTAAACTTAAAAGCTTCTGCACAACAAAGGAAACTATAAGCAAGGTGAAAAGACAGCCTTCACAGTGGGAGAAAATAATAGCAAATGAAGCAATGGACAAAGAACTAATCTCAAAAATATACAAGCAACTCCTGCAGCTCAATTCCAGAAAAATAAAAGACCCAATCAAAAAATGAGCCAAAAAACTAAATAGACATTTCTCCAAAAAAGACATACAGATGGCTAACAAACACATAAAAGATGCTCAACATCACTCACTATCAGAGAAATGCAAATCAAAACCACAGTGAGGTACCATTTCACGCCAGTCAGAATGGCTGCGATCCTAAAGTCTACAAGCAATAAATGCTGGAGAGGGTGTGGAGAAAAGGGAACCCTCTTACACTGTTGGTGGGAATGCAAACTAATACAGCCACTATGGAGAACAGTGTGGAGATTCCTTAAAAAACTGGAAATAGAACTGCCTTATGACCCAGCAATCCCACTGCTGGGCATACACACCGAGGAAACCAGAATTGAAAGAGACACGTGTACCCCAATGTTCATCGCAGCACTGTTTATAATAGCCAGGACATGGAAACAACCTAGATGTCCCTCAGGAGATGAATGGATAAGAAAGCTGTGGTACATATACACAATGGAGCATTACTCAGCCACTAAAAAGAATACATTTGAATCAGTTCTAATGAGGTGGATGAAACTGGAGCCTATTATACAGAGTGAAGTAAGCCAGAAAGAAAAACACCAATACAATATACTAACACATATGTATGGAATTTAGAAAGATGGTAACGATAACCTTGTATGCGAGACAGCAAAAGAGACACAGATGTATAGAACAGTCTTTTGGATTCTGTGGGAGAGGGAGAGGGTGGGATGATTTGGGAGAATGGCACTGAAACATGTATAATATCATATAAGAAACAAATCACCAGTCCATGTTCGATGCAGCATACAGGATGCTTGGGGCTGGTGCACTGGGATGACCCAGAGGGATCGTACAGGGAGGGAGGAGGGAAGGGGGTCCAGGATAGGGAACACGTGTACACCCGTGGTGGATTCATGTTGATGTATGGCAAAACCAATACAATATTGTAAAGTAATTAGCCTCCAATTAAAATAAATAAATTTATATTAAAAAAATACTTGTTGAGAAAAGTAAAATAAAAACAAAAAAATGCTTTTAATCAGAGAGTACTTCTTTTGCCATTCTTGTTCTTCAGAAAGGAAAAAAAAATCTTATTTTTGACAGAAGAAAAATTCATCTCTAAAATAAAAATTTAGTTACCAAAGTTTAAACTATTGAGATACATAAGTATGTGAAGGAAATAGGAACAATTATGAAAAAAAATGTAGCATACTTGCTCAAAGTTCTATTTTAAATCATCTTCTCCAATTTATTCTATGTTTAAAGTCTCAAATTTAAATGGCTCAGATTAAGAAATATATATTTGTCAATCTCAGAGAAAATATTTCAGCCTTCACCATCAGTTACACAGTTTTAAAGTCTTAGCAGAAAACTAAAATATGGCTTTGCTTCTATGTCCTGTTCATGTAAGCCAGACTTCATCTCTTTCAATCTATTTAAAATTTAAAATGAATATAAAGTATACACATTATATTTGCAAGCGTGAAAGTAGACAAAACTTAGAATAATTCCATTTCAAGAGTCAAGATCTTGATTATCTAACTAAATAGGCAGATAGTAAAATGTGACATATTCAGCACATTCCTCCCATGATAAATGACCCTTTGTAAAACTGAAAGACATACTGTAACTCAGTGTTAAGGTTGCTATGGTAAAGCATGCCTTCTGGACACAATTCCTCATTTCCAAATAATTGTGTTTTATCTACCACAAGGTAACCAATTTCTCCCTTTAAATACATTTAAAAAAGCATTTCTATACTTAATTATATTTTCCCAAAGTTGAAATTTCACCAGAAATGTTAGATGCTTTACAACAAAGGATGTTACCTTTTAAAAATTTGATGGTGTCAATATTTTCCTATACACAGACTGAGATATTTATTTACTAAACTTTTATTTATATGTGGGCAGTTTGTGCTGCTGTACTCTAGGAAGAAAAGGCAAAGTTCCAAACCTGTAGCTACATTTTACAGTTATATATATATGTGTGTGTTTGTGTGTGTGTGTGTGTGTGTGTGTGTGTATAGAAAGAGAGAAAGTCCCATTGACTTTCCTTCTAAATATCTCTCAGTGCTACTCTCATGTTGACATTATTTTTACAGCAATCAACTAAGGTGAAGTTATCATCATCTTAAGTGTACAAAACTGATTCCAGTACATACGCCTTGCCTTCTCAAGTAGCTCATACAACACACTTTCCATAGGTCATCTGTGCTATGCTGTGTTTAGTTGCTCAGTCACGTCCAGCTCTTTGCGACCCTATTGACTATAGCCTGCCAGGCTCCTCTGTCCATGGGGATTCTCCAGGCAAGAATACTGGAGTTGTTTGCCATGCCCTCCTCCAGGGGATCTTGCCAACCCAGTGATCAAAACTAGGTCTCCCGCATTGCAGGTGGATTCTTTACCATCTGAGCCACCAGCGAAGCCTATCTGTAGTACAGTTATGTTTTAAAATACAAACTGGATCAGACCACACCCTTACCTTAAGTCTTCAATAAATTCCTGGTGTCTTAATGCTAAATACCTAAATCCATTGCAGTGTTTTGCAAGGCCAGATATGATTAACTGTGCTTTTCCAGAGTCAGTTCTTGCTGCTCTCATCAGTCACAGTTTCATTCCAGTCTTCAGGTGTGCTCTGTCATATGCCTCACTACCTCAGGACCTCTGACTATGCTAGTCCTTCTGAATGAAAAACCTTTTATCTGTCCCATAAATATCTACTCATCTCACATGACTTCTTCTGGGACAATTTTCCTTAGGTTCAAAGTGAGATTATTTGTCAGTTAGATCTCACCATAGCATTCTGTATTTTCCATCACAGAAGTGATCACAGTTTTAATTACTCTTGTTGGCAATTTGCTTAACACTTAACCATCTTAACTAAGTAAGCTCTTACTTCTAGATTTTTAGGTTTCTGACATTATGATTTGATATTCCATGGTGAACAATGAGTATTTAGCTGTTTACTCCTCTTCTAACTTTTTAATATTGTTAAACCACATTCTTTGTTTATATCAATATTCAGTCATTACATCACATAAGCAACACAGTCGAGCCATGTGGTATATTCTGATTACATATCTTTTCTTACACAATGTCTTCTTTTTCCTCTTTTTTGTTTGCTCAGTGTGCATCTATGTTATCTCTAAAACAGAGACTGCTAGTTGCTCACCTAAAATAACACATTCCTTCTTCTAAAGTAAAAGAACTCCCAATTTCTAACTTGGTACATGATCTCCCAAAACTCATTTCTCAAGTATAGCCATGTTTCCCATAAATGAAATGTAAGTGATATGTCATGAGGCAACTCCCAAGAACCTTCCTAAAATCACTTCTGGATCATTCACTTCATTCATTTTTCTTCATCATCCCTTTCTCCTTTCCATTTCCCTTCCAGCAGAAATAAATTGAACATGATGAATGCAGATGAAGCAGTCATTTTGACCATGACATGACCTTGGGAATGAAAGCCAGGTATGCCCATATATGTGGTTCAAGGGGGCCTGATATGACTTCTACTTACATGTAAAATTGTATTTTTGTATACACAGATATGGTGGGAAATATCTATAGGAATTATTAGATTTTCAGTGAGGAAACTGTAACCCTAGAGATATTAATTAAAGTTGATCTAATGCAATCTCTTTATTTCAGAGCTAACCTCTCCCCCACAAGAGAGATAACTTGTCTTAACCTAAGATCATAGAGAAATGAATAGCAGATATTGGACTACCCAGAGATCTTAAACTCTTGGCCTTCTTCTCAACTTCTTTGTCTCCTGTTAATAAACAGAGTTCCTCTGGGCTATTATAACCTAGGAGAAAAGCTGCTGATCACATTAAAAACTGAAATTAATAGGGAAAGAAAATGAAACAAGAAGGTCATAGCTACTCTATTTTTATTTACCTATAGGGCCTTGTAAAGAATTAGCTAGGTTTAAATGAAATGTCTTTTGATGTCTTTTACTTGAAATAGCATTCCTGCTTCAATTATCAGTACCCAGTGAAGCAATAACCCAATACAATAAAATAAGCCAGAATCAGCTTATCCTCCAGGTTCTTTAACATGCTAAAAAGTCAACCCCAAGATGCAATGTCTCTGCTTTAGCTAATGACTGCCCAGTAGATGAAGAATCTTGTATCAATTGATTGTTTGCTTTCAGCCAGTGAGAGAAGTCTGTCTGACCAATGCTATTTCTCACTTTCAGGTGTGAGGCTTACTGATCTAACCCATGACTAAATATAGAGAAATACCAGGGGAGGTAGTGTATATCGAATGCAGCACATGGGGATGCCACCTTTCTATTCTTCTTCACATTCCTGTCTTAATTGGGAAGATGAAGGAAGGCTAGAAAGGAGGTGCTACAGATAGAATATCTGTACTTACATCAGGGGTAACACTGGTTTTGTTTGTTCTCATTTTCTAGCCATTAGGTTGGGAGAGCCTAGGCTTACCTTGTATGACATTTCCAATCAAATGTGGTCAGCCCTTTCCCAGGTAGCTTCTATATGGGCAACAGTGAAAGAGGCATTTTCTCTTGTTATCATCTAATCTTGACAACAGCCTTTTCATCTTTAAAGAGGAGGAAATAAAGGCCAAGAGAGATTCAACAGTCAGAGCCATTAAACCAAACACGATTCCAAATTAAATTAGTCTTCCTTTACATCTCATAGAAATATTCTTCCTCCTATGTAGGGTACCAAAGAGAATATACTCCCTGACATCGTAAATGCTAAAGAAAAGTCTGTATCACTAAAATTACGAACAGGTCAACATTTTAGCATTTCACTTCAGGCTAGGTCAAAAATACATCAGAAGGCTCAACAGTAAAGAGGTGTAGTAAGAGATATGTTAATTATGGAACTGCCTATGATAAAGAACTCCAAGTAGTGGCTTGTATTTAAAGGCTTAGTTATTATGCAAAAGCTTCAGAATAACCATTTCCATCTTTTTAATTATGTGTGTATGTATTTTCTGGCATTTGAGAATACAGAGGGTTTTTAAGAAGTCTTAGGTTTATGGTTTTCAAATGAAAACACTAAAAAAGGCTGCACATTATTCTGCACAACAAAACATGAAAACAAATAGATTAATTCTTCTGAAAGAAAAGAAATTTTCACAGTGTTTCATTTTCATTAAAGTGGACATTTTTATACTGTTAGGTGTTGAATTGTGTCCCCCCAAAATGTATGCTGAAGTCCAGCTCCCAGTATCTCAGATCATGACCTTATTTAGACACAGAGTCATTGAAAATGTAACAGGGTCAGATAGAGTGGAGGGGCCAAACATAACGCATGTCCTAAGAAGAAGAAGGTCATGTAAAGACACAGGGAGAAAGCTTGCAGAGAGAAGGTAGAGACTGGAATTATGTTGCTACAGCTAAGGAACTACCTGGCTCTACCAGAGCTAGAAGAGGCTAGAAGTTTCCTTCTTGGAGACTTCAGTAAGAACATGGCCCAGCTGACACCCTGACTTCAGACTTCTGGGCTCCCAAACAAGGAGACAACACATTTCCATTGCTGTAAACCACCTAATTTGTGGAACTTTTGAAGACAGTCCCATAAAATAATTAATAAAACATATGTTAATACTAATTGTCTCTGAGTTTCATTGAGAATATTGAAAAATATCCTTTTAGACATTTGAATCTTATTGAGAATACCAAGAAATATTTTACATGTTGGTATTTCTGAATCCTTATTTATAAAGTGGTGATAAGGGTCTTCCCAGGTGGCTCAGTGATAAAGAATTCACCTGCCAATACAGTAGACTCAGGAGATGCAGGTTCAGTCTCTAGGTCAGGAAGATCCCCTGGAGGAAGAAATGGCAACTGACTCCAGTATTCTTGACTGAAAAAAAAAAACATGGATAGAGAACCTGGCAGACTACAGTCCCTAAAATCAGAAATGACCTCATATAAACAAATTTCTACAGTAAGGTAAATGCCTCTAAGAATAATAGATGGAATACTTCCTTTCAGTGCTCCCATAGCAGCCTATGAATCCCTGTCTACTTCTTTTTTTTCCCCAATGGACTGAGAAGTACTTGAGGATAGAGTTCCTTTATTTTTGTAACTTCTGCACACAGCAGGGTGCCTGAGGACCTATAAAGAATCAACAAATGTAGTAAACAAATGAATAAAAGAATTTTAAAAATAACATAGATTTCAACCTTTTTTAAAAAAATAAAAGGTATTTAAAATATATTTCCTAAAACAAAAGCATGGTAAATCTCTTTATCTAAAGGCTAAAGGCAATTTATTTTAAATATTGTTAACTTTAACTTTTATAATATTTTTTAATTTTTATGAATTTACCATGTTGTGTTAGTTTCTGTCCTACAGCAAAGTGAATCAGTTATACGTATAAATATATCTACTATTTTTTAGATTCATTTCCCACATAGGTCATTGCAGAATATTGATCAGAGTTCCCTGTGTTATACGTAGTGGGTCTTTGTTGGTTTTTTTTTCCCTTTGTTTATTTTTATTTTTTTTAGTTTTTACAATGTTGTGTTGGTTTCTGCCAAAGAACAATGTGAATCAGCCATAATTATACATACATTCCCTCCCTCCCAAGCCTTTCTCCCATCCCCCTATTCCATCCCTCCAGGTCATCAGAGAGTGCCAGGCTGGGCTCCCTGAGCTACACAGCAACTTCTCACCAGCTACCCGTCTTACACCTGATAGTGTGTATATGTTGATGCTGCTTTCTCCATTCATCCCAATGTCTCCCTCCCTCACTGTGTCTACAAGTCCATTCTCTTCATCTGTACCTTCCTCCATTCTTTCCCTGCAAACGTGTTCATCAATACCATTTTTCCAGATCCCATGTATATGCATTAATATAATATATTTGTTTTCCTCTTTCTGACTTATTTCACTCAGTATAACAGACTCTAGGTTCATCAGCCTCACTATAATTGACTAAAATTCATTTTTTTATGGATGAGTAAAATTCTCTTGTATATATGTACCACATCTTCTTTATCCATTCATCTGTCAGTGGACATCTAGGTTACTTTGGTGTCTTGGCTATTGTAAATAGTGCTTCAGTGAACATTGGGGTATCTTTGTCTTTTAAAATTGTGGTTTTCTCAGGGTATATGCCTAGTAGTGGAGTTGCTGGGTTATGTGGTAGATTTATTTCTAATTTTTTAAGGAATCTCCATACTGTTCTCCATAATGGCTATATCAGTTTACATTCCTACCAACTGGTTATCTATTTTAAATACTGGAGTATGTACATATCAATCCCAAACTCCCAATCTGTTCCTCTCCACTGTGTTGCCCCTTTGGTAGCTATAAGTTTGTTTTCTAAGTCTGTGAGTAAGTTTCTGTTTTCTAAATAAGTTCATTTGCCTCATTTTTTTAGATTTCACATGTAAGTAATATTCTATTTGTCTATTTCACATATAAGTAATATTCTATTTGTCTAATATTTGTCTCTCTCTCTCCCTTACTTCACTCAGTATGGTAATCTCTAGGTCAATCCATGTCCCTGCTAATGGCATTATTTTGTTCTCTTTTTATGGCTGATTAATATTTCATTGTATATATGTACCACTTCTTATTTCTGTTCTTACATCTAGAAATATAATCAACCCTCTATTTTAAAATAAAAACTATTTGGAGTAAAAAGTTATTCCATAATATAGTTTTACTTTTGATACCACTTGGATTCTATTCATACGCTTTGGATTCTATTCATATAGCTTGGACCATCTGCAGAAGTTTCTCAAATAAATATACCAGAAGTTTTCATTTTTGAATTAAGTGAGCATTAATAATAGAAATTTATATTCTTCAGTTCCTCAAAAATATTAAAAGTGAAAAATATGGAGGGAGAGGAGGGAAGAAAGTTCAAGAGTGAGAAAGAAAGAAGAGAAAGAGACAAGCAAGCAGTAAATTTGCTCAACAGACTTTTGAAAATTCAACAAGATGCTATATTGTTTACTGGAAAAAATGTATGAAAATATTATTTTAAAAAAATCTTCAGTAAACCTCAGGTTTTCAATTAAGAGGGACCTTATAATCTTTCAGTCTCATGTGCTCATATTCAGCACAGCTCTTCAGAGAACTACTCTTTCTTAGGAAAAAAATACCATTTTGACTTTCAAAGACGTCATCTCTTATGTTGAAAAAGATGATGTTTTAATCAGCTTCCATACTTCCACTTTGACAAAACTTGAATGCTGTAAACTTACAGAATGATAGCAGTACTTCACTGGGAACAGCTTAAAATAAAAACCTATTGTGCTGAAAAGAAAGCAATTTACAAACATCTTTATGTTTCAGAATGCTTCTAAGTTGAAAACAATTAGCTTTTTATACGTGCAAATCTGTGTCTTCCAAATGTCTTCATGAAGGTGAAATATCCCTTTCTTCATAGAATACAAAATGCTTAATTTTTCAGTTCTACTCATTTCATGGTCTCAGTTCATCATACTTTCTTATTTATAATATCCATTTACTGAAATTATCCCTGGCATTTTTTCCAGTTGATAAATACTGTCAAGGTAATTATTAAGTGTATATTTCTCTACTCAGCTAACTGACCTCATTATTAAACCTCACACTCTAAAAACTAATTGTATGTAAAGTCAACGGGCTGCATGTTTAAGAATTTTAATTACTTTTCTAAGATCACTTTATATTCTACACCATAGCAGCCAGGTAACACAGCTCTACAATGATAAGCAGTTTAATTAGAAAGCTAAGATAAGAAAAATGCCTCTTACGTTACCAAATTTGTTCATGCCAGTCACGTGATAACTTGGACTTGTCTTTTCCTGCAGAATTTTAAAATGTGAAATGCTAATATTAGGTGAACTTTACTTCCTAATAGTCTAGCAAAGGCTTTGTTAATATGTCATTGGTTCTTTCTGTTTTGCACATATAAACACTACAGTTGTAATTAGATTGCAAAAGTGAACCTGCCTTTCATCTTTGTGCCAGGCCAAACAAACGAGTTCTTTCTCACACTTGTAACCTGGCACAAGAATCACAACAAGTAGACGCAAATGTAAGCTGTGTACTGCCAATAGCGCGCCTGCCCTTTCCACAAACTGTCTCAGAGGACAGCCATTGATTTCCTAGTTATTATGAACATGAAATTATTGAATGACAGATGATAGAGTGTTAGGTCCTACAAGTATTTTCCCAAATGGGTTATCCAGCCAGGGTTGCCATGGTAACTCCGCTGTTTGACAGACCTTCCCACAAAGAACCCTTTGCTCAGAATTCAGCATCAAATAGCTCTTTGCTTACTACAGGCTCATGCTAAATCACAGAACTTGGAAGTCTTCGTATAAAGAAAAGAAGGGTTTTCTTGCTGGGTGAGTCCACTCTGGTCCAGAGTACTAACCTAAAATCACACTGAGATATTTAACTCAGTTTTTTTTGTTTTTTCCCAAATGGAAGACAACTTTGCCAAGAGCTGGACCTTGTACTATTAACAAAAGTGGTGCTAATTCACAGAAGAAAAAGTAATAATTCTGAGAATGCAGGGTCCATGAGGAATGTAAGTTCTGCATCACAACACACATCTCATTAGAAGGAAAGATGCTCACAAATCAGGTACTTTTGCAACATCTAAAGGCTGTAGCATTTCTTGTCAGTGCAATATTCACACTGTGAAAACAGAGTAGGGATTGCATTTTTCTTTTATTTATTTTTTGCTGTCATGCATACAAAAATAATAAAAAATATTTTTCTAATAAAAATAGTCATTCTAAATAAAATATTTTAAAAGGTAATTTTTCTAGCTGACAACTTTTGGCTCCACACTCAGCAGATTGGCAATGAGAGGTTTATGTACACTGGTGCTTTTAAGATGAGCTACCCTGGATGAGTGTAAAACCATAATTTCATATCAAAACAACAAATTGAGGACATCATAATAGCTTGGTCAAGATGAAGGGAGCCAACCGGCTGCCACAAGTAAGCTTTGATTTTTTTTTTTTCTTTTCAACTGTTCCATTTCATCATTTTCTTTTCTTCTTGCTAAATATAGCTTTGCTATTGAAAGACATACTGGAAAACCAGAGCTTTAGTTTTCTCACTCAGGAATACTTTGTTAGGCTTATCTAACACTTGTATTTTAGTTTTTCTGAAGAATGTATCATTGTTCAAAGGGAACCAAAGTTAGATTGAATTATGCATCCATTCAATGTTTTATAGGTGAAATTCAATAGGAATGGACAACAAAGATCACATTCTTCATATGTAGTAGCAACTCTTCTTCAAGTTCTTATCCAAATTCTCCAGAGATACCTAACTCTAGTTTTTTGATTTTATTATCTTAATGAGATAGATTCAAGACAAAATTTAATTTATCTTAAGCTAAAAATAATACCCCTCATTCAACATTTTCTCTTATGTAGAAGAGGGAGTTACATGGTTCTAATCATTTTGTACCAATTAGTTTTAACTAAATTTAACTATCAGTTTACAGTAAAGATTTAAGGTGAAGCAGAAGCCTAGATAAAGCACAATTTAGGCAAAGTTTTTGCTAATAAAAATTTCAGCTAACTTGAATCACAGGAAATTCAGTTTTACTTTGTACTTGCTGATACTTACAGACACAACTCTCTCTCTACAGATTTCTACCCAGAGCTCCAAACCTATATAGGCAATGGTTTACTGGATGTTTCTCTTGGGATTTCTACTTGGATGACCAGAAAGCTACAGCAAATTTAATATGTTCCATTTTGAGCTCATTGAATTAACTGAATTTCTCCTGCTTGCCCTTACCATTTTCCCAAACCAATAGCTGTCTTCTATACTAAAAATGGTAGGTTTATAATACAATGACTATTGTGTTTTTTTCATTTTATTTGCTTAAGTTTATCTGAAAATTATGATAACTCTCAGAAGATGGAGAAAAAGTTTTTTCTGTGTTGAGCTGGTGGGGTTTGGACTGGTAGGAAACCAATAGATTTCCCCCAAGATTGAAAAAGGCTTCCCAGGTGGCTCAGTGAGTAAAGATCTGCCTGTGATGCAGGAGACACCGGAGCTATGGGTTCAATTCCTAGGTCAGGAAGATCCCTGGAGGAGGACACAGCAACCTACTCCAGTATTCTTGCCTGGAGAATCCCATGGACAGAGGAGCCTGGCAGGCTATAGTCTATGGAGTCAAAAAGAGTCGGACATGACTGAAGTGACTGTATACAGCACAACTCAAGATTGAAAAACCAGTGTGCAGTAGTATAGGCAAAGTCTTTAGGAACATGGAGATAAATATCAGAAGAAATGTGTAGACGTCTGGGATGTAGGAATGAGATAAAGAGGGATACCTGTTTTTCACTATAAACTTTGTCATATATTTCAATATTTTGGCCATAAATGTGTACTGGGTTCCCTTACCCTACTGCTCTCCACCCGGGTGCCCTTTCCCAATAAAATCTCTTGCTTTGTCAGCACATGTGTTTCCTTGGACAATTCATTTCCGAGTGTTAGACAAGAGCCCAATTTCGGGCCCTGGAAGGGGTCCCCCTTCCTGCAACAAATGGCGACTCTGGTGGGGACTCTTATTTGCTGAGACTGACATCCTGACCACTCAGGGTACTCAGGGGCCAGCTTGCCTGCCAATGGACCAGACTCAGCAGCTGCAACGGGGACCCTTTCGTCCCTGGTCTCCTCCTGACACGGACAACTGGCCAGAGTGCCCTGACTGGTAAGGAACAAGAGATTTTATTGACTTCTCTCCCCTTCCCTCTCTCTTTCCTCTCCTTAACCCTTCCTATCCTTCTCCATTTTTCTAGTCCCCCAGTCCTGGATGCAGGAATCTGGTAGAAGGGCCCTCAGCCTGAGCTGAGGATTGGAGACTGACCATCTCCTCTTGGCAGAGAACTCGAATTCTAGTTCTGGTCTGGTCTGATTTCTAGTAGGGCCAAGTTCCAGTCCTCCCTTCTCTGGAGGCCCAGGGAAAAGTCCCATAATGCCTGGGTATCTGTAGGTGGCAGAAGACCACCTACAGTAAGGCTACCCCTTTCACTCCCTCTCTCCCCCTCCTCCCCCTTCTTCTTTCAACCTGGCTTCCTTTCCTCCCTTGAAATCTTTGATGTTAGTACTTGGATCTGAAGTTCTGTGTCTCTATAGGAGGTTTTCTGAGAGACTGTATTCTTGTATTTAAGGGCTTCCCTGGTGGTGCACAGGTTAAAGGGTCTGCCTGCAATGTGGGAGACCTGGGTTCAAATCCCTGGGTCGGGAAGATCCCCTGGAGAAGGAAATGGCAACCCACTCTAGTATTCTTGCCTGGAGAATCCCATGGACGGAGGAGCTTGGTGGGCTACAGTCCACAGGCTGCAAAGAATAGGACACGACTGAGTGACTTCACTTTCACTTTGAAAAAAAAAATTAAAACAGACTTTGGACAGGAAATCAACCCAGAATATTCATTGGAAGGACTAATGCTGAAGCTGAAGCTCCAATACTTTGGCCACCTGATGCAGAGATGATTCATTGGAAAAGACCCTGATGCTGGGAAAAATTGAAGGCAGTAGGAGAAGGGGATGATTGAGGATGAGATGGTTGGATGGTATCACTGACTTGATGGGTATGAGTTTGAGCAAACTCCGGGAGATAGTGAGGACAGGGAAGTTTAGCATGCTGCAGTTCATGGGGTCGCAAAGAGTTGGACAGGACTTAGTGACTGAACAAAACAACAGCAAATCCTTTTTAAACCTAAAAAAAAAAAAAAAAAGTAACACTATTCACCCAATTGCCCATCTTAAAAACTGAGGTGTCATCTCTGTTACATCACCTTGCCTCATTCTCTACATTCAGTTACCAAGTTCATATCACTTAATTAAAATATCTCATATTGATCAATTTTTTTCTCTTAGTCCAAATCTTTCATGGTCTTTCCTAGATAATGGTGGATGATGATACACTCTATCTCATTACCCAATATAAGGCAACCAAGCTAACATTTATAAAAAAAGAATCTGGTCAGGTCACTACTTGTCTGCTTTAAGCCCTTTAACGCTTCTCTACTGCCTTCAAGATACAGTTCAAGCATCTTAAATAGCATGTAAGGCCTTTCATACTTTCACTACTTCTCTGCTTTAAGCCCTTTAACGCTTCTCCACTGCCTTCAAGATAAAGTTCAAGCATCTTAAATAGCATGTAAGGCCTTTCATAATCTAAACTTTACTAACGTTTGAGTCTTACTCTTGGCCACTTCAGGATGCATTTTCTCTAAACTCCAGTAAGACTGAACTACTTTTTAGGTTCCTGATTAGTGCATGAGTTCTTTTGCTTCCAATTACTTTCATATACTTCCCAGGTGGCTCAGTGGTAAAAAAAAAAAAATCTGTCTGCCAAGCAGGAGACATGGGTTCAGTCCCTGAGTTGGGAAGATTCCCTGGAGAAGGAAATGGCAACCCACTCCAGTATTCTTGCTTGGGAAATACCATGGACAGAGAAGCCTGGTGGGACCCCGTCCATAAGGTTGCAAAGAGTTGGATGTGACTTAGAGACTGAACAGCAGCAATAGCATTTTCACATATTGTATTATTTCTGTGTAGGATATTTTAAAGTATCAATGTTGAGTTCTTTGCATACTCAACCCCTTGTAACTCTTTGTTGCCTCCAACTTTCAATTAATGTGAAGAATTTTCCTTTGTTTATTCTGAGAAGGAATGATTCGATAGAGCAGGAAGTTGAAGATGCTTGGGGCTGGTGCACTGGGACGACCCAGAGGGATGGTATGGGGAGAGAGGAGGGAGGAGGGTTCAGGATGGGGAACACATGTATACCTGTGGTGGATTCATTTTGATATTTGGCAAAACTAATACAATTATGTAAGGTTTAAAAATAAAATAAAATTAAATAGAAAACAAAAAAACAAAACAAAACAAAAAATTTAAAGGATACATTCTTGGCATTTAAGCTTCAAGAGTTAAATCCTGGGAAGATGATAGACAGTAAACAGAAGGGAAAAAATCAGAAGCTAGACAATGTATTTTAAGAGAATTCATTGAAGAGTAGCAGAGAAGTAAGTGAAAGAGAGTTAAACCTGAAATAGCCTATCACACTGAATGAAGATGTCAACAACAGTGTCTCACCTAAACTGTCAATTGAAAACAAGGGCAGAATGAGCAGTGATCAGCAGATGACAAGTAGATAGAAGAACACTCAGAAGATCAGATCAGATACCATTTTCCTTTTTTTGGTTTTATTGACATATGACTGACAAATATAACTGTAAGATATTTAAAGTGTAAGTGATGATTTAAGTATGCATACATCATGAGAGGATTCCCCCATCAAGTTAATTAACACATCTATCTCCTCACATATGTAACATTTAGAAATTTTTTAGAAATTTTTAAAGTCTTATTCTCAAAACATTTCAGTTATGTTAATACATTATAACCTATACTCACCATGCTATACATGAGATCCTCAGACCTTATTCATCTTAGAATTTAAAGTTTGTACTCTTTTACCAAATTCTTTCTATTTCCCTCAAACTCCCATCCCCTGGCAACCATTTTTCTACTCTGTTTCTATGAGCTAGATTTTTATTTTAGATTTCATGTATAAGTACCATCATTCAGTATTTGTCTTTTTCTGTCTGGCTTATTTCAATTAGCATAATGCCCTCTAGGTGCATCCATATTGTGGCAAATGAAAGGATTTCCTTCTTTTTAAAGGCTGAATACTATCCTTGTGTATGCATATCAATTATCTATCTCACACTTTCTTGATCCATTCATCCAGTGACAGACAGTTAAGTTGTTTCTATACCTTGGCTATTGTGAATAATGCTATAATGGATAAAGATAAGTAATACATAAGATATTGACCCTGCCTTCAAAGTGCTTAGTATTTTCTATTTGTTTTTCTTATACAAAATAGAAAATAATCTTTTCATCTCTGATTAATCACTGGTGGTCAAAATCATTGGCAATTTTAATTTTTAAGAGTATTAGTGCTCAACAAATTCAAATAATTTTGATGCCCCAGGGTGAGAGGAATGGGAAGGAATTAGGACTGTAGTAGTATGCCCACTACTTATAAGCAATTAAGTCTTATGCCCACCCGCTAGGCATAAATAAGACTTAAATGCTGACCTCAAGGAGTGTAGAGAATTTTTTACATGAGAGAGAAAGGAGGCTCCATCAGTGAAGGGCACAGAATGTGAAAGAGCCCTGAGGAATTTAAAGCTTCAAAACGTGAAGAGTGTGAACTGTTTCTGGCTGAAGCATAGTTTGAGAAGAACTTTAGGAGATGAGATTTAAGATGAACATCAGAGACAGAATCATTTTACGATATTGTATAGACTTTGGAGAAGTTCCTGGAGAATGAAATGGCAACCCACTTCAGAATTCTTGCCTAGAGAGTTCCATGGACAGAGGAACCTTCTAGTTCATGGGGTTGCAAAGAGTCGGACACAGCTGAGCGACTAACACACAGATAAACTTTAGACTTCATCTTGCAGATAACATAGTTGGTATGAAGGTTTGGGTTTACACAGGTGAGGAGAAATCTGGCAACACTGGAGGGATTGGAGGACATAATACATAAGGAAGCTGTTGTAAGCTAGATAAGGTAGATAAGGTATGAGGAGAGCCTAACGGTGGGGAGTGATAGTGACAAAAAGAGGATGGCTTCAAGAAACCCTGTGAAGGCAATCCTCTGTCTCAGTGAAGAAAGCTGAGGCAAAGGAGAAAGAGGGTGAAGGATGGGATGACTAATGGACAGTGAAGACATATATGTGTGTGTGTGTGTGTGTGTGTGTGTATATATATATATATATATATATAAAGAGAGCATTTTGTAAGTTACACATTCATCATAAAACTATTCAGTTTAGCACACAGTGCAATGTAAGGGCAAGTGAAAGAAACAACTGAAACATGTTTATTTTAGACATTCGAGAAACTGATGTTATTACCATGAGCTACAAGGCATGCTGCAATTCATGGGGTCGCAAAGAGTTGGACATGACTGAGCAACTGAACTGAACTGAACTGAACTGGAGAGAAACTTTCCATTTCAAAAGGAAATTTCAAATTCCATTTCAAAACTGATCCTCTCAGTTCTCAGTAAATATACATGAAATGTTTCCTGAATAAGGGAAATTCTATATTCATTTGTTTGGCTATAGACATGCAAAGTGTTAAGTTGATGACAGTCTATGGCTTCATCAATATTTAAAATTCACCTAGCAAGAAGATCCAAGGAATTATAAGAACAAACTTTTCATTTACATAGAAACTTTGAATTGCCAGTAAGTAGCAATACACACAAAACACATTATGACATGCTATCTTTCCGAAATGTATACATTTAAGTCCTTAGGAATAATTTTTAAATGCTTATATCCTAAATAGATGTGAAAGTCAACTTTATTATACAAATCCAGAATCTCAAACAACAACAACAATAAAAAGACTAATTACAATAAGGCTCAGATCCATCTCAAAAATACAAAAGATACAGATGTAAGTAAATCAAAGGAGGCACAATTTTAACCAAGAAGCCATACTTCTTCAGAACTATTTTAGCTATTTGAACACTTTTATTAAAAAGTGGTTTTACACTACTTGTAAAGCAACATATGTTCCTAAAGACACTTTTATAGAACAGGTCTTAATGAAATTATTTTTCAGTGAGACTTAGATTCTACTGTAAGAAAGAGTAAAATGATGCATGAAGGCAGTTTTATGAAGTTATCTTCCCCTGGCTACATCCCTCCCTCACCAGGGACCCTCTCCCTCTGGTTGAAAGCTGTAAACATTTTAGGGCTGTATGACAATCCCAGGACAAAAACAGAACATATATAGTATATTTTCAAACAAAGAAAAATAAGCCATGAAGTCCTAATTTCTGAAGTATCCCTTCTGCCTAAAATGCACCCTTGACAGTCCCTGGAATGTGTTGCAAATCACTTAACACAAATTATTCAGATTCAGATAAATCTGGAGCCCTATCAGAAGGGTATTAGTCAACTATTTCACATGGAAGCAAATTACATGTTTTCTATATCGTTCCCTGACTGCCTGCTAACATTTTGCTAACATTAGCCTATCCAAAATGCCTTCCTGGGACTTAAGTTCCAACAGTGTCTATTACAAAATTCATCTATGGTTTCTGTCAGATTTAACTTAAATGCACAACAGGAGGGGAAAGCTGGCAGAAAACAGCAGATTCAGTAGATATAGAAACAAAGAGCATGTATTTGTGTATTGCTCTGAGTCTTGCAACCAGAACCTGTTATCTGATAACTGTTTCATAACTGAAGGCTGCTCCAATTTCCTTCAGAGAAGTTGCACAATAGCCCAAGTTTACAAGAGAACACCATTTTACATATGAAGCTGGCACAGGGATCAGGGACCTTCTTTCCCTCTGCCCTGCTTCACCTCTCACTTTCTGCTAAAGGAGTAGAAGCATCTACCCAAAGACGAATAACTGGACTTTACCCTAAAACTGAAAGGTCCACAGAACAATTAACAAAGAAATACAAGAGGGAAATTATTGATTTTTTCTGTCTTCTGTTGATTTCAATATCATATATCACCATGGGTTGGAATAATTTTAAAACCCATAGATTTATAAAAATTTAAGATGTAGTATTGAAAAAACTAGGACAACAACTGTCAGAAGTTGGCAAAATAGGCAAAAAAAAAAGAAAAGAAACAGGATAAAGGGACACAATTTATCATTTTAGTTGTCTTTTATCATCCTTATGTGAGACTGTATTTTTATGACATCTTATAGTCATAAAAAATTTTTTTTAATGATTAGTTCTTCTTTCTTCTTTTTACATATCTTGGTATGTAAATCAAAATGCATTATTGTGTAATAAAAACAATTCATAAATTTTAATGAATCAAAATGTCAGCATTCTTGTATATACTGATATATATTATACGCTTAGTCATTCAGTCACGTCTGATTCTGCAACACTTTGGACTTTAGTCCACCAAGCTCCTTTATCCATGGGATTCTCTAGGCAAGAATACTGGAGTGGGTTGCCATTTCCTACTCCAGGGGATTGTCTCAACCCAGGGATCAAACCCGTGTGTCCTCTGTCTCCTGTATTTAAGGCAGATTCTTCACCTGCTGAGCCATCAGGAAAGCCCAATATGTATTATGCATATATTATATATATTATGTAATATTATATACACTATATATATTATTTTTATACATTGTATATGCACATATTATGTATAATGTACTATTATATACACATAGTATATATATATATATACACACACATATATATTATTTTTATACCTTTTTCATTTCCTACTTTTTCCTAAGACCCAATGACTCAAATCCTTAAAAAATGCAAGTAAGGAAAAATACTGAAAGAGCCTGTCTTTGCAAGTGTTTGTTTTATAGCTGAGAATGTTTTATGGATACATTTGTGCAGATGAGATGAAAATAGTCTCTTTGAGTTTAGCCTAATAAAATTACCTTAGAAGTAAAACATTAAAGGAAGATTCTCAAACTAGTTAAGTCAACTCTCGTGGAACCAAAAAATATTACTGTCAGACACGGTTGTAATTTCTGGAATAAATACTTTCATATTGTGATTTATTTATATGAAATAAATGGGGAGAAAACTCTATATCTTTGAGTTTCTGCCCCCTGGGGAATTGATTAGGCTCCAATTTCAATAAAAAATAAAATAGTATATTTGTCATTGTTTAGTCGCTACGTCATGTCTGACTCTTTTGCAGCCCCATGGACTGTAGCTTGCCAGGCTCCTTTGTCCATGGGATTTCCTAAGAAATAATATTGGAGTGGGTTCCTTCTCCAGGGGATCCTCCCTAACCAGGAATTGAACCCATGTCTTCTGCATTTGCAGGTGATTCTTTACCACCGAGCCACCAGGGAAGCCCCAAATAGTATATAACATTTGATATTTGACAAAAGCACAAAAATTTACTAACTAAAGTTACACAAAAGTTACAGTGAATAGTATTTGTAAGCTAGTATAATTCTTAAATCAAATGAAAACAGCTTAAGACATCATGCATCTTTTTTTATGATTTGATCTGTTCATTTCTTCTTCACACATGGCCTATGATTTTCTTAGAAAAAGGACAACAGATCTAGGTTCTTCCTGTTTCTCTCCCTTGACTTCCTCCCCAAATTTGAACTTGTTATTTTTCTCCAGTCACTGACTTCATATACCCTTTACCTCACTGTCCCACCCTTTATGACAGCTTCAGTAAATCCTATAATTTGCCAGTCATCTTCTGTTATCAAAATATCTATATAGCCTAATTTAAAATGCTAGTCTCATGACTGCTTAACTCATTCTTTCTCAATGCCAGCCAGACATTGGACCTGGGAGGAGCTGGTTTGGGAAGAGATGGGGTTTGCCAATGTGGGTATGTTTTAAAATTTAGTTTGCCAATGTTCTCTGTATTAAGAACAGAGGAATTATAATAGAAATCAAAATTCACTGATCATATCTTATGTGCCAGGTTCTTTGCTAGAGGCATTATATTTATACCTCCTCTCTTTATATCATCTGTGAGGCACAGACAAGGTTAATAACATGCCCAGGGTCATCCAGCTACTTGGCAGCTAAGTTAGGATTTGAATTTGAGTACTTATGGCTCTAAAGCCTATCGTTTTTAACCATGTACTTCTTTTCTCTAAGTGACAATTTTGTATACTTTTTACCATAAGATACAGTCCAAAGGGGCAGAATGACTTATATTCATGTAACAGAGGAGTAAACGGAGAAGGCAATGGCGCCCCACTGCAGTACTCTTGTCTGGAAAATCCCATGGGTGGAGGAGCCTGGCAGGCTGCAGTCCATGAGGTTGCTGAGTTGGGCACGACTGAGTGACTTCACTTTCACTTTTCACTTTCATGCACTGGAGAAGGAAATGGCAACCCACTCCAGTATTCTTGCCTGGAGAATCCCAGGGAACCTAGTGGGCCGCCATCTATGGGGTCGCACAGAGTCGGACACAACTGAAGTAACTTAGCAGCAGCAGCAGAGGCATAAAAAGAGAATACAGTGGCTTATAAAATAAACTACCACTTTTTAATAATAATCTAAATTATGTAAGGGCATAGAGATCAATATATTATGGGCTTCCCTGGTGGCTCAGAGGTTAAAGCGTCTGCCTCCAATGTGGGAGACCAGGGTTTAATCCCTGGGTTGGGAAGATCCCCTGGAGAAGGAAATGGTAATAAGCTACCACTTTTTAATAATAATCTAAATTATGTAAGGGCATAGAGATCAATATACTATAGAACAGCACAATTTTAAAATATCCAACAGTTAGAGTTGTTTTGACTTTTAAGAGCAGGAATAACCTGGCAAACAAAATGTGATCTTCAAGTTTCTTTGGAACTTTCTCAAAATTGAATCTAAAAAGTACTGAATTTTTTAAAAGCACTGAATTATAAAGTAATTAAATACAGAATTATCCCCTTAGCTTTACTTGCCAATCCTATTAGACCAAAGTCTAATTAAGAGCAGAAAAGTGGTTATTTTATCTACCAAATGAAAATAATTTAGTGCAAGTTAATAGGGGTTGGCTTATTACTGATTGGCCATTTTGATGTCAGCTTGTTATAATAGTAGAAATTGCTTTCAAAGATATACTCATTTTGCCAGTCATTTTTATAAGCATGAGACAAAGAAAGAATCCTTTGTTGTGCCTATTTGGGGATTGGAAATATGATGGAGATATAGTAGAGTGCAGAGCTAAATGCACCCTTAGAAATCACAACTCTGTCTAAGGTAAAGGAAGAAGAAAGATTATAAAATGGTTCCAATATTTTATTAGTGTGTTATTTTAACATACAGTTATTTAATTAACAAAATCAAATATGAGTGACTTAACAATAGAATTTATCAACAAAAAGAAACTTTAAAACAAGCATTCATTCTTTGCTTAATGGTAGGATATATATACCTCCCAAATGACACATGCCACTTCAAAACTGCATCATGTGAGCAAAAGAATAAAACCTAACTATCATAAAACCTATATTTGTGAAGTTTTATTTATATTACACTGCATAATGATTTTAATTAGTATGCCTCATAAAATAACATTAGTTAAGATGGACGCTAAAATTTACTCTCAAATACTTGACCTACTCACTGAGCACTCTATTTTATAACTTTCTTAAAGTACGTCCTAGATCCTCTAGGATAGCATATAAATAGACAATGGAAAATGCCATGGACATAAAGAACTTTTTCATTTACTTGTAAAAGCAAGCTGGGAAGTAGATCTTCCTCAGGACAGCTTTCTGGTGACACTGTAGCCCTGCCAACTCCATGACTAACCTCATAAGACATTTTGGGCCAGAAAACGGCCAGCTATGTTGTTCATGAATTCTTGACCCACAAATATTGAAAGATAATAAATGTTTGTTGTTTTTACTTGCTAAGATTTGGGGTATTTTTTTTTACAAAGCAATAAAAAACTAATAGATTTTGATACTTGGAAGTAGAATGCTGTGATGAACAACAAAATACTCAAATGTGGAGATGGCACTGAGACCAGGCAGTGGGCTTTTGGGAGGGTGTGAGTAAGAGCCTGGGCTTCCCAGATTGTTCAGTAGTAAAGAATCCACCTGCCAATGCAGGAGACTCAAGATAAGTGGGTTTGATTTCTGGGTTGGGAAGATTCCCTGGGGTAGGAAATGGCAACGCACTCCAGTATTCTTGCCTGGAAAATTCCACGGATAGAGGAGCCTGGTATGCTACAGTCCATGGGGCCACAAAGAGTCCCATGATTGAGTAACTGAACACACACCTGACTGAGAGCTTAAAGTGCCTTAAAGAAATTCTCTCAATGGTCTTTGATAAGACTGTAGGGGAGGATTTGTAGGAAAATGAGGTAAATGTTACTGGAAATTGGAAAAAAGGAGATCCTTGTTATGTAGTGACAGAAAAGTGTAGCAATCCTGTTACCTTTAATAACTTGGAAATAAATGAGTTATCTAATAAACTCAATGGTCTAGTTAAAGGCATTTCCAAGCAAAATGGGGAAGTTGCTTTCTTGTTTCTTATTCCTGCTACAGTAAAATGCAAGAGTATAAAGATTTACCAGAGGGTGAACTGTTAAAAGAAGGAGGGAATTGATAGTTTTGAGAATTCTTATTGCAGCCTTGAAATTAAAAGAAACTTGCTCCTTGGAAGAAAAGCTATGACCAACCTAGATAGCATATTAAAAAGCAGAGATATTACTCTGCTGACAAAGTTCTAACTAGTCAAAGCTATGGTTTTTCCAGTAGTCATGTATGGATGTGAGAATTGGACCAAAAAGAGAGCTGAGTACTGAAGAATTGATGTTTTTGCACTGTGGTGTTGGAGAAGACACTTGAGAGTCCCTTGGACTGCAAGGAGATCAAATCAGTCAACCCTAAAGAAAATCAGTCCTGACTACTCATTGGAAGGACAGATGCTGAAGCTGAAGCTCCAGTACTTTGGCCACCTGATGTGAAGAGCTGACTCATTGGAAAAGACACTGATGCTGGGAAAGATTGAAGGCAGGAGGAGAACAGGATGACAGAGGATGAGACGGTTGGATGGCATCACCGACTCGATGGACATGAGCAAACTCCAGGAGTTGGTGATGGACAGGGAGGCCTGGCATGCTGCAATCCATGGGGTAGTAAAGAGTTGGACATGACTGAGCAACTGAACTGACTGACTGACCATTTCCATATGATGCATGATACTAAAATTAAGAGAAGTATTCTGAGAAAAGGTGAAATCCAGGACACTGCTAAGAAAACTTGGTCCAAAGATGAAGCAAAGGGTATGCCTGTGATACATCCCATCAGTGTACTACTCAGTCATGCAAAAGGTCTTTAAAGAGAGCAGGAATGTGCCCACTCTTCCAACTGAACAATAAGGCTTCTGGAAAGGTTAAGGGTACACTGCTGTTCCTCAGTGTTCACAAATTAGAGGAAAGTTTATCAAAGATTTTTTTGATTGTGGCCTTTGTCTAACAAAGTAGACGCTAAGAAGATTCACAGAAGACATACAAAGTTTTGACATACTTATATATTTGCATATATTCTCAGGTTAGATTGAAAGGGACAGAAATAAAACAAAATGAAATATGAATTTTTGATCTCCAAAGTTCTACTTGGTGGAAGCTGCTGAAGAAAACTGCTTGGCTGCAACTATGTTCTGACTTGCATGGAAAATGATGACTCAGAGCCAGAAAGTGGAGGTAATAGCTATAAGGAATCACTCTTAGATCTTGAGACTGAATCATGAAACTTTGCAATTTTGGAAGTTATGGACCAGTGACTCCTTTATGCTTCCCATTTTCCCCCATTTTTTGAACAGGAATTTCTATATCAGTTGTCTAATACCTGTGATACCACTCTATGTTGGATGTGTGAGGAGCAGGTAATTTGCCTCTCTAGTTTCATAGCTCTACATATTAAGAGGAATCGCACTCAATAAGCTGTGTTTAAGGATTTATAGTAGAGGAGATTCACCCATATGTAGACTTGATTTAGATGATGAGATTCTGAATGGCTTTGAAAGATGGGGACTTTGAGAGAGGTGAGTATATTTTGCTTGTGGGAGTAATGTGAATAAACTTATATCCAGAAAGTGGACTATGGTAGTTACAAACATTTCTTAGGGGAGGTGGAATGTATTTTATTTCCACTTGGGTGTGGGCTAGATGTACTAACTCACTTATAATGGGTAGAATATGGCAGAACTGATGCTATACCACTCAAATTAGGTCATAAAAGACTATGGATTCTGATTTGGGTGTGTCTCTCTCTCTTAGGTCACTTCCTCTGGGAGAAGTCAGCTGCTACATCATGAAGTCACTCAGGCAACCTGTAGTGAAGCCCACTGGTGAAGAAGTTAAATGTTTGGTCATCAGTCAGTAAGGAAGTAAGGACTGCCAACAACCATGTAAGTGACACTGTAAGCAAAAATCTCTCTAGTTAAGCCTCCAGGTGAGACTATAGCCTTGGCCAACAGCTTGACTGCAATCCAGAATTAGTCAGCTAAAATGGTGCCAGATTCCTGACCTACAGAAACAGTGAGACAATAATGGTTGCAGTTGTAAGCTGTTACCTTTTGGATCAATTAATTATTTAATAATACTAATAATAAGCAATACACCTGCTGAGTATTGAGTGCAGTACTTTACCAGCATCATCTTTTAAGATTTGAAATAGCTCTTTTGGAATTCCATCACCTCCATTAGCTTTGTTCACAATAATGCTTCCTAAGGCCTACTTGACTTCACACTCCAGGATGTCTGGCTCTAGATGAAAAAACACCATTGTGGTTATCTGGGTCATTAAGATTTTTTTTTTTTGTACAATTCTGTGTATTCTTGCCACCTCTTCTTAATCTACTGCTCTTGTAGTTCCTTACCATTTCTGTCCTTTATTGTGCCCATCTTTGCATGAAATGTTCCCTTGGTATCTCTAATTTTCTTGAAGAGATTTCTAGTCTTTCCCATTCTATTGTTTTCCTCTATTTCTTTGCATTGTTCATTTAAGGCTTTCCTATCTCTCCTTGCTCTTCTTTGGAACTTTGTATTCAATTGGGTATGTCTTTTCCTTTCTCCTTTTCCTTTTGCTTCTGTCCTTTTTTCAGCTATTTGTAAGACCTCCTCCGGAGAAGGCAATGGCATCCCACTCCGGTACTCTTGTCTGGAAAATCCCATGGACGGAGCAGCCCGCTAGGCTGTAGTCCATGGGGTCGCTAAGAGTCGGACACGACTGAGCGACTTCACTTTCACTTTTCACTTTCATGCATTGGAGAAGGAAATGGCAACCCACTCCAGTGTTCTTGCTTGGAGAATCCCAGGGATGGGGGAGCCTGGTGGGCTGCCGTCTATGGGGTCGCACAGTGTCGGACATGACTGAAGTGACTTAGCAGCAGTAGCAGCAGCAAGACCTCTTCAGACAACCATTTTGCCTTGTTGCATTTCATTTTCTTGGGGATGGTTTTGGTGATTGCCTCCTGTACAATGTTATGAACCTCCATCCATAGTTGTTCTGGCACTCTGTCTATCAGATCTAATCCCTTGAATCTATCACTTCTACTGCATGATCATAGGGATTTGATTTAGGTCATACCTGAATGGCCTAGTGGTTTTCCCTATATTTTTCAATTTAAGTCTGATTTTTGCAATAAGGACCTCCTAATATGAATCACAGTCATCTCCCGGTCTTGTTTTTGCTAACTGCATACAGCTCTTCCATCTTTGGCTGCAAAGAATATAACCAATGACCCTTCGAAGCCCAATTTTATTTTTTAATTATGAGTAGGCATACCACTATTCAATTTTCCAAATATGTACTTAATACAATAGATTGGTTTACATAGTAGCTAAAAATAGCCATGACAACGAAGTAAGCCATTTAAATAAATCTAATATGTTCATGCACTTATCTAACAAACAATTATTAACCTCAGACCAATTATAGTGCTCACAAGTAAATAACTGTTACATAACCATTACTTGGGCTTTCCAGGTGTCACGGGGAAAGAGTCTGCCTGCCAATACAGGAAATGCAGGAGATTTGGGTTCTATCCTTGGATTGGGAAGATCCCCTAGAGTAGGAAATGGCAACCTGCTCCAGTATTATTGCCTGGAAAATTCCAAGGACAGAGGAGCCTGACTGGCTACTGTCCATGGGGCTGCAAAGATTCAGACACGACTGAGCATAGGAGCAACCATTACTTATGCTAGGTTCTGTATACAACTACAAGAATCTAGCATGATTTTAGAAAGAGGGGAAAATTCTACTTACTATATGGTGCATGCATGCTTAGTCATGTCCAGCTGTTTGCAACCCCATGGACTGTAGCCCTCCAGGCTCCCCTGTCCATGGGATTCTCCAGTCAAGAATACTGAAGTGGGTTGTCATTTCCTCCTCCAGGGGATCTTCCCAACCTAGGGATAGAACCTGTGTCTCCTACATGATCAGGTGGATTCTTTACTACTGAATCACCTGGGAAGCCACACTTACTATATGGTAAATCCCATCAATTAGGATAATTACTCAGTGAAGAGACCAAAAAGCAGAGCTGAAAGGATTTAGTGATTTCATTCCCCAGTTACTTGGGGTAGTAAAACCACTATCCTAGTATTATCACGGTAAATATATGATGCCTAGGGTACTGCAGGCACTCAATACATCTTTTTGAATGAATAAATGAATTTTGAATGAATGCATACAGTATATGCTATTAGAATTCAGTGACTAAGTGCATTGCCTTGACTTTGTGTACAGGCTAACTCTAAACTTAAAGGGATTCTTCTACATAATCTGGACTATCTTATCATGTGGATTGGTATTAAAGCCACAGCTAATAATAATTTTTTTTTTTTTTTGCAATTCCTGTAGCTCCATTAGGAACTTTACTGAAAGAAGTGGCTGGTAAAGGATAAGGTTCCAGTGTTCCTGGATTTTCTGACCATGTATCATTACTCATACAATTATTTAGTAGGTAATAGATCCCTTTCTTGATGATTTCTAGGATGATCAGGATTTACACAAAGGGAGAACATTCCCTTTGTGTAATAATGGTGTGAGCATAGATCCAATGAGAAAAACACACAGAATATTTTGGGAATAAGGAGGCTTTCAGTACAATGTATTTCAAATAGCTTTTTGCGAACCCCTGGAAAGCTGTGCCATCTAGTTAGTGCCATATAATCAGTCTTTCAAATAAAATATTGAAATAGAATAGAATAAAGAATTAAAAAGCATTACAGAAAATAGGAGTAGGTTTCGTATGAATAATATTTAAGTTGTGGGTATATGATGTATCTTTGTATACTGAGTCCCTTCCTTCTTTGGGTCATGATCAAAACAGTTTGAAAACCACTGTCCTAGGGGAGTGTCAGCAGAAGCCACTGGAGGATCCTGAATTATGGAACCAAATCTTTTATTTTACTCTTTAATCAAAACGAATCCTTCAGGAGGCATTCATGATTTAATTCATTCTCAAGTGTTAAATTCTCTGGAATTCTGATATTAGTACATTTGTATGACCTAATTTTAACAAGAATTACAAAATATAGCTTTCTCTATGTTAGTGGATCAATACCATACAGCTAATCTATAATTTTCCTGCTTTTTTCATTTTACATATTCTCTCTAAAGCCCTGTGCTACTAGAAAATATATAATGTGATTTGAAACAAACATCACTCCAGGGCTTCCTCATCTTCATCACTTGTTGGTTTTTGACCTTGACACTTATTCAATTAGAAATGACTGGCCCATCATGCACTCCTTTGCTAAAGTCAGACTTTTCACACCAGGGAGAAGGCTATTCAATTAGTAAAGATTTTTCAGTGAACCAAGGGCTGAAAAGAAAAAAGGAAAAATCTTGTAATGTTAGAGCTTATAAACTAGTGGTAGGGGGTGGGGTCTATTTCCCAGACTCTACCTTTCCCCCAGTATTGTGACACTCAATGTGTTGACGCTAGCAAGAGGGTCCACAAATAATTTGCAGTCAAATAAATTGCTTCAAAATGGCCCAGACTGTGAGGTTATTTAATCTGTTTCTTGATGTGTGCCTCAAGTACATAAGGTGGCTCAAGCTCTTCCTAGTTACCATGTCAGTTTTCCCTTGGCCTCAGAATACAGGTGAGCAACACATTGGCCATACAGTAAGTTGGGAAACAGAAGGACTTGTTAAGATTGTCAAGTACCATTCACAAATTTATGCCTGTGGAGTTGTTCCCCCTGGAAGGGAATCAAATAACTCATGCTTTTTGAAAATTGCTTATGACAGCTTTTCAGTCTGCTTTAGGCTGGCTCTCGGTGGTGATTTGTATTTTCATATACTGCTCATACATTAAAAAACTTACACCTGTCAGGTATTGACAGAGTGCCTCCATCCCTAGCCATTTTTGGGGAGGGGGGACATTGCTTTGCTTCCAGACATTATCCAAATAAGTTTCTATCAAGAGTGAGGGTGACATTATAGGGGAAATCATAAGAAATATGAAGTATATAAGTATGGAATTTTAATAAGAAACCAAGTCTTTGGGCTTTTTGAAGGGATGAAAATTGCAATAGTCCTAGGACATTTGAAATTGTACATCCAGTTATGGGCTGATAGTGGGAAGTGACCATAATTTTAGCTACTACAGTGTAGAATTTGAAAAGTTTGTTCCTCAGCCCAATTAGAAGGATGTGTGTGGTCTGAGTCCCTTGAATCATCACTTTGGAAACATGAAAAAAGTTTTTCCTTTTTTGACTCAAAAATTCTTCACAATCCTCAGACTACTTCCTGGTAGCTCAGATGGTAAAGAATCTGCCTACAGTACAGGAGACTCGGGTTCAATCCCTGAGTAGGGAAGATCCCCTGGAGAAGAGAATGGCACTCGACTCCAGTATTCTTGCCTGGGAAATCCCATTGATGGAGGAGCCTGGTTGGTTACAGCCCATGGGGTCACAAAGAGTCTGACATGGCTTAACAACTAACACTTTCACTTTTACTTCACCCAGCAAAAATATGTATTTTTCTTAGAGAGTGTAGGGAACAATTATTCGAGAAAATATCTTTTGGCTACTTCTTTCCACTTAAAGGGTCAAAAGGGTTGTTTGGGAGTGGGGAACAAAACAAAACCATGACAAACAGATCAAATAACTTGGAAAATGAAATACTGTAGCAAAAGCATCAATGTAAATATCCCAGTCTGCATGCAGTGAAGCAAAAATTAATATTCATTTTAACATAAAAAGTTACTTTTTATACTCATGAAATTATAAATAATAATACAGCATCTCTTCTGAACAGCAATACTAATTATCCCTGCCCTGAAAGTCTAATAAGTGGCCAAATTATCAGTGTAAAAATCTAGTTTGTCCACTGTAAATTAACATTAACAATGTCACTGTCCTCAACTATAAAAAGGGCTTTAATCTCAGCCATCCAAGACTTACCATTCTTTCTTCTAATATATGAAGTGTTAAATTATTGGCTTATAGCCATTCATTTATCTTATTTGAAGAGTAATCTGTCGTTTACAGCATTATCAAACATACGGTACTACTGAAATCTCACAGTGAATGAGACTGGATTATTTGTCCTCTCAGTTCAGTTCAGTTTAGTCACTCAGTTGTGTCCAATTATTTGCGATCCCATGAATCGCAGCAGGCCAGGCCTCCCTGTCCATCACCAACTCCCGGAGCTCACTCAAACTCATGTCCATCGAGTCGGTGATGCCATCCAGACATTTCATCCTCTGTCGTCCCCTTCTCCTCCTGCCCCCAATCCCTCCGAGCATCAGGGTCTTTTCCAAATGAGTCAGCTCTTCACATCAGGTGGCCAAAGTATTGAAGTTTCAGCTTTAGCATCAGTCCTTCCAAAGAACACCCAGGACTGATCTCCTTTAGGATGGACTGGTTGGATCTCCTTGCAGTCCAACCTTGCAGTCCAAGGGACTCTTAAGAGTCTTCTCCAACACCACAGTTCAAAAGCATCAATTCTTCGGAGCTCAGCCTTCTTCACAGTCCAACTCTCACATCCATACATGACCACAGGAAAAACCATAGCCTTGACTAGACGAACCTTTGTTGGCAAAGTAATGTCTCTGCTTTTGAATAGGCTATCTAGGTTGGTCATAACTTTCCTTCCAAGGAGTAAGCGTCTTTTAAGTTCATGGCTGCAGTCACCATCTGCAGTGATTTTGGAGCCCAGAAAAATAAAGTCTGACACTGTTTCCACTGTTTGCCCATCTATTTCCCATGAAGTGATGGGACCAGATGCCATTTGTCCTCTAGTGTAATACCAAATATCATGATCACACACAGTGTTTTTCAGAAAGTAACAAAACCCAGAAGAACCCCGAAATAGAAATGTCTGATCCCACTGTCAGGTGGATGTCAGTCTCTGTCTGACTTCTGTGTGGCCAGCACAGAAAGCAATGGCAAAGGAGGATCTGATGGTCAATAACTTTCAGGTCATAGTCCATACGTACGTGATAGTGTATGGAAATGGCCCATGTGACATAACAGAAATAAAGTATCTCATTTGGCATTCAAGTCACTTTGAATTATTTATTTCCAAAATAAAATGGAGAGATTGAGAGGATTATACTTAATAATCTCTAAATTTCCTAAAAATTAAGAAAAGCTGATTAAAATAAGAAAACATAAACAAGGTAGAGTAGACTGCTGAGCCAGGAACAGTAGATGTGCGTTTAAATCTCCCTTAACCTTGAACTAGCCATGGAGTTTGGACAACTCACCTTGACTCTTAGTATCTCAGATGGAAAAATTAAGAGGTGACACTAAATATTTTCTAAGTTCTCTTTCATTTAAAAATTCTAGATTATCACAGAGGTGTAGTTGTATTTGTTTATATATTTAACCATTATCTTTTGCTCCAAATTAGGACTTCATTTTGTTACATTTAAAATCCCAGAGAAAGTCTTTAAAAGATTTCTTTAACAAAACAAGATGTATCTTCAGTCTTATAAAAATTCACTTAGATTCAGTTTGTAATTAGATGATGCTTCACTTAGGAGTGTTTTAATTATCTCATTTATATTATTATTTATATCAAATCATAGACCCTTCAAGTATACTGCATTTTAGACTTCAGAACTTTAAAGGTGGTGAAAATTCTTAGTATAAACACTTATTTTCCCCTATTTTGCATATAATTTTAAATATCTCCAGAGATATTTAACAATCCAACCATAACTGTCTATGGCTATGAATGTTCAATTATCTCAGCCATCTTAGCCAATTTTATGACAAGTTTAATCAGTGTCACTGACAAGCTATACCAAATCAGTCCTGCTTACCACACAGATGACCATACAGAGAGAAAAGTATGATTAGTACATGGAGAAGAAATAATATACAAAACTGTTCTTGTCCTTTAAATGAAAGCTCCACCTGTTCATCTGCTCAGGTCAAAAACTTTGCAGACACCTTGACTTTTTCCTCTCTCTCATAACAACATCCAATCTGTCTGAAATTCCATTTGCTCTGTCTCACAAATAAACCCAGCATCTGTACTTCTCACCACCTCCATCACTGGCAGCTGGTAAGTTCTCACCTAAATCCTTGCAACAGTTTCCTAAATGTTCTCCTGCTTCCACCTTTTCCTGGAATCCATTCTCAAAAGAGCAATCAGAGTGGTAAAAGCTGAAGCAGATACACAGCAGGACTGCCCCAAATCTCCAGTAGTTTCCATCCCTTGACAATGGCCTACCCTTCACCACTGGTCCCTGTGGCTTCTCTGTTGTTGCCGTTCAGTCTCTAAGTTGTGTCTGACTCTTTGCAAACCCATAGATTACCCCAGGTTCCCCTGTCCTTCACTATCTTCTCTGACTTCCTTTTTAATGTATTTCCCCTGTTCAGTATGCTCTTAGATCAGATCAGTCACTCAGTTGTGTCTGACTCTTTGAGACCCCATGAATCGAAGCACGCCAGGCCTCCCTGTCCATCACCAAAACCCGGAGTTCACTTAGACTCACGTCCATCGAGTCAGTGATGCCATCCAGCCATCTCATCCGCTGTCGTCCCCTTCTCCTCCTGCCCCCAATCCCTCTCAGCATCAGAGTCTTTTCCAATGAGTCAACTCTTCACATGAGGTGGCCAAAGTACTGGAGTTTCAGCTTTAGCATCATTCCTTCCAAAGAAATCCCAGGGTTGATCTCCTTCAGAATGGACTGGTTGGATCTCCTTGCAGTCCAAGGGACTCTCAAGAGTCTTCTCCAACACCACAGTTCAAAAGCATCAATTCTTCGGCACTCAGCCTTCTTCACAGTCCAACTCTCACATCCATACATGACCACAGGAAAAACCATAGCCTTGACTAGATGGACCTTTGTTGGCAAAGTAATGTCTCTGCTTTTGAATAGGCTATCTAGGTTGGTCATAACTTTCCTTCCAAGGAGTAAGCGTCTTTTAATTTCATGGCTGCAGTCACCATCTGTAGTGATTTTGGAGCCCAGAAAAATAAAGTCTGACACTGTTTCCACTGTTTCTCCATCTATTTCCCATGAAGTGATGGGACCAGATGCCATGATCTTCGTTTTCTGAATGTTGAGCTTTAAGCCAACTTTTTCACTCTCCACTTTCACTTTCATCAAGAGGCTTTTGAGTTCCTCTTCACTTTCTGCCATAAGGGTGGTGTCATTTGCATATCTGAGGTTACTGATATTTCTCCCGGCAATCTTGATTCCAGTTTGTGTTTCCTCCAGTCCAGCGTTTCTCATGATGTACTCTGCATATAAGTTAAATAAACAGGGTGACAATATACAGCCTTGACGTACTCCTTTTCCTATTTGGAACCAGTCTGTTGTTCCATGTCCAGTTCTAACTGTTGCTTCCTGACCTGCATACAGATTTCTCAAGAGGCAGATCAGGTGGTCTGGTATTCCCATCTCTTTCAGAATTTTCCACAGTTTATTGTGATCCACACTGTCAAAGGCTTTGGCATAGTCAATAAAGCAGAAATAGATGCTTTTCTGGAACTCTCTTGCTTTTTCCATGATCCAGCAGATGTTGGCAATTTGATCTCTGGTTCCTCTGCCTTTTCTAAAACCAGCTTGAACATCTGGAAGTTCATGGTTCACATATTGCTGAAGCCTGGCTTGGAGAATTTTGAGCATGACTTTACTAGCGTGTGAGATGAGTGCAATTGTGCAGTAGTTTGAGCATTCTTTGGCATTGCCTTTCTTTGGGATTGGAATGAAAACTGACCTTTTCCAGTCCTGTGGCCACTGCTGAGTTTTCCAGATTTGCTGGCATATTGAATGCAGCACTTTCACAGCATCATCTTTCAGGATTTGAAATAGCTCAACTGGAATTCCATCACCTCCACTAGCTTTGTTCGTAGTGATGCTTTCTAAGGCCCACTTGACTTCACATTCCAGGATGTCTGGCTCTAGGTCAGTGATCACACCATTGTGATTATCTGGGTCGTGAAGATCTTTTTTGTACAGTTCTCTGTATCCTTGCCATCTCTTCTTGATATCTTCTGCTTCTGTTAGGTCCATACCATTTCTGTCTTTTATTGAGCCCATCTTTGCAGGAAATGTTCCCTTGGTATGTCTAATTTTCTTGAAGAGATCTCTAGTCTTTCCCATTCTGTTGTTTCCCTCTATTTCTTTGCATTGATTGCTGAGGAAGGCTTTCTTATCTCTTCTTGCTATTCTTTGGAACTCTGCATTCAGATGTTTATATCTTTCCTTTTCTCCTTTGCTTTTCACTTCTCTTCTTTTCACAGCTATTTGTAAGGCCTCCCCAGACAGCCATTTTGCTTTTTTGCATTTCTTTTCCATGGGGATGGTCTTGATCCCTGTCTCCTATACAATGTCATGAACCTCATTCCATAGTTCATCAGGCACTCTATCTATCAGATCTAGGCCCTTAAATCTATTTCTCACTTCCACTGTATAATCATAAGGGATTTTATTTAGGTCATACCTGAATGGTCTAGTGGTTTTCCCTACTTTCTTCAATTTAAGTCTGAATTTGGCAATAAGGAGTTCATGATCTGAGCCACAGTCAGCTCCTGGTCTTGTTTTTGCTGACTGTATAGAGCTTCTCCATCTTTGGCTGCAAAGAATATAATCAATCTGATTTTGGTATTGGTCATCTGGTGATGTCCATGTATAGAGTCTTCTCTTGTGTTGTTGGAAGAGGGTGTTTGTTATGACCAGTGCATTTTCTTGGCAAAACACTATTAGTCTTTGCCCTGCTTCATTCTGTATTCCATGGCCAAATTTGCCTGTTACTCCAGGTGTTTCTTGACTTCCTACTTTTGCATTCCAGTCCCCTATCATGAAAAGGACATCTTTTTTGGGTGTGAGTTCTATAAGGTCTTGTAGGTCTTCGTAGAACCGTTCAGCTTCTTCAGCGTTACTGGTTGGGGCATAGACTTGGATTACTGTGATATTGAATGGTTTGCCTTGGAAACGAACAGTATGCTCTATTATTCTTCAAATACGTCAAGTCTGTGTCCAGTTTGCTTTGCACTAATAGTTCCCTCTGCGTGGAATATCCTTCCCCCAGACATATGCATGGGTGGGTCACTTGCTGCCTTCATTCCTGGCTCAAATGTTACCTTCTTATTTAATTGACCTCTCTTTTAAATATACAATCCCTCTCCAAGTTTCCTATCCTCTTTGTTTTGACTTTTGTCATCACATTGCTTATTTCTACTATAGAAGATTATTTTGTTCATGGTCTGTCTCCCCCTGCTAAAATGTGCTTGTTATCTTTTAAATGCTATAAGATGTTTTATATTCTAGTCTGGCATCAAACAGGCACTACTTAATGAATCAGTGTAAGATGAATAATGATGTCTAAAGCAGTCAGGTATATGTTGCATGATGAGAACAGCCCCCAGGCAGGATTTTAGGTGCTTAGATACATCACATCACCTTTAGTCTTCTTGAAACTGTTGGAGTTGAGTATTGCTATTACTTCTAGTATTAAATTGATTTTGATATATGATTCTAATTCATATTTGACAACTTAGCAGTCCCTGTTCTCTTTACCTTTATTATAAAATAATTTAGATGCTATGGAGAAGGCCTCCCCCAAACCAAGAAATAAGAACAACAGTTATAATAAACAGTAGCTACTAATAGGATAAACTGTCTTTAGAAGTAGTCTAATCCAACAGCATAGGACAGAGGGCCCCTCCAAGACCAATTTTACACATTAGAAAAGATTATTTTAACAACTAAAAATTATCCAGTAGTATTAAATTCTTTCTGAAGACAGTATTAATTTCACCTACATTGAGTCTAAAAATAAGAAGTCTCCAAAAGAAAGTTTTTAGTTAAATCTAGTCTTGTTGAAGGGATAAAAACACTGTCAGGAGCATGTTACTTCTGGGTTAATATAATTGTTTATTCAGGTGTGAGAGGCACAGGAAATGCTTACAGTGTCTTTCCACCGCTTGGAAAAAATATTCCTTAATACAGTTCTCAATGTGAAACTGATATTAATAACTTAAAATTCTGATTCTTCCATCAGCTTGAAACACTGTTTATTAGGGACCCTCCCAGGAAGTACTTGACAACCAGAAATTGAGTACTTTATTTCATGAAAATGTTTTTCCATGCATCTTCAATACTCTTTAGAAAATAAAGTTATACCTTGGTGTATATATCAGTTTTTTTTTTTTTTTTAAAGTTGAGCTAGCATTAATCATCTCAAAGTATCCCAATATGTTCTAAGCAAAAATGAAAATCTATAAGGAGATATTTACCTATTACAACATAATAAATATTATAAACATGTAAAAAGTAACAGCAAATACTGATAAAAGAATGATTAATCCATGTGAAGAGAGAAAATTTTACAGAGAGGGATTATTTGAGCTGATCTTGAAAGAGAAGGAATTTTCCTAGATCCTTTTGGGCTCCAGTGTTTTCTTAAATATGTACATTTGCTAATCACGAAAACTCAGTGTGACTTGGTGCTTGTGAATGCATTCTGAAGAGTCATAAATATTTCCATTGGTGCTTTAATCATAAAATATAAAGTGTTTATTTCTTTCAGCTAACTAGTTTAAAATACTCAGCTTATCACATTGCTTTTCAGATTGCATTTTTCTGCCTTTTTCCCCCATAGTGCTTCCACAGAACAGCTTTGCTGGAGTCATTTCTTTGGCAGAAAGGAAGAAAATTTCTGGAGTATCCACACGGCAAAAGCTATATAAACATCGTGTTCCAGATTTCCCAGCTAGGTGCCAAAAGTCCTCATTTGGTGCTCTAAAGAGCAGAAGGGCACAGAAGGTTCTGTTTGGTTGGCCTTGCACATCTGAGGACTGGAAGGCATAATCAGGTGCTTGAGGAGTCAAATTTGAGGCTAATGCATTAGACTCAAATGAGTTGCAATATCACAACATTAAAAAGGAATTCACTTAGGTTGCACTTAAGTGAATATATTGTGCTCTTTTATTATCTTTCAGGGGGGAACCCCAATGAGAAGTGATTTGAAGAAAACGTTATAAATCTTTTTCTGTTGTTGTTTACAAAATGACAATGATAAAACAAGATGAATTTCATTCAGTATCAGCACAAATGCATTTGTTAGCAAAGGAATTGTGTACTTTTAATATTCTTTAGTGTTAGCCTTTTCTTTACATGCTCTTATGACATAAAGCTATAAATGAAGATATGAATTAAAAAGCCAATTGTAGAAAACATTTGTTGTTGCTGTTGTTCAGTCACCAAGTTGTTCCCGACTCTTTGTGACCCCATGGACTACAGCACTCCAGGCTTCCCTGTCCTTCACCATTTCCTGGAGTTTACCCAAGTTCATGTCCAGTGAATTAGTATAAAACATTGTTTTACTAAAAAATAAAACACCCAGTATATGTATACCTAAATTTTCCCATCTTTTGGCCCAGTCTTCAAAAAATCTGCCAAATAGTACAAAAGAAAAAGTACACCTTTGTAAAATAAAGAGACCCTGATACTCTCTATATGAAGTTACCAAGTAATTTAGAGTCTCACTATTGTCTGTATAAGAGCTAAGCCTAACTTGTAGGTGCCCAAAAAGAATCACGGTTTTGGTGGGAATATATGCTGGCTTTTAGTAACTATTTGACAAATGAATGAAAGAAACTTCTGTTTCAGCAAAACTCAATGAGCTACTCTTTCTTGAATTTGCAATTCATTACTTCAGTGCCCATTTGCTTCTGCCATTGTTTAGTTCAATGCAGAGTAGATTAGAGTACGGACTAGGGAGGATCTACCACTAAGTAGCTGTGTGATCATGATCAGGTTGCTTAACTTCTCTGGGTCTTAAATTGTATTATTTGTGAAAGAGAGATAGCTATATTCAGTGAGTGAGTACAAGTAAAGCATTGAGAATTGTTTGGACATCTGGTTTATTTTGAAATGTTTTTTTAAAAAAGTAAATATAAGGATTCTGAAATTAGATTTAAAATAAATAAGAATCCAGCTATACACTGTTTAAAAGATGTACACTTAAAGACTCAATTACATAAGAAGTGCGATTGAAAAGGAAATAAAGAGATATGTGTAAAATAAAAAATGAAAGGTAACTGATATAACAATATTGATTGCAAACAAAATAGACTTTAAAGTAAAAGATAAACAAAAAAGAGCTATTTGATGTATAAACGAAATGAACAGTTTAAGAGTAAAAGGTAACCATATCGATCATATGTGTACTTAACTGCGTCTAAGGGCACTGCAAGGAAGAATGAATAAATGCACAATCACGTTAAATTTTATCATAGCATCTAAGAAACTGAAATACAAAAAGGCAGTGTGACTGATATAAAGTAGATTTATACAGTTAACAACCTTGATCTACCATGTGTGCTGTGGGGAAAGAGCAAATTAGCCAAGATGGTGTATTCATACTCTCTCACCCCACATTTTGCAAATAACTATGTAACAGTTAAGATTATTTTAGCACTGCTAAATGCTAAACACATTTAGCACACATGTACCATGAAGTACTCACTTGGTCACAGGCTACTTTGTTCAGTAAGCCTGTAAGAAGCTCTGGCTGCTGCTGCACTGGGGCTACATTGGAGCGACATCATGGGTATATTATATGAGGTTATATTATGGCTGCTGCTACAGCTGCTGCGTCAGTCAGGAATGAGGCCGTGTTATGGCTGCCATGCCAGCCAGGAGAGAAAACGTGTCTGCAGTTCCTACAGCTCCTCGAGTCTCCTTCCAGCCTTTTAGCTCACACTTTGCCTATCGTGGGTTCAGCAAGCAGTGTGGACAGTGTGAACAGGATCAGCCATACATGTGCTCAATTGTTTAGTCATGTCTGATTCTTTGTGACCCCACGGACTGTAGCCTGCCAGGCTCCTCTCTCCATGGGATTTCCCAGGCAAGAAGACTGGAGTGGCTTGCTGCTTTCTTCTCCAGATCTACCATATGTGTGTGTCTATTAGTGCTGTGTATGTATGTGTATATGTATGAAAATATATGTATACTATATACATATATATTATATTCACATACATATATTTATGCTCCCATGTACATGAGAGAGGGAAAAAAAAATAAACTTATACTACCAAAATATAGAAATGTTATTTTAAAACTTGCTAAAAAATCACAAATATTGGATAATTAAGGAAATATCAATAAATATAGAATAATGAACAGACCAAAACACACACTATTTTTTTTGACAAAAATGCAACAAATTTGAATAGATGAGGGCACAATTCATAAATATGAGACATTAAAAACATACCTTTAAAAAATTCATGATGAAGAAACAATTATCTCCCCAAACCAGGGATTGAACCCAGGTCTCCCTCATTGCAGGCAGATTCTTTACCAGCTGAGCCACCAGGGAAGTCCACAAAAATTATAGATATTTGCTTGTCATAGCAGTGATGATTCTGTATATTAAAACATGTGGTATGCGGATAACATAGTAAATAAAAGAAAATATATAGTCTAAAAGGCATATGTGGAAATCAGGAAAAAAAGAAATGAAAATTAATATGTGCAGTATTTAACTTATGAATTAAGGACAACACTAAACCTAAAAAAAGTAGAATTACAGAAAAAAAATAAAGAGAAGAAATTACTGAAATAGAAAACAAAAAAAGATTACCAGTATTCAATAAAAATAATATATAGAGACTACCAAAGAGACACACTGTTGACAGTATTGGACTAGTGAAAAAGAAAAAAATATATGTAGAATGGTAGAAAGGAGGATGAGGACATTTCTGTATGTAGTTAATATAGTAGTTATTTAACAAATACCAGTTCAGTATAGACACTGCAAATAATGGACATTTTCTTGAAAAAAGGAAGATATAAGTCCCTTAGATTAGCTTAACAGCAAACAGAAATTTGACTCTAACTAAAAAAATTAAAAAATCAAATCAGTAGAGAGGAAAAACCCCTCAAAAATCACCAGCCTCAGTTTTAATTAATGTTAATTAATTTAATGTTAATTAATTAATTTTAATGTTAATTAATTTAATTAATGTTTAATTAATTTAATTTAATTTATTAAAATTAATGCTTGTACTCTCATCTCTAACATATGTTAGTATACAGTAACTAGTTAGTATACTAGTTAGTATACTAGTTAGTTAACTAGTTAGTATACAGTATGTTAGAGATTCATCTAAAAACATACTAGTACAATTAATTTAATTTAATGTTAATTTAATTAACATTAAAATTAATGTTTGTACTAGTATGTTAGAGATGTTTTCTTCATCTCTAACATACTAGTACAAAAAGTAGATAAATTGTCTAGTACAACCTGATTCCAAAAACAAGTGTGGACATGCATAAAAAGTTGTACATTATGAACAAGCAATATTTACCCTTGGAATGCAAAATTGATTTAACATTAGAATGATCTTTTAACAGAATATCTTCTATTAGTAAGTTAATATTGTGAAACCACATGCTAATTTCAATGGATAATAAAATTCTTCAAATTTTATAAAGTCAACATTTATTTACTTTGAAAATCTTTTGATAGAGGAAAAAATATGAGTTCCTCCGCTGTGAAAATATATAACACATCTTAGAATCACTATTGAAAACAAAGCTTTTTCTTTAAAATCAAGAATAAGATAGAGGGATGTTTGTCATTACTTTTTGTAATTGTAATGTATTTAAGACTGTTCTAGAAGCCTTAGCCAGTACAGTAAAAAAGAAAAAAAAAAAAAAATGAGGTAAAAGAACTGGAAAGAGAAACAAAACCTCATTATGTGCAGACAGTATAATAATTGTATGAATAAAAAGTCCAAAAGAGCTTATAAATTCACAGATTATTAAAAGATTTTAGCAAATTCATTGTACATAAGATGAATTCATGAAAATTATGCAGTGACTTGTGTTTGAATTCTGGTTTCTATAGGTACATGCTAATTTACTCATGTGATTTCTGAGTATTAACATAAACTCTTTGAACATGGATTCCTAACCTGAAATACCAAGATAATTCTACTTTCCTTGAGGGTTGTGAAAATAAAATGAAGCACTGTTTATAGTATCTAGAAACATTATTTTCCCTTCCCTATAAAGTTCATATCATAGGCCACAATGAAGGAAGACATTAGATTACCCTTTTCATATGACACGTTAATAATTGTCTAATTACAAGAAAATAATTATCTTTGCAGAAAATTTTCTCCTAATAGAAAGTGAATACAATATGAGTAATACTTTTTAGCAAGAGACATTGATACTTAAAAACGGTTAGCTGGCTTTCTTCAAAGTCGAAAAAGAAAGTTACCTGAGAGACTGGTTCTGTAAATTGGATCTGGGGTAATCTCTCAGTTATACAAATATACACCAGCTGATTTCTATGTCCCAGAAAAATACTCAGGAAAATAGGGGTTTTACATTCTGGACAAGAGGAGCCTCTTACCCTCACCTGTATTGCCAATCACAGGAGGGAAAATGAGAGATTACAGAAGCACCTGAGTGGAATAGGTGAAGATCTCACCTTTTTTAAAGATTAATATTAATTTTTTTTAATGGATTGAGATAATGCAACTGAAATCTGCAGAAAATAAAGATGCCAAAAGTCTCTAAGGAAAACTTACAGGTAAGGAAAGAGAGAAGGCTGGACTGAGCCCTGTGCTCAACTTCAAGGTGGTTTTGCATTTTTTTTTTGAGTAACAATTATAACACCCAGTAGGTGGCGCCAGTGGTAAAGAACCCTCCTGACAATGCAGGAGACACCAGAGAGATCGGTTCCATCCCTGAGTCAGGAAAATCCCCTGAAGAAAATGGCAACCCACTCTTCTTGCCTGGAGAATCCCATGGATAGAGGAGCCTTGCAGGCTACAGTCCACAGAGTCTCAAAGAGTCGGACACAAGCAACTTAGCACACTGCCTCTGTTCTAAGTGTGTGTGTGTAAGCAATAGCTCACTGTGCTCACTCAGTCATGTTCAACTCTTTTCAACCCTATGGACTGTAGTCCACCAGGCTCCTCTAAACCTCATTAAATACTTGCCCTTGAAAAATCCAATGAGGAAGGTATTCTAGCAGTCTCGTGTAGCATGAGTCTGAAGCTCTTTATTATCTGTCTCTGGGCACTGATGGTGTGCTTGAGGGAAAATGGTTGAATTAGAAGCGGAAACTCAAGAGTGAAAAGTGCTCGATGGACTTGAGCTAGTTTTTCGAGGGAAAAAAAAAATATATATATATATATATATAACATTTACACAGGAATGTGAACCAATAAGAACGTATCACAGCTGTGGACAGGCAGACATCAAAACTGCAGACTGTGCAGGTCCTGTTTTCAACAGCGACACCTTGTGGCAGACAGAAGTAAAAGTGGTCAATGGTGAGGATGGATCGGACTCTTCAGATCTCTCTTCATTCCTTCACCTTCATTTTAAAAGTAGAATTGGGTTTTTATTTTTCTTCAACAGGAGAGAGAGAAAGAGAGAAACTGTGAGACTCCTATTTATTAGATCTGGAGGTAAATTAAGTGTTTACTGTGAATATTAGAATATTATATTAGAGTATGGGAAAAACAGGACACTACTTTTTTCCTACACTATACTGTGTACACCTTGCTTCTGTTGTCACAGCAACCACAAAACCAGATTGTCAAGCTCAATGCCAATTATGGCAAAAGCTTCTCTCTCAATGGCCTGATAGCAATCATTCCTTCTGTCTCATGGACGTGCTCTGGAAATTTTTTCTTGTTTTTATTTGTTTTCAATAACTAAATACGAGATTTTATATTATGATTTAATTTAGTTTGAAGGCTCCTCAAATATTCTTGAAAACAGGCAAGATATATGTTAAAAATAGTAAACGTTTTGGCTTTTTCAATAGTGATAATGAAGTGGAACACATGTATTCACACCAATTACATCCTCCCAAGATATGTTATATCAATAACAGAAAATTCTCATCTCTTTTGTGAAAGTGTTCATGAAAGACAAATTTAAAGCAGAAAAGGCACTGATAAGACACTATGGAAGTTTATAGAGGCTTGGTAAAAAATAAACATTTTTTTTTAACCAATAAATTCAAGATTCAGATCTTAAGCAACAATGGCCTTGAGTCTTCCTTCTTTGAGACTCACATGTAAGGGCAAAGTTGTATATAGGAACATAGAGGTGATTTGGTGTATGCACCCTTCGGCCTCCTGTAATCTTGCTGAGCTGAACTTGCATGCCCTCTAACCTAGGGAGAAATGGAGCTCAAACATAGGTCTAAATCACCTTTCCCAGCACCATTCATGCTCCATGTCACCCCACCTTGATCTGACTGCATTCTGACCCACTCAGACACACTTCAAATCATTCAGACTTGTGCTAGGGCAATTTGAAAAGAAATATTCAAAACAATTCATAATTTCCTAATATCACTATATATATAGTATAAATACTATATATATACTATAAATACTATATATATAGTAATAATTGCAATATAAAATTATAGTAAATATTAAGGTAATTTTCTTACGGAAGTAAAAACTGAAAGAGCTTATTGTCTTGTGCAGATGTTTAAAATTAACCTTTCTTTATCTATCCTTTCTTCTCTATCAAACTCAGTAATACTCATTGCTAAAGTCTTACTAAGGAAACAGGTTACCTTCAAAAGGAAACATTATCATATATTCCATTAAACACAGCAAAACTTTAAATTTCACATAAAAATGGGTTATCCAATTACATGGTAAATGTGTCATTTGTTCATTGTCCAGTACACATTATATTTACAGGAAAATTACCAGGAACTTTTCAGCTGTATCAGATCTCAACCTTATATTTAGATGCAGTCATATATTACTGCTGATAATGTGATGTCAGTGAATAGATTGGAATTTTTCACTGTCCTTTATCAAGATAAATTGTTCTGTCAATAGCAAATGGCTGGCAAGTATTAACACTCTGCACACTATATGACTTTTCATTCCCTGCAAAAATTGTATTTAATGCTTTTGCACAAAATCTATGGCCGTGACTATCCTTATTACCTATTTAACTACCTTTTAAAAGGAGGATTTATTTCAGCAAATTAGGACCTGGGAAACAAGATGGTATCATGCATCATAAACTTTAAGTCAATACAAGGCAGGACACTTGCGGTTTGAATGGGAAAATACCTTGCTCTCATCTCTTGGTCATCCAATAGTATTAGCAATCTGTGTTGGGAGCAGCTGCTCAGAGCAGAACTTTATCTTGGCCTCCTTCCATCTACACTGCCACAGTGTCCCACAGTAGCAATTTGCTCATTGGCCTATTACTTTCAATAGGTATTCCAGTAATTGGCTATTTCACACTTGTAAGGCTTGAACTGGCAGAGAGCAAAGGCCAGGCAACCAGCCTGTCAGGGTCTAGCAAGCTGGTCGTTCATCAATTATAATCAGCTTTTACAAGAGTGAGTGAATCCTCAGAAACCTTGTTTGCTCTGATCAGTTTTGCTACTAGTATAATTTGACCACAAACTGAGCTGCCCTTATCTGAAGAATGTAAAAGTTGTCCTACAGTGACAAGGTTTATTCAGACCCCTGGAAAGATTGATTTGGGCTAAAAGGGGGAAGGGGAAGTTTTGATAATTCTGGGTTCCTTCTGTTTTTGTAACCAGTTACTGTGCATTACACAATACACTTTCCTTTGCCAAAAAATAAACATTCAGGGGGAATCAACATAATTTATTTTCTAATGAGAGGTTATTCAAGAAGGCTTCATCAAGTTATGAATCTCAGAATTAAATTTCTCAAAAATGAGGTTCACTCTGGCCACAGAGGTTGGGAGTTTTTGCAATCATAGATTATTGTTAAAACACCTATTTAAATGCTATTAAGAAATACACTACAGTAGCAGAAGTGATGTGTGCTTATTACGTACTTAAGTTCTCAATGACCTGATTTAACATCATCTAGGAGAAACTAGAAAAACAGTTTGCTAGAAACATAGGGTCCACAAAAATAAATCAGTATGGGCCTCTCTCACAATTAAAAATAGCAAATTTTCTCTTAGCTAATCCCAATATCTTTTGTTATTTCTTGTATCACTGAGTTCTAAGAGAATGGAATCATCTGCCACAGATCTTTTTCAAACAAAAAACATGTGAAAAAGAAACAAAATGTAATACATTAAAAATTCTGATTGGCTTCAACTGCCCTCACAATTTTAGGGCCTAGGCTTTTTTGTCATTGCTAACTTATGTAATTCACCCTAGAGGGCTAGGAAAACTTCATTTGTATAAAGGGTACCATTTAAAAGTGCTTCTTAACAGCCAGGATTTATATTTTTCTCCCCACTGGCATCTTGTTTGCAAAAAGAAAAAGCCAATGCCTACTTGGAAAGCGTGTGCATAATCTTTCTAATGGAAAAAACTGCTCTTTATTACCATGTCTACTATTTGCCATCGATTTAGCACCTATAATTCCTGCACAACAATCCCACGCTCTCTCTTTCCAAAGGCCCATTCGGTCTGTTGACCAGCTGGTGACAACATGATCTGTCAACAGCAACTGCCTTGAGCGCAAATAAAATATACAACCAAAAATTTGAACTAGTGCGTAAAGATTTTTAAAAATTCCAACTTAAAAAAATAAAGGGTAGGTGATTTAGAAAGCTGTTAGAGATGCTCAAAAGTCAATTCTAAATTTTGAAAAGACATGACTAAAGCTCTTCATAAATCTACCTTCAAAGAGTTATGCACTCTTCCTAGTTGAATAAATGAAGTGACACTGATGCATATCTAATTGTAATACATCACAGGATAATCTGTCAAGTCCCCAGTGCTCAGGCCCTGTCACCCCTCTTCATCCATTATTTATCTACAACCTTCATTGCCAGTGAAATCCCTGTGAAGTGAGTAGCATGAAATACTACATACTTAGCAAAAACTTTTGGAACGCATATAGCAGATAATGATCATTCAACACTGTGTAAATTGCTTCTGAGAGGAAAAAAACAAAACATTTAAAAAAATAACCAGGATTTTCTCATATAAAATCAGACATTTCATTTAGCCAGACAATATATTGGATGTTCCAAACTAACAAAGTTCACACTTAGGTGAAACCACAAGGCCCCAAATGCCTTTTCTTTGCCATAGCACAACCAAATCTCTATTATCTTCCTTGTACCATGACAGGGATTGGGGAGACCTTAAACAGTGCAAGAATGAGATTATACAATGTCTGCTTTAATAATAAGCAAGCAGATTAAGGGCCCAATGTAATAATTTTTTTTTCTTTTTCCCTCTTTTTCTTTTTGTTAAATTGCCAAGTTTGATGAAGAAGTTGGAAGAATGAGATGTGCCTCTTGCCCATTTCTTGGGGTGGAATACCTGCCTCTGGCAGTACTAGAAGCTAGTTTTGCTGTTCTGCCGGCTTTTCTACCAGCTTGGTACACATCCCTTAGTTGGGAATAAGGACTTAGGAAAGCTTCCCAAACAAATATATCCTGGCTTTACCATCAGGATCACATGTTGCTGCTTTTGTTTTTTCTCATTTTAAGGAATCACTGTCATAATTCACAATATAACTATATTTTTTTCCAAACATGCTCTTAAACAATGAAAAGAAAAATACACATTTTAAATCATTTGAAGAGTTCAGCCAGGTACTCTGATTTACTCATGAGGGGGTGATAAGAACAAAAAGCTACTTCAGGCATTCAGTAGTAGAAAATTAAGGTTCCTGTAAATTAGGTGGGTCTATTCCTCTCCCAGTCCAATTACTAGCTTTATTATTTGTCAATAAAATACCAAATAAAAAACTAGTCTCCAGATAAGGCAGTTGTTGCCATCTGGAGCTTGCGATACTTTATATTCTCAAACTGTGATGTGGAAGTTGCTGATAATGCCTTTACATCACTAACTGGTGCCCTGAGGCCCAAATCTTATACACTTTCCTCTGGAAAGAAAAATCGTAATAAAAGAACAAAACACACACACCACATACAAGGTAAGATTAGGCAAGTTGCTGTTTTATGGCCTTGTAACATTTGAACTAGAGTTTTGAAACACCCTTTGTGATTAATAAAAGTCACAATTAATGTAGGAATATGATAGCTGGAAGCAATTCTAGTCTGATGGAACAACTAACCTGCTTGCCACAGCCTCACACAATTCCCCTTAAGCAGAACTGGCTTGTCCTGTAACAGCTGCTTCCCGTCACTTCCTTGGACAGAAGGGCAGCGGATTACATGCCTTTGCTATGGAGACCCATGCATTTCCTTGACAATGTGCAGGAAATCACACCATGTGGAAAAGACAAGTTTGCTTCTTTCCTTTGAAGATGTATGCTAAACTTATGGGATCATTAGGTGACCTGTGAAATAACAGATTTTCTTTCTTTCTTTCAAAACTTTACTTGCCCTAAAGAAAAAATGATTAGCCTTTATGTTATATAGCTGTTAGGATATAAACTCAAGTTTGAGGATATAAATTCATGACAGGTATAAACTCAAGTTTGTCTCATTTGGTTTGAGGTTCTCATGTTTGAAGAGGTATTATCATCATAATTATTTTAAATCAGGAGCTGCCTTCAGTCTTAGAAATCCAAACTCTCTCCTCTAAATCCAAATAAATTCTTCAAAATTGAGAAGACTAAAAACTTGCAGGTGAAGTAATTTTAAGTTTATTCTCACTTTGCAGGCATTGCAGAGAGTCTTGGTTCTATTTATTGTAGTAGTACTAACAATTCATTTAGGATGATGGTGTGACATGAAAATAAAACTTCTTCTGATTGAATTTCAAGGACTCTTCTGTTTAACTAGCTTCAAGAGTCCTTTTTTGATCATAATAAAATTATTTGCCATATGGTTCGGATGCTTGTGATCCCCTCTCAATGAGAGGATTATGCATGAGATAAAATGCCTACTGTAGCTGCAGCCAAGCACACAGCTGGCTCTGATAATGCCAACAAATGGCTTCATCTATTTCAATGTCACGTAGGAGCTGGTGCGATGCGAGTCAGCCTGGAGTACAATTAAAATCTACATCATCTGTGAGAAAGGTGATGGAGGTTCTGACATCAGAGCTGTACCAGATCCATCCTCTTTCCCAGAGCAGCAGAAGATACGTGTTGCCCCCTTCACCCTGTCATGCTAATGATGCTCCCTGCACATCCCTTCCTCTGCACATTAAAGGTACTAAATCAAGGGGCCTCCTATTTAAAAGCTTCACCTTTATCTGACATTCAGTAACAAGATGTACAGTTTCTAAACTAAAGTTGTGTATTCCTTGCCTCCCTTCTTTTCCTGATGAGATAATGCCATTTATGTCCATCAGTGAAATATAAATAGAAAAGTTTATGATCCATATGGCCTCAAATTGTAGCAATATGCAGAAATTTCCCTGTTTTAGTTCCACAATGTTCAACTACACTAATAAAATCAGGTTTGAACACCCATTTGTTCCAGAAAGCCAAATTTTATTGCTAAAACATCCATAACTCATAACAAGCAAGCTCAATACCAATTCAGACAAGTTGCCTTTTCTGCATGTTTTGAGTAAAAATGAAAAGTGAAGTTCGTGCAGAAATTTTACTGTTTTGTTCTATTAGAAAGGAGCCTTGCCAATATATTTTATTAGCATGTCCAATGACTTTCTATTAAAATTAAATGGAATAACATCTAAATTTCAGAATGAGGTTACTGAAAGTGACTTATATAATTTGTTCATTATTTATACAATTTTGTTATGTACTTTCTTCCTTCTTGGATTCTTAAAAGACAAAATTAACAAACCATACAGTGGTATGTAAATCTGTAAACTAGCATGCAAACTTTTCATGCAACTGAAAGAGAAAAGAATCCACATCAGACAAAATACCTTATACTTTATTATTATTTTTTATTTTATATTGGAGTGTAGCTGATTAGTAGTGTTGTGATAATTTCAGGTGGACAGCAAAGGGACTCAGCCAAAATATACTTTAGAGTCAAAGAAAAACCTGTATGAGATGCTTAAAAGTCCTTAACATATAAATATATGCACTTGTATGTATTATATATCTACATATGTGTAGATATATGTTATATATATACTTATGTACATAAATAAATAATTATTTGAAATAATCCACAGGTTTTCTATTTTGTTGCTTTGCTTTTCTGACCCTGAAGTTAAGTAGAAAACCTTGTGTAACACAGGGGAGATAATCATCAATGGACATGAAACATTTCAGATGTTGATGTTGGTACACTCCCTATCTTTGATGGTCTAGTATATGCATGAAGGTAATTTTTAGTCAAGCCTATTTCAGGCAGTCTACTAATGGGACAATTATGCTTTTACTCTATTCAGTTTACTAAAAATACATTAAAAGTAAGTCAATTATTCATTTTTTTTAACCGAATAACTATGTGATGCCTCAGGACAGTCTCTATAGAATTCTTTGTGGTCACCCTACATTAGTTTTCAGTTTTTTTCAATTTGGCTGTACCTTAGTATCGCTTGTGGTTTTTAAAAGTAAAGATGCCTACAACTTACTCCCAGTATGCTGGAATTGCATCTCAGATACTAGGGCTCGATTTCTGCATAATAAGTTTCCACTATAAGGTTCCTCACATGATAACTAATGCACCAAGAAAAATGGAGGCTTATAGCTAAACATTGTCTAAAAAGTATTTTCAATGTATGATTTAGAAACTGGAATATGGAATATATAGCAACATTAGAATAACTATTATTTAGAGACATTTCTTGCTTTAAGCAAAATACATCAATAACATTTCTAATATAAATTTACTCAACCCTGTAAATATTTATTATAATGTTATGATATGTTTAGCTCTATGCAACGTATTGTAGGGGAATGCGAAGAAGCATAAGACATAGCTTTTATGTCCATTGAGTTAATATCAATAGAAAAAAGACATATATCATATTAAGTAATAACCCAATACTATAATTGTCGTATTGAATGATGCTTACAAAGAATACCAAAAGGCAGCTGACCTAGAAAGTACCAGTATGCAGGCATGTGTTGATTATTCTTCGTGGAAATCTTTATCAATTATCCCTTTAGCAAAATCCACCACTGCTTCTTAGAAATTATTATTATTTTTTAATTGTCACACTAAACGTCTTGGAGAAACCTGTAACACACAGCAATCTACTTATCTATTGTATTTCAACTGCTGGTCTTAAGTTGCAATAGATTCTAGCCTGATAGAGCTTTGGTTTATTAACTGCAAGTGAGAGTTGCCTATAACTGATTGCCTTTTTGAAGAGAGAACTAAAAGGTTATTAATATTAGGAATGGGTGGGTATTTATTTTTTATATAAATGTATTAATTTGAATATGGAAGTGTCCCACTTCTAACCTAAAGTATATATTTAATAGATTTCTAGTCTTCCAACTTCATTTCCAAACTCTTCTCCACCATAAAACAATTAACCAGGTCCTTCCTTCAAAGGCTTAAAAGAATACTAGAGACTTGGTGGGAGAAGGCAATGGCACCCCACTCCAGTACTCTTGCCTGGAAAATTCCATGGATGGAGGAGCCTGGTAGGCTGCAGTCCATGGGGTCGCTAAGAGTCAGACACGACTGAGCGACTTCACTTTCACTTTTCACTTTCATGCATTGGAGAAGGAAATGGCAACCCACTCCAGTGTTCTTGCTTGGAGAATCCCAGGGACGGGGGAGCCTGGTGGGCTGCCGTCTATGGGGTTGCACAGAGTCGGACATGACTGAAGTGACTTAGCAGTAGCAGAGACTTGGTGATTGAAAATGCCTTTGAAGAAAGTATCAGAAACATTATTCTATAGAAGAAATGTAAGGCTCAGAGATATCAACAGACTTGCTAAGTCACCTAGTTATCAATAAAATATAAATAATGATTAGAGAGGGACAGAGAGGTCTTAGGTAATATAACTGCGACCATCATTTAGTTCAATTCTCTAAACTTTTTTAGAAAAATCAATCACAGAGCCTCCATTATTAAATTCAATAATTAAAGGCATAGTTATTTGAGAAATACTTAAGTAATGAAACCCAGAAGAAAAAAATCTCTAGTGAGTGACTATTTGTAAAAGAAAAAATTATAACCTCACTTTGACATGTGCTCACAATCCTTAAATTACTATAAAACTAGAAGATAAAAATATCTACACAAAATATGCTAATCTATGGATCTGTGCTTTAGAGTCAAAGAAAAACATAAGAAACATGTAACAGAAATAAAACTTAACAAAGAAAAACTTCAGAGAGTCCATAAATAAGAACATGCAGTTTCCACATGTGGGTGACCTACAGCAGCCAGGGCAGAACAGCCTTTCTGTGAGGAACATTAGTTCAAGGTAAGAAGCATCTGTGATATCAACAGATCGTATTCTGCCTGTCTCTGCCACACTGTGGGGAGGAGGGGCCACTGAGCAAGTCAGTCACCCTCTCCCAGCTTTAGTTTTCTCATCTGCACAATGGAGAAGATTGAGTGTGTATGAGGATGGAGCGTATAGGGACTGCCTGGGATAATACCTGGCACATTGTAAAACCTAAATAAAAGATAGAGTAATAATAATGATGGTGGTCAATAAGAAGAATAATTAGGAAAAATATTGATTACACCCTGGAATATAGTATTTAATCAGAAGACTCTCTTCCTATGCTGAGCAACTGTATATGAGTTCCAGAAATTCTGTATATAATTCTTCTATTTAGCATATGTAACTAGATGGAAGTGGCTGCTGATAAACAAATAGCTAGTATATAAATGGTGTGCAAATGGCTACAATTCAGAGCCATTTGCTTTGTTCCTGTTTGTGCTATACTCTACACTCTTCACATTTTCAACATCAAATCCTACTAATGGAGCAAGCTCCTCTAAGGCATTATGACAAATCTGTAAATTCACATTGCCCAGAATAAAATTTTTTCAGACTTAGATCCCTAGTGTTTAACATCTTCCCCTCCTTCTGATTGTCCCCAGGCATGAGTCAGGGTAAGGGTATTATCCTTTATCTTGGTGGAAACAAAAGACATCAAAAACTTCCTTTTGGCTTTCATGTAACCTGTAACTAAGGAGAAACTAGAGAGGGTATTCTCCCCTTAGAGGGTGGCTCAGTGGAATAGGTGGCTCAGCGATTAAAGCGTCTGCCTCCAATGCGGGAGACCCGGGTTCAATCTCTGGGTCGGGAAGATCCCCTGGAGAAGGGAATGGCTACCCACTCCAATATTCTTGCCTGGAGAATCCCATGGACAGAGAAGCCTGGTAGGCTACAGTCCATGGGGTCCCAGAGAGTCAGACATGACTGAGCGACTTCACTCACTCACTCACAGTGGAATGCAGACTGTTAGAAAACTGAGGGAAATTCCAAGAGCAACTCAGAAACTGACCCCACGTCTAATGGCTGGGTCCTGCAGCATTCTATGGTTGTACCGCTGTTCAGTTCAGTTTAGTTGCTCAGTCATGTCCAATTCTTTGCGACCCCATGAGCCACAGCATGCCAGGCTTCCCTGTCCATCACCAACTCCCGGAGTTTACCCAAACTCGTGTCCGTTGAGTCAGTGATGCCATCTAACCATCTCATCCTCTGTCCTCCCCTTCTCCTCCTGCCTTCACTCTTTCCCAACATCTGGGTCTTTTCAATTGAGTCAGCTCTTCACATCAGGTGGCCAAAATATTGGAGTTTCAGCTTCAACATCAGCCCTTCCAATGAACACCCAGGACTGACTTCTTTTAGGATGGACTTGGATCTCCTTGCAGTCCAAGGGACTCTCGAGTCTTCTCCAACACCTAAACAATCAGCTAAGGCTAACACAGCCACCAAAGACTGGATTCTACATACTGTCTTACAGAATTCAGAAGATTCCCAGCATTGTTGGTGGCCTCTGCAGCATCACTGAATACCATGTGTTGAGGACTAAAGCCTATGAATGTGCAGAAATTGCTCATTGACAGTATGATCAATTTACAAGGAGAACACTATTCACATACTTTCAAACCTTGAGGTTCATGTCCATTTCACTCACCTTTGTATTCCTAGACTCCAGAAAAGTTAGAGATCAAGTAGACCTAACTAGTAAAATTAATGATTAATGAATATAACTCCATCTTGGTAAAGAGAACAAAGAATGGGCTTTAGATTTAAGACTCATGTAGATTTAAACTCAGAAATTCAACCTTTTATGGGTTCAGTTTTCTCTTATGGATGATATGTACAATAATATAAGCTAGCTTGTTGGGTTGTTGGGATAAATAAAATGATTTGTTCACAGTAAGTGAACCAGAGCACACAGTAAGAGTTCTAAACACCTTGTTCTTAATAAGGTGTTGAATGTGTGTGTGTGTGTGTGTGTGTGTGTGTGTGTGTATGAGGGAAAAGGTAATGAAAGAAAAGTTAATGTAAATCTTTCTAGATTTGAAGTCAGAATAAAGGGAATTACCTTCTAGGATTCTGATTTTCATCTGCATAAAATGTAAAAAAACTCTTTAAACAAACATTTTCCAAACAATCCTGAACTGCTTAAGAGTTTATCTCTAACACCAATTCCCTAAGGTAATCTGTGGATTTGCCAATTAGTAAGTATTTGAGCTGAATCTTAAATTCACTCAACAACATTATTTCCTAACAAAAGAATAATGGGATATTAGTTTGGAACATTTTCCTGCATAGACTCCTACTTGCTACTCATTCTTCTCTTTAGTTGTTCAAAGATAAAATTGACTAAATGAATGTGTCAGAGCCAACTCTCTACCAGATGAAGTCAGTTCTAAAAGGTCATAATAAAATTAGTAAAGGCAGATGGAAAATGTGCAGATAACAGCTGGTGGACCCAAAGTGTGCACACTGGTACAATTGTGGTAGTAGACATTGCTCTTTCATCTCTTTTCTTTCTCTACATGCATTCTTTAATTCCCAGGGACACAATTATCTTGGTGGTTTAAATTCAATAGTATACATTACAGATTGAGGGTTGGGAGGACATCATTAGGTTCTTAGCCAATATAGAATTCTACTTGTCGATACAGACTATCAATGAGTAAGCATGAATAGAATCCTGGCTTGTTAAAAATAGTTTTGGGGACTTGGATATAGATTCTAAAAGCTTAACCACCCAACACTGTTATTAGCCAACAGATTTTTAGAAAATCAATTCTTCCCACTAATGTTAAAGAATAGAAAATACAAATTATATCTTAAGAAACAGAAAAGATTTATGTCCTCTTGTAATCAGTTTTCTGCCATTCAGTTTCCATAAACTCAAGTTTTTACACATAATTTTAAAAATATTCCTGTGATGCTTCAGTTGGATTCTGTTTAATTTAATCAGCATTTAGTGTTTCAAAATACAAAATATAAATTCTAAGCATGTTTAACACGTTTATTCTTTCACCTTGTTTTTCTATACATATTAATAGTTAAATCCATAGCTGTATCAGAGATGGCCAGAGCAACTCAAAGAGAGTAATTATTTTAGTGAACTCAATTCTCAGGATAATATAGAAATAAAAGAAATATTTGAGTTTTTACATGTAATTTCCCCCCTCACATTTATATTTTTTAAAGTCCATGGAGACAAGAATCCAGTTGTAAAGACATGGTGGATGACTGTTGTTGCCCTGAATAATGGGATGCATATAATGCAGGCATCCATTTGTTAAACACCAAATAACCATTCACTCCTGGTTAGTGTTTTTCTCCCCTCTTGGAGAACTATAAATTAGACAAAAATTTAATTCCATGAACAAGCTCCAGAAAATTTGGAGGAACTAATATTTTTTGATCACCTTCTTCTATCTCCATTTTTCATTTTGTAGGACCCAGCTGTCTGCTTACAAGATGACAAAGATTTTGTTTAATACTGTATCAATATTCTTGGTTTACCATTGACAGATTTGAAAAGGTTGTTGAAAACTGAATGCATATATGCAAATGTTTTGTTATTAAATGGAAACATTCCAAGAACTCAAATGATCCATGTGAAATTTTAATTATAACTTAACAGCTGCTTGAGCTAATTGAAGGATATCAGAAAGGTGATTTCCTTCTCATTGTAATTAAAGAGTTAAGCCTAATTTGCTGTTGTCAGAACAAGACTAAATACCAATCTGGTCTGCCTAATTATGTTAAAAGGTAAACAGATAACTGGTAGAAAAGGGTAGGGCCCACCCTAGACAAAGACAACAGGTTCAAAATGTGACATCACCACCCATTCCTATTGAAATGTGAGCGATGACCTTTAAACAAAGTAGCAACTGTTCTCAACTTCTGCTCTGAAGGCTGCAATTTCATCCTGCAGCATCATCTGTTCATTCCCTCTCATAGCCAATTTTATTTTCTTTCAATTTCTCAATCTTTTCCGCAAAGGCCCTCAATGATCTCGTCCCGTATAAGAGAAGAAAACTGAGGTGGAGAAAAGGCAAGAAAATCTTCAAAGCAAACAACTGGTGGCAAAACAAGACTCTTGACTAAATGCTATGGTGCTTTGCCCCACAACTCTGTGTTTTGCATCAACGACATGGAATTTATCTAGTTTTCAATTCACTACATTACAGTAATATATAGGGGAATACAACTTGAAGCCTTTTAATGCTATCACTTGCCCTTTATTCTGGAAGATCCAGAAAGTTGCTTTTGAAATTTTTTGTTTAACCAGAGTGCTAGGGAAGAGTGTCCTTTATATGCAATATCATCCTTGAATATCCTAACTGAAGGGAGTTAAAGTTCTTATTAACCAGTGTGAGGATTTTTTGTTGTTCAGTCACTAAGTTGTGTCCAGCTCTGTGTACCCCATTGATTGCAGCATGCCAGGCTCCTCTGTCCTCTACTATCTCTGGGATTTTAGGTGCAAAATAAAGGAATCACTTTAAGCCTGATATTTTATACTATTTATAAAATCCTGCCTCACTTTCTGAGTAGGTTTCTAGATATTAAAATAGGAAGGTGGAATTCAGCTGCCAAGAGTTCTGGCAATCCTGATGCTTCCTGGATGATTCTTCTTGTTCTATTTTTATGAATTCATTTTCTATCAGCCTATAACATAAGGGTAGCCAGTATTTGTTTCTGTTCTTTTTTTTTTTTTTTTTTTACTTTCTACAAAAGAAGACTCCTAGGTAAATGCATTTGAGTGGAGTAGGGGACTGCAGGATAAAGGGCTTATTTAATCATTTTTGGTTCTTTCTCGATGGGCACATGTCTTCTGCCCCCTGATTCAAATATATATTGCAAGTGAGGCAAAACTGAAAAGAGAGAACCACTGTCAGATTGAACCACTGCCCCTGTGTGTGATCCATGTGTTACCTCTCAGGTCTGTCAGAGTAGTTTACGTAGTTTATATATAGAGGCCCTGTTGTTGCTGCTGCTAAGTCGCTTCAGTCATGTCCGACTCTGTGCGACCCCATAGATGGCAAACCACCAGGCTCCCCCATCCCTGGGATTCTCCAGGCAAGAACGCTGGAGTGCCTTGCCATTTCCTTCTCCAATGCATGAAAGTGAAAAGTCAAAGTGAAGTCGCTCAGTCGTGTCCGACTCTTAGTGACCCCATGGACTGCAGCCTACCAAGCTCCTCTATCCATGGGATTTTCCAGGCAAGAGTACTGGAGTGGGGTGCCATTGCCTTCTCTGATATAGAGGCCCAATGCTCTATAATTCTTTATCAGAGCAATAATCACTTTGCTTAGAACAGTAACACACATTATTATTATTAAAGTTTGGACTCACTTTTCTGATCTATGCTGAATCCCATAATGTTATTATCTGATTATACATTCACTGGTCAAATTACTCAAATTCAACCAGTTTAACTTCTTCCCCTGAAAACTAGATTCCTTGCTAATATGACCCACATCTTCTATATACCTTTCCAGCTATAGTGTCTCTATCTCAAATTATTCAACCTACATAACACTGACATTAATCTTCATAAAGCATCGCTTAGTAGGTAATGCCATCCTACTGCTCAAAACCATTTAACACTGGGTAATTTCCTATAATGCTTAAATTCCTTAGGCTGACATTAAAAGCTCTCATAATTTTACCCTAAACTCTTCCACTTGTAATAATTTTAGGCATCACAAAACTACTCTAACTAGTTAAAGCAGAAAAGGCATTTGTTAGAAGAATAATTGGGTTGCTCACATAATAGTTGAGCAGGCATAAGAACCTGGCTCAAAAAATGGAAATAAAGAAGAGAGGCCAGACAGCACAAACCAGCTCAAAATTGTGCCACCAAACTGTTTTGGTGAGGACACTGATCCACCTCTGATGTCACAGCTTGCCACTCCTGTCACCAGCACTGCTGATGTCAACACTGGGTACACTGCCATTCATGCCACAGCAAATGGATATAGCTGCTTCCAGTTCCAGAATGGATACCTCATTATGGAAGGCACCCTGTTTCTGATTCCATGTTTCAAACAAGCCTTCTGGCGGACCAAACCTATGTCTATGCGCTATCTTTTGGTGTAAGGATGAGGAGCAAGTAGTGAGACTTTCCAAGTTATAGAGTAAGAAGTGAGTTAGCTTCCTTAAAAATAAATAAAAGTTAAATCGCTCGCTCAGTTGTGTCTGACTCTGCGACCCCATGGACTGTAGCCCACCAGACTCCTCCATCCATGGGATTCTCCAGGCAAGAATACTGGAGTGGGTTGCCACTTCCTTCTCCAGAGGATCTTCCCAACCCAGGGATTGAACCCAGGTCTCCCACATTATGGGCAGACGCTTTAACCTCTGAGCCACTACTCATATGGAAGGAATTCTTCAACCAGGAAAGAGAATTCAGATGGCAAAGAGAACAGAAAATAAACAAAGGTAAGGGCCTCAGGTGAAACAACAGGGAGGGAACACAGCCCCGCCCATCAACAGACAATTGGATTAAAGATTTACTGAGCATGGCACACCCATCAGAACAAGACCCAGTTTCCCCCTCAGTCAGTCTCTCCCACCAGGAAGCTTCCATATGCTTCTTATCCTTATCCATCAGAGCGCCAACAGAATGAAAACCACTATCACAGAAAACTAACCAAACTGATCACCTGGACCACAACCTTGTCTAACTCAGTGAAACTGAGCCATGCCCTGTAGGGCCGCCCAAGATGGATGGGTCATGGTGGAGAGTTCTGACAAAATGTGGTCCACTGGAAAAGGGAATGGCAAACCACTTCAGTATTCTTGCCTTGAGGACCCCATGAACTGTATGAAAAGGTAAAAATATAGGACACTGAGAGATGAATGCCCCAGGGCGGTAGGTGCCCAATATGCTACTGGAGATCAGTGGAGAAATAACTCCAGAAAGAATGAAGCTGCTGCTGCTGCTGCTAAGTCACTTCAGTCATGTCTGACTCTGTGCGACCCCACAAACGGCAGCCCACCAGGCTCTGCTGTCCCTGGGATTCTCCAGGCAAGAACACTGGAGTGGGTTGCCATTTCCTTCTCCAATGCATGAAAGTGAAAAGTGAAAGTCTGAAGAGATGGACCAAAGCAAAAACAACACCCAGTTGTGGATGTGACTGGTGATGGAAGTAAAGTCTGATGCTGTAAAGAACAATATTGCATAGGAATCTGGCATGTTAGATACATGAATCAAGGCAAATTCAGTTCAGTCACTCAGTCGTGTCCGACTCTTTGGGGCTCCATCAACTGCAGCACGCCAGGCCTCCCTGTCCATCACTAACTCACAGAGTTCACTCAAACTCATATCCATTGAGTCGGTGATGCCATCCAGACATCTCATCCTCTGTCGTCCCCTTCTCCTCCTGCCCCAATCCCTCCCAGCATCAGAGTCTTTTCCAATGAGTCAACTCTTCGTAAGAGGTGCCCAAAGTACTGGAGTTTCAGCTTTAGCATCATTCCTTCCAAAGAACACCCAGGACTGATCTCCTTCAGAATGGACTGGTTGGATCTCCTTGCAGTCCAAGGGACTCTCAAGAGTCTTCTCCAACACCACAGTTTAAAAGCATCAATTCTTCGGCGCTCAGCCTTCTTCACAGTCCAACTCTCACATCCATACATGACCAATGGAAAAACCACAGCCTTGACTAGATGAACCTTTGCTAGCAAAGTAATGTCTCTGCTTTTCAATATGTTATCTAGGTTGGTCATAACCTTCCTTCCAAGGAGTAAGCGTCTTTTAATTTCATGGCTGCAATCACCATCTGCAGTGATTTTGGAGCCCCAAAAAATAAAGTCTGACACTGTTTCAATTGTTTCCCCATCTATTTCCCATGAAGTGATGGGACCAGATGCCATGATCTTCGTTTTCTGAATGTTGAGCTTTAAGCCAACTTTTCCACTCTCCTCTTTCACTTTCATCAAGAGGCTTTTTAGTTCCTCTTCACATTCTGCCATAAGGGTGGTGTCATCTGCATATCTGAGGTTATTGATATTTCTCCCGGCAATCTTGATTCCAGCTTGTGCTTCTTCCAGCCCAGTGTTTCTTATGATGTACTCTGCATAGAAGTTAAATAAGCAGGGTGACAATATACAGCCTTGACAGACTCCTTTTCCTATTTAGAACCAATCTGTTGTTCCACGTCCAGTTCTAACTGTTGCTTCCTGACCTGCATATAGGTTTCTCAAGATGCAGGTCAGGTAATCTGGTATTCCCATCTCTTTCAGAATTTTCCACAGTTTATTGTGATCCACAATAAAAGGCTTTGGCATAGTCAATAAAGCAGAAATAGATGTTTTTCTGAAACTCTCTTGCATTTTCGATGATCCAGCAGATGTTGGCAATTTGATCTCTGGTTCCACTGCCTTTTCTAAAACCAGCTTGAACATCTGGAAATTCACGGTTCACATATTGCTGAAGCCTGGCTTGGAGAATTTTGAGCATTACTTTACTAGCGTGTGAGATGGGTGCAATTGTGTGGTAGTTTGAGCATTCTTTGGCATTGCCTTTCTTTGGGATTGGAATGAAAAATGACCTTTTCCAGTCCTGTGGCCACTGCTGAGTTTTCCAAATTAGCTGGCATACTGAGTGCAGCACTTTCACAGTATCATCTTTCAGGATTTGGAATACCTCAACTGGAATTTCATCACCTCCTCTAGTTTTGTTCGTAGTGATGCTTTCTAAATCCCACTTAACTGCACATTCCAGGATGTTTGGCTCTAGGTGAATGATCACACTGTCATGATTATCTTCGTCATGAAGATCTTTTTTGTACAGTTCTTCAAGTGGTCAAACAATAGATGGCAAGAGTGAACATCAACATTTTAGGAATCAGTGAACTAAAATGGACTGGAATGGATGGATTTAACAAAGATGACCATTATGTCTACTACTGTGGGCAAAAATCCCTTAGAAGAAATGGAGTAGCCATCATAGTAAACAAAAGAGTCTGAAATGCAGTACTCGAATGAAATCTCAAAAACAACAAAATGATCTCTATTCGTTTCCAAGACAAATCATTCAATATCACAGTAATCCAAGTCTATGCCCAGACCAATAATGCTGAAGAAGCTGAAGTTGAACAATTCTATGAAGACCTACAAGACCTTCTAGGACTAACACCCAAAAAAGATGTCCTTTTCATTATAGGTGACTGGAATGCAAAAGTAGGAAGTCAAGAGATACCTGGAGTAACAGGTGAATTTGACCTAGGAATACAAAATGAAACAGGTCAAAGGCTAACAGAGATTCACCAAGAGAACACACTGGTCATAGCAAACATCTTCATCCAACAACACAAGAGAAGACTCTACACATAGACATCACCACATGGTCAATACCAAAATCAGATTGATTATATTATTTGCATCCAAATGTGAAGAAGCTCTACACAGTGAGCAAAAGCAAGACCAGGAGCTGACTGTGGCTCATATCATGAACTCCTTATTGCCAAATTCAGACTGAAAATAAAGAAAGTAGGGAAAAACACTAGACCATTCATGTATGACTTAAATCAAATCCCTTATAATTATAAACTGGAAGTACAAATAGATTCAAGGGATTAAATCTGATACACAGAGTGCCTGAAGAACTACGGACAGAAATTCGTGATATTGGACAGGAGGCAGTGATCAAGACTATCCCCAAGAAAAAGAAATGCAAAAATGTTGTCTGAGGAGGCCTTACAAATAGCTGAGAAAAGAAGAGAAGCTAAAGGCAAAGGAGAAAAGGAAAGATATACCCATCTGAATGCAGAGTTCCAAAGAACAGCGAGGAGAGATAAGACAGCCTTCCTCAGTGATTAGTGCAAAAAAATAGAGGAAAACAATAGAATGGGAAAGACTAGAGATCTCTTCAAGAAAATTAAAGATACCAAGGGAACATTACATGCAAAGATGGGCACAATTAATAACAGAAATGGTATGGATGTAACAGAAGCAGAAGATAATAACAACAGGTGGAAAGAATACAAAGAAGATCCATGCCAAAAAAAAAAAAATCGTCTTGACTCAGATAACCATGATGGTGTGATTACTCACCTAAAGCCAGACATACTGGAATGTGGTCAAGTGGGCTTTAGGAAGCATCACTTACAAACAAAAATAGTGGAAGTGATGGAATTTCAGTTATTTCGAATCCTAAAAGATGATGCTGTGAAAGTGCTACACTCAATATGTCAGAAAATTTGGAAAACTCAGCAGTGGCCACCGGACTAGAAAAGGTCAGTTTTCATGTCAATCCCAAAGAAATGCAATGCCAAAGAATGTTCAAACTACTGCACAATTGAACTCATCTCACACGCTAGCAAAGTAATGCTAAAAATTCTCCAAGCCAGGTTTCCTCAGCATGTGAACCTTGAACTTCCAGATGTTCAAGCTGGATTTAGAAAAGGCAGAGGAATGAGAGATTAAATTGCCAAGATCTATTGGATCATCAAAAAAGCATGAGAGTTCCAGAAAAACATGGACTTTTGCTCTACTGACTACTCCAAAGTCTTTGACCATGTAGATAACAACACAGTATGGAAAATTCTTAAAGAGATGGAAATAATAGACCACCGACCTGCCTCCTGAGATATCTGTATGCCGGTCAGGAAGAAACAGTTAGAACCGGACATGGAACAACAGACTGGTTCCAAATCAGGAAAGGAGTACGTCAAGGCTGTATAGTGTCACTCTGCTTATTTAACTTATGTGCAGAGTATATCATGTGAAATGCCAGGATGGATGAAATGCAAGCTGGAATCAAGATTGCTGGGTGAAATATCAATAATCAGAGATATGCAGATGACACCACCCTTATGGCACAAAGTGAAGAAGAACTGAAGAGCCTCTTGATGAAAGTGAAAGAGAAGAGCGAAAAAGTTGGCTTAAAACTCAACATTCAGAAAAGTAAGATCATGGCATCCTGCCCCATCACTTGATGGCAAATATATGGGGAAATAATGGAAACAGTGAAAGACTTTGTTTTTTTTTTGGTGGGGGGGGTGGGCGGTGGTCAAAAATCACTGCAGATGGTGATTGCAGCCATGAAATTAAAAGATGTTTACTCCCTGGAAGAAAAGCTATGATCAACTTAGACAGCATATTAAAAGTAGAGACATTATTTTTCCCACAAAAGGCCATCTACTCAAAGTTATGGTTTTTCAGTAGTCATGTATGGATGTGAGAGTTGGACTATAAGGAAAGCTGAGTGTCGAAAAATTGATGCTTTTGAACTGTGGTGTTGGAGAAGACTCTTGAGAGTCCCTTGGACTGCAAGGAGATCCAACCAGTCCATTCTAAAGGAGATCAGTCCTGGGTGTTCTTTGGAAAGAATGATGCTAAAGCTAAAACTCCAGTACTTTGGCCACCTCATGCGAAGAGTTGACTCATTGGAAAAGACTCTGACAGTGGGAGGGATTGGGGACAGGAGGAGAAGGGGACGACAGAGGATGAGATGGCTGGATGGCATCACTGACTTGATGGACGTGAGTCTGAGTGAACTCCGGGAGTTGGTGATGGACAGGGAGGCCTGGCATGCTGCGATTCATGGGGTCGCAAAGAGTTGGACATGAATGAGTGACTGAACTGAACTGAATTCATGAATAAATACTACTTCCAGCTGAAATGCTTTTCTCTATCTTGACATCTACCCAACCTAAGGATTTACTTGAATTCCATCTTGTCCAAGGAGTTATCAGAATACTCAACTCATTGTTAGCTGTCTTCTAAATTCCTACTCTATTTAATCTGTATCATTCATTTTGGTGTTTATCATTCATATTGTCACACTGTTTACATCTGTTCACTTGTGTAGTTTTATATCCACAGATTTCAACATTCATGATGACAAGATTGAATGTTTGAAGCAACTCTGGCACAAATCATCATAATTTTGGGAGAGGAGCACATAATAAATGCCCACTGTTTGTCTATCTGCTCCTGAAGTAGGTTTTTAGTTAAATTTTAATCACCCACCTCCACATACTTCCTCATTCTATAACAGGGAAAATGTAGAAAGAAATTGGGTTAATAAGTTAACTGATTTTGTGTTAATTGAGGCATTATCATAATAAGCTGCTAGAATTTTTCATTCTTGTATAACTAACTCTGTACCACTTAACAAAAATTCCATAAGACATAATGGTAAAGAATTAAGAATAATGAGTTTATCCAGGGCAGAAATGCCATGATAAATAACAAGAATCCAAGGTCTGTTACCTGAATAGAATGGGAATTGCCAGTCATCCAGATAAATCACCCACCACCCCTCTGCCACTAGCTCTTACCATTAGCTTCTGACATGTCTCATCTAAATCAACAAATGCACTTTCTTGACACCGTCCTTTCACAGAATTTTGCTCCCCCTTATCCTTGTTCTTTTCATAGCCATGCTTCTTTGAAGTGGAGCCCATGCTCTCTGTCTTTGTACCCTCAAACCTAGGGAAGTTAGTAACACTACTCCATTTAATCTAACGCTCACTTCCTCATGTATTTTTCTTTTGCACGCCTTAGTCCACTTTTTTCAGAATTTCCCATAATGTGACCTTTAGGTGCAATCAGATACAATGGCCATTCCCACTGCTTTGAAACAAGTCTCCTCCTTAGCTTTATATTGTTTCCCAGGTGTCTTTATTCAACTCTATTTCTTAAAAAAACACTTTTTAAGAGACTTCTTCTACTTCAATCCACTTCTAAGAAAGGATGTTCTCCACCCTGTTCATGAGCTCCTCAGAAACTGTTAAATATTATAAACAAATGAACACACTGTATACCTTAAACTTTCACAATGTTCTTTGCTATCTATATCTCAATAAAGCTGGAACAATGAAATACAAATGTTGATGTTTCCTAAATTATTGCCCTTCACCTTAGTCCCCTCTTACTTTTCCATCTGTTTATATGTCTAAATCCTGCACTCATTTCCGGCTTCTTTATAGGAGAAGCTAGTTTACCTACAAGGCCTACGCCTACCTACCATAGAGCAAGCACTCCTTACCTGTGTTGTTTTGTTAATACGAAATTGATCACAACCATTCTCTGGAATTTCTGATACAATGCCATGTCTTAGAGTGACTATCACATTTAGGGTAATGACTCAAATCTCTGTCTTTAGCCTGGATTTCTCTCTAGAGCTCATGTCATATAATCAACTAATTTTTGGTTAAAAACTTAATGTCCTTCTGACAACCAGAATCTTGTCTAAGATTCAAAACTGCAGAAGAAATGCACCTATTTTACCTCCTTTAGATTGGACTTTTGTCAAATACTGAATCCTGTCCAGAATCAGAATGAAGCTTTGACAGTCCCCAAATCATGGTTGTGATGCACGGACGCTGCCAGCTGTGTCACAGAGGAAGGGATGAAGGTGGTGCCACTGTTTCTACCCAAACAATAAGGACAAATTTAGACCCAGGTTAGGGCTGGCTTCATTTCTTCTGCTCCCTCATTCGTAAAGCATATATAATAATAACATATTTAACGTGACTGCGGAAATACATTCCAAAAATGTATACAAAGTTCTAAGCTATTAACACTACATTTTAAAAAGTTTGATGCTTGGGGCTGGTGCACTGGGACGACCCAGAGGGATGGTATGGGGAGGGAGGAGGGAGGAGGGTTCAGGATGGGGAACACATGTATACCTGTGGCGGATTCATTTCGATATTTGGCAAAACTAATACAATTTTGTAAAGTTTAAAAATAAAATAAAATTAAAAAAAAAGTTATTACTATTTCCTACATGCTTTGTAGAAAACTGTTTTAGATTCAGATAATCTCCTTTTCAGTTCAGTTCAGTCACTCAGTCGTGCCCGACTCTTTGCGACCCCATGAATCACAGCACTCCAGAGGATACTTATTAAGTAAGAAATCAGGTATTTATGCTCAAATTAAACTAAAATGTATTTATATTTGCTCCAGAATCCTATCATTTTATCATTTTGTAGCATTTATTCTAATTAAATTGATCAAATTTATAAGTTTATATAAATAATAAGGTTATTTTGAAGCCTTGAGAGTATCTTTAATTTATTGTGAGCACTTTAAGGACTTCTTATTTGCCTAGCTTTCCAATCAAGATAAATTATGAACAACTGTTACTCTGTGCTATCTTGTCTAGGCACCAATGCCACAGCAATTGCAGGTTTGCTGAATTGCTTCAGTTGTCCAGATAATTAGGAACTAACAGTAATTATATCAGTAAACCTTGGAGCACTCCAGATGACCTAATATACAACAGAGTGCTTTCTGTGGATTTTCCATCTCATCCCATACAGTGATAAAAAGACATGCAATTAGAGGTCAAGATCTAATAAAATCAATAATTTTACTGCATCACAAAGGATGTTCTTAAGTGAAACTGGCATTTTATTTATTTACATACTCAGTTTTAGCTTTCACTGCAAGGCTGCGGCAGTAGGGACACAATGACTATTGACTATTAGCACAGTTTGGTGCCATTTCCTTGATCCGTCTTAACTCACAGTGGTTTCATCCACCATTGCTTCTGCATAATCAGCACAATGTCAGTACAATTAAAAAGGTAAATCATGTCTGAATACTTTTAGTGAAAAGTCCTGATCCTGCAGGCCACCTGTAAGGCACTCAGGGATCCTCAACTCTTGGCCAACACTTTTAGAACTACTATCTATGGCACAGAACAGTTGAAGTGTCAATACCATCCACTCTGGAAATCCCAAACCAGTGAGACTAAACAGTGATGTTCCTGACCTTTATTAAATCAGGAAAAATCTGCCAAAACTTTGTCTTGATCTTCATTTCAAAATTTAGGCCTATACCACAAAGTGTCTTTTATAGAGTGTTTCAAATAAAATTTAGCAATATATTTAAGAGCTAAAACTACTCAGAAGAAAACTGGAATATATCTTTGTGACCTTGAGTTAGGTAACAGTTTCTTAGAAATGAATATACTTTCTGCAAAGAAAACATACAAATGGTAAATAGACATATAAAAATGCTCAACATCATTGGTCAGTAGATAAATACAAATCAAAACTATGAGACACCACTTCATACTCACAAGGAAGGCAATAAGCACAAAGACACACAAAAACAAGTATTGGCAGGATGTAGGGAAATTGAGATCCTCACACATTGTTGGTAAGAACGTAAAATAGTACAGCTGCTATGGAAAACAAGTTAGCAGTTGCTCAAAAGGTTAAATATAGAGTTACCATATGATCCAAAATTCCACTGCTAGGTAAATACCAAAGAAAAATGAAATCAAATGTCCATATAAAACCTTGTGCACAAATATTCACTGTAGCATAATTTATCATAGCCAAAAAGTAGGAACAACCCATATGTTCATCAACTGATAAGCAGATAAACAACATGTGCTATAGTCATACAATGGAATACTATTTGGCAATTTAAAAAATAAAGTACTAATATGGTGTAAGAAAATAGATGAATCTTAAAAAGTATGCTAAGTAAAGAAAACCACACACAAACCACCACATACTGTGTGAGTTTTGTGATTCCACTGGCATGAGATGTACAGAATAGGAAAATCTATAGAGACAGAAAGTACGTTGGTAGGAGGATATTGGAGGGAAGTGGGAGTGACTGCTAACAGTGCGAGGTTTCTTTTAGAACACAAAAATGTTCTATAGCTAGTTTGCATACATTATTGTGCAATCCTTTACATATACCGAAAAACATTGAATTGTATACTTAAAAATTATTCAGGCAGGAGCCATCAAGCTTTTGCTTAGTGACTATGTGTGTGTGACTATGTCGCTCAGTCGTGTCTGACAATTTGTGACCCCATGGACTGTAGCCCACTAGATTCCTCTGTCCATAGAATTCTCCACGCCAGAATACTGGAGTGGGTTGCCATCTCCTTCTCCAGGGGATCTTCCCAACCCAGAGATTGAACCCAGTTCTCCTGCATTGCAGGCGGATACTTTACTGTCTGAGCTACTAGGGAAGCCCAGTAGACTATACCAATGTTTATCAAACTAATATAAGAATATTTATATATCAGTACTTACTGAATTAGAAACTAAAATTTAGACTGCTAAGAAACTGTATAAACAAATCCTCAGAAATAGCTAAACTGTAGAACTGAAAATAAATTTTAATTCATTTTCATTCATAAATGACATATAGTCTTTAGACCACTTTTTTAGTAGACAGGGTCAGGATCGGGCTATAACTAGGTAACACTGGCTAAGCTAACTTTCTGTGCTTGTTTCTTCATTTGTACAATTGAAAATTTTCCATATTCAAGATTTAATGTAGAAATAATAGTTTTTAGCACAGAATATTTTTTTCTAGTAATACACATGTAATGATATATTTTAAGAACTCTAAACCTTTGGTATCATTGGCAAACCTTTTCACAACAAAATTCATATATATGACATATAATCCAATTAAAAACTAATATGTGTGAGAAAATACGGATCTGGGTATATGGATCATACCCAGAGATCTCTGTTTCAGTTTTAGTATCTGGACTGCTTTTTAAAACAATTCTAGGGAAAATTCTAATACAAACATTTTGGGCAAAAGGAAGAAAGGTATACTCATTTCCAGACTGTTTCATGGCTAAAGAAACTGTCTAAAATTATTTTTATAACTCATCTTTCCCTATTATGACAAAAGTCAATTTAAAGCAACTGAGAAGATAAATGGCTCCTCAAAAAAAGTTGGGGAGGGAAAACTAATTTGGGACTATGTTAGCAAAAAATTCATTTTTCATGAATGCATTGAGGTATCTTGGAAAATGACGAGAACCTCATTGTATATGGTGTGACTAGAAAGACCAACAACTGTTTTCTTCCACTTCCTTAGTCAGATTCTGCCTCCTACTGCCTCAGTTCCCATCCACTAAGGGTTATTAGCAATATTAACTCTCCCTGGTAGCCAAGTCAGGTGCCCAGCAGAAAGGCACAGGGATGTGTAGGGTACAGAGAAAGAGGAGGAAGACATGCCGACTAGGAGAGGGAGGGTGGGTAGTGAATTCGTAAAAACTAATTTGTCTAATATTCGGTAACAAAAGGACCACGTCTGTGTCATGCATTAATGAAGCATCAATCACTGGATAACTGCTTGACACACATAATGAGAATATTCTCTGGCCAGCCCTGTGTTCTGTACAGACAGCTGGGGAGATAATAACCTAAATGGAATTTTTATTTTAATGCAACTCCCATCCTTTAAACACAAAAATGAAACAGATTAAAGTTGGTAAAAATGTAACAGCCTTTCATAAAAGCTTAGTGTGATAATGTATTTATTCCAGCAGTGATGCCTGAAGAGCCTGAAATGTCTCCACTTGGTTGTTGGGATTCTCCAGTTTAATGGCCCTTTTCTTTTTAATTCATTATGAGTTGCTTTAGTCTCTCCAGTCATTGTGTCTATTAACATTGGTTCATCTGGTTGCATTTCAATCAAGTTCCTCCTCCTCCTCCCACCCCTTTATAAGGATGCTTTGAAAAATTGTACTTTATTACAGATTAAAATCAAAATTATACCCATATTGATATCTACATGAAATAGTTAAAATATATATTTATACCTACATTACACACACAATTGTTGAAAAATAGGTCAATTACTACAAAAATTCATAGAGGGAGAGGGTGGGAAGATTTGGGAGAGTGACATTGAAACATGTAGAATATCATGTAAGAAACGAGTTGCCAGTCCAGGTTCGATGCGCGATACTGGATGCTTGGGGCTGGTGCACTGGGACGACCCAGAGGGATGGTATGGGGAGGGAGGAGGGAGGAGGGTTCAGGATGGGGAACACATGTATGCCTGTGGCGGATTCATTTTGATATTTGGCAAAACTAATACAATTATGTAAAGTTTAAAAATAAAATAAAATTTAAAAGAAAAAAAAAAAGAAAACATCAGCATTATTGGGACAGAATGGGTCATATGTTGGAGGAAAAAAGTCCCCCATCTCTTATTTATTTTTCCACTCTAAAAAACAAAATCTAAGCAAAAATGTACTCTTTAATTGTTAGACTACAGCATCTTCTCTCCTAAGGACATTTTACAGATAAATTTGAAAATAGACATGAATAAAAAGAAAAATAGCTTCCCAGGTAGCTCGGTGGTAAAGAATTTGCCTGCCAATGCAGGAGATGCATGAGACACACTTTTAATATTTGGGTTGGGAAGATGCCCTGGAGTAGGAAATGGCAACCCATTCCAGTATTCTTGCCTGGAAAATTCCATGGACAGAGGAGCCTGGAGGGCTACAACCATGGGGTAGCAAAGAGGTGGACACAACTGAGCACTCACAAACAGAAAAATAGCTTTTGACATTTAATGATTTTTCTAAGAAATAATCAGCAACTAGAAAACCTACCTGAATTTTTCTAAATGTAGGTCATGAGGCATAGTGAAATCAGTGCATTAGGGCACTCAATATGTTGTCACTAGAGAAATAATGAATTCTCCATGAAAGAGATTTCTAAAGGACAATTTTAAAAGGGGCCAAGAGGAAATACGAAAAATAGTAAGCCTAACAATGATGACAAGCAGAAGGAAAAAAATTAATGAGGTCAAGTTGAAAATATAATTTAAGATAAAAAGCCTCATTGAACTCTTCCTGCTGTTCTACTGTAACAGAATGATATAATCAGCTTCCTTGATCTCTGGGATAGATTCCAACTCACGGAAGCTGCTTTAGCATGAAGAAATCACATATAAAATGCTTCTGTTAATAAGGAGTAAACATACACTATCTTATATTTGTGTATTTTAGGATAGAAATAATTAAATTTTACATTAATAACATTTAAAATTTTATTTTTAGATCTATATACCGTAAAGATCTATATACTGCCAGAAATCCTTGGTTTCTTCACGTAACTTGATACTAATATTTTAATTAACTTTTTTCTTAAACCTGATCAAATCTATTAATCAAAGAACTATGCGATTAATGATTAATTTGATTAATAAGAGTGATAGCAATTCTAATAATTAGTCTATATTTTCACCACAAGTTTCTAATTTTGTTTTAGTTTCAACATTAAAATCCCTTGCTCCTTGAAATAGAAATAAAATCCCTGCCCCCCCCCCACCCCCCCAAACCAAGTTTCTGAGTCAACTTTTTCCATAAAAAATAACTAGCATGCAGGTACTTGTGTATGTCTGTAAGCAAAGAAGGATAATGGCTAAATTTAATTTTCTGTAGCCCATATTGTGGTGCTGGAGAAAATGCTTGAGAGTTGCAAGGAGATCAAACCAGTCAATCCTAAAGGAAATCAATCCTGAATATTCATTGGAAGGACTGATGCTAAAACTAAAGCTCCAATATTTTGACCATCTGATGCAAAGGGCTGACTCACTGGAAAAGCCCCAGATGCTGGGAAAGACTAAGGGCAGAAGGAAAAGGAGTCACAAAGGATGAGATAGTTGGATGGTATCACTGACTCAATGGACATGAATTTGAGCAAACTCCGGGAGATAGTGAAGGACAATGAAGCCTGGCATACTGTAGTCCATGGGGTCACAAAGAGTCAGGCATGACTTAGTGACTGAACACCAACAACAAGCCCATATTGGGCTTCCCTGGTGGCTTTGTGGTAAAGAATCCACCTGCAATGCAGGAGACACAAAAGACTCATGTTCAGTCCCTGGGTTGGGAAGATTCCCTGGAGGAGAGCATGGCAATCCACTCCAGTATTCTTGCCTGGAGAATCCCATGGACAGAGAACCCTGGCAGACTACAGTCCATAGCATCACAAATGTCAGATATGATTGAAGCGACTGAGCATACAAACAGCTCGTATTATAAACTGTGTTTTCTTATTTAAAAATATAAAATTATACTATAATATTAACATGCTCTTTCAAACTCTGTGCCTCTTCATCTCTTTTTGAGAATCACTTTATATAGAGGCCTAATTTGGTCAGACTTCTCCAGAAAACAGCTGGGAATTGGATCAGAAGTCTTTTAACCCAGCCTCTAGTATGCCCGCAAAGAGTTGGACATGACTGGGTGATTGAACAACAACACCAAGCAATATGGCCCCCAGTGATCCCTGTCACCAGGTGTGTGAGTCCTGTGTAATCTCCTCCTATACTGTACCAGGGTTGTCTGTGTTAACCACAGAGTATGGCAGAAGTGATAATATATGATTTCTGAGATAAGTTTATGAATATACCATAGCTCTTGTTTGTCTACTCTCTCTCTCTCGGATCATTTACTCTTGAAGAAGCCAGTTTCCATGTGATGAGCAGTCCTAGAGGAAAGGACCTTGTGGAAAGGAACTGAGGCCTCTGACCAACAGCCAGGAAGGAACTGAAGCCTACTGGCAAGAGCCATGGGAGTGAGGTAGAAAGCAGATTCTCTAGACCTGGTCAACCCTTTAGATGACTACAGCCTTGGCCTACATCATGATTGCAACCTCATGAGAGACACTGAATCAGAATTACCCACCTAAACTGCTCTAAGACTCTTGATCCTAAGGAACTGTGTGAGATAAATAAGTCTTTGTTATTTTAAGTTTGTTATGAAGTGACTGATAATTAACACAGTACCTGCTAGCATTCTGCAACCAAGTAGGTATAGTGATAAAGAGAGTGATACATTTCTACTGCCAATAGATATGCTATCCATCTAGTGTAGTAGAATTGGTCCAATGTGGTTGTAGAACCAGGATATGGATAATTCCCTCCTTTTCCTAATGCAAGTCTATGCCTGCATGCATGAGTGTGTGCTAAGCTGCTTCAGTCATGTCCACTCTTTGCAACCCCATGGACTGTAGCCCATCAGGCTGCTTTCTGTCCATGAAATTTCCCAGGCAAGAATACTGCAGTGGGTTGCAATTTCCTTATCCATGGGATCTTCCCAATCCAGGGATCAAACCTGCATCCCCTGAGTCTCCTGCATTGGCAGGTGGATTCTTTACCACTGTGCCACCTAGGAAGCCCATGCCTGTATACATTACATAATTAAAACCCAAAGTTAAAAAAAAAAAGAAAAAGACTGATTTATTGTGCCCATGGCATTTTTACTGCATATACTTTACAAATAATCCTTTGAGTAATATTCAAAATGGAAAATTAAGGCTATAAGAGTTTCACTAACATTTTCATTCTGTTAAAATAAGTAAGTTCATAATGCTAACCTACATACATTGCTTGCAGACCTCATGAATTTGAGATTTATAAGAATTTGAATAGTTGGCACTAATGAACACTAGATGAATAAGTGAGTGATCTAATTTACTGTACTACTAGGTTGTATTTTAATATTGGAGAGGAATGTGAAAACAAACGATCAGAACAAATAGCTATCAGTCCTGTATAAATAACAAAATTACGTGCTGTAGCCACATAGCTAGATACTGCTATATTCTCTAAGAGAACAAGTTTATAGAAAACACTTCATCTAGGTCAAGTTAGTAAGAAATCAAAATCATTAGAGAATGGATACTGAGGCCTCAACTAAGTTATCTATGTCGGTAACCCAGCATCCATTATAGTCTTGATTTTGTCTATTCCAGGAGAGGACAGGGTCAAAGATGATTTAATTCTATTGGATTCCAAGGAATGACTTCATTTTCATCCTGGCAGGTGACAAAGGAAGCTGAATCCTGAGATCAAGGTCATCTGATTAGTTTTCATGTAAAGACATGACTCACACAAAGAGCAGAAAGTGTAAAAACTGAAGTGATATAATTATTGTATGATAAACCAGATAGACTATGGAAATCCTCTGAGCTTCCTCTGAAGAACCCACCTAAATTATCAAATCTAAATCCTGGGGCAAAGCTCCATAGTTCCTCTAGCCTGCCCACCCTTGGAATTCTGACTGCAGCATGTCATCCCTAAATTCACAGGTTACTGTAGAGAACTAAGACAGGCCCAAGTTGGAGACCCCATATTTCTCAGCATCGAGTAGTCCAGTCACCTAGCCATTGTTGGTCACACTGTCCTTCTTCTTTAAGGGACACAGCTCTGAGTTTGACTGCCTCTACTTGGGGTACTGATTAAGAAACTGAAAAGACTTGGCAGGGATAGAGAAGCAGAGTAGTATTTACATTTCTCCAGTACAGAAATGAGTACAAATTTACAAATTTTCAAATTCTTCCAGAGTCAGATTCACATATATAAGAGAGACAATGTTCGGACATATCAGTCACATGACAATTGAGTTCAGCTTCTTCTTTTGGCTGTCACTTCCCTGTACATAGCCCTATTTCTTGGGAAATCATGCCAGGCTGGTCTTCAGGTGGAGTTGGCCACTGACTGGACCAGGTGTGGAGTGGTGTGGGATTTGACTCATGGATAACCAATTGCTGAGCTGGCCAGTAAGCTACAATGGTCACTACAAGAGAAGTATAAGAGCACTACTGGGCTTCAGGGAGAATAATACCTTTTTTTTTTTTTACAAGTGCTGCCACATATAAGAGTATTATTTTTTCCTAAAGCTTCTATTTTTCAACTTTCTTCCTTCTCTCTATATCTTATAAGCAAGATGAACCAGCCTTTAGTTGACATATACATTATTCTAGGGCATAATATATAGAATCAGACATATTATTGGCCATACTTGTTGAATAATATGAGCAATAGATTTTGTTTTTCATAGACAGACAATAAATATTTCTCAATGAGAACTGTTAACTGAGAAGAAATATCTCCTTAATTTGGATACACATATTTAAACCTTTGAAAGAACTAGCCTTTTTTATAAAAGAGTACTTTTTATATGCCTTATCCTAAAACTGGTTTTGTGTAGATCAGCATGCAATTTCTGAAAAGAAAGCTTACTCCAATTAATATTTTAATAAACCATGCACTAGCTTTTTTAGTTAAAATTCTCTGGATAAATGAACATAAGCATAAAACTATATTAATAGGAGTGGAAATTAGATACCCAGGAAAAGCTACCACATTAGGTTGGTTAGAATATCAAGAGTCATGTTCATAGTTTCCTGCTCCAGTAAAATTCATATGTCTATATCGTGGACACATTAACTTTATGTATTTTCCTGAACATGGTAGCTGTTTTCCTACCACTGAGCAAAGAAAGATCCAAGTAATATTAGTCCTTTCATTCTCACTATAGTAATCTAGTGAAACAAAATAATATTCTGGGCAAACATTATAAATATATTTTACTGTGTACTGCAGAATGTTTGCATATCTTAAAATCTTCAATACTTTCTTTCAATAGAAAAATCAGGTCAGATATCATTAATTAGCTTTTTGAAAACTCAATAATTAATATAGCTAAGAGTTACTGCTCCTTTTAACAGATTATTTTAATATGAGGAGAACAACATTTGTGACATACAATAACATAAAATGGTAGAGAATAGGCATAGTGATTATTATGACAGTTCTGTCTTGAACACCTTCTTTGTCAATATACAAAGTTGCTTTAGATGTGTAAATGAATCCTCTGCTGTCACCATTGAATAAACAGTAGATTTTTACACAAAATACCTTTATGTTTCATACCTTCATATTTTCATTTTTACCTAACCAATTTTTTTTTTTTTTTTCAAGAATGCTCTATCAAGGTCATTAGTGTTCATTTGATCTTAAAGTGTTAGGATAAGAATTCCAAAGCACATCAAAATCACGGTGCTGATTTTTCAAGGAAAGACTGTTACTCTGACACAGGGTTGAAAGAGTCACAGACACGGACTTTTAAATATGTGGTAGTTTGAGAAAAATCTTATTAAAATGGTGGTTTCTATTAGGGATGCTGACAAATTTAACTGATCTGGAACACAAGGTTACAGTTTCAGTGACAAGTAAATTAAAGGAAAATCAGATATTCTATAATCAATGATTTATCTTTTCGCCTCTTTTTTAACCAAGGAATTAAATCCAGCCCCTGTTAGTCTAGTTATCTATGATGTGCAAGGCAGACATGATCCATTGTGGGCCCACTGTGAGTGACAGCGTGAATGACAGCCTTTGCCAGTTGAAGCCGTGATAAGGACTGGGTTCTGAGAGAAGCTCCTTTTTGAGAGCCATCTGCATTGTCCCAGCCATCACTTCTGGCAGGAAGACTGATTCCAAGATAAGAAGGTGATGGTGCCGAGCTTATTTCAGAGAAGGATCTCAGCAAACTAGTCAATGCCATCTGCATTTAGAACAACACTCATCAATTTGACTTCTTTCTTTCTTCCTTTCTTTCTTCACTCTTCACTGAATACTTCCAAAGCTTCATTACATTTTGTGTGCTGCCAAAGACAGACTCTCAGTATTCAAGAGCAAACAAAACCAACCCAAACAAAAATGTGGAAAAGATCTGAGAATAATGAGAAGGCAGCAGCAAGTGGGCCTGTGAAAGATTCTATTCTGATGGGCTAAGTTTGGTGAGATGCTAGCAAAGGCTGTGTTATAGCCTCCCAGAGATTCAAATGCTAATTAAGAGGCAAAGGTTTACCGGAGTCTCCCAGAGAAAAGGACGGCCTTTGCCCAAGAGGTGTGCATAAATGAAAACAATAACAAAAACACTATCACTAGAAGGTTAGACATGAAGTTATGCAATAGGGTACTTGTCAGCAACTTGAAATGGAATAGAAAGAGGGAAATTTCACTTCAGACTAGGTTGCAGAATGTTTAATTGTTCAAATTCTCAGTCAGTTTGCTAATTTCCACGTCCAGACCATTTCTTTATCTGCCTCTTACAAAACTTGCTATTCTTCCCTCACCACCTCTTTGTAGGCTTGTTACTCATTTCTTGGTCATTTCCCTTGAAATTAGCTGTAGGCCGTCTTCCTTGTCATACAAACTTTACCTAGTCTTGATAATGTGATCAGCAATCAGACTTATCTATCCAACTTAATAGACCCTCAGGTTCTTGGCCTCCTAATCTCAGATGATCTTGCCCTTCACAGTACCTCAGTATACTTTCTCTGGATCATACCCGAGGTTTCATCAACAGAATCTGCACTGTCTCCAAAACTGAAATACAAACATTCCACCCTGGAATCAAAGTTTCCTATCCTTCTATCTTCCCTATTCAAATAGTACCCTCTTTACAACATTATGGTCCCCAGGGTTCTAGACCCAAATTTTCATCTTCTCTCACCTTCCCCCTAGTTTCATTCTCCAACTTACAGCTGATTTATTATTATAATCATACCTTCACCTACATGGTTTCTCTCCTTGATTGTACTTTCCTTTCAAAACTCAAATTCCAGAAGCTCACAACCATCTGCTTTCTTTTTTTTTTAATTTAAATGTATTTAATTGGAGGTTAATTACAATATTGTATTGGTTCTGCTTTCTTCACATTCCTTCCTATTGAGTCAGTGAATGTAGCTGGAGAAAATTATACAACCAGGACTACTGTTTACTTTAACTTCATTGCCTCACATCTCAAATGGTCTCAATACCATTCAACAGTTCTTCCATTTTTATCAATTAAGTTCACTTTCCAATATCTGAGATCCTCTCCACTCTGATTTACAGCTCTTATTTTATTGTGGAAAAAAAAAAAATTACCACAGCCAAGTTCCTGATCTGCAGACTCACTGATAAAATAAATTTTCACATATTGAGGTAAAAGGATACATAAGTTGACTTGAATTTTATGCTAACTAGAACATAGGGCCTATCAAACACACATTGTACATCTGTTTTAATTACTAAAGAAACGGGCACACTGACCAGAAGTAAAGAAGGTCCATGTTAACAATTAAGATTAAATGCTCCCTTCCCGGGATGCAATGCTGGTTCTCCTTCGATAAGATTTCCTTCCCAGGTTCCATGGCCATAATAATTCACTATGTATGTGCTGGTATTTTTTTTTTTTTTTTCCCCAAACCTTGAAGAACTGTGTCTCTGACTTGTTTAATGTTCTTTGTTCTGACTGTGCTGAAAACCGTGTTTCTCCAGAGCAGTTCCTCAGAGTAATATGGAAAGCTGGGCTTTGGGCTGCTGGATAGTATTGCTTTGAATGTATTTTTTTTTTCCCACTCCCAGATGGACCAAATATTCCTTGATTTTTCTTTTTCTAATAATAAGAATAGGAACTAAAATGAATGGAAGTTTACTCCCACATATTTAACACTGTACTAAAACCTTACATGTAAGAGATTTTAATTCTCTCATCAACTTTATAAAATAGGTACAATTAGGGCAAACCAGAGGAAATTGGCTGCTGTTATTATTTTTACCATATATGATGTACACATTGGAGAAGGAAATGGCAACCCACTTCTTGCCTGGAGAATCCCAGGGATGGGGGAGCCTGGTGGGCTGCCGTCTATGGGGTCGCACAGAGTCGGACACGACTAAAGTGACTTAGCAGCAGCAGCATGATGTATACACTTGCAATCTTATATGACTTAACATGGAACAACAGATTGGTTCAAAATTGGGAAGGGAGTATGTCAAGGCTGAATATATATTGTCACCCTGCTTATTTAACTTAAATGTAGAGTACATCATGCAAAATGCCGGGCTGGATAAATCACAGATGGAATCAAGATTTCTTGGAGAAATATCAACAACCTCAGATAGGCAGAATACTAGAGGGGGTAGCCATTCCCTTCTCCAGGGGATCTTCCCAACCCAGAGACCCAACACAGGTCTCCTGCATTGCAGGAGGATTCTTTACTGTCTAAGCTATCAGGGAAACCTAAGAATACTGCAGTGGGTAGCCTATCCCTTCTCCAGGGGATCTTCCCAAACCAGGGATCGAACCAGGATCTCCTGCATTGCAGGTAGATTCTTTAACAGCTAAGCTACCAGGAAGGTACAAAAAGGGAGTAAAAAAGCTGGCTTAAAACACAGCATTCAAAAAACTAAGATCATGGAACCTGGTCCCTTCATGGCAAATAGATGGGGAAAAATGGAAGCAGTGACAGAGTTTATTTTTTCACACTCCAAAATCACTGCAGCCATGAAATTAAAAGACATTTGCTCCTTGAAAGAAAAGCTATGACAATCCCAGACAGGGCATTAAAAAGCAAAGACATCTACTGACAAAGGTCCATATAGTCAAAGTTATGGTTTTTCCAGTAGTCATGTATGGGTGTGAGAGTTGGACCAGAAAGAAGGCTGAGTGCAAAAGAATTGATGCTTTCGAACTGTGGTGCTGGAGAAGACTCTTGAGTCCCTTGAGTGGCAAGGTGATCAAACCAGTCATCCCTAAAGGATATCAACCCTGACTATTCATTGGAAGGACTGATGCTGAAGTTAAAGCTCCAATAGTTTAGCCACCTGATGGGAAGAGCCAATACACTGGAAAAGACCCTGATGCTGGGAAAGATTGAGGGCAAGAGGAGAAGGAGAGCACAGAGGATGAGATAGTTGGATGGCATCAGACTCAGTGGACATGAGTTTAAGCAAATTCAGGGAGATAGTGAAGGACAGGGAAGCTTGGCATGCTGCAGTTCATGGGGTCAAAAAGAGTCAGACATGACTTGGTGATTGAACAACAAAAAATGATTTAAGCTAATTTTAATATCTTATTTTACAGATGAGGATACTGAGGTACAGATAAATAAAATTGATTACCAAAGGCTTGTGTCACACCCATGTCTGTATGACTCAAGTTTTGAAAAGATAGCACTAAGAATGGCATCTTGGCAACACTTGAAATGTCAAGATAATCCTTTTCCCTTATAATAAGAAAGTTACATCAATAACTCTTGAGTTCTGCCACATTAGGTTATCAATGGTTCAACTTGTTCAGATTTTACTGGATAATTTTTACTTTTTCATACTGATAATATTCACGATGTTAACTTAGAAGCATGAAAGAAAATAGTTTTTTTTAAAACAACACATAATGAACCTAAATTATTCATTTTTACTGAAAATCACATAACAAAGTATATTTAAATGGTCTATCTTATCTCCTAAGGAAACCTGAAAAACCACCTTATGTCTCTGTATGCCATATTCTAAGATTAATCAAAGTTCTGGCCTCCAGGTAAAGATTAGCCAATTGCTATCAGGAGAGAATTGGGTATAAAAGATTATAGGGGAGTATCTTTAGGAGTCATGTCTGAGCAGTTTGAGTAAAAGTGGTATTTGACTTAAGTGATAGTTTAATCTACTAAAATATTTTCTTTGCATGATGATTTTATTTTATATTTTCTCATAAGTTTAACGGAGTTGAATTTGTATAAGGAACGCCAGATGAAGCAACATTTCCTTAAAGAAACTAGAAAAGAAATTTAATCAGCAATTAAGAATCTCATTTTGCCTGTTCTAAGTAGTCATTATTTTAACATTATTCCAAGATGATATTAAAGGGAAAAAAGCACACTAACATTACATTACTACACACACTCACACTAAAAATGACAACAGATACATTTATTGTCATGAACAGTGTGCTGAACTGACTTTTCAAAACATGATTAGGGGATTGATTAAAAGTGACTAAGATGGCTGACGCTTACTCTTTGGAAGGAAAGTTATGACCAACGTAGATAGCATATTCAAAAACAGAGACATTCCTTTGCCAACAAAGGTTCGTCTAGTCAAGGCTATGGTTTTTCCTGTGGTCATGTATGGATGTGAGAGTTGGACTGTGAAGAAAGCTGAGCGCCAAAGAATTGATGCTTTTGAACTGTGGTGTTGGAGAAGACTCTTGAGGTTCCCTTGGACTGCAAGGAGATCCAACCAGTCCATTCTGAAGGAGATCAGCTCTGCGATTTCTTTGGAAGGAATGATGCTAAAGCTGAAACTCCAGTACTTTGGCCACCTCATGCGAAGAGTTGACTAATTGGAAAAGACTCTGATGCTGGGAGGGATTGGGGGCAGGAGGAGAAGGGGACGACAGAGGATGAGATGGCTGGATGGCATCACTGACTCGATGGACGTGAGTCTGAGTGAACTCCGGGAGTTGGTGATGGCCAGGGATGCCTGGCGTGCTGCGATTCATGGGGTCGCAAAGAGTGGACACGACTGAGTGACTGATCTGATCTTATCTGAAGATGGCTGAATTAATTCCACTAGTTACCATGGGATTTGTCAACACATGCTCTGACCAATATATACTCTGGTGAACTTTCCTTTTTAACAACATAAAGTGGAAAAAACACGTTAGTGTATTAGTATATATGAAGTAGTAGCACAGAACGTATAGATATTAACATTGGCTTTAGTCAAGTAAGAGTACACTGAAGACACAGTCCTCTCTTAAATATAATTCCATGTGCTTTGGAATAAATAGGCAAAACATAGGTAACTGGGATTGCTTCAAGGGAGGCTCCCTTCTCTGATGCCTTCAAAATGAATGAACATAAACCCACACTACCAAATAAGTAGCAGAGGGTGCTATCAAGAATGTGCAGTAGATTCCATATAATTACTTTAGATGAAGAACTTCAAAGGTGAAATGGAGGTGAGGAGCAAGTTCAATACCGAAGAGGACAACAATCATCTCAAGTTCATCAAAATGGTTCCGTTCTGCTTACTGTGTCCAAATTTGCTTGAGCTGCAACCATCAAGGAGCTTTCCATGAATGTTGCTCCCTGGAGTACTGTTGATAATACTCTTTACCTTCTGGCTAAATAAAGAATAAAAGCCTCACTTTCAGTGCCGAGAGAAAATTCACTTGGCTCCACCTAAATACTCCCCATAATGGTCTCCTATCTTCCCGGGTCTCATAAAATTCAAGATTTGCTTTCAGTGCCAGCCATATTTTACCCTTCCCTGGAGGGAAGCTGTAAGGAAATAGTAAGTCCATCAGTGAAAGAAGTCCCACTCTTTATGCTGGTGGGCTCTTAGAAACATCTTGGACATAAGTTTTCAGAGGAGATCCAGACAGATATAAGCAGAATTTTGAAGCTAACCTTTTAAAACAAGCTTGAGCTATATTATAACAAGCTCCCCAAATCTTAGTTCTCTATTTTTAAATCATGTTTGTGTGTCTATATCAAGTAATATTTTTCTGAACACATTTCAGCTAGTATACAACCATCAAATGTCAAGTTACATAAAGCAATCTTACTCTACATTTTGTACAATACTAGTGGCTCTGATAAAAGGTTAAAAACAACCGTATTTATAATTGGAAATTAGATTTTGCTTTTAGATTTACTTCCTATTGTTCATTTTAAATGCAGTTTATACAGTTGGATAAAACTTCTTCCTGTCTCTGAGCCTGATTAAATTCATTTTGGATTTATAATGATATTTATTAGATTTTTCCATATTTGCTTCATATAGTATAGCTTTTTTAATATCAGCCATGCCTCAGTATAGACAGAAAAAAATACATTTTATTTCAGTACTCTTAAAGAAATACAACTGAATGCATAGCTATATATGAAGAAGGATATTTAAGGTAGCATAAATATACATATACATCATATATATGGGTGTATTTTATGTATTATATTCATATATATATGAATATGAAGGCTTCCCAGGTGACTCAGTGGTAAAGAATGCACCTGCAATGCAAGAGATGCAGGTTTGATCCCTGGGTTGGGAAGATCCCCTAGAGAAGGAAATGGCAACCCAATTCTGTTTTCTTGCTTGGGAAATCCCATGGACAAAGAAGCCTGGAGGGTTATATATAGTCCATAGGGTTGCAAAAGAGTCAGGTAGGACTGAGTGACTAAATAACAATAGATGTATATATAGAGAGGAGTTTAACATTATTTTATACTCCCAATTATATACCATGTGGTTTTCATTTTCAATAATGATACTTTTGAGTGGTAGTAGTTATGAAAAGATATTGAGCTGTGTACCCACAGAGAGCTAAAAGATAGTGGCCATTTCAATCTTGAAACCCTGGCCTTATCCACCGGTTCACAGATGGGCTGAGAACTTACAGGCTTTTCAGTGTTTACCTTTCTCCTTCTCAAGCTGCACAAAAGTTTTATTCAAATTGTACAGACCTCTCAGTTTGATTGATGCTCACAGCTACAACCACTTTCCCAAAATTAAAGCAGCGAAATTCAAGGAACACACTCTACAGTGATAAGGGTTGCCCTTTACATTTCAAAAGATGTGCTACAGTTTGGGTGTCTCAGGCACAGAGGTAGAAGATTTAGCAAAGAACATCAAAAGCGCAGAGAGGAGCCTGGACTTTACACCATGGATTAACTGCGAAAGAAAAGTTCCTTAAGAAACAAGCTGCAGCATGATGTGTGCAAGCTTCCTGCCTGTCAATACCAGCTGGAGGAAAGCAGGGGTCTAGGAACAGAGAGAAATTTAAAAATGGTCTGAACAATGCAAGAGCAGTACTACACCTACCACGCCGATTTAGCAAAGTAGAATATGTACTGAAATTGGAAAGGAAAATGTCATCTCTTTAATAGAAGAAAAGCAGGAAATATGAAAATAAAGTGGGATTGCATCTTCAAGAGAAATAGAAATTATAAACAACCATATTCCTTTGGAGAGAAACTGATTGAAAAGATGAGAAAATAAATAATTAATTCAGACAGTCTGGACCAAATAACACATCAGTCTTGTTTGTTTTCATTTACAAACTTATAATCAGAATTTAATTAAAACATTAAAATTATTTGTCCATGTATTTTATGAGGGCCTAAATTGTGTATCTTAATAGTGCAATTCATTTTAGCAATTCATAATTTATTATTTCTTTTAAAATTTCAATTGCAGTCTGCCTTTGTGAGGAATTCTTTGCATTCTCGTTTCAGCTCTAGGCAGTGAGGTGTATTGCCTTGTCTGGTTCATCTGGTTAGGGCTGTTTTGGTTTCATGAAGGAAAATATACTGGGTAAGAGATAATCGCATCAGAATTACACTTGACTCTAATCACAGGTGATCAGAACCTTCTGATGCCCTTGCCTTGCTGAGGATGGGGTCTGCTGATCCTGAACCTACTTGCTTTTTAATCCTTTGCTGCTCAGTCTTGCAGTTTGACCTTATTTCTCCAGTTGCCTAACATCTGCATTGAACAATATACATATTTTTCAACTTCGGGATCATTTTAAATGGGGACTGGTGGTTGTGAGGTCAATTTAGTGGATCATAACCAGAAAATGAAATTGAATAGACTAGACAGAAAATATAAAAGTCCATCAGCTATAATAACAGCAAAATATGGTTAGGTAAGCTGTGTATATATTATGAGGTAAATGTATTACTGTTAGTTATGGTCTAAAAACTTTTAAAATCACAACTGTAGAACATTTATCCATGAAGCCAGAATGTCAAAAATACCCCCAACAGAATTATCTTAGGAAGTTTTTCAATTTATCTGATAACATAATTATTATATTCAATTTCTCTAACACACATTTTGAAACTGCTTATTTTTTTTGTCAAATTGTATGCCCCACATTAGGAATGATAACATTTGCTACAGTGTATTTTTTGGATCACTTAGACATTTTATATTTACAATACCTAAACTCCAAAAATAACATTAACTGAGACAGATCAATCATTAGACTCTTAAGCAGATGATCTTTGGCAGAAACTCTAACTTCATGGTCTTGAACATTGCTCATCAGCTAACCTTAGGTAATTTCTCTAGTAAGGTACCTGCATCCTCCCTGGCTCAGCACAGTAGTCAACCTTCTCCCTGTTGATATGAGTTTGTTGAGATGATTTACTAAGTCCTGATCTCCTCTTCCCATCTCATTTCCTCAGAGACTTTATTCTTACATGCTTTTAAAATCTATTATTATACTGTTCTTAATGTTTCCATTACAGAAAATAATACATATAATATATCATAATCATTGAGGCATACCAACTTATTTTGGTTCCTTTTTGGAAAAATTTCCAAACTGTGCCATGCTAAACACATTGGTACTTAATAAAAATGTTCATTTCTAACATAAAGTTTTCTAACTTATGAAAGAAAGGATTAAATGCCACTGATTCATCATATAATGATATGGTGTATTTCTTTATTTTTAAGATTAAATATTAATTTTGCACTGAAATATTTATTTTAATACTACTATATAGAAGAAAAATAAAAGTAATAATCATGCTATAATTCTTGAAATATTATTTCACAAATATTAACAAAGTATATTCAAATATCCCCACAGCTGATACTCACCTTAAAGAGAGATATTTGCTCTACTATATTAAATTATAAAATAGGGACACTGGAGAAGAGTATCTTGAACAGTCCAGTACAATAGAAATACTATGAACATACATGAGAACTACATTATTAAACTTGAAATGTTAAATTTTCTAGTTTCCATACTAAATAAAATATATTGCTAGATTTAACACCAACAATTCTAACAATATATTTTATTTAACTCAAAAGACTCATGTCTGACTCTTTGCGATCCCAAGAATTTTCTAGGCCAGAATCCTGGAGTGAGTAGCCTTTCCCTTCTCCAGGAGATCTTCCCAACGCAGGGATTGAACCCACGTCTCCCACATTACAGGTGGATTCTTTACCAGTTGAGCCACAAGGGCAGCCCAAGAATACTGGAGTGCGTAGCCTATCCCTTTTCCAGTGGATCTTCCAAAACCAGGAATCAAATCGGGCTCTCCTGAATTGCAGGTGGATTCTTTACCAACTGAGCTATCAGGGAAGTCCAACAATATATTTTATTTAACTCAAAATATTGTCATATCAGCACGTAATAAGTATAACAATTAATAAGTTTGTGAAATCCAGCAAATGTCTACTCAGACATGTATTAATTTAATTAGTCAAACAGAGGGGAGAGACAAGATGGTGGAGAAGTCGGTGGACACGGAATAGATCTCTCTCCACAGGATACATCTTCAGATGCAGAAGATCTTGCAGAGCACCTGTTGACAGCTGGTAGGAGTTCCTGACCACTGGAAAGGAATGTACAGATCCATGCAAAAACTCAATAGAACAAAGGAAGGAAAGGAAAAAGAGGAGGAAATTTAGTGGGGCCAGACCTGCACCTGGGGGCTGGGGAAGCTAGAGCAGGGGTGAATCCCCACATCAGGGCAATAGATTAGGACAGAGGGGAAATGAGAATCTGAGGCTGTTGAAGACTGAAGCAGCTGACCAGTGACGGTCTAAATGGAGTGAAAACCACACAGACAATCTGTGCCATAGCCCTTTGTACCCTGGACAGGAACACAAGTCCACAGGAATGTGCGGCAGCTAGGAGTTGAAGCATAGGGATTGGAGAACAATCCCAGGGCAAGGACTGCTATTGACTGTGGGGAGATGGCCCACTGGGAAGGGAGGGAGATGATCACAATGGGTAATGCCTTTAGAGGAAAACCAGGAAGCAGTGAGGCCGGGTGCTACTGCTAAGTCATGGGCAGGGGGTGGAGTCATACTGAAGCCTCTCTCCCCCTGTATGCTGAGGCCAGCAGCTAACTAATAAAGACCTCAGAGAGAGTGGCCCTTTGAGTGCTTGATGCACTGAGCAATAGAGAAGGATCAGAAAAGGAGATCCTTTGAACGCCAGCTGCCAGAGCCTAGAAAAAGATTCTAATAGTTCCAAATCCCCTGTGTCTGTGGCCGCCGGCTTCCCTGTGCACTTGGCGCCACGAGGGTCTCTGCAATCCAAAAAGCTAAAAAAAAAAAAAAAAAAAAAAAGCTCTGTCACCTCCATACTCAGTCCTCACTGGGACAGACCCAGGTCCTCCAGGGAAGCCTCAAGAGAAAACTCTGAGGATGACCCATAAGCAGAGGTGGGGATATAGCTACAATTGAGCTCCATGGGTGGAGGGGCTAAGGAAGAGTTTCGAAAAACTTTCCACCATTTGTGCAAACTACAGATTAAATCCACATGATCTACCTGGTAGACTCTGTGTCTATGGGATATATAAAAGGACAATGAGAGCTCCCCCCACCTGTCCAACACACACACACACACACACATACACACACACACACATACACATACACACACACACACAATCCTAGCTCTGGCAACTGTGGACATGAAGGCAAGAACAGACAGGAGTAGGGCCAGATTAGAGTCTGAGCAGGTCCCTTCAGCAGGTCCAGAGACCACCCTACCTCCCAGTATTAGAGAGGTTCCTAGTAAGGTGGAGGTAGGTTATGAATCCGGAGAAGGCAATGGCACCCCAGTTCAGTACTCTTGCCTGGAAAATCCCATGGACGGAGGAGCCTGGTAGACTGCAGTCCATGGGGTCGCTAGGAGTCGGACATGACTGTATAACTTTCAAGGAGACAACCTGAGCGACTTCACTTTCACTTTTCACTTTCATGCATTGGAGAAGGAAATGACAAGCCACTCCAATGTTCGTCCCAGGGACGGGGGAGCCTGGTGGGCTGCTGTCTCTGGGGTCACACAGAGTCAGACACAACTGAAGCGACTTAGCAGCAGCAGCAGCAGGTTATGAATCACACTGGGGAAAAGGACTCTAACAGCTGAGACCCGAGAAAAACATTTACTTTTATTTTTTATATTTTGATTTGATCTGTAAGTGATTCTAGTATTTTTCTTTTTCTTTTTTTCTCTTTCTCTGTTGTTGTGGTTGCTGCTTATATTATTACTATATATATATAAAAGCCTTTGAGATTTTTTTAAATCAAACTTTTTATTTCCTTTAAATACTTCTACCTCTACATTGGATTTTTGCAGTTCTCTGGGCTTTTTCTTTGCTTGTTTGTTTGTTTTGATTTTCTTCTTGTTCTTTTCTTGGTATGGCTATTCTTTAGTACACAAAAATCTTTTTATATACTTCTATTTAACTTTGCTTTCCTAACTTTTCCTTTCATTTTTCCACAACTGTTGTTAGTTTCTTTTGTTTTCTTTGCTTTATTCCTCAGTTGGCTCTCTGCTTTGGTCTTGTTCTCTCTTTTGGTGTTTTTTGTTTTTTTAATTGGTTGATATTATTTTTGGTTTCCTATACTTGCAGAGTCACTCCCTTGTACCTTGTTTTCTTAGGATTGTTTTGGTTTTGGTTTTGTTTGTGTGTGTGTCTGTGTATGTTCCTTTGTTTTATTTCTACTTGTCTGATTTTGCATTTATCATTTGTCTGGGGTTCATTTGTTTTTCTAGTTTTTTTGTTTGTTTTTTTTTTTGTATGTTCATTTTAATGCCCTTTATTGTCATAACAAATGGCTATGGGATCTTGATTCCCCAATGAGATATTGGGCCTGAGTCTCTGGGGCAGGAGCACTGAGTCCAGGACACTAGACTTTCAGAGAACTCTTGAGCCCAGGGAGTATTAATTAGTGAGAACTCCCATGAAGGCCTCCACTTGCATCTAAGACCTGGCACCATCCAAATTCTGACAGTGTACAATACTGGACACCTCACCCAAACAACAAGCTAAGAACACAAACCAAATCATCAACAGATGGGCTTCCCTCAGACATCCTGAAAACATCACCTCACACAGTCCTGCCCATCAGAGAGAGAAGGAAAAAAAACCTCACCTCCTCCCACCAGTATGCAGGCACAAGTTCCTCTCAATATGAAGCCTACAGAAACCACAGGACCAACCTCATCCACTGACAGCAAAGACCAAAACCAAAAGAAAATATGACCCTATAACCCGGGGAAAGGAGTCCTCAAACACAGTAAGATAGGTAAAATGAAAAGACAGAGAAATATTGTGCAAATGAAGGAACAAATTAAAAACTCACAAGACCAAATAAACAAAGAGGAAATAGGCAAACTACCTGAAAAAGAACTCATAATAATGTAGTAAAGATGATCCAAAATCTTGAAAACAGAATGGAGAAAATGCAAGAATCATTCAACACATTTTAACATGGACCCAGAAGAAGAATAAGTAAACAAAGGAGCTACACAATTACTGAAATTAAAAATACTCTAGAAGGAATCAGTAGCAGAATAAGAGGCAGAATGGATAAGTGAGTTGGATGATAGAATGGTGGGAATAACTGCTGAAGAGCAGAATAAAGACAAAATAATGAAAAGAATTGAGGATAGTCTCAGAGACTTCTGGGACAATATTAAATGCACCAGGATTTGAATTCTAGGTGTCCCAAAAGAAGAAAAGAAAAAAAAGGATCTGAGAAAATCTTTGAGAAGATTATGGTCAAAAACTTCCCTAAATTGGGAAAGAAAATAGTCAATCAAGTCCAAGAAGCACAGAGTCCCATACAGGATTAATCCAAGGAGAAACATGCTAAGACATATTTAATCAAACTAATGAAAATCAAACACAAAGAAAAAATATTAAAAGCAGAAAGAGGAAAGCAACAAGTAACATACAAGGGAAACCTCATATGGTTAACAGGTATCTTTCAACAGAAACTCTGCAGGCCAGAGGGAATGACAGGATATATTTAAAGTAATGAAAGGAAAAATCTACAACCAAGGTTAGTCTAACCAGAAAGGATCTCATTCAAAACTGATGGAGAAATCAAAAGATTTATAGACAAAAGTTAAGAGAATTTAGTATCACCAAACCAGCTTTACAACAAATCCTAAAGGGGCTTCTATAGGCAGGAAACACAAAAGAAGGAAAATACCTACAAAAACAATATACCAATAGGAGCATATATATCAGTAATTACTTTAAATGTAATTGGATTAAACATTTCAACCAAAAGACACAAACAGGTTGAATGGATACGAAAACAAGACTTGTATATATGCTGTTTACAAGAGATCCACATCAGACATAGAGACACACACAGGCTGCAAGTGAGAGGATGGAAAAGATATTCCATGCTGATGGAAATCAAAATAAAGCAGGGGCAGCAATTCTTATATCAGACAAAACAGACCTTAAAATAAAGAACATTATAAGAGATCCAGAAGGACACTATATAATAATCAAGGGTTCAATCCAAGAAGAAAACATAACAATTGTAAATATTCATGCACCCAACACAGGAGCACCTCAAAACATAAGGCAAATATTAACAGACATAAAAGGAGAAATTGACAGTAACATAATAATAATCCACTTAAACCAATGACCAGATCATCAAAACAGGAAATTAATAAGGACACAAGCCTTAAAAGATACATTATAATAGGTGAACCTAATTGATATCTTCAGGTCATTCCATCCAAATGCAGAACAATACACTTTCTTCTCAAGTGCATATGGAACATTATCCAGGACAGATCAAATCCTGGGTCACAAATCAAGACTTGGAAAAGTTAAGAGAATTGAAATCATATCCAGCATCTTTTCTGACAACAACTATATGAGAGTAGGTATCTATTACAGAAAAAAAAAAAAAATCTGCTAAAACACAAACACGGGGATTAAACAATGTTTCTAAATAACCAACAGGTTACTGAAGAAATAAAGTGGGATATCAAAAAACAAAAAATACATAAAAACCAATGACAATGAAACACAATGATTCAAAACCTATGGAATGCAGCAAAAGCAGTTCTAAGAGGGAAGTTTATAGCAATACAGTCCTACCTCAAGAAACAATGACAACAACAAAAAACATCAAATAAACAACCTAACCTTATACTAAATCAACTGCAAAAAAGAACTAAAAAACCCCAAAGTTAGCAGAAGGAAAGAAATCATAAAGACCAGAGCAGAAACAAATAAAAAAGAAGTAAAACTAAAAGCTAGTTCTCTGAGTTGACAAACCATTAGCCAGACTCATATAGAGAAAAAGGGACATGTCTTAAACAAAATTAGAAATGAGAAAGGAGAGTTTACAACAGACAGTGTGGAAATATGAAGGATCATAAGGGAATATTCAGTTCAGTTCAGTCGCTCAGTTGTGTCCGACTCTTAGCGACGCCATGAATCGCATCATGCCAGGCCTCCCTGTCCATCACCAACTCCTGAAGTTCACTCAAACTCATGTCCATCGAGTCGGTGATGCCATCCAGCCATCTCATCCTCTGTCGTCCCCTTTTCCTCCTGCCCCCAATCCCTCTCAGCATCAGTCTTTTCCAATGAGTCAGCTCTTTGCATGAGGTGGCCAAAATACTGGAGTTTCAGCTTTAGCATTATTCCTTCCAAAGAACACCCAGGACTGATCTCCTTTAGAACAGACTGGTTGGATCTCCTTGCAGTCCAAGGGACTCTCAAGAGTCTTCTCCAACACCACAGTTTAAAAGCATCAATTCTTCGGCACTCAGCCTTCTTTGCAGTCCAACTCTCACGTCCGTACATGACCACTGGAAAAACCATAGCCTTGACTAGACAGACCTTTGCTGGCAAAGTAATGTCTCTGCTTTTGAATAGGTTATCTAGGTTGGTCATAACTTTCCTTCCAAGGAGTAAGCGTCTTTTAATTTCATGGCTGCAATCACCATATGCGGTGATTTTGGAGCCCCAAAAAATAAAGTCTGACACTGTTTCCACTGTTTCCCCATCTATTTCCCATGAAGTGATGGGACCAGATGCCATGATCTTCGTTTTCTGAATGTTGAGCTTGAAGCCAGCTTTTTCACTCTCCTCTTTCACTTTCATCAAGAGGCTTTTTAGTTCCTCTTCACTTTCTGCCATAAGGGTGGTGTCATCTGCATATCTGAGGTGATTGATATTTCTCCTGGCAATCTTGATTCCAGCTTGTGCTTCTTCCAGCCCAGCATTTCTCATGATATACTCTGCATAGAAGTTAAATAAGCAGGGTGACAATAATATGGGCACCTATATGCCAATAAAATGGACAACCTGGAAGAAACGGACAGATTTTTTAAAAAAATTAACCTTCCAAATCTGAGCCAGGAAGAAATGGAAGTTGTGAATTAGCCAATCATAAGCACTGAAATTGGAACTGTAATAAAAAATCTCCCCAAATACAAAAGCCCAGGGCCAGATGGCTTCACAGGAAAATTCTATCAAATGTTCAGAGAATAGCTAATGCCTATTCTTCTCAAACTCTTCCAAAAATTGCAGAAGAAGGAACATTTCCAAACTCATTTTTACGAGGTCACCATCACCCTGATAACAAAAACCAATAAAAGACATCTGACACACACACACACACACACACACACACACACAAGAAAATTAGGAGAAGGAAATGGCAACCCACACCAGTATTTTTGCCTGAAGAATCCCATGGACAGAGGAACCTGGCAATAGGGTTCCTCTATGACTCCAAAGGGTCATAGAGTTGGACACGACTGAAGTGACTGGGCATGCACACAAGGAGCTCTAAGATATTTCAGAATGTTGCATGATGACTATTTTTAGGGTCTTTTTTGTTGCTTTTTAAAAAAATAAATATTCTTCAAATTATTAACAAAAAAAAAAAATTAAAGGCAATATCACTGATGAACATAGATCCAAAAATCCTAAACAAAATTCTAGCAAACAGAATCCAATAACACATTAAAAGGATCATAACCCCTGACCAAGCCAGGTTTATCCAAGAGATGGAAGGATTCTTTGGGCTTCCCTGGTAGCTCAGCTGGTAAAGAATCCACCTGCAATGCAGGAGACCCTGGTTTGATTCCTGGAACAGGAAGGTCTCCTGGAGAAGGGATAGGCTACTCATTCCAGTATTCTTGGACTTCCCTGGTGGCTCAATGAATCTGCCTGCAATGTGGGAGACAGGGATTTGATCTCTGGGTTGGAAAGATCCCCTGGAGGAGGGCATGGCATCTCACTCCAGTATTCTTGCCTGGAGAATCCCTATGGACAGAGGAGCCTGGTGGGCTACAGTTCATGTGGTCGTAAAGAGTTGGACATGACTGAGCGACTAAGTACAGCACAGCACAGCAAAGATTCTTCAATATATGCAATCAATCGATGTGATAAACCATATTAACAAATTAAAGGATAAAAATCATATGATAACCTCCATAGATGCAGAAATAACTTTTGATACAATTCAGCACCCATTTATGATAAAAAAAAAACTCTTCAGAAAATTGACATAGAAGGAATCTATCTCAACACAATAAAGGCTGTATATGATAAATCACAAAAAGCATTATTGTCAGTGGTGAAAACCTGAAAGCATTTCTTCTAAGATCAGGAACAAAATAAGTGTGAGTGCTCTTGCAATTATTATTCAACACAGTTTTGGAAGTCCTAGGCATAGCAATCAAAGAAGAAAAAGAAATAAAAGGAATCCAGATTGGAAAAGCAGATGACATGATACTATACATAGAAAACCCTAAAGATACTATCAGAAAATTACTAGAGCTAATTAGTGAATTTACTAAAGTTGCAGGATACAAAATCAATACACATAAATCCCATGCATTCCTATACATGAAATGAAATGAAAAATCAGAGAAATTAGAGAATCAATCCCATTCACCACTGAAATGAAAAGAATAAAATACCAATGAATAAACCTACTTAAGGAGACAAAAGAGCTATAATCAGAAAACTATAAGACACTGATGAAAGAAATCACAGATGACATAAACCAATGGAGAGATATACCATGTTCTTGGATCAGACGAATCTGTATTGTGAAAATGACTATACTACCCAAAAAAATCTATAGATTCAATGCAATCCCTATCAAATTACCAATGGCATTTTTCACAGAACTAGAACAAAAATTTTCATAATTCATATGGAAACATAAAAGACCCTAAATAGCCAAAATAACCTTGAGAAAGAATAATGGAGTTATAAGAATCAACTATCCTGACTTCAGACTATACTACAAAGCTACAGTCATCAAGACAGTATGGTATTGGTACATAAAAGAAATATAAACCAACAAAACCAAATAGAAAGCCCAGAGATAAACCCATGCTCAAATGGGCACCTTATCTTTGACAAGGGAGACAAAAATATACAATAGAGAAAATACAGTCCCTTCAATAAGTGGTACTGGGAAAATTGGACAGCTACATGTAAAAAAAATGAAGTTAGAACACTTTCTAACACCATACGCAAAGATAAATCCAAAATGGATAAAAGGCCTGAATGTAAGACCAGAAACTATAAAATTCTTTGAGCAAAACATAGGTGGTACACTCTTTGACATAAATCACAGCAAGATCCTCTGTGACTTTATGTCCTAGAGTGATAGAAATAAAAACAAAAATAAGCAAATTGGACCTAATAAAACTTTAAAAATTTTGCACAGCAAAGAAAGCCATAAACAAGGTGAAAAGGCAATCCTCAAAATGAGAGAAAATAACAGTAAATGAAAAACTGACAAAGGATTAATCTCCAAAATATATAAGCAGCTCATGTAGTTCAATATCAGAAAAGCAAATAACTTTTTTAAAAAAATGGGCAGAAGATCAAACAGACATTTCTGCAAAGAAGACATATAGATGGCTAAAAAACACATGAAAAAATGCTCAACATCACTTATTATTAGGGAAATGCAAAGCTGCAATGAGGAATCACCTTCCACCAGTCAGAATGGCCATCATCAAAAGGTCTACAAACAAATGCTGGAGAGGATGTGGAGAAAATGTAACCCTCTTGCACTGTTGGTGGGAATGTAAATTGATATAGCCACTATGGAGACCAGTATGGAGATTTCTTTAAAAACTAGGGATAAAACTACCACGTGACACAGAAATCCCACTACTGGGCATATGCCCCAAGAAAACCATAACTGTAGAAGACACATGCACCCCAGTATTATTGCAGCAATATTTACAATAGCCAAGACATGGAAGCAACCTAGATACCCATCAACAGATGAACGGATAAAGAAGTTCTGGCACATATATACAATGGAATATTGCTTAGCCGTAAAATGAATGAATTTGAGTCAATTCTAGTGAGGTCAATAAAACTAAAGTCTCTTATACAGAGTGAAGAAAGGCAGAAAGAGAAAAACAAATATCATGTATTAACACGTATATATGGAATCTAGAAAAATAGTGCTGATGAACCTATTTGCAGGGCAAGAATAGAGACTCAGACATAAATAAAAGATTAATGGACAGAGTGGGGGCAGGAGAGGATGCAACAAATTGAGAGAATAGCATTGAAATATATACACTACCATATGTAAAATAGATAGTTAATGGGAAATTGCTATATAACACATGGAACTCAAATTGGTGCTGTGACAACCAAGAGGGGTGGGATGGAGTGTGAGGTGGAAAGGAGGGAACATATGTATATGCACCTATAACTGATTCTCATTGCTTTAGGGGAGAAATCAACACAACATTATAAAGCAATTATCCTCAAATCAGAAATAAATAAATATTTAAAAGATTAGCCAAGCAACCATGCATATCTAGTGACTACTATACTATAGAAGTTACAGATCTATAAGGTGTCTATGTATTTTGATTTATAGGAATATTTATCATAAAGTTCTTATAAACCAGTTATTCTTAATGGATGCATCTATGTAAATTGGTGGCTGGATTATAGTAATCTGTGTCTACAACAGAAATATAATAATACCTTTCTGAAATCATAAGATAAACAATGTACCTGACGGATACATTATTTCTCAATTAAAATGTATTCTTCATATAATTTATAACATTTCTATTTTTTCATGATTTACAAAAAGCAAGACCATTCAGTTATTTCAGTAGCCTAGCAAGTTGAACAACTATAAACAGTAACCTCTTTCCTGAATTTCAAATATGGCCTAATTGTTTTAAAAAATTGTTTTACATATAAATTTGCATAGTTTTTTTGTAAAACATATGTGTAAAGTGAGATATAAATAGCATGATTAAGGAAATATATAAGAAATTGCTGATACTTACAAAATCCCATGCAGAAGAATAAAAGAAGAAAAAAGTAGATCATTTTTATTTAGAGACAAATTTTATTTAAACAATCTTTCTAGATTATAGTATATTATGACAGAGTTTTATAAACAGCTGTAATGAAAAATCTTTTTTCATATATTAGTGAAAGTGTCATCTTTAAATAAATAATTCATGGAAGTTTAATTATAAGGATATGGATGTCTAAAATAGCTAAATACTTAGAATTCAAAAGAAATAAACCTAACCAGTTTTGTCTGTAAACAGTCATACAGCTAAATTTTTGGATGGTGTGTTAATAACATGCTTTCTGTTCGAGGTTAATAATATACTATAACATCAGTCGGTAAAGAATCTGACTGCAGTGCAGGAGACTGGGGTTCAATCCCTGGATTGGGAAGATCCCCTGGAGAAGGAAATGGCAAACCATTCCAGTATCCTTGCCTGGAAAATCTCATGGACACAGAAGTCTGGTGGGCTGCAGTCCATGGGTTGCAGAGTCTGGCATGACTGAGTGACTAAAATTTTAGAAAATTAATATATATCATACCTCTATGAAAAATTTTATATCTAGATTTATTAATAAAATATAACAAGTATGTCACTATAAAAATTTGCAGATAATGTTGAGGCATTTTATAATTCTTTACTAGAAAAGTAAAATTTAAATATTTAAACTATAGCACTTGTTGCTGAATTAGTGACATTTTTGGATAGCAAGTGATTTTATGACTGATTTAAAGTGTATTATCACTTCAATTTGTATGAAAATTTATCTTATTTTATACCTTGGTTGTGATTATTTCTTGCTTTTGTTTGCCTGAACAATACAATAAGAAGACCCATCTCTTCATCTGGCAAAAGATATTACTTTTTCATCTTCTATTTACCCTAGTAGCATTCAATTTCAATAGCTTCATTACTTTTAGACTTTATTCTATTTTATTGTTCTTTCATCATATGGTTTTTTAGATGACTATTAATCTCAACTAAAAGTCTTACATAAATTTCAAAAAAAGGATCAACATTTTCACAAAATACTAAGAAAGTTAAAATATTTGTATTTTTTTTAAAGTTGACTTTGATTTTTCGTTCCAATAATAATAAAGAATTATTTTATCTAGATGTTTCCTTTTTAAGGCATACTTTATTCATAGAAGATTGTTTCAGCATCACCTAACTCCTGTCAATTTGAAGTTGCAATTAAGATGCAAACTTTGAAGGTAAAGGGGAGTGCTTTATCCTGCTATACTTAAAAGAAATGCAATATTTTGATAAGATCTAGAAAGTCCTAAACAAAAGTAATGTAACTACTAATCTAGCCATCTTCCACTACTCAACAGAATGGAGAAACACATTTTTTTTTTTTTTTACTGCATTGGCCTTGTTTGTCCTCTGCCATGTTTTTCATTATACTAGCAATGAAGTAGGTTACTATTTTCAAATAGAGTCTTCATTTAAAAAACAATATTTTTCCATGATTTACAAAAAAAGATCAGATTCCAGATTCTTTTAAATAAGAATGTCTTTAACTGTAACAGAGTTAACATTTCCAAAACGAATTTAACACATTTCACAAATGCATTTATTTTTAGCAAATGAGCATCAGCTATATATTTAGAGTACATTTCTAGTACGAATTTTAAATTGCCCAATAGGCAATCCCCAAAGTTTAGTTACAAAATTTTTAGTAAAAGGCAGCATTGGTGGATGAGGCATGTAATAAAGAGCCTGTTTTAAATACATAAATTTGGATTCTCTTGCAGGCAGGATGAAGAGGCAGTTCTATTCATTTATAACTATATTCACCTGCATGAAGATAAAACTGTAAGCTTTCCAACTGTAAGCTTTCCAATTCCAACATAATTATTCAAATTAGAACATTATAATAATTCTAAAGAGTTCTTGGTAATGAGACTATGTCTGTTCATATAAAGTTTACTATATAACATTTATATATGTGATCAGTCTTCTTATATATTTACCTTCTAAGAAAATCTAGGGCAGTCTATTATTTATTTAAAATACAGTACTGAAGGCATATGAGATTCCACCCAAAAAACCAAGACCAAAACAAAGAGAAGCAAATAAAGCAAAGGAGTAGATACTACTAGGAGAATATACAGATACATAAGTGAACAGGGAATTTGACTTAGATTTTTAGGAACCAAGGCAAAGCAGATTTAGATTAGGTATTTTGATTTTGCCATAAGAAGATACATAAAATCTGTCTATAGAAATAAGCTGTTTCTTGGGAATAATATAAGAGATTTCTATTTACCTTAGTAGCATTTAATTTCAATAGCTTCATTACTTTTAAACTTTATTCTATTTTATTGTTCTTTTATCATATACTTTTTTAGATATCTATTAATTAGATGTGTGTAAATAATGGTAAGTCTGGGCAATATTTTAAATTAGAGTATGAGGTGACCAAGCGGTAAGGAATCCACCTGCCAATGCAGGAGACACAACAGAGGTGAGTTCAATCCATGAGTCAGGAAGATTCCCTGGAGAAGGAAATGGCAACCCACTCTAGTATTCTTGCCTGGAAAATTCCATGGGCAGAGGAGCCTGGCGGGCTACAGTCCATAGGGTTGCAGAGTCAGACACAACTGAGTGACTGAGCATGCACATTAAACTCAGACCTGGAGATAACACTGAAATAATTCAAAGGTTACAAGCAGCAAATACTCCACTAAATCATCCCTCAGTGAAGGCACTTCTGTGCTGAGGTGATATGGTCCAGGCACATGGCAGTCTGATGACCGTTCCACTTTAGTAAGACAGCAGATGGGTAACTCAAACATTGGAGGGCAATTTGCTGTTTATCTGCATAGCACAGCATTTGTCACATAAACAACATACATTTTATTTTTAAAAGATGTATGTGAGAGTTTTTTGTTTTATTTATATTAGATTTTTTTAGTATGTGAGAAAAATCACAGAAATGTTGAAAAGTGAAGAAAGTTTTTATATTTAAATATTTTAGGGGTATGATTTTTAAACATAAAAGTTTTACTATATTGTCATTTTTATTATAAAAATTATATATATTATAGAAATGATACATATGTGTATATGTATTGTGGAAATGTTAGAAAATGCAAGCAATAAAAAGAAAATTAAAAATTACATATGGTTATATCACCTAGCAATAATCATTGCTAATTTTTTGGTATATCTTCTTGACACTTCTATAGTTATAGGATTATTTATTCTAATGAACTTTATCATATACTCTTATGAATTTTAATTCACAGATTGTCATTCAAGTGGAGAGATGAGATTTCTCCCTTGTGTTGTCACTTCCAACTTAACAAAATTTTCACACATTCAGTCATTCAAAGCTATACTAAATCAACCATCTCTCTGTTGACATCTGTCTGCCTTTGACTGCAGGATAGCCTGGAGTCAACTGAGAATAAACATTGCTCCCTTCTGAGAGGGTAATGCATTTACTGGTCCCCACAAAGAAAGCAAGGAGTGATAAGGAGACACCTCAAGGCAGTGTCGATGACATTTTTTTTGCCTAAGAGATACTCTCCATTTCCACAACATCATAGATTAAAAAGCTTTTTCCTGAATATTTCTCATATAAAGCTGATAATCATAACTAGCTTTCAGCAGCAAGAAATCTGAATATTTATTGATAGATGTAATGAAAAAAACACTCTATTTAGTCAGCATGCATTATGGGACATGAAATGACAAGGTAGTGTCAATGCTGTATCTGATTTTGCTCCACTGACACATCTAAGGAAACTGGAAACATACAACACAGGACTGGGCATCGAGCAGTCTCCTCAGAATCCCCTGTGAGCCACAGGAAGTGTCAGTGGCAAGGCCACTAGGGAGCCCCTGGACCATGGCCAAGACTCTGGTGCTGAAATGATGTTCTCCCTATCGCAGGCCCCAGGTGGGATGTGCTGAAGATGTGGAATGGCAGGCACCCGGGCGGCAGCTGTATAACAGGCAAGAGCAGGGTGGCTGCAAGCCCAGCAGGCATAACAAATGCCTAAGGATGTGCAGAAGCACAGTCCAGAGCCATGCTACACAGCTGCCAATTGGAAGAACAGGAAGGGCCCATCTGAGATAAGCATCAACAATGGACTGACTCTTTTTGCAGAAAAAGGTAAGGTAACCATCAGATTGAAAAGCAGGGGGCAGACTCCTGCAAATGAATCATGGGCTTGCAAAGGAGATGAATTTGTTTTAACCAGTAGGCATATTTAGTAACTATTTTCAGCCTCAGTTTCTTTCTCTGAATGAACCAACATGTCTTATCTGAGAGGAAAACAAAACAAGAATCTAGAGTCTAGCTGAGTGTGGAATCAATGGGTTGGTTATTCATGGGAGGCTCTGAACAGAGGCTTTTGAGCTTTTGTCTTAGGGTGGAAGAAGGAGTAAAGAGATTTGTGATAAACACTGGTGAAAGATAGCAGATGTTGGCACTGATGAGGGGCAGGGGCTGGTTTTGAGTGGCTCTGGAGCAGTGGTTGTGAAGAATAATGAGGGAGGGACTGTGTTCATGTGAGGTTGTGGCTACAAGCACTGGGAACCCAGGCCCTGGCAACCTAGCTCATCACAGTGAGAGCAGACCATGAGACCTCTCTCTCCTCTTAGCAAACTGACCCAGCTGGCATACTGGATATTTACTATTATAGCCTCCAGTTGCTATCGTTTTTCAGTCACTAAATCATGTCCAACTCTTTGCACTCAAATGGGCTGCAGCACAATAGGCTTGCCTGTCCTTCACTATCTCCCTGAATTTGCTCAAACTCATGTCCATTGAGCCGATGATGGCATCCAACCATCTCATCCTCTGTCGCTCCCTTCTCCTCCTGCCCTCAATCCTTCCCAGCATGAGGGTGTTTTCCTGAGTTGGCTCTTTGCATCAGGTGGCCAAAGTGTTGGAGCTTCAGCTTCAGCATCAGTCGTTGCAATGAATATTCATGGTTTATATCCTTTAGGATTGACTGGTTTGATCTCCTTGCTGTCCAAGGGGTTCTCAAGAGTCTTCTCCAGAACCACAGTTCAAAAGTATCAATTCACCTTCTTTATGGTCCAATTCTCACATCTGTACATGACTACTGGAAAAACCATAATTTTGACTATGGACTTTTGTTGGCAAAGTGATATCTCTGCTTTTTAATATGCTCTCTAGGTTTATCAGAGCTTTTCTTCCAAGGAGAAAGCATCTTAATTTCAAGGCTGCAGTTACCATCCACAGTGATTTTGGAGCCTAAAGTAAAGTCTGTTCACTGTTTCCACTGTCTCCCCATCTATTTGCTGTGAAGTAATGGGACCAGAGGCCATGATCTTCATTTTTTGAATGCTGAGTTTCAAGCCAGCTTTTTTACTCCATTCTTTCACCTTCATCCAGAATGAAGCAAGGCAAAGGCTAATAGAGTTTTGCCAAGAGAACGCACTGGTCATAGCAAACACTCTCTTTCAATAACACAAGAGAAGACTCTATACATGGACATCACCAGATGGTCAACACCAAAATCAGATTGATTATATTCTTTGCAGCCAAAGATGGAGAAGCTCTATACAGTCAGCAAAAACCAGACCAGGAGCTGACTGTGCCTCAGATCATGAACTCCTTATTACCAAATTCAGACTTAAATTGAAGAAAGTAGGGAAAACCACTAGACCATTCAGGCATGACCTAAATCAAATCCCTTATGATTATACAGTGGACATGAGAAATAGAATTAAGGGACTAGATCTCATAGACAGAGTGCCTGATGAACTATGGATGGAGGTTTGTGACATTGTACAGCAGACAGGGATCAAGACCATCCCCATGGAAAAGAAATGCAAAAAAGCAAAATGGCTGTCTGGGGAGGCCTTACAAATAGCTGTGAAAAGAAGAGAAGTGAAAAGCAAAGGAGAAAAGGAAAGATATAAGCATCCGAATCAGAGTTCCAAAGAATAGCAAGGAGAGATAAGAAAGACTTCCTCAGCAATCAACGCAAAGAAATAGAAGAAAACAACAGAATGGGAAAGACTAGAGATCTCTTCAAGAAAATTAGAGATACCAAGGAAACATTTCATGCAAAGATGGGCTCGATAAAGGACAGAAATGGTAGGGACCTAACAGAAGCAGAAGATATTAAGAAGAGACGGCAAGAATACACAGAAGAACTGTACAAAAAAGATCTTCACGACCCAGATAATCACGATGGTGTGATCACTGACCTAGAGCCAGACATCCTGGAATGTGAAGTCAAGTGGGCCTTAGAAAGCATCACTATGAACAAAGCTAGTGGAGGTGATGGCATTCCAGTTGAGCTATTTCAAATCCTGGAAGATGATGCTGTGAAAGTGCTGCACTCAATATGCCAGCAAATTTGGAAAACTCAGCAGTGGCCACAGGACTGGAAAAGGTCAGTTTTCATTCCAATCCCAAAGAAAGGCAATGCCAAAGAATGCTCAAACTACTGCACAGTTGCATTCATCTCACACGCTAGTAAAGTAATGCTCAAAATTCTCCAAGCCAGGCTTCAGCAATATGTGAACCGTGAACTTCCAGATGTTCAAGCTGGTTTTAGAAAAGGCAGAGAAACCAGAGATCAAATTGCCAACATCCGCTGGATCATGGAAAAAGCAAGAGAGTTCCAGAAAAACATCTATTTCTGTTTTATTGACTATGCCAAAGCCTCTGACTGTGTGGATCACAATAAACTGTGGAAAATTCTAAAAGACATGCGAATACCAGACCACCTGATCTGCCTCTTGAGAAATCTATATGCAGGTCAGGAAGCATCAGTTAGAACTGGACATGGAACAACAGACTGGTTCCAAACAGGAAAAGGAGTACGTCAAGGCTGTATATTGGCACCCTGCTTATTTAACTTATATGCAGAGTACATCATGAGAAACGCTGGACTGGAAGAAGCACAGGCTGGAGTCAAGATTGCCAGGAGGAATATCAATAACCTCAGATATGCAGATGACACCACCCTTATGGCAGAAAGTGAAGAGGAACTAAAAAGCTTCTTGATGAAAGTTAAAGAGGAGAGTGAAAAAGTTGGCTTAAAGCTCAACATTCAGAAAACTAAGATCATGGCATCTGGTCCAATCACTTCATGGGAAATAGATGGGCAAACAGTGGAAACAGTGTCAGACATTATTTTTGGTGCTCCAAAAAATCACTGCAGATGGTGATTGCAGCCATGAAATTAAAAGACGCTTATTCCTTGGAAGGAAAGTTATGACCAACCTAGATAGCATATTCAAAAGCAGAGACATTACTTTGCCAACAAAGGTCTATCTAGTCAAGGCTATGGTTTTTCTAGTAGTCATGTATGGATGTGAGAATTGGACTGTGAAGAAAGCTGAGCACCGAAGAATTGATGCTTTTGAACTGTGGTGTTGGAGAAGACTCTTGAGAGTCCCTTGGACTTCAAGAAGATCCAACCAGTCCATTCTGAAGGAGATCAGTCCTGGGTGTTCTTTGGAAGGACTGATGCTAAAGCTGAAACTCCAGTACTTTGGCCACCTCATGGGAAGAGTTGAATCCTTGGAAAAGACTCTGATGCTGGGAGGGATTGGGGGCAGGAGGAGAAGGGGACAACAAGATGACTGGATGGCATCACCAACTCGATGGACATGAGTTTGAATGAACTCTGGGAGCTGGTGATGGACAGGGAGGTCTCGCATGCTGTAATTCATGGGGTCGCAAAGAGTCGGACACTACTGAGAGACTGAACTGAACTGAACTTCACCTTCATCAAGAGGCTTTTTACTTTCTCTTCACTTTATGCCATTATAGTGGTATCATCTGCATATCTGAGTTTATTGATACTTCTCCCCACAACCTTGATTTCAGCTTGGAATTCATCCAGCCCAGCATTTTGTATGATGTACTCTGCATATAAGTTACATAAGCAGGGTGATAACACACACCCTTGACGTACTCCTTTCCCAATTTGGAACAGGTCTTTGTTTCAGGCCTGGTTCTAACTGTTGCTTCTTAACCTGCATACAGATTTCTCAGGAGGCAGGTAAGGTGTTCTGGTATTCCATCTCTTTAAGGTTTTTCCACAGTTTATTGTGATCCACACAGTCAAAGTCTTTAACATATTCAATGAAGCAGAAGTAGATGATTTTTTGGAATTCTCTTGCTTTTTCTATAATCCAACTCTTGTTGGCAATTTGATCTCTTATTCCTCTGCCTTTTCAAAACACAGCTTGTACATCTGGAAATTGTCTGTTCACATACTGTTAACGCCTAGCTTGAAGGATTTTGAGCATTATCTTGCTAGCATGTGAAATGAGGGCAATTGTGCACTAGTTTGAACATTCTTTGGCATTGCCCTTCTTTGGGATTAGAAAATTGACCTTTTTCAGTCCTGTGGCCACTGCTGAGTTTTCCAAATTTGCTGGCATATTGAGTTCAACAGTTTAACAGCATCATCTTTAAGGATTTGAAATAGCTCAGCTGGAATTCCATCATTTCCACTAGCTTTGCACTTAGTAATGCTTCTTAAGGCCCACCTGACTTTGCACTCCAGGATGTCTGCCTCTAGGTGAGTGGCCACACTATCGTGGTTATCTGGGTCATTAAGACCTTTTTGTACAGTTCTTTTGTTTATTCTTTCCCATCTCTTCTTAATGCCTTCTAGTTTCTTAGGTCCATACCATTGTTGTCCTTTATTGTGCCCATCTTTGCATGAAATATGTCTTGGTATCTCTAATTTTCTTGATGAGATCTCTAGTGTTTCCCATTCTATTGTTTTCCTCATTTCTTTGCATTGTTCACTTAAGAAGACTTATCTTTCCTTGTTATTCTTTGGAACTCCGCATTCAGATGGGTACATCTTTCCTTTTCTCCTTTGCCTTTTGCTTCTCTTTTCTCAGTTATTCATAAGCCTCTTCAAGCAGCCATTTTGCCTTGCTGCACTTCTTTTCTTGGGTATGGTTTTGGTCACTGCCTCCTTTACAATGTTACGAACCTCTTTCTGCTTGCAGGGGAAATAGATTTCCATGGAAAGCATCAAAGGTGGCTTTGATGAACATGAATAACCTTCCAGACTCAGAAAAACTAGATTTTTGAAGCGAGGTTAAGATGCTTTGTGAATGGGGTTTGCGGGAAGAAATATCCTAATTTAGGCATTACTGTGACTGTGGTCTCACTTGCCCCCACAAAATGGTGAGATCTAAAGCATTCAACTTACACATAAAAATTCATATGCTTCAGATACTTTTGGGCCATCTGTCTGTCTTCTGTGGAGAAATGTCTGTTTAGATATTCTGCCCATTTTTTGGTTAGAATGTTTGGTTTTTTCTTGATACTGAGCTGCATAAGCTTTTTGTGTATTTTGGAGATTAATCTCCTGTTGGCTCCTTTGTTTGCAAATGTTTTCTCCCATTCTGTGGGTTGCCTTTTCATTTTCTTTATAGTTTCCTTTGCTGTGAAAAAGCTTTTAAGTTTAATTAGGTCCCATTTGTTTAACATTACTAATTACTGGAGAAATGAAAATCAATACTTCAATGAGGTATCCCCTCACACATATCAGAATGGCCATCATGAAAAATCCACAAGCAATAGGACTGTAAATTGTTGCAGCCACTATGGAAATGGAATGGAAGTTCCTTAAAAAACCAAATGTAGAATATCATATGATCCAGCAATCCCACTCCTGGGCATATATCCAGAGAAAACTATAATTCAAAAAGATAAATGCACCCTGGTGTTCTCTGCAGCACTTTTTACCACAGTCAAACATGGACGCAACCTAAATGTCCATCAACAGATGAATGAATAAAGAATACATGGTATGTATATACATATATATATATACAATGAAATATTACTCAGCCATAAAAAATAATGAAATAATTCCATTTGCAACAACATGGATGGACCTGGAGATTATCACACTAAGTGAAATAAGTCAGAAGGACAAATATTATATGATACCATCTTTATGAGGAATCTAATACAAATGATACAAATGAACTTTTTATAAAACAGAAACAGACTTACAGATCACAAATCAAATTTACTGTTACCAAAGCGGAAATGTGAAGGAAAAGGAGGAATTAGGAGTTTGGGATTAACATATACACACTACAGGTGGCACTAGCGGTACAGAACTCGCCTGCCAATGCAGGAGAAATAAGAGACTTGGGTTCACTCCCTGGAGGAGGAAATGGCAACCCATTGCAGTATTCTTGCCTGGAGAATCCCCTGGACAGAGGACCTGGAAGTCTACAGTCCGTAGAGTTGGTGAGAGTTGGACACAACTGAAGCAGTTTAGCATGTATATAAACTAGGTTAACTAACAAGGACCTACTATATAGCACAGGGGACTCTATTCAGTATTCTGTAATAACCTATATGGGAAATGACTATGAAAAAGAATGGATATATATACATAAATGTAACTCACTTCATTTTACATCTGAAACTAACACAACAGTGTAAATCAACTATACTCCAATAAAATGTTTTAAAAATTCATGTACTTGTTCCAGGTCATAGTTGTTCTGACCTATTAATTACACAAAATAGATGATAGGGCCCAAATCAGGTCCTGGAATCAAAAGTTACTTAGTATTTTCCAAGAAGCACTGCGAGGAACTTTATGTGCCTTTTCCATTTTAATCTTCACAAGCCACTTTACAAATTATTAAGTAAAAACTACTAATGTCTCTGACATAAATTTCAAGGAGGTAATAATCTACCCAGCATAACACAGTTATAAGTAATGGAGTCTGAACAATAAGAGAGTTCCCAATCAGAGGTTTTCCTGTTTTCTGGGAGGGATTTTTTGCTTTATAATTTTTTTTCTGCTTAGACTTGTAATTCTCAAATGGAAATGGGAGGAGAGGTAAGCGGGGATGTAATTAGAATCTGGGTCTGCATAGCTTGAGAAAGCATAACCAACACATCTGTTGCTTTCATTATACATATTTTAGAAAATAAAGCCTCGTTGTTTTTTAAAGATGCAAACAGAAACAGACCCAGAGACATAGAAAACAAATTATGCTGCACACATAAAACTAATAGCATTGTAAGTCAACTATAACTCAATAAAAATAAATAAATAAAATAAAACTATATTTACCCCAAAAAGTAAAGTTTGATATGAATGCTCTTGACTGGTGGGGATACTGAAGGACAGCCTGAGAATCATCACAGCGTTATACGGCTAGTGAATTCCTACATCTCCCCATGCTAACCTACCATGGGACCTGGCCTAGACAGCAGTACTCTTTGAGTACTGGGATAATGGGAAATTTTTATTTTCCCAATTTTCCACAATAAACTTGTATTTTTCCTAATCATAGAAACAGTTATTAAATGCAGATTCAACTTTTTAATCTAGTACCTTCACTATAATATGGAAATTATTTTTGATTGAGTAGTCATAGTGAAAAGGTAGTAAACAGAAGTATATATGGGTAATTATATAAACATGTCTATAAGAAAAACAATGAAGGAAAATACAGTAAGTCCCATTTCATTTTGATTGTCCTTTAAAGGCTGCTTCCATTACCCAAATCTAGGTAATAGTAAGCCATCTGAACAATGGTTTTCCTGCAGCTATATCAACTGTTTGGATGCTTTTAAATTTGATATTCAGTAAATATTTATTAAATGTTTAATAAATACAAAAGGGAAAATATACTAAAGAATAAACTACTTATTGCTTTAAGGGACAGAGAAAAAAGAGAAGGGTAAGGGGCTGTATCTGCCTCCAAGGGGAAAATCAGTTACCTGTGGTGTATAGTAAACCTATGAACCTGCATGAAAGTTTTACACCATTTGCTATTAATCTTCCCTAGATTCAGATAAGCCAGTGGTTGAAACGGGAAGCATGGTTGAAATCTCTCTGATAGGGAGGCACTCACTGTTCCTGTTCATGTGTTTGATTCGCTCAGTGTGTAGGCTTGGAGAACAGGGGAGAAGCACTAGCCCTTTTGTGCAGAGCTGTCCAAAAGTGTCACACTGAAAACATGAGAGAGACAAATTATTGGCCAACTTTTTGTTCTGTTTTGCTTTGCTTTCACTTCTCAAAGGAAGCACTTCACTCCGCCTTTAAGCTCCTAAACAGACAAACACAATGGCCAAATGATATTGGATGCTGGAGGATAAAATTTTTCTCACTGTGATAAGATGGTGATTGCTTCGGCCTTGGCCCTTATATGCTGGAGAAGCAAAGCATTAGTTAATAGAGACCCTGAGAAGGGTTGGTGAGACAGAACTCCATATTTCTGGCAGGTTAGACAATGAATGGACCTCAGTGAATGGTTAAAGTACCAGAATTTAAAATAACACTACCAAATCTGGATTCCTAAGTACCATGTAGAATAAGATTTCAATCGCTTTTATAGGAGCCAACTGGATTCAATGGTTTAAGAATACTAACAAATTAAGATACAGTATTAGATATCCTATTAGCCATGCAAATATAGGTGCTCTTAATCAACCACTTTCATTGAGACATGTAGTTGGAATACTTTTGAAATTGAAATTTGCATTACTTTTCTAAGTTAAAATAAGTATTTTTTTAGGTAGAGTCTATCCTTGTAGAAGATTCACTGTCCCGAATTACAGCGTATCTTTTTCTTCCCCTTTGCCTCTAGTAATCAGAATGACCTCAGACTCTCATTAGAAATATTTCCTAGATTATTTCCTATGGCGGCTACTGAGTATACTATGAAAGCAGCGTTCAAACTATTAAGAAGGAAAAGGCAAGTTTTCTTAGTCATTACTACCTTATCTCACTTTCATTACACACTTCAGTCTTACCCAAGAGCACTTACTTACACTGACTTATCCTCTAAACCAGAGGAGGTCAATAAATGAAAAGCAGAAACAGTGTAATATGGATTACAAACAGTGGGCATGCATAGTGGAAGGAAAAGAAAGCATTAAACAGTTTCCTAGAAAAAAGACAGTGGGTTGCAGTTCATCTATTTAGGGTTCCAAGAAAGAAAATACATTATTTTGAGACTCATTTATAAAGGATTTGCCTCTCCCTGGACACCTCACCCTACCTCCCTTCATAAGTCACATGCTGTCTAGACCAGATTCAAGGTTCACTCTGAAAAGATTACATTCACAGGGTCACTGGGAGTGAAGGCAGGGGCAGGAGCCTTCAGCCTGGAGAATGGAGCTTTGATTTATGTTGGCTTGCAAATTTAAGTTCTGACCGGGACTTTTCTACCTTTCCAATCCAAAAAGCAAGAACGACAACAGAAGAAAAACAACCTGTAGTATAATATAAACGAGTACAATAACTTAGAATAAGGGCAACCTACTTAAATAGGGCTTTACATGGTTACAGATAACTGCTGTATTTTACAACTTTTGCATACTACTCTTATAAATCATATCATTACATAATCCTTATTTTTCCCAGTATTACAAAATTATTCACATGAATATTTCATTTATAGTGTATTAAATAAAGAAAAGCAGATAAATTAGAGCTCTTTATCAACCAAGATTAAAAGTTAAATGATAATGTTAATACATAGTAATATTGAAATCTTTATGTTCATATTTATTTCATTGTTTATATTTCACTTCAAACAAATTCACTTCAAACAAATTCACTTCAAACAAATGTTCACTTGCTCTCACACCTTTCATATACATTTTCATTTAATTCAAAGGTCAAATGCCAGTGGTGTGGATCAAATGTAATAAATAAGACTGGGAAAAAAATCAAATGCCATTTGCCTTTTCACTGTCATGATCATGATAGTAAAAAGAATAAACTAAACTGAGTTTTATATACTGGCCGGTGGAAGAGGTTTTCATTGTTATGAAGTAGGCATGCATAAGAACAAGGACACAGAGAGTTCATAAAATGCCAGTTCACAATGAAATATATGCTCTCTTGTTTCCTGTGGGTTTGGCTTCATATGCTTTCAGACTGAAAATATGGATAATATAACAGAGTGGTGTTCAGAAAGGAGTGAAGAATTGCGTGCAGAAGAATTCTCCTGAACACTCAGGAACACAGCTTTGGCTTGGTGTGCACCACTGGGTACCAAGTAAAAAAGATCACTGAGAATTATCATTTCTCCCCTGTGATCTCTGTCTGCATGAGCTACCATTCTAATGACTTGGTTTTCAATTGTTTTTCATGGTTATCTAAGCTCTAAAATTTCCCAAGAAGCACTTTATTTCTTTTTAGAAGACCTAGGCTCAGCAAGCACATTATGAAACTTAAAGACATGAAACAAAGAAAGTAAAGAGAGTCTGGGTGTCTCAATATTGGAGAATCTGAATAGGAGAAACATAAAAAAAAAACCTTACTCAAAAGAAAGGAACTGAAACGAGACATCAGAGACTAACCCACAAACAAAACCTCTATAAGGCACACCTTTTCAGCCACACAAACTTTCCAGTCTTCCCCAAATGTTTCACATTCTTTCTGATGTCTAAATCTTTGTTCATGCATGGAATGTCCTTCTTTTCCTTTCTGCTTGGAATATTCTCATTCAACATTCAGTTAAGATGTCACTTCTTTGGTGAAAGACCCTCCCTGCTCAAGAAATAACCACCTCCTTGACAATGTCACCACCACAGATTCTACATCCTTAAATTGTAGTATTTATGCTACATTGTAATTTGTATTGTCATTTTCCTGATTTTAAGGCCTTCAAATTATGGAGAATAGATGGCAATTTCTGGGACAAGAAGTAATGAGTGGTCTCAGAGGATACTTTTTCTAATAAGCAAAGATAAATAAGGACAGTGAAAGAGAAAGGGCCTTCCCAGCACAGGGAACAGAATCAGCAAAGGCAGAAGTAGAATTAAGATCCCATTCAGGTCTTGGTCTCAGGCAATGGTGAGACTCCGCTGGAGATAGTAGTAGTCTATGAGCAAGGCCAGTTCATGGGACTGAACGTTATCTAAGCCAGCAGGACTCTTTAATGTAAGCAAGGAAATCACAAAAGCATATTTGCATTTAATTATGACCATTCTGGCAATAGAGGAGTGGAAAATAGGACCTGGGATGGAGAATTTTGAATCCTTTGTAATAGACAAACGCTTCTGATGGGGAGAACTAAGGTAGCAGCACAGTGGAAGCAACGAGGAAAGAACTGATTTAAGAAAGGTTTGGGAGTCAGTACTGAATATGAGTTGGGGGATACAACAGGCATTTAATGATTGGTCTCCTTAATTAGCAGGTTGGTTTTTATATTTCTGATTTGGAAGTGAGTGTAAGTGGTGGTCTGGTCTACCTAGATGGATAACACAAGAGGAAGGAAATGTCTGGAAACAAAACAGTACTTTTCATTTTTAATACCCTGAATTTGTTTTGCCTATGGGGCATCCAGTTGGGAGATGTCTGGTGGGCAGTGCGAGTGTCTGGGTCTAATATGAAAGAAAGCAGTGTGATTTGGCAGTAATGGACACTGCAGTCACTTGTCTCTAGGGGCTAAAGGAGTGAATTAAATTGACCAGGAACAGAAGAGAGAAGAAGAAAAGTAGCCACATGCCTAGCCTCAGGGGTAGAGTATGTACAGAGGGCAAAGTATTTATAGGTAGGTAAACAAAGATGTTACAAGACCTGGATCTGTTGGGGAGAAAAAAAGAAAAAAAAGCCCTAACTTTGCTAAATTCAGTGGAACGACTTTAGAAGTTCTTTTTTGCTACAGATAAATGTAAAATGTGCATATATTTTTCCATAAAACATTTGCATAGAAGGAATAAAAGTGGCTGCTGCTGCTAAGTCACTTCAGTCGTGTCCGACTCTGTGTGACCCCATAGATGGCAGCCACCAGGCTCCTCCATCCATGGGATTCTCCAGGCAAGAACACTGGAGTGGGTTGCCATTTCCTTCTCCAATGCAGGAAAGTGAAAAGTGAAAGTGAAGTCGCTCAGTCGTGTCCGACTCTTCGGGACCCCATGGACTGCAGCCTACCAGGCTCCTCCATCCATGGGATTTTCCAGGCAAGAGTACTGGAGTGGGGTGCCATTGCCTTCTCCAATAGAAGTGGCACTCACTTCCTAGTCAGAAATATAAAAATCATCCTGTTAATTAAGGATACCAATTGTTACATCATATCCCCCAACTCATATTCAATACTAACTTCCAAACCTTTCTTAAATCTCTTCTTTCCTCATCGCTCTCATTGTGCTGCCCATAGATAAGAAAATACTCATAAAAAGTTAAAAACAACAAATGAAGGGTCATATTTATTAAGACATTTTAAATAAAATTGAATACACTGCAAAAATGTATTTAAAGTAATACTATGCAAATTGTTAGTATTTGGACACTGTAGAAAAAGAATCCTAATGCTGATAAAGGGAAATCGGATATTAGCACCAGGATCAACTTAAGTGTGGCTGAGGGCTATAATAAAAAGTTCTATGCTGATCTAGACAGTGTATTAAAAAAGCAGAGGCATCACTTTGCCACCAAAGGTCTGTATAGTCAAAGCTATGGTTTTTCCAGTAGTCATGTATGGATGTGAGAGTTGAAACATAAAGAAGGCTAAGCACTGAAGAACTGATGCTTTGGAACTGTGGTGCTGGAGAAGACTTCTGAGAGTCCCTCAGACAGCAAGGAGATCAAACCAGTCAATCCTAAAGGAAATCAACCCTGAATATTCGTTGGAAAGAATGATGCTGAAGCTCCAATATTTTGCTACCTGATGCAAAGAGCCAACTCACTGGAAAAGACCCTGATGCTGGAAAGATTGAAGGCATGAGGACAAGGGGGCATCAGAGAATGAGATGGTTGGATGCCATCACCAACTCAATGGACATGAGTTTGAGCAAACTCCAGGAGACACTGAAGGACAGGGAAGCCTGGCATGCTATAGTCCATGGGGTTGCAAAGAGTCAGACACGACTGAGCGACAGAACAACAACAATGCTGAAGCAGGGGTAGTGAGTGTCTTCTTTAAATACATTCAATAAATACTGCCATTTTTCAAACCAAATATTCTTATATATATTGTTTTTAAAAGAAACTGAAATATGTTTATAAAGCTAAGTATTCCTTTGTAATGAACACAATAATTTTCTAATATATTTTCTTTTAAAATTCACTCTATACCTTTTGAGGCCTTGTTAATGAGAAGACTGGTGTAACTGATACAGATTTATTTCTCTTTCCATAGGACATCAATATCCCATACAATAAAACAAATCACGGAGTGGCTCATCCATATTCCTAAATCTGAATATTGGTTGTACAACCTTCCAGAGAATCACTGAATTTTGACATTTTTTAGGTCATCTTGTATTCTATAAGACTAGATATTATATAGGGAAGTCAAGTCCCTGAAGTTCTAAAGGCTTAATGTATCATTCTAATTCCTTCACAGTGATACCTAATATTTCAGTCTTAAACATGTTTCAGTGAAGCAGTTCTGAACCAAAGATGAGACCTTGTGAACCTTTAAAATTACTGATATTCAAGTCTATCTCAAGTGAAGCCAAACAGGTTTTCTTACTGTTCTCAAATAGATGTCCTGAAAATATTAGCATACAATACTGCCCTGCCACCCATTCCGAACAACTATAATATCTTGTGTGTTGCTAATTACCTTTCATAGGCAAGAGTAGGATTTTCCCACAAAACAAGGGTTGGTCTTACCTTTTTAAAAAATCTCTCCTTGACTATAACAGAGTACATCAGACTCAGTATGTATATTTGTCAGCTGATGTTATTTTAAAGATTTACTGAAACCAAGTTAAACTATATAATGATGTGGTATTGCACAGTTAATTTTTTAATTTTAATTCATTTATTTTTATTAGAGGATAATTACTTTACAATATTGTGACAGTTTTTGCCATTAATCAACATGAATAGGCCATAGGTATACATGTGTTCCCTCCCATCCTGAACTCCCCTCCCACCTCCCTCCCCACCCTATCCCTCTAGGTTGTCCCAGAGCACCAACTTTGCATGCCCTGCTTCACGCATTGAACTCTCACTAGTCATCTATTTTACATATGGTAATGTATATGTTTCAATGCTATCCTCAAATTATCCCACCCTCGCCTTCTCCCACTGAGTCCAAAAGTCTATTCTTTATGTCTGTGTCTTCTTTGCTGCCCTGCATGTAAGATCATTGGTACCATCTTTATGAATTCCATATACATGTGTTAATCTATAGTTAGTTTTGGAGCAAAGTCATGTAACATCCTAATTTATTGACAAGAATATTCAAACTGCTCAATGCTTTCATCTATTTTTGATGATTCAGTGCACTAAGAATTTTTGTATGTGTATGAAAAGAATTTTTTAATAGTTGTTATGTGTGCTGAAATAAATGTATTATTAGCAGGAGGCTTCATTTACATTTAAGATCAGAGGAGGTTGGTAATAGAAAATTCATATGCTCATGAGATTCATTCAACATTAGATCTGTATGTTTTCCCTTAATTCTATATGAACTTTATGAACATTAAAAAAAAAAAAAAACTTTTATGTTTGTATAGAACCACCTGCCATAAATGTAAATGGTTTCCTAGGTAAAGTTACTAAAGAAAGTGACAAGATCTTTTTAAGAATTTACCTAATGAATAAAACATTAAAACATGGTAGTGTTTTAGAAATAGGATATCATGGGGAAAAGGTAGCATTTGCTTTTTCATAACACTTTCCTTTTATCTTAAGAAATATTTTATCCTTCATCCTCAAGAGCAACAATTGACACTGCCTACTTAGCAACCATATAAAGCCTGGCATGGTCAAGCTGTGATAATGGAACCATCGATGCAGTTATCATGTACTTAGGTCCTGAAGATGGTGGTTGCAAATGTAACTATGATCCAGACTAAATCCTCTGCAAGTCTGGAAGTGTTAACAGCCACTGAATAGAGCTCTTTTATACAGTAAGACATGGGGTAAGGAAAAGGAAGATGAGGTTAAGAGCATGACATGAACTTTAAAAAATTCTAGATACACGGTTAACATGTAAATCCCATCACTCTATTATTTCCAATCTACAGGAAGACATTGGAGAAGGCAATGGCACCCCACTCCAATACTCTTGCCTGGAAAATCTCATGGATGGAGGAGCCTGGTAGGCTGCAGTCCATGGAGTCACTAACAGTTGGACACGATGGACACAACTGAGCAACTTCACTTTCACTTTTCACTTTCATGCACTGGAGAAGGAAATGGCAACCCACTCCAGTGTTCTTGCCTGGAGACTCCCAGGGACCGGGGAGCCTGGTGGGCTGCCGTCTATGGGGTCGCACAGAGTTGGACACAACTGAAGCGACTTAGCAGACAGGAAGACATTTATGTTACTAAAATTTTAATAACATTTCAAACACACATGCAGGAAAGTTCCTCTTAGTCTGACTGGGAATAGGGCACTCTTACTTTTTCTTTCCGTTTTTAATAGTGTATGATATTGCCATTCCTTTTCACTTTTATCACTTTGATAACTGAAAATTTAGTTACTTGATCATTAGCATGAGATATTTTTTAAAGCATGTTTACCAGTATGCAGTGTTACCTGATCTCAGCCTTAGCTCATCTTTCTATAAGATTGTTTTAATTTTATTTATTTGTATCAGCTCTTTGCATATTAAGGACATTAACTTTATATGTTATTCAGGTTACAAATACTTTCATTCGGTCATATTTAATTTTGCTTATAGTTATTTTTCATTTTCAAGTGTTTGATTTTTATGGTGCTTAAAGATTCCTATTCAAATACTAATAGCCATGATGTTCTATATTCTCTTTTAGTACTTTCACAGCATTGTTTTAAGGAGATTTTTAAATTTAATTTAGATTTTTAACCCTTCTGGAATTTATTTTTATGTGTCACTTTAAATAAGAATATAAGATATTTTCCCTAACTAAAAGCTCAACATAAAATACCTTGAAATATCTTATTATAAATGTACTCATGGGTGTGACAAACCATATTCTGTATAACAACATCTTTACAAAGAAAATAATGAATGGTGTTCTCTATCTTAAATATTGTATGAAGTATAAAAATATAATATGAAATTTCATGATGTAAACTTTCTTGGAAAATTATCTGGAATATCTGTCACTTAAATATTCCAATATAAGCTTATACTCTTTATAGAACACAAACACCTACCTAAAAGCTTTTAAAATCACATGAATAAGTGCTTGGATTATTTGCTGTTTGAAAGTGTCTAAATTTCTGCTTTCTCCCATTTATTTAGGACAATCAAGTTAACAATATGGGATTCACTCTTAGTTCTTGGTTTGGAATTTAAGGTTGCCTTATAATTTGATCTTTGATGTTACTTCCTGGGGGCTTCCCTGGTGACTCACTGGTACAGAATTCACCTGCCAATGCAGGAGATGTGGGTTTGAGCCCTGGTTCAGGAATATCCCCTGGAGAAGGAAATGGCAACTCACTCCAGTATTCTTGCTTGGGAAATCCTATGGACAGAGGAGTGGAGGACTATAGTCCATTGGGTCACAAACAAGTTGGACACAACTGAGCAACTAAATGACAACAACACTTACTTTCTGAGGTTTCCTGCTTCTGATACTAAAATGTAATTTCCAAATGATTCAACATTTTTGAACTGTGAGTACTAAAGTTTACATGTGTATTTTTATTTTGCACATATAAACACTGTAGTATATAAGAAGTGAGACTACTAAGTCTCCAAATTTCAAGGTTCCTCATCTGATATTTGAGGATTCTAATGCTACATCACAAGTCGAGGTGGGACTGAAATGAGAGGACACGAGAAAGGGTGCAGCATAGGAGCTCGTACACTGTAGTCAAGACGACAAATATCAATGCCTTGTCTTCTCCAGTTCTTGAAAACACATACATTACACATGGGCCAGGAATACCTTTTAATTATAGCTTAATGAAAAGTAAGCTGAATTAATGACCCAAGTAATTAAAAAGAATCTAGACATTTTAGCAATATTTAAGTATAAAATTCTTTTTTTTAAAAAAGTCATGAGAATTGCTATTGTTTGAATATTTATATTCCCTCAAAAATTCATATGTTGAAATCTTGGCTCCCAAGTGATAGTATTAGGAGGTGGACTGGGCCTTTTGGGGTGATTAGGTCATGTGGACAGAGCTCTCATGAATGGGATTAGTGTCATGATAAAAGAGGCCTCAGAGAGAGCTCTGAGGCCCTTCTGCCAGCTCACTTCTGACACCGAAGTGAACTCTCATTAGACACCACATTTGCTGGAGCCTTGATTTTGACGTTCAAGTATCCAGAGATGTGAGAAATACATGTACATTGCTTCTAAGCCACCAAGTCTGTGATTTTTTGTTACTGCAACTCAAATTGATTAAGACAAGAATGTTGTCAGAAAATGATAATATGTAAAGCAGAATAGCAGATGTTTAATAGCCAGGGTTATGGAGTCATGATCTCAAATTTAACCACTTCAGGTACTTGAGAAATTTACTTAAGCTGCTATAGTTCTACATTGTTTATTTTTTTGTCTGTTGGTTTGCTTTGTTTTCATTTTGGTTTTCCATATATGGAGTGGGTATAATAACAGTGATAACCTTACAGAAATGCTGTATGGATTAAATGAAATTATGTCTCTAAAACAATTATCCCAATGTTTGACATATCATAACCTGTCAATACAAGTAAACTATTATGGTTACATATTGACAAAAGCTGTTTTAATATGTAACCTAAAGGGAATTTGTGAGATACTATAGAGAGGCTGTTGTGGAAGAAATGCAACAAGAAAAACAATGCGATGAGTTCCTGGACTGTGTGGAGCTGCTATGGTGCAATGAGAGAAATTATTTTTAAAAAGAATCCGACATACATCACAGCAGGATCCTCTATGACCCACCTCCCAGAATATTGGAAATAAAAGCAAAAATAAACAAATGGGACCTAATTAAACTTAAAAATTTCTGCACAACAAATGAAACTATAAGCAAGGTGAAAAGACAGCCTTCTGAATGGGAGAAAATAATAGCAAATGAAGCAATGGACAAAGAACTAATCTCAAAAATATACAAGCAACTCCTACAGCTCAATTCCAGAAAAATAAATGACCCAATCAAAAAATGGGCCAAAGAACTAAACAGACATTTCTCCAAAGAAGACATACAGAGGGCTAACAAACACATGAAAAGATGCTCAACATCACTCATTATCAGAGAAATGCAAATCAAAACCACAATGAGGTACCATTTCACGCCAGTCAGAATGGCTGCGATCCTAAAGTCTACAAGCAATAAATGCTGGAGAGGGTGTGGAGAAAAGGGAACCCTCTTACACTGTTGGTGGGAATGCAAACTAGTACAGTCACTATGGAGAACAGTGTGGAGATTCCTTTAAAAACTGGAAATAGAGCTGCCTTATGACCCAGCAATCCCACTGCTGGGCATACACACTGAGGAAACCAGAATTGAAAGAGACACGTGTACCCCAATGTTCATCGCAGCACTGTTTATAATAGCCAGGACATGGAAGCAACCTAGATGTCCATCAGCAGATGAATAGATAAGAAAGCTGTGGTACATATACACAATGGAGTATTACTCAGTCATTAAAAAGAATACATTTGAATCAGTTCTAATGAGGTGGATGAAACTAGAGCCTATTATACAGAGTGAAGTAAGCCAGAAAGAAAAACACCAATACAGTATACTAACGCATATATATGGAATTTAGAAAGATGGTAACAATAACCCTGTATACGAGACAGCAAAAGAGACACAGATGTATAGAACAGTCTTTTGGACTCTGTGGGAGAGGGAGAGGGTGGGATGATTTGGGAGAATGGCATTGAAACATGTATAATATCATATATGAAACGAGTCACCAGTCCAGGTTTGATGCACGATACTGGATGCTTGGGGCTGGTGCACTGGGACGACCCAGAGGGATGGTATGGGGAGGGAGGAGGGAGGAGGGTTCAGGATGGGGAACACGTGTATACCTGTGGCGGATTCATGTTGATATATGGCAAAACCAATACAATATTGTAAAGTTAAAAAATAAAATAAAAAATTAAAAAATATAAAAAAAATTAAAAATAAAAAAAAATAAAAATAAAAAAAATAAAAATAATCTTCCCCTGGCCCAAGTTCCTGCCTCAGGTAAGCATCTCATCATGTAATTATGGCCTCTTATCTGTTTCCATTAAAACGTAATTTACAATAACACATTGTGTGTCAGGCACCTTTTGGCTTTCCTTAGTTACATGAACCAGAAGTGAAACCGCCAAGAAATCCTTCTGAGACAAAACTGATCAAGTCACCCTTTCACTACTTCCACAATAACGTTTAGGCTCCCAGTTTCTGACATAATCCTGATACTTTTCCAGCCCTCTCCTGTAAGTCTTTTGTAGGCCCCAAAACTGGCCATGTTGTCTCACCCCTTTTGCCTTTGTTGTTCTTGTCTGTCTGCAATGTCCTTCTCCTTTTTGCACCTGATGGTCACATTATCCCACTATAAGCCACAACCATGGAGTTTATGAAGTCTCTTCTAACTGCTTCCAGCCAGTTACAGACAGTCTCTTTTGTGCTTTTAATGTAGTTTGCACATTTTTCTATTGTGGAACTCACTACTCTCTGTGGGAATTATTTTTTTTTTTTCTTGTACTTCTCATCCATTAGTATTGAAGTGACTCAGAGGAAGGGCCATATTCTACTTATTTTTATTCTTTAACATCTAGAAAAATGTCTCTAAAACATGCATTTTCAACAGGGGAGATAACATCTTCAAGGGGTCAAAACGGGAAAGAAGGTGAAAAAGTTTTTAGCTATTAACAATGCTTAGTGGCCTTCTAAACAGCTCCAGTACAAAACAGATATACAGTATATCCAAGGTATTAACATTTCTTAGGGAGAGGGCAATTAGCTTTAAAAAATCTTAAAAAAGTATTCTAAGGTAGAATGGAGGAACAGTGCTTTGAAGTAAGCACTTACTTAATGTTTGTTTTTATTTTTGTTAATATTCAGTAAATATTTTTAAGTAGATGAAAAAATAAATTAAAATTCCAGCTCTAGTTCTGATGCTTTTTATCTGGGTGACTTTGAGTAAGTTATTTAACTTCTCTTGATGTAGTACTCTCATACAAGGCTGGTGAAAGATTAAAGCATAATAATTGTAAACTCAAAATATGTAAATAGAATATTCTTTCATGCTTCGGAACTATGGCATCAAAATTCCTTATTTTTCTTCTTACTAAGCAAGTTCTCAAAACAGACTTTTTCATTTTATTGTTTGTGAAGTATGTCCTGATTTTTTAAGGGAAAACTGCTTTAATGTATATATTGTCACTCTCATGATGTCTTTACGCCTGTGTTCCTTAACTAGAGTGAAAGAAGTCTGAACACAGAGTTTATGTCTTATTCATAGTAGGTACCAAAAAGATTCCTACATGAATTCTAAAAGCTGATGAGAGACTATGAAGCGAGGTGCTTACATGTCTGTCGTCCTGTCATTGCTACATAGAGTAATAATAAAGAACCTGCCAGCGAGCTTATCTAGAACACTGAGCTCACTAAGAGCAGACATGGAAAAGCAAAAGCATATTCTCCAGTGAAATCTGCCTTTTAGTGGATGTGTGGTATTCTAGATGTGTCATAATTCTGCAAAAATATTTTACATCAAATGCTCAAATCAAATGAGTCAAATGCTCAATATCAGCACAGTTTCAAGTAAGCAGGATGATGAGAAATTAGACATAGTTCCTCTAACATTCAAATAAAAAAATATATTGAGTGATTAGTTAGATAAAATTCTTGTTGAAACTTAATTGAATAGGAAATTTCCAGAGGAAACAGGTGAGTTCTTTACTATTTTTATTGATAAGCAGCATTTTTATACTAAGATGTATGCAGCCTTTGTCTTATGTAGAGATGTAAAAATTTTGGAATATGGTTCATGGATAAAGAGAACTTCCAGGAAGCCTGGAGGCATGAGAAACACGCATGACTGTGATCAAATTGCAGGCCAGCAGAAAAACCCCTTAGGCATTCAGAACAGAGGACGCTGGGCCGTTTTCTCTAAATATCTCCTTTGTAATTATGCTACATCATATTTTGCCAAAGGCATGGTCTGATTGGTGGTTTTACTGATTTACCAACCAATGCGGACAACATTATGAAAATAGAAGACTTGGAACAATAATTGCAACTGCTGTAGAGGTCTCCCTAAAGATTACCTTTATCCTGCCATGAGTTCATGTGCTTCCCAGTGGATAATTCCTCAGATAACGTGTGTTATGGCTACTGATTGTCAGTACTAAGGTTAGTGTCATGGAGTAAATACTTGAAGCTTTTAAATTTTTGACAAACAAAATTTTATACATAATATATTGATTCACATAATTCTACTGAGTCACATAAAACAGAATCTTCTTGAGCAGGAACATTTATATCTAAACATTTAGTTTACCCTTTAGGACATACACGAAGGTTCATTTGGATCAGCTGCACCTGATATCATCCAGTATGGATAGGGGTAGGAGGGAAAATGAACAATTGATAAACTCATGGTTCATAAAATTATAGACAGAAACTATCTCAGTAAGGCTATGCTGCTGCTGCTGTTAAATCACTTCAGTCATGTCCGACTCTGTGTGACCCCATAGATGGCAGCCCACCAGGCTCCCCCATCCCTGGGATTCTCCAGGCAAGAGTACTGGAGTGAGGTGCCATTGCTTTCTCCAGGTAAGGCTATGATATCTCACTGAATGCATGAAAAACTTTTAACTTTGAAAAGAAATTTTTTTCAAAAGTGACTGTGTAAAAGTCAGCAGGACTGAAAAAGATTTAACTTCCTTTGGGGATTGTGAATCTGATCCTATAAAAACTCACCACCTATGGGATAATTAAGTGTCCAAAAAAGATGTATAAGGATCAAGTGGCTCTCAATAGCATCCTTACATCTTTAACCCTTACATCTTTTTAAAATGCTCTTTATACAAATCACCCTCAAAACATCACCTAATGTTTTTTTTTTTAATTTTATTTTATTTTTAAACTTTACATAATTGTATTAGTTTTGCCAAATATCAAAATGAATCCGCCACAGGTATACATGTGTTCCCCATCCTGAACCCTCCTCCATCCTCCCTCCCCATACCATCCCTCTGGGTCGTCCCAGTGCACTAGCCCCAAGCGTCCAGTACTGTGCATCGAACCTGGACTGGCATCTCGTTTCATACATGATATTTTACATGTTTCAATGCCATTCTCCCAAATCTTCCCACCCTCTACCTCTCCCATAGAGTCCATAAGACTGTTCTATACATCAGTGTCTCTTTTGCTGTCTCGTACACAGGGTTATTGTTACCATCTTTCTAAATTCCATGTATGTGCGTTATTATACTGTATTGGTGTTTTTCCTTCTGGCTTACTTCACTCTGTATAATAGGCTCCAGTTTCATCCATCTCATTAGAACTGATTCAAATGTATTTCTTTTTAATGGCTGAGTAATACTCCATTGTGTATATGTACCACAGCTTTCTTATCCATTCATCTGCTGATGGACATCTAGGTTGCTTCCATGCCCTGGCTATTATAAACAGTGCTGCGATGAACATTGGGGTACACGTGTCTCTTTCAATTCTGGTTTCCTCAGTGTGTATGCCCAGCAGTGGGATTGCTGGATCATAAGGCAGTTCTATTTCCAGTTTTTTAAGGAATCTCCACACTGTTCTCCACAGTGGCTGTACTAGTTTGCATTCCCACCAACAGTGTAAGAGGGTTCCCTTTTCTCCACACCCTCTCCAGCATTTATTATTTGTAGACTTTTGGATCGAAGCCATTCTGACTGATGTGAAATGGTACCTCATAGTGGTTTTGATTTGCATTTCTCTGATAATGAGTGATGTTGAGCATCTTTTCATGTGTTTGTTAGCCCTCTGTATGTCTTCTTTGGAGAAATGTCTGTTTAGTTCTTTGGCCCATTTTTTGATTGGGTCATTTATTTTTCTGGAGTTGAGCTGTAGGAGTTGCTTGTATATTTTTGAGATTAGTTGTTTGTCAGTTGCTTCATTTGCTATTATTTTCTCCCATTCAGAAGGCTGTCTTTTCACCTTGCTAATAGTTTCCTTTGATGTGCAGAAGCTTTTAAGGTTAATTAGGTCCCATTTGTTTATTTTTGCTTTTATTTCCAATATTCTGGGAGGTGGGTCATAGAGGATCCTGCTGTGATGTATGTCAGAGAGTGTTTTGCCTATGTTCTCTTCTAGGAGTTTTATAGTTTCTGGTCTTACATTTAGATCTTTAATCCATTTTGAGTTTATTTTTGTGTATGGTGTTAGAAAGTGTTCTAGTCTCATTCTTTTACAAGTGGTTGACCAGATTTCCCAGCACCACTTGTTAAAGAGATTGTCTTTAATCCACTGTATATTCTTGCCTCCTTTGTCAAAGATAAGGTGTCCATATGTGCGTGGATTTATCTCTGGGCTTTCTATTTTGTTCCATTGATCTATATTTCTGTCTTTGTGCCAGTACCATACTGTCTTGATAACTGTGGCTTTGTAGTAGAGCCTGAAGTCAGGTACGTTGATTCTTCCAGTTCCATTCTTCTTTCTCAAGATCGCTTTGGCTATTCGAGGTTTTTTGTATTTCCATACAAATTGTGAAATTATTTGTTCTAGCTCTGTGAAGAATACTGTTGGTAGCTTGATAGGGATTGCATTGAATCTATAAATTGCTTTGGGTATTATACTCATTTTCACTATATTGATTCTTCCAATCCATGAACATGGTGTATTTCTCCATCTATTAGTGTCCTCTTTGATTTCTTTCACCAGTGTTTTATAGTTTTCTATATATAGGTCTTTAGTTTCTTTAGGTAGATATATTCCTAAGTATTTTATTCTTTCCGTTGCAATGGTGAATGGAATTGTTTCCTTAATTTCTCTTTCTGTTTTCTCATTATTAGTGTATAGGAATGCAAGGGATTTCTGTGTGTTGATTTTATATCCTGCAACTTTACTATAGTCATTGATTAGTTCTAGTAATTTTCTAGTGGAGTCTTTAGGGTTTTCTATGTAGAGGATCATGTCATCTGCAAATAGTGAGAGTTTTACTTCTTCTTTTCCAATTTGGATTCCTTTTATTTCTTTTTCTGCTCTGATTGCTGTGGCCAAAACTTCCAAAACTATGTTGAATAGTAATGGTGAAAGTGGGCACCCTTGTCTTGTTCCTGACTTTAGAGGAAATGCTTTCAATTTTTCACCATTGAGGATAATGTTTGCTGTAGATTTGTCATATATAGCTTTTATTATGTTGAGGTATGTTCCTTCTATTCCTGCTTTCTGGAGAGTTTTTATCATAAATGGGTGTTGAATTTTGTCAAAGGCTTTCTCTGCATCTATTGAGATAATCATATGGTTTTTATTTTTCAATTTGTTAATGTGGTGTATTACACTGATTGATTTGTGGATACTGAAGAATCCTTGCATCCCTGGGATAAAGCCCACTTGGTCATGGTGTATGATCTTTTTAATGTGTTGTTGGATTCTGATTGCTAGAATTTTGGTAAGGATTTTTGCATCTATGTTCATCAGTGATATTGGCCTGTAGTTTTCTTTTTTTGTGGGATCTTTGTCAGGTTTTGGTATTAGGGTGATGGTGGCCTCATAGAATGAGTTTGGAAGTTTACCTTCCTCTGCAATTTTCTGGAAGAGTTTGAGCAGGATAGGTGTTAGCTCTTCTCTAAATTTTTGGTAGAATTCAGCTGTGAAGCCGTCTGGACCGGGGCTTTTGTTTGCTGGAAGATTTTTGATTACAGTTTCAATTTCCGTGCTTGTGATGGGTCTGTTAAGATTTTCTATTTCTTCCTGGTCTAATGTTGTTTTTTAAAAACTGGAGTGTCTATCCTTTCTCCTGGATATACACTGGTGAACAAAAGCCACAAGAAACCACAAAATCACTGTGGAGTATCTTTTGGGGACAATATCACTTTAAACTGTGATGATTGTGAAAGATAATATTTTAATACTACAATATATAATACTGTAGGGAGTACATAATTCTATGGATTTTAAGATTAAACAAAAAACTTGAAAGAAATATCATTCTTGAGATTAATCCAAACATCCTGAACAATATATATTAACATATATCATGCTGCTGCTACTGCTGTTAAGTCGCTTCAGTCATGTCTGACTCTGTGCAACCCCATAGACAGCAGCCCACCAGGCTCCCCTGTCCCTGGGATTCTCCAGGCAAGAACACTGGAGCGGGTTGCCATTTCCTTCTCCAATGCATGAAAGTGAAAGTGAAGTTGCTCAGTCGTGCCCGACTCTAAGCGACCCCATGGACTGCAGCCTATCATACAAAAACATACATATACATGTATAAACAAATGTACACCCGTATATGCATATACATGTATGCATATATAAGAATATACATACATATAAACACAGATACATTATTTGAAACATTCTGTAAATTTTAAAATGAAATGAGAAAAAATGAAAAAAAGATCAAAAATCATTGAGCAGATATTTTGTTACTTAGTATGTTCTGTCTTGTGCTGTGCATTTTAAATACATTTTTTTAAAGTAATGATGACAACAAACTTGAAACTTAGTGGTAGGCAACATTTAGAAATGAGCCATGTGAGATTTAAGTACAGTAGGTTAAATAACATGCTCAAGAGCACATGGTAACTAATTATCAAGGCTTGATTTCAAATCTAATATCTATCTCAGACTGCAAAACAAATCCTGGACTATTTCCATCCACATTTTGGTGTTAGGACTCCTAATATCTTATTTACATTAACCACTGTCTAACCTTGTTTTCTCTTGCTATGCTACAATGCAAAAGAATTTTGGTAACTATCACTGATAGCACAGCTATAATATTTAACATTATCTTTTATCTGGGCTATGATATGCAGTATGAATGACTGCAATAAGCCCTTGGATTAAATGAGATATTTAAAACTTCTGAATTACATAAGGAAGGGAGAGATCCCAATGACTTGGTTTCACTTTTGTGTAAGAATGATATAAAGATCTCAGGTACAAAGTTTAAACAGAGTCAGATTTTTATTTTATCATATCTAAATAGAAACAACAATCCTACTCATGGCACTAATACAGTGATTCCACTGTTGCCCAGAACAAAGGGAACTCCTCAAATATTGAAGATTTGAGAACAGCTAAATATATTAATTTATTTAACTTATATGCAGAGTACATCATGAGAAACGCTGGGCTGGAAGAAACACAAGCTGGAATTAAGATTGCCGGGAGAAATATCAATAACCTCAGATATGTGGATGACACCACCCTTATGGCAGAAAGTGAGGAGGAACTAAAAAGCCTCTTGATGAAAGTGAAAAAGGAGAGTGAAAAAGTTGGCTTCAAGCTCAACATTCAGAAAACGAAGATCATGGCATCTGGTCCCATCACTTCATGGGAAATAGATGGGGAAACAGCAGAAACAGTGTCAGACTTTATGTTTTGGGGCTCCAAAATCACTGCAGATGGTGATTGCAGCCATGAAATTAAAAGACGCTTACTCCTTGGAAGGAAGGTTATGACCAACCTAGATAGCATATTCAAAAGCAGAGACATTACTTTGCCAGCAAAGGTCCGTCTAGTCAAGGCTATGGTTTTCCCAGTGGTCATGTATGGATGTGAGAGTTGGACTATAAAGAAAGCTGAGCACCAAAGAATTGATGCTTTTGAACTGTGGTATTGGAGAAGATTCTTGAGAGTCCCTTGGACTGCAAGGAGATCCAACCAGTCCATCCTAAAGGAGATCAGTCCTGGGTGTTCATTGGAAGGAATGATGCTAAAGCTGAAACTCCAATACTTTTGCCACCTCATGCGAAGAGTTGACTAATTGGAAAAGACTCTGATGCTGGGAGGGATTGGGGGCAGGAGGAGAAGGGGACGACAGAGGATGAGATGGCTGGATGGCATCACCGACTCAATGGACATGAGTTTGAGTGAACTCTGGGAGTTGGTGATGGACAGGGAAGCCTGGCGTGCTGTAATTCATGGGGTCGCAAAGAGCTGGACATGACTGAGCGACTGAACTGAACTGAAGTATATTAAGTACAAAACAGTAGAAATCCTGAGTGTGGGTATCTAGAAGGCAAGGCAGTTTATGCTGATGGGTAAAATGTCTGTCTATGTTTCCTTTCTCATCATTTCAACCTCTCCCCTCCCCCTCCCTGCCTTTGAAAGCAAATGCATAGCCTAACATCCTCAATAACTTCCTGGGTGAACAAGTTTGGGAGCTATTCTGCAGCAATCATCTATAAGCTAATAAATGTCAAAGGACAGAGATTATATAAAAAATAAGGTCAATTGGCAACAAAAATCATCTACACTGATAAGAAATTTCTCCTTCAGATAATTCAATACTTTAAAAAAAAACAACAACCCCTTTCACCTTGGCAGCTTTCCTGCAAATAAACACAAGCCATAACACAGAACTCATGCTTTGATAACCTTGATCTCTTGAGTCCACTGTCATTTCAAGTTCTGGGTCTATCAAGATGTATTTATTTTCCCTGAAGCTTTCAATAAAGCACAAGGAAGTCTTAGAAGATATAACAGCTCTGAAAGACCTCTAAGTTATATTGCAAAACTACATGAAGTTTTCATAATGATCCCTGTGTACAGCTGACCAGTATGTAAAAGGCCCTAGGGATAGCTGACAAATATCTTACGGGTTTAATAGGGAAGGGAGAACTCTTGAGGTTTTTATTTCCTTAGTGTACACATATCCTGGGGCCAAATGAATATCTTTATTAGAGGCCATTTCTCAAAAAAGAGATAATGATCACAAGGGAAAAAATAAAACCTACATATTATGAAATATTTCTAGTATATGTTCGATTTTAATTAGAGGCATTTTTGGGTATGCCAGGCAGTTTATTGAACCATTTCACATAAATATATCACATGCATATATATCTTCAGATAGAATTGTTAAAGTTATTTTAATCCTTACTATTGACCATCTGTACTTGAAATATTATTGAACTGTGATTCAGGAAAACTGTTAATTCTAGTATTCAGTTTATCAGGCATATCGTTTCTTGCTATAGCATCACAGTTTCTTAAAACTATATACATGATTACAAATTTATTTATTTTGAAAGCTCTTAAAGAGTCAGACATGACTGACCAACTGAACTGAACTGATTTTGAAAGATTTTTAAAAGATGAAAGATATATATTAAAACAATTAAAAGAACTATGCAAAAACAATGTGGCATTGATATTATTGTTATATAGTACTTTTCTTTCTGGAATATATTTATTGGTGATGTATAAATAAAAATGATATGATAATATATAATAGATAAAATATGATACAGATAAACATAAATTAATAGATAATATATCCTTTATCTTGGAATAATACTGGCAGAGGTTACTCAGAGTTTAAAATAGATAAAACAGCTAAAATATATGCATCAAGCCCATTTTTACCAGGTATGGTAATGCATACCATTTTTGAAAGATGCTTTTGTTTAAGAAAACATCATAAAATAGTATTTTCTATCAAATATTATTCTTGCTTCATAAAAATGAAAGATATAAGTTGTACAATATCTTAATATATAAAATCCTTAAACGGTTTTTAGTGGCTGAATTTGCTGTTATCATAAAACACAAACGTGCAGTAAAATATGCTATGAAAACAAATTCAACTTGAAAATACAAAAGCACAGTAAGATTTATTTATATTTGTTTCCCATAAGATTAAATTAATTTTATTACCTGAAAATATGCTCCAAAAGTTTTTTACTCTTTAAGAACCAACAGGGACTTCCTTGGTGGTGAAGTCCAGTGGTTAAGTGTTGGAGATATGAATGAATTACACTTTTGCATTTGGCTGATGCTGTGTTCCCATTGCAGGGCTGCTGCTGCTGCTGCTAAGTTGCTTCAGTTGTGTCTGACTCTGCGTGACCCCATAGATGGCAGCCCACCAGGCTCCGCCATCCCTGGGATTCTCCAGGCAAGAACACTGGAGTGGGTTGCCATTTCCTTCTCCAATGCATGAAAGTGAAAAGGGAAAGTGAAGTCACTCAGTCATGTCCAACTCCTAACCACCCCATGGACTGCAGCCTTCAAGGCTCCTCCGTCCATGGGATTCTCCAGGCAAGAACACTGTAGTGGGCTGCCATTTCCTTCTCCAATGCATGAAAGTGAAAAGTGAAAGGGAAGTCGCTCAGTCATGTCTGACTCTTCGCTACCCCATGGACTGCAGCCCACCAGGCTCCTCCGCCCATGGGATTTTCCAGGCAAGAGTACTGGAGTGGGGTGCCATTGCCTTCTCCGAATACACCATTAACAGATATTATTAGTATATCATCTAAACCTCAGAAATATGAGGATTATAAATATGTAAATGAATTCCAGGAAATTCAGTTTGAATCTGAAGTCAGAACCAATAATTAAAATAACTTCATAAGTTAAATATGTGTCAAATAGGAATATTCTGATTTTCAAAAAATCTCGATAGTTTAATAGATTACAAAAGAGGAGAAAAATATTGGCTCCCAAGCAAAGCCTTTAGAAATGAGTGTACAGTCAAGACTTTTTAATTGCAAAAAATTTCAATCTCTCATTTAAACTTTCCATTGTGAAACCAGCCAAAAGAAAATTTCAGAGAAAGTTTGCAATTAATTATATTTAGAGGTTTAAACAACTAGAGAAAATGGCTTATCTATTTTTAATGGTAATTTGCCCCAGACTGGTATATAAAATAAAGAACTCCTCCAAAAACCCATGGCCACTGCTTGTTCCTCTTACTAAAGAATGAATGGAGCATCTGGCACTAGCCTCTGAGAAAATGTTATTTACTGTCAGAAAAAAAAAAAAAAGGTGTTACAAAACAATAAGAATAAGGAAACCAGACTGAAGAGTCGGGGACACATGATCACACAGCAGACTCAAAGGACAAAGAGATGTAGATTGTCCTGTGGAAGAAAAAGAAAAATTTCCCCCAAATATTGTCTTTTTAATTGAAAAATGATAGAAATTAAAGTGTTAATCTGTTACATTTATGTTCCTTTCTGGAAGATGTTATACTAGTCTATTTCACCGATTTGATTCATTTTAACACCTTTAACCTCATTCCACTTTGTCTTCCAGCTCCATTAGATACTATTTCTTATCCAATTCTTATCAAGTAATTTGTAAAAAATAATCTACTACAAAAAGCATATCATCATTTTAAAAAGTTCATAAGAAACAGACAATATTGAATTTAAAATATACACAATAGCATGACAAGGTATGAAGTTTGTGCAAACACCAAATTGAAACATGAGCTGGTAATGCAGCTATGACACTGTTAAAATTTCAGATACATTAACTCAGGATTACTCAAGGAGAATAGTACCTTCTTAGCTAGAAAAACAAGAATGTATAATACACAAATAGTAAAAGTCTGCGAATATACAAAAAGAATCTTTAAGCTCCAACTGGCCACTGGAAACAATCTTGAAATTCAATTATTAAAATTACATTTGAATACTCACATGTGTTAACAGTACTTTTCTCTGGGGTGAAATTATTGGGAATTCTAATTTTCTACATTATTTTTATAGATAAAAATAATCATTAAAATTTAAAATATATATTTGAACTAGACAATACATACTGGGCTTCCCTGCTCAATAGGGAAAACTAGGAATATGGTCTGAAACGGATAGTGAAAAACAGTAACAAATCTACTTTGTTAATGTGCTTAGTCACTCAGACGTGTCTGACTCTTTGAGACCCCCTGGACTCCTGTAGCCTGCCAGGCTCCTCTGTCCATGGGATTTTCCTGGCAAGAACGCTGGAGTGGATTGCCATTTCCTCCATTTTAGGAGATTGCAAAGACTTCACCATCTCCTTGTGGCAGTAAATCTATTGCGCTGGATTTTCCAGGCTGCTTAGAAACTGCTTCTTGGAATTTCCTCCTCATTCTGATTCCTGGGTCTCTTGAAGTTTGACTACACTTAAATAGTCCATCTTCCTTTTTAACTTGTCAATTTAATCAACACTTTTATATTGTTTTACTTCCAATAAATGCCTGTGTTTGTGTATCACATGAACATGGCTAAGGGCACAAGTTATAGGGGCCGTTTTCCACTGAGGTTGGCTTCAGAATGAGGGGGAAGGAAGGATTCCCTCCTCCCCCAGAAGAGGGATTTCTGTGTTCCACTAATGACTCTGGGCTCATATTGGAATATAGGAAACAAGGTAATATTTAAGTTAATCAAGTTTTGATCATCTCTATTTTAATAAAAAATTTAGTTTCAAGGTCACCCTATTTGAGATCAAATCTTTTAAATAATTTTAAAGTTTAAATATTCAAATTAATTAATTCTTTTGTCAATAATCTTCATAAAGTCATAACAATTCTCTTATGGTTCTTATTTATATTCGTCTTTGAAATCAATTATGTTATTTGTAATTAATATAAAATTATTAGTGGAAATTAATCCTTTTAGTAAGAGGCAAGTCAGTATATTAAATTCAGGTTTTGCTCACTACCACTTTGCAAAGTATACGTTGCAAATAGCCTGAGACATGGCAAGTTACCTACACATCAAGTGTGATAAATCCAGGACCCACGCCCAGATCTGTTTGAATCCTAAAGCTCACGCCTATTTTCATAGCTCTATACTGCAAAAACAAGTAGAAGTTTCAAAGGTATGAAAGAGTAAGGTGAATATTTTGCCCTAGAAACACATACTCTTGTGATATAAACTATAGTGGGGGGGAAAAAACTATAAAACTCTAAGCATATTTATGCAAATGTCTTAAAATTAATCCAAGCAACACTATTGTTTATTGCATGGCATGTCTTTGTAGAATACTTATGAAAAGAGAAGACAGATCCTTGCTTATTTGTAATGGTCATATTTTCCAGCTTCAATATTTAGCATTAGAAACTTGTTTTATTGGCTTTATTTTGCAGTACTGTATCATTCTTCATGACATCCAGAATGAATAATTAAACAGGTAACTGTGAAACACTACAGAAATTAATTTTAAGAGGACAAATGGGATCAGGGAACACAGCATACACTGCATTTTACTGAAAACACCTTCAGCCATTACACTAAATAATCCATGTCACATCCTCTGGTAATTTCCAGGGTGATTTCCTTTTGCCAGGATGAATTATTTCTGCCACTACTTGGAGTACAACATACTAGGGATATGCATTAATAGTGAGTTTACTTTTTCAAAACAGAAGGGGAACAGTTTAAAATTGTAGAGAAATTCCCCCAAATGCTGGCATCTTGCCATGACACTTATTCTGAATAGTAGTAGAGAGAGTGGGGATCAGCTTCTGGCTCCCATAGGCATCGCTGGTGATGGCTTTCAACTGCCGCAGAGCAGAAGCACAGACAGTAGAGGAGACATGGCAGGTGATGGGGGAGGCGAGAACAACAGATGGGTCACCTGAGTGGATACCATGGGAGAAATAACACTGCGTGTGCTCTGAACCAGCTGCTTTTCCTTGATAGGACTAGAAAGACAACCTTTCCCAGGACACCTTACATCCGGATGGGACCTCATCACTGACTTCTGGGATTGAATGTGGATGAAAGTCATAAAGTTTTGGTGGGCCTGGCCACAAAATGGCCAAAGTGAACCTCTATTTTCCACTGTCTTTCTCACCTCCCACTCACCACCCACCTGGATTGAACAGCTGGAAGGAAGGGACTCCAAGATGGCAGTGGAGACACAAGATGCAAGGACCCCAGAATTCTGAGCTCTATATTAGTAAAGAGCCACCAAGCAGAGCTGCCTGACTGTGAACATTCACATCAGACTTTTCATGAGCAAGACATAAGCATTCACAGAGATTTGGAGGGTGCTTACTCCAACCCATAGTTGATCCTGTCAAACCACAACTCTCCGGGACCTTTTTTCTAAGATTGCTGAACCTCATGAAAGTCACACTTAATGTGCCACATTCTTCTTCAAATTCCTTAAGAAATAAAGGCAACAAAGAGGCAGCATGCTTCCACACCCAGAAAGTCATATTAAGAACAGAAAAGGAGTCTCATGCTTCCATTGATGGCCAAGGTGCTAACATGTATACTTAAAAAGTGAATTTCTGGACCATTTTGGGATTTCCGGCCCTAATTCCACCAAAGTAGTGGCAAAAATAAGCCCAAACACCATCAGAAGGCATCCTGAAATGTAAGAACTGAATCAGAAAAAAAAAAAAAAACAACCCTATCTGGCCTCAGAAATACAATGAAATGTTGCCAGGGAACACCTCTTACTAGGCTATTTATTGCTTCTTTTCTGACCCTTGCATGCTAGTACACGCTTAGTCACTCAATCATGTCCAACTTTTTGTGACCCATGGACTGTAGTCTGCCAGGCTCCTCTGTCCATGGGATTTTCCAGGCAAGAATATTGGAATGGGTTGCCATTTCCTACTCCAGGGGACCTTTCAGACCCAGGGATTGAACCCACTTTTCTTGTGTCTCCTACATTGGCAGGAGGATTCTTTACCACTGTGCCACGTGGGAAGCCCCTTTCTGACCCTTGTGCACTTGCTATTCGCACTTCCTGCACACACATGATGTCCAGCAACACAGAGCTAGCTCTTTGCATATACGTCCCCAAGAAGCTCTGGAACATTTTTTTTCCCCTTTGGTAAGATTGTTTGATCCTTGTAGTAAGGATTGACAACTTTCTTTAGTTGGTTCCTTAAATCTGTTTTTCTGCTCAATTTTCTCTGTTCTGTTGTTCACTGCAATTCATAGGTTCATGGTCACGATTATGGATGATATCTCACTTTTATCTAAGGACCATTACACCTGATCCACCTTTTCCTCTAACCCTGCATTTAATGTACCAGGTTTGAGGTAATGGATGGGAGTGGGGGACGTTCTTCATGGGGAAAGAATAATCATGGTATTTGTCGACCTTGCAACATACCATCCTCCTGATGTACACAAAGTCATCTATCTCTTTATCCCAATCACAACCACTGTTCATACAAACCAAGCTCCTACAGATCTGGTCCTACTGAAAAACTATAAACATTGCATGACTACCATGTACTGAGCACCTCTTGTGTTTCAGGGCTGACTTTTGGCTTTGGCAGAATCAGGATGAGTTATGCTTTGAATTATACAATGTATAAAGGAAAGAAAATTTATTGAGCATTTTAAATCTTACAAAAACTCTGAGAATTATTATTCCCAAATTACAGATGATAAAATTGAGATTCAAAGAGTCTAATCAACATAATCCTGGTGGCTCTGACAGTCAAGAATCTGCCTGCAATGCAGGAGACCCAGGTTCAATCTCTGGGTCAGGAAGATTCCCTGGAGAAGGGAATGGCTACCCATTCCAGTATTTTTGCCTGGAGAATTCCACAGACAGAGGAATCTGGTGGGCTGAAGTCCATGGGGTCACAAGGAGTCAGACACTACTGAGCAATACACACACACACACACACACACACACACACAAGCAACATAAATGGGTTTGTACAGCTACTAAATGAGAACAGTAAGGGTTCAACAGTACAAGAAATGTTGGTATGATCACAAAGTTTCTCACCTAGGCAAACAAATAAGGCAGGGCCATGACTTTCTTAGTTTCTTCCATTTAAACCTTATGCTTTAGAAGCATTTTTTTTTTTAAATTATAACAAGCTATAGTGTTGTTGATCCCCAATATCTCAAAAAATCAATCAATACTTTTAATGTCCACAATATTCCCAGTAACCAAGTAATGTAACTTTTATTATCTTCAAATATATCTGTACAAAAAATGTATAATCCAATAGAGAAAAATATTTCTGTATCTTGCAAATATTCTGTAAATTCTATCTTAGAATTTACATTACCTAGAGTTAATTTAGCATTTTTTCAACAAAGCAACTTTTGAAAAAAACAAAATATATCTCATTTATTAAAAAAGTTTTTTATTCTATCATTTATTTTTTTTTCTTTTTGCATTTTTTAAATTTTATTTTATTTTTAAACTTTACAATATTGTATTGGTTTTGAGAGGTAAATATAGACTTCAAAAAACTTTAAAAGTGAATTGAGTCATTTAGGATTAGAAAATTATGAAATTTTTTTAAATGAAGTTAAAAAATATGAAGATACAAGAGGAGGTATCCTTGCCATAGCTAGGGAGCATAATGAATTTCTGATAAGACTGTGAGGAATAAAAGATAATGATTTATTTGAAAGATTTTGAATGTCTATTTTCCCAGGATTAGGGAAAACATATGAAACTATTCCTCAAAGATTTAGTCTTGTGCTACTTAGTAATTACCATTTTATGAAGGTTAATTAAATAGTATCAATATTAGAATTTGTATTTTTCAAATCTTCGCCCCACCTCCCAGTTAAAGTGCTTTTATGTATGTCAGAATGTGTGTTTGTGTTCTAGAAGTTGTGTGCATGAATGCATATGCCTTTCTCCCTAAAGGTGATTTACTGCATATTTATGTGGAGGGATTTTCTATTTCTATTACATTTTCCTAAATAAAATGGCAAAAAGGAATTTCACAGAAAATGTGATAAATCAGTGACATATTTACCTTTATTTTAAAGTGTCATGACACAGAGTAAGCAGCTTCAGAATTTCTATTTAAAAAAAAAAAAGATGTTTTTGAGTAAAAACCTTTTAAGAGAAGCCTCCATTCATGATATATAAATATTCCTACTAAAGCATATTTGATATTTTGCTTTAAATTTTTTTTGTAAAAAAAGTCTCCCATAAATAGAAGCAATAATGCATGTTAGCCAGCCACAGCACTTAAATCATCTTTTATCTGAGCTGATGGTAGGGATGCTAAGAGGATTCTATTCCAAAGCACAATGGATCTCAAACATCACATAAATCTCTGGCTACATGAACCCAAAGGAAAGGCCCCTCATGAGCATTTCCTCCACACTACAGTGGTTTTTCACAAATAAATAGGCATTCTTAAGCTTAATATTTGATGGCAGGCCCTATTTGGTGTCAAAATTTTCAACTATTTCATAACAATCCCTGGAAATCCAGCTGTAATTATGCAGCCAGGACTCCACTTTCTTCTCTAGGGTACACTCACAAAGCAAAGGGAAGAGGTAAGTTGATGGGAAAGCACTTTACACAGTTATTTCCTTTACTATATCCTCAATCTGGTGACAGAGGTCATCTGTCTTCAGAATTGCCATCACCATCCTTTTCTGGACGTTCCTAATCCTTGTACTGGACTGCAGCAATCTCTTCTGTGAGAGCCAGCTTTGAGGACCCACTGGTGCAGAACAGAGACCACGAAAGCCATTTGAAACAGGAGAGAACCATGCCATGCCCTGTGAGCTGCACCAGTTACATATTTGTTTCCAAATGAAGTCAAGTTGATGTGTTTGAAAAGACCCTAACACTGGTTTCCCTAGAAATTGGCCATCTCTCTGCAGCTCAGCTGGTGTACTGCTGCTAACAGTTCCTGCATTTTTATTTTAGGACATGAAGGAGCAGTGGGCCTGAACTGTGATTTCTCACCTGTTTCAATCCAAATATTATTTTGGACTAGTTCATGATCTTTTATATGAAAAACATGCTCCTTCCACATTGGTTAATATGGCAGTGAAGTAAAATACACCATTATTACAATTTTATGACTCTAATTAGTTTGAATGTTCAAATGAAGTTGTTATAAACCATGCTATCACACTGCAGTAAATGATATTGTGTGTATGCATCAAATCACTGTTTCCTGAACTGTACAGAGATGAGCATGAGCTTACTGTGTGGATGCTTACATCAAGAAAGCAGAGGCTTGGTAAGCAATCCTACACATCAAAAAGAGCTAAAATTCTTTTCAGAATTAATTTACTCAGTAGGAACATAAGAAAGTAATGCAAAATGAAATATATGTCTCGCCTCCTTCAGAATAGCTATTAATTTCCATCTAGTGTTTCTTATCAATTTTTTTTAAGATCTTGATTACTGTATAATAAAATTGTAACATGTTTTTAAAAGAATGTATATTCTCAACCAAAAGAATAATTTTAAATGGGATCATTTTGTACATGTATAATAACCATCACCTCTGTTGTTATTCTAGAAGAAATTGTTACATAAAGAAGGCTTGGGTATTCTAACAAAGTTTGAATAAACATGATTCCAGAAATCATATACTATCAATTGAAATTTGAGCACCAACTGAGTTTGTCATCTCTTAAATGACATGAAGTAATCATAAATTGATGACCATTGTCACTCCAAGAAAAACAGTTCCTATATGGCTGCCTACTTTTTTAAGAGGATAAATAAGGACAGTAAGGACTTACTAATTTCTCATCCATACAAAGATAACTGAGAGTCTGGGTGGTCCCACTTTAGAGTGGTTCCACTGTATTACAGAACAACTTTTATTTAAAAAAAAAACAAAAACCACTGTGCCATATTGTAAATAGAGACACAAAGAAGAATTCCAGTTCCAATTAGGACAAAATCAGCCATTCTAGGCAATAAAACAACAGGAGGCATCACGATATTGATACCTGAGAAATACTGCCACTTGTTATCTAACCATATCGCTCACTCAAACATTACCCAGGAGAGTCAGAGCCAGTCTAAACATTTCAGAAACCATCCAGAGCCGTATGGCACACTATTCTTTCAGACCTCAGGAGTAAAAGTTAGCCAGAGCCTCCTGACATACTAAAATGATTTATTATCACAGGGCTGAACTAATGCTTTGTGCTTTACAACTCTCCTGGCAGGCAGGGGAGTGGCTGCGTTTATTACCTACAGTACATAATGCCCGCTGAAGAGCTCTGTATTATTCATAAGACTGCCTTTTTTGTGCCATCATAATGCTGATAAATTATAAAAAAATGCATATTTTATTTCAATTTATAACATATTGTTGTATACATATCAATACATCATGTTGCAGCAGGCAGAGTGGGCATTATTACTGACAGCTGTTGACATGCTTCAATAAAGCCCAAACAAAGGGGCTTCACCAATAATCTGAAGTCGCAACATGCATTCCAAATAAAAAGCCACTTCTTTCTCTCACAATATTTAGAGAGGATTTGCAGAAATGTCAGAGCTACATAAGGGAGAGACTTTGGCAAAAGCCCTGAGAAGTGTTTGTAATTTTCTACCCAGATTCACTAGGGTTGTAGGGGAAGTGTTCTTCTATGTTAAGCAGTAAGGCTTCCTTAGGAAATTCAGGTCCTAAATGAAAAAACAGAAAGTCTACTTTATGAAGATGAGTTCCTATCAGAATATGCTATTATTTTATTTGGTTTCCTTCTCTCTCTTTCCTTGCTTCAGATGGTGAGGTGCCTAATTCTTAAACACATTCTGAGGAAATTTTTAAAAAAGACTGAAGATTTTTCCAGTAATTCAGACTTCCTTAGCAGTTTTCAAGGTTTTTTTTTTTTTTTCTTCACATTGGTTAGACTTCTTAGCTAAATGGTATTTGGATCTTTGCAAACAAAGTTAGTAATTTCCTTTTTCACTCTATATATGAAGAAATAGCTTAAATGTAATGAATAAAAGCCAATTTGAAGGTGATTGATGCTTTTAATGAGGATATTACTTTTAGACATCAAGTATTCAATTGATAGAGTTTTGAGCTGAAAATAATCTTTGAGTTTATCAGTTTAACTAGTTCACTTTACAAATAAGAAATCTGAAATCATGTCACATCAGCTTCTCTGGGTGATGCCTTTAGAAGAGCTAAGACTACAACACAGGTTTGTCTCTTTCTAATTTAGTCTTTCTGTTATTCCATGTGGACTTACTAGAGTTTAAAATGCTATTTTATATATTATGGTATTAAGTTATTTAAATATTTGAATGCAATTATCTATTTCTACATATGACAACATCAAAACATGTTGTTTCCTTGAATCTTCTGCAGAGGCTAACTAGAATGAAGCTATAAAAGCTACATTGCTGTGCTAAGTTGCTTCAGTCATGTCTGCCTCTTTGTGACCCTACGGACTGTAGCCCGCCAGGCTCCTCTGTTCATGGGGTTTCTCTAAGCAAGAATATTGCAGTGAGTTGCCATGCCCTCCTCCAGGGGATCTTCCCAACCTGGGCATCAAATCTCTATCTCTTGTCTCATGCATTGGCAGGCTGGTTCTTTACCAGTAATGCCACCTGGGAAGCCCGAAGTTTACCTTAGACATGTTTTTATGTCTGAGTAAGAAACATCCCCTGGTGGCTCAGTGGTAAAGAATCCGCCTGCCAATGCAGGAGCCACAGGAGACACAGGTTCGATCCTTGGATCAGGAAGATCCCCTGGAGGAAGGCATGGCAACCCACTCCAGTATTCTTGCCTGGAGAATCCCCGTGGACAGAAGGGCCTAGAGGGCTATAGTCCTTAGGGTACAAAGAGTAGAATAGGACTGAAGTGACTTAGCGTTCACACAAGGAACATTAACTGATTGAAAAAGTGAAAACAAGGGACAACATTTCCAAACCTAGATAACATAAAGACCACAAAGAGCAGGTATAAAACACTAAATGATTTATCTAGAACAACATGCCATATATTTCAAAAAGTAAATCGTTATTGTTTTCTGTATACGAGGTATCTCATTATACGTCATCAGATTTTTTTACCCTAAAATCCTAAACTGGTACAGTGAAATTTGTGCACTCACAAGCTCCTCCACTGCCCTGTGGATCTTCTGCAAACAAGAGCAACACCTCAAAGACTTCCAGTGGACACCCAAACATTTACTCATGGACACATGTGTGCATCATTTGTGCCTCCAAAAACAGACAGCACCAGAAACTTATTTAAATAGAGCCTGCCTTCATTTAATGAAATGGGATTGTACAACAGCCACGATATGTTAACTACCTTACAGATCTTGGAATGTGTGCTCACTTTATCGTCAGACAGGTCAGAGATAAGCTGGGAAAGTTTTGGAAGAAAGAGAGTCTCTATGAGGGTTAGAGTGGGGCAAGGCAGTTTTCCCATGGCTGCTGAACTTTGCACGGAGCTCCCATCAAACAAAACATTACCTGTTAAGGAGAACTGGACCATCAGCAAGCTTGTTTAGTATCTACCTTAGACCCTAAGTCCGATTTCATATTGCTGTCTTCTGCCATATAGGATGCTAGCCCTGCATGGAGATAGAGGAAGGAAGTCTTCACATTAAAAAAAAATCTCTGTATGTGGTACTCTTTTATTAATCATTAAAACTCTTAATGATTTTTATTAAGAGTTTTAATGATTAATAGCCTCTCCTCAACACTCAGATTATCTTCAACTTTGTTTTGTTGTTTCAACAAATCTTTTTATTTCATCAAAAGCATTAGTGTTCGCATATCATGGCAATATGTTTGATTTCCACATTTTCAGTTTTAGAAATTCACCTTTCACACCAACTGGACCCAGGTTCAGTTATATTCTCACTTGAGGATATAGACTTAAGAAAAAAAAAAAAAAATTACCAGCTTTCTCTAGAGTAACCGAAATAGAAACTAATTAATTCAGTAATAGTTGCTCCTACCTATTACTGGGAATTAGGCCTTATCTTTAACCACCACAGCCATCATTTGTTACACAATGAAGACTGGCTGCTTTGCATTTAGGCTCATAAATTGTACCAAGGTTTTAGCTTTTTAGGTTCAATAACTACCTGTGTGTGTGTTAGCCACTCAGTCGTGTCTGACTTTTTGTGATCCCATGAGCTGTAGCCCACCAGGCCTCTCTGTCCATGGAATTCTCCAGACAAGAATACTGGGATGGATTGCCATTCCCTTCTCCATTAATAACTACCTACTTTGTTTGAATAAAATCAAAACTGGCTATACAATTATAATTTTGACAGTTTTATTTCTTTTTTATTGTTTGACTTGTCATTCTTAAATAATTTTGAGCTAAAGGAAACCTTAAAGTCCCTTCAGTTCAACATACTTATTTTGTAAACAAGATGACATGTCAAGAATGTTTGCTTTGCTTAAAGTTTGACTGGAAAAGTGGTTCTTAAAGTTTATCAACCCAATCACTTGAAACCACTGTGTACCTGAACCTTGCAGGAGACTTTGATTTCTCCCCTTTAAAATTCAGTGAACAAAAATCCAAGTGCATAATGCTATTTTCACATTGACTACCATATTTTTCACATCCTGGAAATCCTCCAAAGTTACTGATCAGATCAGATCAGATCAGTCACTCAGTTGTGTCCGACTCTTTGTGACCCCATGAATTGCAGCACGCCAGGCCTCCCTGTCCATCACCAACTCCTGGAGTTCACTGAGACTCATATCCATCGAATCAGTGATGCCATCCAGCCATCTCATCCTCTGTCATCCCCTTTTCCTCCTGCCCCCAATCCCTCCCAACATCAGAGTCTTTTCCAATGAGTCAACTCTTCCCATGAGGTGGCCAAAGTACTGGAGTTTCAGCTTTAGCATCATTCCTTCCAAAGAAATCCCAGGGCTGATCTCCTTCAGAATGGACTGGTTGGATCCCCTTGCAGTCCAAGGGACTCTCAAAAGTCTTCTCCAACACCACAGTTCAAAAGCATCAATTCTTTGGCGCTCAGCCTTCTTCACAGTCCAACTCTCACATCCATACATGACCACAGGAAAAACCATAGCCTTGACTAGACAGACATTTGTTGGCAAATTATGTCTCTGCTTTTGAATATGCTATCTAGGTTGGTCATAACTTTCCTTCCAAGGAGTAAGCATCTTTTAATTTCATGGCTGCAATCACCATCTGCAGTGATTTTGGAGCCCAGAAGAAGTCTGACACTGTTTCCACTGTTTCCCCATCTATTTCCCATGAAGTGATGGGACCGGATGCCATGATCTTCATTTTCTGAATGTTCAGCTTTAAGCCAATGTTTTCACTCTCCACTTTCACTTTCATCAAGAGGCTTTTGAGTTCCTCTTCACTTTCGGCCATAAGGGTGGTGTCATCTGCATATCTGAGGTTATTGATATTTGTCCTGGCAATCTTGATTCCAGCTTGTGTTTCTTCCAGTCCAGCGTTTCTCATGATGTACTCTATATAAGTTAAATAAACAGGGTGCCAATATACAGCCTTGACATACTCCTTTTCCTATTTGGAACCAGTCTGTTGTTCCATGTCCAATTCTAACTGTTGCTTCGTGACCTGCATACAAATTTCTCAAGATGCAGATCAGGTGGTCTGGTATTCCCATTTCTTTCAGAATTTTCCACAGTTTATTGTGATCCACACAGTCAGAGGCTTTGGCATAGTCAATAAAACAGAAATAGATGCTTTTCTGGAACTCTCTTGCTTTCTCCATGATCCAGAGGATGTTGGCAATGTGATCTCTGGTTCCTCTGCCTTTTCTAAAACCAGCTTGAACATCAGGAAGTTCACGGTTCACATATTGCTGAAGCCTGGCTTGGAGAATTTTGAGCATTACTTTACTAACGTGTGAGATGAGTGCAATTGTGCGGTAGTTTGAGCATTCTTTGGCATTGCCTTTCTTTGGGATTGGAATGAAAACTGACCTTTTCCAGTCCTGTGGCCACTGCTGAGTTTTCCAGATTTGCTGGCATATTGAGTGAAGCACTTTCACAGCATCATCTTTCAGGATTTGGAATAGCTCACCTGGAATTCCATCACCTCCACTAGCTTTGTTCATAGTGATGCTTTCTAAGGCCCACTTGACTTCACATTCCAGGATGTCTGGCTCTAGGTCAGTGATCACACCATCGTGATTATCTAGGTTGTGAAGATCTTTTTTGTACAGTTCTTCTGTGTATTGCCATCTCTTGTTAATATCTTCTGCTTCTGTTAGGTCCATACCATTTCTGTCCTTTATCGAGCCCTTCTTTCCATGAAATGTTCCTTTGGTATATCTGATTTTCTTGAAGAGCTCTCTAGTCTTTCCCATTCTGTTGTTTCCCTCTATTTCTTTGCATTGATCGCTGAAGAAGGCTTTCTTATCTCTTCTTGCTATTCTTTGGAACTCTGCATTCAGATGTTTATATCTTTCTTTTTCTCCTTTGCTTTTCGCTTCTCTTCTTTTCACAGCTATTTGTAAGGCCTCCCCAGACAACCATTTTGCTTTTTTGCATTTCTTTTCCATGGGGATGGTCTTGACCCCTGTCTCCTGTACAATGTCATGAACCTCATTCCATAGTTCATCAGGTACTCTATCAGATCTAGGCCCTTAAATGTATTTCTCAGTTCCACTGTATAATCATAAGGGATTTGATTTAGGCCATACCTGAATGGTCTAGTGGTTTTCCCTACTTTCTTCAGTTTAAGTCTGAATTTGGCAATAAGGAGTTCATGGTGTGAGCCACAGTCAGCTCCTGGTCTTGTTTTTGCTGACTGTATAGAGCTTCTCCATCTTTGGCTGCAAAGAATATAATCAATCTGATTTCGGTGTTGACCATCTGGTGATGTCCATGTATAGAGTCTTCTCTTGTGTTGTTGGAAGAGGGTGTTTGTTATGACCAGTGCATTTTCTTGGCAAAACTCTATTAGTCTTTGCCCTGCTTCATTCCGTATTCCAAGGCCAAATTTGCCTGTTACTCCAGGTGTTTCTTGACTCCTTACTTTTGCATTCCAGTCCCCTATAATGAAAAGGACATCTTTTTGCGTGTTAGTTCTAAAAGGTCTTGTAGGTCTTCATAGAACCGTTCAACTTCAGCTTCTTCAGCATTACTCGTTGGGGCATAGACTTGGATTACTGTGATATTGAATGGTTTTCCTTGGAAACGAACAGAGATCATTCTGTCGTTTTTGAGATTGCATCCAAGTACTGAATTTTGGACTCTTTTGTTGACCATGATGGCTATTCCATTTCCTCTGAGGGATTCCTGCCCGCAGTAGTAGATATAATGGTCATCTGAGTTAAATTCACCCATTCCAGTCCATATCAGTTTGCTGATTCCTAGAATGTTGACATTCACTCTTGCCATCTCTTGTTTGACCACTTCCAATTTGCCTTGATTTATGGATCTGACTGATAGGACAGGATATTTAAGTGGGACCTGTTTTCTCTCCATTTTTGACTGAAGGCCCAACAGCTGAGATAAGAAACTAGATCCCCATAACCTGAGTGAATGCCAGATCACCAGGAAGGACTTGCAAAAAATGATTTGCAACAACGAATTCAAGCCATAGTTTGAAGATATTTAAATATCAGAAGAGCCTAGAAATGGGATGGTCTAGAGAGAATTTAGGCACTGCAGTGCTTCCCACATTCATTCCCGTACTTCTAGCTGAGTGAAAGGAGTCTTAAGGGAATAACACTGGAGAAGGTTTAACTTTGAGTGAAGTAGAGAGTTCTGAATATTAAAAGACCGTTCTTGTAATTAGAAGTGCTGAAGCTGTGGGACTGCTTTGACATTTCCTGGAAATAACTGGCCCACCTAGCAGTTTTAGGACAGCAGAGGAAATATACTGCTTTCTATTGCACTCTATTGAGTTCTGCTCTTTCAATGTAATCGTTACACAAAGTAACCTTTTGTAAAGTCAATAAACCTGTTCATTTAACAGACTGCTAAGATTAACTAATGCCTGCATGTTAACTCATCTCAGCGATTAACCTTCTGCACAAAAGAAATTAAAGCCTCCTTGCATTTGGTGAAAAAGATCATATGGATAGAAAGATGACAACTTTTCACTGCATCTTGTGTCTATTTTTTTCTTCCATGGCTTTTGAATATCCCATAAAACTCAGTTTGGAAGATATATCCACTGATGGTCTTATTAAAGCCTCCACTCCATAAAGTCCTATTACCCCTACAGGTAACACATATATCAAAGGGTAAAAATGATTTTAACACTGAGTACAGCTAGGGGAAGGGAGGAAAAGAATCACCCAAGTGTCCATGCAAACACACTGAGTACCAAAGGGCTTGCTGACTTATGACCACAGCTTTTACTTCTAAGAGAGCCATTAGCATAATTGGCTTTCAGATCAGATGGAGGCCATTAGGCTTAAATTCTTTGCTGAGGACTAAAATGTCGAACTAATATCCCTTTTATTCTACATTACCTTTCACTTGCTCACATAAATTATCTTCTTTTCTCTTAGACATTAGAAAAATTCATCTTTATCTATATGGAACCTCTGTGTGTGAATCTTATTCATGGTCACTAATGTATCAAAGAGAAATTGATTTCTTACAACAAATGTCGCTTTCGCTACAGAGCAAAGAGCCGCAGAGTATCCCTGGTTGTTACAACCAGAGCCATTCCCCAACCTTATTTCAGCTGGAGTTTACACTTTCCTTCCAGCAGTACCTCCAGATTAGTGTTGCACAGCTGGAGATTGGTGATTAGTCCAGTTGTTCTAGTCTACTAAGTTGATTACAAACCCACCTGGACCAGGTGAGAAATCACCACAGTGAGCATAAGGTGAAAAAGAGACTGGGACGAGAAGGCTCGCCATCTGTTTGTGGACATCACACCCCTACTGTGAATAACCACCTGAGTCCATGGTGTTCAGCACCCCAGCTGCCTCTACTTCAGCGGGGAACTCACCTCCATAGTCCTCTGAGCTAACGCATCAGCCTCCACTCACACCCATTTCAGCAACAGCCCTGTATTTTGAGGCAATAAGGTTTTATATTTTGACATTACAAATCAACAAAAACTGTATGAAAACAAGCGAAGGACTCATTTGATGGGAAGCAGTTTTCAGTCCAAGTTCAGATGCTTGGTTACTCTGCCATCTGCTGGCCTACACATGGAATGTTTAAAATTCCTGTGCCTTCTCATCATAGGATTTTTCAGACTTTTTCATTGTTCAGTTGGACTTACGAAGTTGGCATTTTAAAAACTTCAAGTTAAAAGAAAATGCTTTATTCATTACTAGAAAAGAATATGTTTTTTAAAAATAAGTTTTCATTTCCAAATAGGCTTAGAGAAAAGTTGTAAATACAGTAGAAAGATACACCCACACCCAGGTTCTCTCTGGCACTAGGCTTGTGTTTCTCTCCCTTTTTACTTTACTGTTTACTCTCTTTTTACATTGTAACATTTTTTTTTCTTTTTTTTTCCCTCCAAGAACCAATTTCACCACTTTGAGATGAAGAATCATCCCCACTTTTAGGGCTATCGCACCTATTTTAGGCCTATCGCACCATTCACCCTCTTAATAACTATGAAAACACTGCTAGTCAATTAGATTTACCAACATAGAGATATTTAAATCTAGAACTTCCCCTATCTGTAACCTAATCTTTATCCAACTCTTAAACCCACTGTATTCTCCACGTTCCTTACTCTCACATCCCTCAGAATCGCTTTTATTCTTTATATCAAGCCTTACCTTTTCTGTAAATGATTTCCCGAGGGTCAATTGTACTTCATTTTTTGTTCAACAAAAGCCACTTTACACTGTGATCATTTTAGTCAGACATTTAAAAGGTCTCTTACATTTGTGATCCATCGTGTCTGAGTCTGAATCCTCTCTCCTTCACTTCCTGTATCTGAGTCTCTGGTTCTGTTTTTTTTGTTGTTGTTGTTTGCTTGTTTGTTTTTAAGGTCTACAATACACCTTTATACAATTCAGAGGAGAAAGTCTAGCATAGTCCCTAGCATGCACTGGGTGAGAAAGTGAACCAGAGGGAATCTACTTCCTGCCTCCCCCTGTGTCACCCCATGAGTATTCCTTTTTTAGGTTTATTGTTCAGTCTGCTACATAACTCATGCTGATGACTTGACCATTTAACAGGAAAGAACTGAATGCTTGGATTTCTGGTAATGAAAACTAAAAAATGTTGGAACTTACATCCCAGTGGAAAAATTCCAAATAAACTGATAAATATACAATATATCAAGTGGTAATAAGTACAATGAAGAAAATAAAGGAAGTGGAGACTTAGGGGAGAATGCTAATCTGTATATGGTAATCAGACAGATCCTATGGGAAAGGTGGACTTTTTTTTTTTTTTATCAAAGACTTCAATAAAATGAGGAGATGAGACACACAGTTCTCAGGGATAACTGTCAGTAAGCACATCACTCTCCCTCTCAGAGTTGCCTCAAAAATCTATATGATCCTGTGTCAATCAAGGCCTTCAAGCTTAGTCATGGATTCAAATGTTGAGTCTAAAGCACAGATTCATACAGCATCCAAGTTCTTTAGATATTCAGCTCTTCAGATTGATACCAACCCATTAATTAGCCGCTAGTTACAAAGCCAATTAACTATACATCACTCAATATTTTTCTGCCTATAATAACTCAGTGAGAGATTTTGCAAATATTTGGCTCACTTTAGAGTATTTTGTCTACCATATTTTCCTGGTGACCAATTAATCTAGTGATTTAATAAAAAGAGAAAGGAATTCATTTTTAGTAGTTTTCAGATATATATAGAGCTGTATGCCCCCAAAGGACAGAACTCAGGCCAGGAATTGTGGTTGCAGGGAGACAGTTTGGGAAGCATATAAGGAAGAATTTTCCAATGGAGTCATCTGAAGAAGCAGCCGACTGCCTGGAGAGGTCTGCGGTCCACCACTGACTCAGGTGCTTGAATGAATCAACAGGCAGAGATGATACGAATGTCACATAGACTTCAGGTGGTGGTTTAAAAAAGGATCTTTGTGTCCCTGAAAGACTGAGGTACTGTACAGTTGACCCTCAAACATCACGGGCTTGAACTATGCAGTGACACTTACATGAGAAATTTTTGTAATGGTTAATATTACAATACTGCATGACCCATGGTTAGATGAATCCATGGATGTGAGACCTCAGATCCAGAGGAAACGCAGATGCAGAAGGCTGACTGTACATTATACATATTTGACTGTGGACGGTGAGCATCTCTAAGTCTCAAATTGTTCAAAGGTCAGCTATAGTTGCTTCCAAAGAATTCTCTAACTCAGAACTTTGGTTAATTGAGAGCAATCTTTCTTTCTACTTTCAACTAGAAAATATTCACAAACACAGATACAAGCTCAACACTTAAAAGGCTGTCCATTTATAGATATCAAATCTATATATTTTAATTCAAATTGTACCTTGATGCCATGACAATTTAGTGTTTAATGGACTGATTATTTTAAATAATATTTGACATTAAGAAAGTTTCAAGTCACTAATTTTAACTACATAATACACAGAACAGTTATTATTAATATTAATAAAATATACTGCTGTTCTGTGAAAAATAAAACCAATTTTTTCTAAAGGAACATACCAGCTTTACCCTTACTCATTAGGATGACCTATTGACATGTGATTGCAATTTGTTCTACCACATATTGGTGATGTAGTTATCCCAGTTCAACATAAGAAAAAAAATAATGTACTCACTTAAAAGGTTATTTGAACTTAAATGCCATCTCACATAGAAAAAGGCAAGACCCCTTTTATGACACAGGAGGGGAAAATCAAAGTGAACTGTATTTATATGGCTGCTGACAAAGCTTGCCTTCATGGACTTATACTTTAGATCTAGATGCATTAAATAGTGATAAATGATAATGGCATGACATTAGGAAAAATTGCTGAACTTGTTCTTTGGCATCTGATGCAGTGAAGGTAAATTTAATGATAAATTAGATGCATTTGGTGGCTTTTACTACAATTATACATGTCTTAAAATCAACCAGAGTTTTTGTTGGCAGAACTGACAAAATATTTTATGAATTAAAATATAATTAATTTTTAATATTCAGTCTTTATTTACATTTATATTCATTCTTTATTTAAGATTCTCCAAAAACTCCTAAATTGACTACTTCTGGTTCAATAGACTTTTTCTCAAGTGAAATACCTCATATATTTGTTTCTGTATCACTTTTAGGATAATTTCTAAACTCTGAAGCTCCCTACTTATCATCCCTTATCATTTCCTCCATCTCTGCCTTGCACCCCATAGTTAATTTGGAGTCCAGGCTACTTGCTGTTTTCTATCAGGCCACATATTCATTCTTCTCTGTTTTGAATTCGCTATTTCTTCTTCTCATAATACACTTTCCTTCTGGATATGTCAGGGGAGTTGTATTTTCAGGGTTTAGTTATAGTGTCTTTTATTTTTAGTTGAAGGATAATTGCTTTATAATGCTGTATTAGTTTCTGCTTTACAACAACGGTGAATCAGCTATAAGTATACATATAACCCCTCCATCTTGAGCCTCCCTCCCATCCCCCACCCCCACCAAGCCCACTCCTCTTGATCATCACAGAGCTGAGCTGAGCTCCCTGTGCTGGTTGGATCATTGTTCCTCTTGTTAGCACTCTGTCTTAAGAATACTTCCATTACCATACTTATCAAACTGGACTGCAACTCATTTTCCTACATGAATATTTCCCCTTTTATATTAAGATACTATGAAAGCAGAAACTGAGTCTCTTTGATACCTTTATCTGCAGCACCTAACACATTGCCTCATCAAATATATATGTCTGCATGAATAAAATTAATCCAAAGGATACTCAGCACTTTAATTTTTTATGCCAATTATGATATAAATTTAACATGAAAAGACCACTTACTACTAAGCCAGATAAGTTTAAGCAAGACGCCAAGTGAAAGTTGCTCAGTCGTGTCTGACTCTTTGCTACCTTATGGACTGCCTATACAGTCCATAGAATTCTCCAGGCCAGAATACTGGAGTGGGTAGGTAGTCTTTCCCTTCTCCAGGGGATCTTCCCAACCCAGGGACTGAACCCAGGTCTACCACATTGCAGGTGGATTCTTTACCAGCTGAGCCATATGGGAAGCCCAAGAATACTGGAGAGGGTAGCCTATCTCTTCTCCAGGGGATCTTCCTGACCCAGGAATTGAACCAGGGTCTCCTGGATTTCAGGTGGATTTTTTACCAACTGAGCTATCAGGGAAGCCCAAGAAAGCAAAGCTTTTGGAAACCCTCAAGACTGTGGTTTTCATTGGCTGCAGAAGTAAATTTCCTCCTACATGCTTTGACTAGCAGGACTTTAATGTAACTTTTGGAAATTGAGATTAATCCTCAACAGCACCTATTTTGCTGTTTCCTCACATGTATAACAATTTAACTATTCTTCCCATGTCTACTCCAGAGGCTTTCAAGGGAAAATTTGACTGCCACAAAAGGAGAATGAAAATAAAGCATTTCCTAAGTAAAAATGTTATGATAAATGATGGAGACTTAATCCAAATACAGCAAATATTTAAAAATTTTCCATGGTGATGGAGTTTGTAAAAATTCAAACTGGTACATGTGCTTTAAAAGCACATCCAGTTTTTACCAGAAGAGTGGGTTACACTTTACTGAACATAGTAGTGTTTTCTTTCACCTTTTAAGGAGATGGGAATAATTGCAGGTATAGGTGTCCATTTGCTGAGGCAATTAGATCCATGGCCCTTTAAAACAGTGTTAAGTAGTTATAAAGATTTAATACTCATTTCATACAATGAACGGGCCATTATAGTTATGATGCTTTAAAATTAATATGTCATTCTGGTCACTCTTAGAATCAATACATAATGGTCTGTGAATTACAGTCTGCTACTTATAATATCTTATGTGAAGAGTCAGATCAGCAAGTTGCAATCAGATAAGAAATTTTAACAGTCAAAGAAAACAAAGTACCGTCACCAGATAATTTTAGGTCTGTTCATATATCATCAGCACTTTGGCTTTAAACAGGATTGTTTATTACAAATTTTGTGTTGCAAAAGTTAATATTGATAGAGAAATAAAAAGAAGAAAGTAATTAATGGAATGGATATTTAAAAGTTCATAATTTTTATTGTTTATATGAATTAAGACAGCAAGTTTGAATGTCTTCCTAGCACTGTCTTTCATACCACAAAATTATGGGCTCATTAAGTGATAGAGAAAAACACTGCTTTTTGGAGACTTTCTATGTAATAGAGGCTTATGCGGATATGGAAAATTTTAAAGATCATTTCGTGCTTATGCCATATTGAAATATAAAGATCTTTTATGAGATCTAAGCAATGAAAATAGACTAGGCAATGTGTTTTATTTACATATTTCAGATATTCCCTAATGATAATCACAAGGTTCTCTGAGGGGCATGTATTTGTTTTCAATGCATTTGTAATAAAATGAAGGGAAGCTTTGGCTAACTAACACGCTGTATTTTTAATAATTCTCTCTATCCACTTGCAAATGTGAATTGTCACCCCTGATTTATGTTCATTAATCAAAATGGCAAATGCATGTGGAGTGCAGAACCAGGGTCCAGGCTGTTGTCTGAAAATGTGATCTATCATCACTGATTGGCACTCTGAGCTAAACTATACAAGAATGTGGAAAAACAGATGCTTGATGGGAATAAGGGAAAGGAAGTTAAGACCAAGAGGCAAGCATTTTAATTGTCACGAGCAAAATATTTAAAACAGAATAGGCAGAAAAATCTGAGTCTGGGAAGAAGAGAAAACTTTATGCAAAACAAAAAGAAGACTGACATAAAAAAAGCTTATGTGAAAGATATCTTTTAATCAATGTCATGGATGCTTAAAAATGTTACTTACAGCTGTGATTTAATAAGGCCACGAAAATAGAACTTGACCCATATTTTTTGTACCCAAGGGAAAGTAGCTGAGTATAATGAGAATCAACTATTCATGAAAAAACAAACCTTGAAGATATTTAAGGTAGCCTGTCTTTCTTTGGTTGGGAATGGGGGAGTGGATGTATGTCATTTTAAAAGAAAATCTCTAAATGTAGTCACTCAAGAACAAATAACTAAGCAGGGTGACAATATACAACCTTGATGTACTCCTTTCCCGATTTGGAACCAGTCTGCTGTTTCATGTCCAGTTCTAACTGTTGCTTCTTGACCTGCATACAGATTTCTCAGGAAGCAGGTCAGGTGGTCTGGTATTCCCATCTCTTTTAAGAATTTTCCACATTTTGTTGTGATCTACATAGTCAAAGGCTTTGGCATAGTCAATAATGCAGAAGTAGATGTTTTTCTGGAACTCTTGTTTTTTTGATAACAGATGTTGGCAATTTGATCTCTGGTTCCTCTGCCTTTTCTAAATGCAGCTTGAACATCTGGAAGTTCATGGTTCACATACTGAGGAAACCTGGCTTGGAGAATTTTGAGCATTACTTTGCTAGCATGTGAGATGAGTGCAATTGTGCAGTAGTTTGAGCATTCTTTGGCATTGCCTTTCTTTGGGATTGGAATGAAAACTGACCTTTTCCAGTTCTGTGGCCACTGCTGAATTTTCCCAATTTGCTGGCATATTGAGTGCAGCACTTTCATAGCATCATCTTTTAGGATTTGAAATACCTCAACTGGAATTCCATCACTTCCATTAGCTTTGTTCATGGTGATGCTTCCTAAGGCCCACTTGACTTCATATTCCAGGATGTCTGGCTCTAGGTGAATGATCACATCATGGTGATTATCGGGTTGTAAAGATCTTTTTTGTACAGTTCTTCTGTGTATTCTTGCTACCTCTTCTTAATATTTTCTGCTTCTGTTAGGTCCATACCATTTCTGTCCTTTATGGAGCCATCTTTGCAGGCAATGTTCCCTTAGTATCACTAATGTTCTTGAAGAGTTCTCTAGTCTTACTGTTTTCCTCTATCTCTTTGCACTGACCACTTAGGAAGGCTTTCTTATCTTTTTGTGCTATTCTTCGGAACTCTACATTCAAACGGGTATATCTTTCCTTTTCTCCTTTGCCTTTCGAGTCTCTTCTTTTCTCAGCTATTTGTAAGGCCTCCTCAGACAACCATTTTGCCTTTTTGCATTTTTTTTCTTGGGGATGGTCTTGTTCACTGCCTCCTGTCCAATGTCATGAACCTCGGTCCATAGTTCTTCAGGAACTCTGTCTATCAGACCTAATTCCTTGAATTTATTTGTCACTTCCACTGTATAATCATAAGGAATTTGATTTAGGTCATACCTGAATGGTCTAGTGGTTTTCTCTACTTTCTTTAGTTTAAGTCTGAAATTGGCGATAAGGAGCTTATTATGGTTATCATGGTCAGCATGCTTATCATAGTTAAAACCTAGCGTTAACTGATGTTTTCTCCAAGGACAACCCCTGGGTATAGCAAGTCTTTAATATTACACCCTTAGTCTTTCTATCTTGTGCTTCATTTAAAGTTTGACCTTGCATCTTTCTTTGCAATCATCAGTTAACAACTGTCTGAGGGAAACAGCCATTAGATTCTAAAACAATTTCAACATGCTGCATATGAAGCCCTGAACTCTGGCACATGGTGATGCCACATGGAGGGACAGACACCAGCCTGACATGCTGCTTGTTTTGTTAATACTAAGGTTCCCAAACTAATGAAATATATTGGAAAATGCATTTTATAAAAAGTCTATTTTGAATAATTTGTTTAATTTGGATCAGAGATGTTTTCTCTCTCATTTTTTTCTTCTCTTGTGAAAAAGATTTTCATGAAACCAATCAGCTCTGTAATTGGGAATGCATCAGACACCGTGTAATGCACACTCTGGTAATAAAAGTTCTGCTGGAATCAATTATGTCGGGCTGCAAGAAGCTATCTGCTTCTTGTATGATGCATAACATCCGGCTTAAATAGTATCAACATTAATAAGCTGCTCTTAAGTTTCTATATAGCTTTCTCTGGGGAGAATTTGTTACTGTCAGTCAGCTGTCAAATGCTTATAGCATGATTAATGAATCATATTTAGATGATTGACAGTGAAAGTCTACTTTATAGAACATGTCAATCATTTTTATAGTAGCTCTCCATTTTCGTGGACACCAGCAATACTGTTCTTCGCTTTGGAACCATTATAGCCCCATCTCCATATGCTGTAGGCCACCTGCTACACAGAAATCTGGAGAAGATTTTATTCCATTTCTTTTTATGTCACTCTAGGCTAAACCCAAATATTCTTGTTTGCCCTCTCTAAGCTCAGGGCTAGGAGTTAGATGAAGCAGAAATCCACTTAAAGTGAAAAATTAATGACTGAGGGTTTCTGTACTGAACTGTATTATCCAATTGATAGTCTATAAGGCAGAGTATGAAGCGGAATGCCTTAGTTTCAATCATGTAGTTCCCCACATTTTTATTCTCAATGATTCATTTATCATGTTCCTCTTATGTGCATTCCTTCAATTTAACTTCGGTTTAAAAAAATAACCCAATCTCTTCAAATAAATGATAGTTTCATTAAAATATGAACTTTCTTAAACAGTGATTTTTGATTCCAAAATGCTTTATCTTGGTAAAGAATGATGTGTTTAACTAGAAGTCACAGTGTGTGATTTCCTGATGTATATGCTATCTTTACATTAATAAATCTACATTTACAATAAAGTTTAATAGACAGCTATTTTTCAGGGGAAAATGTTAAAGTTATTCAAACCTAGAAATAATTAAAGGCGACAAGTAATCAGAACAGAATAGGAAGTCAATCACTGGTAACTGATTATTTTTTCTTTTATTTTTATCCTTTAGAATCTGAATGGTTTGGCCAAGGAAATGATGAAGGAGGCAAAATGATGCTCTTTTGCTTCTTTTGCTATTTCACTGAATCCGGAGATACGTAAAAACAGTGCAACTATCTTATTGGCCATGAATGTGAAAAGACTACAAATTTTTAAGCAAGGTCTGGCCTCACTTAGCCACTGTTATGACTTTTGGAAATTGGCTTAACTCCCCCAAAGTCTCTTCATCTTTAAAGTCAATACAATACTACTTTGGCTCAAAGGTGTTTGGGGTTTTAAATAAAATATGTTAATACCTGACATGGTGCCTTGCACATGACTGTAGCTATTCTTTTTTTTTCCTATCTACCACAGAACAAATGCCACATAGCAGGAACATATGCATAGTATATATAATGTCACTTAGCAAATATATGTTAAATTTAACTTAACAAAGTAAGAGAAGTGGAGAGTAGACATCCCCAACTTCCCCCAGGTCACCATGACAACTGGCTACTTTGTAGAGGATTCTTTTTCTATGGTGAAAGGGATGACCAGAAGAACTTTCTTATCCATCTCTTTTCCTTCCCTTTGCCTCAACTCCAATTTTTATCAGTAGCACATAGAAAGGATGTTCTTAATTTGTGATTCACTGGGAAACCCTGGTTCCCTTTCCTCTTTATTCCATATCCTTACTTTGTCTTTCTTCTTTTTCTTCCTCCAATTACAAGAATGGCCTGAAGGTTTCAAATAACCCTGAAACGTGTCTGTTTCAATTGCCTTGAGAATCCCATGGACAGAAGAGCCTGGCGGGCTACAATCCATGGGGTCGCAAAGAGTCGGACATGACTGAGCGAGTAACACTTTCACTTTTTAGTTGGTAGGTAATGGCTGTCTAAAGATGGATTCTTATCAGTTTTGGTAGGAATGATCAATTAGCAATATCTGCTTTTGGCACAGGAAGGGGCAAATAAACTGTGTGTGTGCCAAGTACTTGTCATTTCTATGCAAATCCTGCTACAGCTATATTTCTGCTTCATTATATGCTGAAACGGAGAAGGCAATGGCAACCCACTCCAGTATTCTTGCCTGGAAAAATCTCATGGACAGAGGAGCCTGGTAGGCTGCAGTCCATGGGGTCGCGACGAGTCGGACCTTGCCTGGAGAATCCCAGGGACGGCAGAGCCTGGTGGGCTACTGTCTATGGGGTTGCACAGAGTCGTACACAACTGAAGCAACTTAGCAGCAGCAGCAGCATATGCTGAAAGTCAAAAGCAGTTTTTACATTATCTACATAAGATGACAACCAAAAGCTGGATAGCTTTGTCTCAGAGAGTTCATGGACCAGCATCAAATTATTTTTAATTAACAGCTTGTCTGGAACCTGAGCTGAAGAATTCCTTGAGCAAACGATGCTTTAATTCATGGAGATGTCAGGTTAGGTGTCTAAATGTATGGATGGACAGACTAACAATTCTGACAATACTGAATAAAAATTTTGTGACTGTATTGGAAAGAATACTTAGCTGTATGGCATTATATTAAAATCTATTCTTAAACTAACATACATTATTATTAAAATAAAACATCATTTATTAATGATACAAGATTTGAATATACTTCTTAAAACTATTTTTACTATTTTTGATTAAGGATCTTTTCTTTTCCAACAAATAAATAAGCACATTTCTGGATATTTATCCAGGAAGCACTGGTGAAAAGACCTGGCCAATCTAAGGTGACTGATGAACTGATCTACAAAACTGAAATGTCACAGGGACCACCCACTACCTACAATTCTATTCTCACCAGTATTGGTCTTTGCAAGATTCTTCTCTGACTCATAGCTTCCAAATATAAACATGTATGCCAATAAAATAATTTTAAATGGGACAATGCTGAATATTTGTCCTTTTCCTAAGATTGCTAAGAAGGCTGGAGAGAACTTTCTTCTCCTCGGATCTCAGGTTAGTAGCCTGATTGCTGTGGGTTCACCCAGCGAGGTGATTGAGGCATGCAGGTGTGAATGATTTCCTGGGCCTTGGACCATGCAGAGAACAAAGTCTCTTTCCCATTCAGGGACTTCTCCACTTAGGGCACAGAATGAATACTGGCATTGGGTAGAGTAAAACAGAAGCTGTGCAATTTGTCATTTTGAAATATCAAAATATCTATTTCCGAGATGGGCATCTCATCTAGGTCAAATAGTAGCCTCAGTTCTAGCTTCTTGCTTCACACTACCTCCCACTGCTCTCAGGACCTGTAATCTGCAATTAAAAATGTAAATTGCAACCTGGCCCATTATATCAACCTAGGTGGCCATGTGAAATGGGATTTTCAGTTGCATTTAATATCAGCAAAAAGGGAAAAAAAAGGAATTATCATATTTCTGGTATTTATGGCATATTATTTTGGTTTTCAATTTATGCTAATGGCAACCTTTATAATACATTATTTAAGTTTAAAAAGTGGTTCAATGAAGTAAACAGTACGAGAGGTACATGGATATGGCTAAAAGTTAGAGGGGCACTGGTCTATCCTAAGTCCCCATACAGTCTAATTGATTACTTAATTACCATCCCCTTCATCAAGTTCAGACAGTCACCAGTCTTTATACGAAAGGCTGTCGGTATCACTCAACTGCTCGCCATTGGCCCAGTCATCAGCTACCCCTATGATGAGAAGAATCCAGAACTGATTCATTACAGCCTTAGAAGAAAACAGAAGTTCTAATATAGTACTTTAATTAATCCTAGTGTTTTCTTCAAATGTTCCTTTTTTTTTTTTCCAGTGCAGCACAAATCAATAGGATTGAAGACAGGATTTGAGATAGGTCCCTGCTGCCTGCTGTGCTCTGTTGTTACACAGGACAGTTTTTTAACGTGAAACCCGATTCATGACACACTCATTCTTAACTATATTTCAATTAAGTAAAACAAAATTATGTTAAATTATATAGACTATTTGGTTACATTAGTTAAGATTTCGTTTTCAAACTTACAAATACAACTTGAGTTCATGACTAAGCAGAACTTTAAATTTTATTTATAAACCATATATGTAAAATATATGTTCTTTAATATAAACAATCAACCTTAAAAAGCCCATAATTATTTCATTATTCACATATATATGAATGTGTATATGTGTGTGTGTGTATATCCCTAAGTTTTAAAATAGAAAGTTTTTTATTCAATTTTAAGAAACACTTTATATTATGGGGAAAAATCTTTTAAAATAGAACTTGAGGACATTTACTGTGCTATTTATATCAAACACAAAGCACACACAGAAATACAAATTTAGAATAATATCACTTTAAACTCTAAATTAAAAAAAAAAAAAAGCTTTAAGTCATCTGAGGCTTTGTGTTTCAGACAGGTAAAATACTAATAAAGGAAGACTAAAACTAAGTAATTTATTTTGTTACTAAGAAGCCCATTTTCAAAACTGTCATGTGAGAGGCAAGGCAATTTTATCCTTTCATTAGTGCACTTTCTCAGCTTCAGAGTAATGTCATATCGCCCTCTAATGGGTTTTTTGAAACACTACAAACCACTATATAGTTAAAAAGAAATGGCACTAAGAATATATTTTATTGGTGATAAGTGAATTTCCAAGAGCTATAACCAATAGAAAGTTGCCTTAATTCCTGTTAGTATTAATTCATGATGGTTTAAAACCAATAAATATAGTTACCTTGTAAATTATACATGCTCAGTTTGAGGTTTACTTTTTAAGGTCATAATCACTTGATCTTTGAGATTATGGATTATGATTAGTCTTGCAAATAAAATCATTTAATTATTTTGTATCATATAAAAATTTAATGTATTCATTGTACCTACAGCTTGAATAATTATATATCCCTTCCCCTAAATTGGGATATTTGCAAGTATGTACATCTATAGTTCTGTATTTTTAAATAGTTCTGAGAATTCAAAGGATTGGGATGCTATGCCAAAGGTCTGGGTTTTATAGAGGCAGTAAGCTTCTTGGGCTATGCTTGACTTGCTATCAGGAGAAGCCTTTGATTACACGTGTAAAAGCATGTTTATGAATCAATTCAACTATTACCAGCACTAGGGGAATGGAAGTCTCCTTCATGTATTTTAAGATATGAGATTACATATGGTAAATATTTTATTGCATATTCAGCTAGCAGTTTAAAAATTTAATATAGGCACAAAAATTAGTATGATTGCTAATTCTTCTCCATCAGCTTTGCTTTTACCTAGTTGATGGACTTTATTTTCACTTTTTAACAGTGAATGTAAGATACAACTCAATAAAGATGATTGTATTAGTACATTAAGTTGACTGAATAATTACTTTATATGTCTCATTGATATTATGTATGTGTGCAAGCACACACACATATATATTCCTTTTTGTTTTTGGAGAGTCACTTATGGACATCAGTAATAATTTTGAGGAATAATTAAAGTGAATAAATTAGCCCTTTCCATGATTTTATTTATACAGTTTCACAATAACCATAGTCCCCTGTGGTCTATCATTGATAACATACAAAATGCTAAGTGTAAGTGTATATGTATGTATGTGTACATATAGAGCTTTTTTTCTCTTCAAAAGACAAAGAATTTTATTTCCTTTACCCAGTATTTGAACCATCTCCCTCTTGTTACTATTGATTAGAATCTTGTCTTTATCATTGTTTCACTCTCTAATTGCCTTACAAATCAACAGCTAATTCTATTTATGATTATTCATATTTTTCATATGGCTACTCCTTATATCAGCTTAATTTTATTCCTGTTTAAATATACATTTTAATGAGTCTTTTAGTATGTGTCCATGGACTTTTTTAATACTGCCTCAAAAATTAGGCTAACAGAGGCAACTCAACTGACTCATTAATCTTTAAGATATGTCTTTAATTCTAAAACCCCAGGCATCTTACCTTACCTTACTTTAGTGATCTACATTTACCTTCTGCCAGTTTAACCTAGAATCAATCTAAAATGTGGTTTAATTACTAAGATAATCTAACACATGCTGGGAATGCTATGTCTAAGGAGAGCCATGCATACATGATCAGTCGCTCAGTTGTGTCCGACTCTGTGACCCCTAGGACTGTAGCCCGCCAGGCTCCTCTGTTGGTAAAATTTTCCAGGTGAAAATAGCGGAGTGATTTGCCATTTTCTACTCCAGGAGATCTGCCCGACCCAGGGACTAAACCCAGGTCTCCAGTATTACAGGTGGATTCTTTACCATCTGAGCCACAAGGGAAGCCCCCAAGGAGTGTCATTTTACTCTAAATCAGGGATTATACATCCATAGCATGATGGATATATAATCAGGTGATTCCACCTGAGTTTCAAGCCCAAGCCATCTTTCAAAAATTGGGAGCGTTCCTTTCACAGGGTCTGGAGGAAGCCTGAAGGTCTGTGCAATGCTTTGAGCACTTGCTACCTATGTATTAGAGCTCAGTTCAGTTCAGTTCAGTCCTTCAATCATGTCCAACTCTTTGTGACCCCAAGGACTACAGCATGCCAAGCTTCCCTGTCCATCACCTACTCCCAGAGCTTGCTCAAGCTAATGGCCATCCAGTTGGTGATGCCATCCAACCATCTCATCCTCTGTCATGCCTTTCTCCTCCTGCTTTCAAACTTTCCTAGTATCAGGGTCTTTTCCAATGAGTCAGTTCTTCACATTAGGAAGCCAAAGTATTAGAGTTTCAGCTTCAGCATCAGTCCATCCAATGAATATTCAGGACTAATTTCCTTTATGATTGACTGGTTTGACCTCCTTGCAGTCCAAGGACTCTTAAGAATCTCCTCCAACACCACGGTTCAAAAGCAACAATTCTTTGGTGCTCAGCTTTCTTTATAGTTCAACTCTCACATCCATACATGACCAATGGAAAAACCCTAGCTTTGACTAAATAGACCTTTGCTGGCAAAGTAATGTCTCTGCTTTTTAATATGCTATCTAGGTGGGTCATAGCTTTTCTTCCAAGGAGCAAGCGTCTTTTAATTTCATGACTGCAGTCATCATCTGCAGTGATTTTGGAGCCCAAGAAAATAAAGTCTGTCACTGTTTCCATTGTTTCCCCATCTATTTGCCATGAAGTGATGGAACCAGATGCCACAATCTTCGTTTTCTGAATGTTGAGGTTTAAGCCAACTTTTTCACTCTCCTCTTTCACTTTCATCAAGAGGCTCTTTAGTTCCTCTTCATTTTCTGCCATAAGAGTAGTGTCATCTGCGTATCTGAGGTTATTGATATTTCTCCTGGCAATCTACTGAAGCTAGCATGAAAATTAATCTCTGTTATACCTGTTCTTAGTGCTTGTATTGTTTCCTTGTTTTACTTCATCTTAGAATACATAAAAAATAGCATTCTGTCTTTGAACAAGTTTCCCCTGTGTTTCTTCTGCCAGTGATCATTTCTATGGTTTTACTCAATGCTGGTTATTAAATCAACAGCAATTTCATTTTTTTCAGGGTCTGACACAGTCTTCAAAAACCATCTCAAAGGAAAGGTGTAGCTCCAATATGCTCTAGCTACCTATTCTTTTTTTTTTGTTTTCCAGCTTAATTGACATATTATTGACATTAACATAAAACTTTAAGGTACACAATGTGATTATTTGATACATGTATATATTGCAAAATGATTAACACAATTAAGTTAATTAACACTTCCATCCTTTCACATGAGTACCATTTTCATATGTGTGGTGATAACATTTAGGATCTACTCTGTTAACAACTTTCAAGTATATAATATCATGTTGCTAATCATTGTCACCATATTGTGCATTAGATCTTCAGAATTTATTCATCATATGGCTGGGATTTTGTAACTTCAGATTACTCTTCAGCACTTCTATCAATCTACTCTCCATTTCTATGAGTACTAGCCAGCACTTCTAAGATCATGATCATGTTGTTACATAAATATTATTATAAGAATTGTGCATGTTAGAATATATTGAAATTGGGTTCATTTTGTTTGTTTTTGTTCATCTCTCTCACTAACTTAAAAATTCCTACAGATCACAAGCCTTGTCTTACTCATTTTGTATATCCAGCCCATGGGTACTGCATTTCATACAGACACTCAATAGAATCTCCTTTAGACAGAACCAAATGTATACAAAGACATCAGACAAAGACCTTAAATGGCTTTGTGTACACACAGGTGACTGCTTATTTCAAGGCTCTGCATAGGACAGAGTGTGACTATGATCCTTAAGCAGCAGAGCTGGAATACCTTGTTATATCTTACAGTACTGTATCACCAGTGCCAATGGGAAACAGGAAGAGTCACAGAAATCCTAATGCTGGAGAGGATACTTAGGGACTCAGACCAAACATCTAGGAGGACTAAAGGAGTGCAAATGGAATCATGGGATGGGGCAATGGGAGGATGACAATGGGAAAAGAAACTGTAATCGCAGGATAATTACACAGATTTCAATGAGGAGCCATTAAGTCTATCTTCATCAATGAAATCAGTCCCTCCTTATCACTGTGCCCTACCACCCTTTCTCACCACATAATACTGCCCTCCCCATTCTCCATGCTTTCTGCCTTGAATCTGCTAATGCAAGTATGTGTATCTTTCTCACATTACACTTCACTATAAATTTTCAAGTTTCAAAGAACTCTTAAAACTCAACAATAAGAGAATGAACAACTCAAATAAAAACGGACAAGAAACCTGAACAGATATCTCAACCTGAGATGTCAAATAAGTACATGGAAATATATTTAATACCACATATTAGGGAATTGCAAATTAAAATGACAGTGAGACACCATAACACACTATTAGAATGGCCAAAACGCAAAAAGGATATGGAGCAACCGGAACTCTCACTTCTTGCTGTAGGGAATATAAAATGATACAGCCACTTGGAAGATGGTTTGATGGTTTTCTTAGAAAACGAAACATACTCTTACCAAATGATCCACCAATTTTACTTCTTCACATCTACCCAAAGTAGTTAAAAACCTGTGTGCACACAAAAACCTGCCCACAAATTTTTATAGCAATTTCATTCATAACTGGCAAACTTGAAGCAGCCAAGATGTCTTTGGGTAGATAAATAAACTATGGTATAATTAATAAACAATGGAATATTATTAAGTACTATAAGGAAATAGACTCTTAAGCAATGAAGAGACATGGAGGAAATTTAAATGCATATTACTAACTGAAAGAAGCCAATCTGAAAAGACCATACTGTATGATTCCAACTATGTGACATTTTGGAAAATGCAAAACTATGGAGACAGTAAAAGATCAGTGATTGCCAGGAGCTAAAGGAGAAACAAGGATAAATGGGCAAAGAACAGAGGATGTTTTAGGGCAATGAAAATTATTCTGTATAATACTACAATGCTGGTTATATGTCATTACACATTTGTCAAAACTCATAGACAGTACCATACCAAGAGTGAACTCAAATGTAAACTGTGAACTTTGGGTGATGATGTGTCAATGTAGGTTCATCAATTGAAGTAAATGTACCCTGTGGTCCAGGATGCTGATAGTGGGGGATGTTTGGGAGGGAGAGACAGAGAGGAGTGTAATGGGAATGCTGTACTTCCTGCTCAATTTTGTTGTGAGTCTAAAACTGCTCTAAAAATGTTTTTATTTTTTAAAAAAAACACATATACAGAAAATGAAAAACCTCCCTTTATCAACTATTCAGTTACCCTGAGATACAATTCATACAAAAAGTCAAGATAAACAAGCTATTTCCTGTTACTTATTAGAATGATGAGATATTCTCTTGCATTTTCCAAAGGTTCATAGATTTTTAAATACTTAAATGAAATAACTTGTATGATAGCAGAATAAATATATAATGTATATAGTCCATGTCTTTATTTGCAAACAGGCACATAAAACTTTTTCAAAGTCACACTTATCTTTCATTATTATATCTTTAGAAGAATTATGTGTATTTGTTGCTGTTCAGTTGCTAAGTTGTGTATGATTCTTTGTGTCCCAATGGACTGCAGCGTACTGGGCTCCTCTGTCCTCCATTACCTCCTGAAGTTTGCTCAAACCTGTATTAAAAATGCTTAGTGACACCACCTGGTCAGGCAACCTTGAGGCTGTACCTTAACCTATCTTCACTTTACCTTCCCCATATGTAAATAGGCATGATAATACCTAAGCTTTATGAAGAAGGCAATGGCACCCCAGGCAGTCTTGCCTGGAAAATCCATGCAGGGAGGAGCCTGGTAGGCTACAGTCAGTGGGGTCGCTAAGAGTTGGACACGACTGAGTGACTTTACTTTCACCTTTTACTTTCATGCGTTGGAGAAGGAAATGGCAATGCACTCCAGTGTTCTTGCCTAGAGAATCCCAGGGACTGGGAAGCCTGGTGGGCTGCCGTCTATGGGGTCGCACAGAGTCGGACACGACTGAAACAACTTAGTAGCAGCAGCAGCAGAATGAAGAGTAGACATAATGTATCTGAAATGTTGGTGCTTGACCAAAAAAAAAAAGGATTATCAAAAAAGGCTTCCACTTATGAAATAAAAAGTCATAGGACAATCAAAAAAAAAATTTTTTTTCAAGTTTCCCCAAATTGAGATTTCAAAACAATAAGAAAGGAAATATAACTACTCTGACTGCTTTTGTAGAAGAATTGGATCTGCTTCCTTTAATTCCTAAATCTTGATTAGTCAAGTCTATGACGGTTGATGTAGCATAATTAATTTATCACAAGTCATTAGATTTCCAACAAACAATCCATGTGGAATGGGATTTGTCCATTTGCCCTTGGGTGTTTCTAAAGAAAACTCTGTTTCTTGCTAAGTACTGCAATTTACATTCTTCACAAGTGTATCAAATAGATTTTTTTCAAAAGTTAGTGATAAAAATACACATAAATTAGTGTGACGAATTCTGGGGAATTCCAGAACCCCTAGATATTAGGTACAACTCTAATGAGTCTACAGTAGAATTCTTTGTTCAAACTAGGATATGCCATGGAATTCATGAATCAACAAATAAACATAATGCATCTTTCTGGATCATCAGTTTTATTCAATAAAGACATACTGCTTTTGTAATTAAAAAGGAGATATACCATGGGGTTTAAGTTTTTTTTTAAAAAATAAAAGATCTTAAAAGTATCTTGACTGCAGGGTAAATTTACTTTGCAGCAAATTGGCAGAACCCTGGGGTTAGAGACTCATTATTTTCTGTCCTTACAGGTATTTCAAGTGGAAAAGTATAAGAAATATTAATGCTTTTCTGTGAGTGAAACAAAGGAAATGCAGACTACAGAAGATCAAAGTTATGAATTCAATTGTTCACAAAATCCAGTAAGATTCTCTGTGCTTACTTTAATATATATATGGGATCACCTTGCCTAGTCTCATAGTGATTAACAGGCCTTCAATAAATTTTTAATGGAATTAATATCATAACTATTCCTTCCTATTCATTGACAACATAGTAGATAGTAATTTTTAGTATCAAGGAATGTGCTTATTACCAATAATTGCATGAGCTAACAATGGCTACATATGGCTACTATAAAAAATGGAAACACATAAACTCACATGAACTTGTAAACAACTGAAGTCATAACTTGAATTCTGTATTTCCTTAAGGTTTGGGTTTTACCTCATTCAAACTTAAACTATGGAAATTCCACTCAATAGCACTAGCTTGTTCAATCAGAGACTACCCAGAGTATGACAATTATGGCCTTTGTTAAAAGGGAATCAAAACTAATTTTTTCACATAAATTATACCATAATAGATACACACACTTCCCCATCTCTGTTGTTATGTTGGGAATTGTACCAGATTTCTTCTAGAAAATAGGTTGTGTGGAATACACACCTCCAATATACAAGTCAAGACAAAACATGACAGGTAAATTTTTCTAAAAGTGGTATCAAGACTTAGCCAAAAAAGCTGTCTGAAAAATTTCACTTTCAAACTGCAAATTTGTTTTCCCTATTTTTGATAGAAAAATGAATGCTTTTCACTAATCAAATATGAAAATAATGCCCAAGATAAGTATCAGATATTCTAAATAAATCAGTTTACTAACAGTATTCTGACATAGGGTAGAAAATGACCTAAAGTGAATCTAAGCTGTTCCTTCAAGGTCAGTCTTTCTGAAACTTATCAGAAGTGCAGATGAAAAAGACAGACATAACTGACACTTTGATTTCTGTAGATCAACTTGCAAAGTAAATAGAATTTATAATCCTAGTAAGTGAAATACCTATTGATAAAGATATCAAAAAGGAGAGTGAAGACTATGCTGATTAGCTCAATAAAGTAGCCCACTAGACAAAATTAACTTGAAAAATATTATAATTTAATATTATAATTATGTTAATATTACAATTATTAATATTAAAATCATAATATTACTAGTATAATTAGCCTGGTGAATATATTCATTTTCTCAATGTTTATTTTTATCTTAAATTCTTAGTATAAATATTTTTAGAGTTGTCTCCATTGTGCCTTGAAGTCTTTGTCCACATATGTGGTTAGAGTCTATAAGAAAAGATCATCTGAGAACCAAAGTAGGAATCCAGCCCAGGTTTAACTTACTGTTTTAATTCTACTATCAAGAGTGGACTCAACATTCAGTCTAATTTTATGCAACACAAATAATTGTTTTTCAGTGTCAAATTCTCTTTTACTCTGTTCGTTTATGAAAAGGATAATAATACTATCTATCCCATACCTTGCTGTGAAAGTGCTGCACTCAATATGCCAGCAAATTTGGAAAACTCAGCAGTGGCCACAGGACTGGAAAAGGTCAGTTTTCATTCTAATCCCAAAGAAAGGCAATATCAAAGAATGCTCAAACTACCACACAATTGCACTCATCTCACACATTGTAAAGTAAGGCTTAAAATTCTCCAAGCCAGGCCTTCAGCAATACGTGAACCGTAAACTTCCAGATTTCAAGCTGGTTTTAGAAAAGGCAGAGGAACCAGAGATCAAATTGCCAACATCCACTGGATCATCGAAAAAGCAAGAGAGTTCCAGAAAAACATCTATTTCTGTTTTATTGACTATGCCAAAGCTTTTGACCGTGTGGATCACAATAAACTGTGGAAAATTCTTCAAGAGATAGGAATACCAGACCACCTGACTTGCCTCCTGAGAAATCTGTATGCACGTCAGGAAGCAACAGTTAGAACTGGACATGGAACAACAGACTGGTTCCAAATAGGAAAAGGAGTATGTCAAGGCTGTATATTGTCACCCTGCTTATTTAACTTATGTGCAGAATACATCATGAGAAACGCTGGGCTGGAGGAAGCACAAGGTGGAATCAAGATTGCTGGGTGAAATATCAGTAACCTCAGATATGCAGAAGACACCACCCTTATGGCAGAAAGTGAAGAAGAACTAAAGAGCCTCTTGATGAAAGTGAAAGAGGAGAGTGAAAAAGTTGGTTTAAAGCTTGACATTCAGAAAACTAAGATCATGGCATCTGGTCCCATCACTTCATGGGAAATAGATGGGGAAACAGTGGAGAGAGTGGCTGACTTTATTTTTCTGGACTCTAAAATCACTGCAGATGGTGACTGTAGCCATGAAATTAAAAGACGCTTACTCCTTGGAAGGAAAGTTATGACCAACCTAGATAGCATATTGAAAAGCAGAGACATTACTTTGCTAACAAAGGTCTGTCTAGTCAAGGCTATGATTTTTTCCAGTGATCATGTATGGATGTGAGAGGTGGACTGTAAAGAAAGCTGAACACTGAAGAATTGATGCTTTTGAACTGTAGTGCTGGAGAAGACTCTTGAGAGTTCCTTGGACTGCAAGGAGATCCAACCAGTCCATCCTAAATGAGATCAGTCCTGGGTGTTCTTTGGAAGGAATGATGTTGAAGCTGAAACTCCAATACTTTGGCCACCTGATGCGAAGAGCTGACTCATTGGAAAAGACCCTGATGCTGGGAAAGATTGAGGGCAGGAGAAGGGGACAATAGAGCATGAGATGGTTGGATGGCATCACTGACTCAATGGACATGGTTTTGGGTGGACTCCGGGAGTTGGTGATGGACAGGGAGGCCTGGTGTGCTGCGATTCATGGGGTCGCAAAGAGTCGGACATGACGGAATGACTGAACTGAACTAAACTGATCCCATACTTTGTTGAAAGGATGAAATATCAAAATGCATCTAAAACACTTAGCACGGGCACATAAAAAGTGCTGAATAAAAAAGCTTCCAATGTTATTGTTAAATTTATAAACCTAGGCAGTTTCTAAGCTATTTTTAATTTTTCTACTACCTGGGTTCCTCTCTCAGGAAGACAAATACAATGAGTAAATAGATGAAAGGGGCTAAAGAATCAAAATTGAGACCACTGTCTCCAATTGGAGCAACAGTAAAATCAGTATGAAATAAATGAAATATAATTGAAAACTCAATCTTTTGTCAAATCACTTATTAAATTACATATTACTACACTTCTCAGGTTCTACTTCTTTCTCTTGCCCATTTTTCTCTTTGTCTCCAAAGTTTCCTTCTTCTTCATCTGGTCATTGAATATTCATTCTCTTTTTCTTCTAATGTCTATTCCAGAGAATTCAGATCTATTCTCTGAGGTCACTCATACCCAAAACTTCAGCTGCCTCCTCTATGTAGCTGACTTACACATTTATATTGCTAGACCTAACTGTCTCCAGATTTGCATATCAACTGTCTACTTGACTATCTTCTTGTGTATCTCAAAGCCTTTCTGATGACACAGAACAATCTTCTGAAATTTTCTGCCAAATCTCTAATCTGCCTATCTCAGGTAATGGCACAACCATCCATCCATTCAAATAAAAGTAAATTCATCTCTAATCCCTCCCTTCCTTCTCATATTCTATCACTATATTTAATTGTTTTTAACCCCCCCCAAAAAAAAAATGTCTTGAATCTATTCACTTCTCTCCACCACTATCAACTCAGCCTAGGCTATCAGATTTCTCACTTGGCTGATGGCTCTTGAATGGTCTACTTCCTAACCTACTTCCTAACCTTCCTCTCCTAACCCAACCAACCTTTTCTCCAAATTGCTTTTAGATCAAAGTGAGTCAAAGTTGCTCAGGTGTGTCCGACTCTTTGTGATTCTCCAGGCTAGAATACTGGAGTGGGTTGCCATGCCCTTCTGCAGGGGATCTTCCCAACCCAGGGATTGAACACTGATCTCAGGCAGATTCTTTACCAGCTGAGCCACCAGGGAAGCCCCAAAAGTGAGGACACCAGGGGGTACCCCGATATGAACTGGAGACCTCTTGATTGAAATATGCTCCTTAACCCCTCAATGACTTCTCTTTGCTTTTAGGGAAAAAAAGACAAGTACTGAACATAACCAATAAAACCCTCTGAGATTCAGCTGTTATTTTCCTGATTTCAGGAATGTAGGAAAGGATTCTATGTGTACATTTGTCCATAGGGGGATCAACCTGCTTTTATAGACTCTTCTAACACATTTTAGGCACAGTACACCTATGTGTGGAATATTCAAATAAATGAAGACAGTCTCAGAGTAGAAAAGGTATTAAAGTATTCTTTTTTACTACACCTTTTATAATTTTAAGAAATCAAATAGCAATCTTAAATACTTTATTTTATACAACAGTATCAAAATTTGACTTTGGGAGAGCAGGGCCTTAGAAACGTTCAAAAAATTTTTTTTTTCCATTTTAAGATATCATTTGGAAAAATTGATTTCTTTTTACTTTCATATCCTTTCATTTAGAATATTTGCTTAAAATCACTTTTGCATGACCAGGAAAAGAAAATAGTACATAATTTTATTTTTAAATTATCTTTACACTTTTGGCTATTAATATATTTTTTGGTTCAATTTTCTTTTTCCTTAAACACTTCTTGAGTAATTACAATTTCCTTTGAGAATGTGAAGATTTAAAAGGCATCATACTGTATAGCACAGGGAACTCTACCCAATAATTTGTAATAACCTATATGGAAAAAGAATCTGAAAAAGAAAAAAAAATGTATATATATATGAATCTGTTAGCTGTACACCTGAAACTAGCACAACATTGTATATCAACTACACTTCAAAAAATAAAATAAAATAAAAGGCATCATACATATACTTCAGGAAGTTAAAATGCACTTCAACCCCCTCCCCAAGCATCACAACACACATGAGACAAGGCAGAATTTAATCTAATCATTTACTTCTCTGCTTAAAGCCCTCCAGTTGTGCCTACTACCCTTGAAAACCTCAAGCTTCCTTTCAAAGCATGTGGAATATCCCTCTGGCCATGGATAGCCCCAATTTAGATCTATTGTCTTGGCATACTTATCAATAGTGCCCTTTTCCCTCTCAGGTACTCTGATTTGGATCACAAATTAAGGAAATGAAATGTTTGGCCCATGTTGATCACTTCAACCCTGTCCCTCATCATTTCCTCACTTTGCACTTGACACTCTGGTCCACTAAACCTGTCTCACTGAACTTTTCTCTCCTCTAGATGTTACCATTAATCTCTTCTGGGGCAATTACTACCCTTTCCCCTTCCTACACCCAGAGAACAAACTCATTCATCCATCAGCTCAGACATCATGACTTTCGAGGGGGTAGTTGCCTGTAAAATGTAGTCTTACAGCACTTCTTTTTTTAAAGAGTATTTTACCTTTTTTGTTTGCTATCCTCATCTTTAAACTCACAAGGACAGGGGATCTGTCATGTTCCTAGTACACAGCACAATTTCAGGCACATAGTAGATAGTCAAATATTTATTGAATAAATGAGTACAATGTTTTACGTTTACTCTTTGTTTACAAGATGTTTATATGAACAATTAAAATACAAGTATTTACATAATGATGTAAGGAACTATGATCCAGAAAGTTTTAGTTGAGTATGACTGTTAAGTATGTATAGCTTTGAGTCAGTCTTATTGAATTTGCCATCCCACTCATCAACGTGTGATAATGAGCGTTTTCTTAGCATGCCTAAAGTTTGTTTTTTATAACCTACCTCATAGTGGGGGCAGGGGTCGGGGAAGATTAAATGATGTTAGGCTTACAAAGTGCTTAGTATAATGTCTACACTGTGCTAAAAATAAACATTTCCTGCTTCTGATCTCCCTGGCAGTATAAAAGAAAATGCTGATTTCTACATTCAGTGTTCAATTTTATTTTTTTTTTTAATCCCAATTCTACTCTAATTCAATACAATTGCAAGTTCTTGCCCTTTTAGGGATGTTATTTCCTACTACTTTACATTACAAAATTACTTCTACCACATATTCATTTGTTCTTACACATTCTATGTCAATGTGACATTTTTTTTCTTTCAAAATAAAATTTTAGATAAAATTTACATACAATAAATAAACCCATTTTAAGTGTATAGCTTGATGAGCCTGTCAAATGTACACACCCCATAACTAATTCCAGAATCAAGATCTGAAATATTCCCAGTGCCCCAAAGAGTTTCTTCATGTTCCTTTGTAATAAATCCTTCCTACCTGCTTCCCAGCTCCAGGCAATCACTGATCTGCTTTCTGTTACAGATTTGTTTTGCTTGTTTTAATGTTTCATATGACAAAGCTTCCATGTCTGTCTTCTTTCACTAAGGTTAGTGTTTATGATTTGTCTGTGTCTGTGGTTCATTCTTTTTTATTGTTGAGTAACATTTCATTGTTTGGACATACCAAAATGTGTTTATCCATTTACATGCTGGTGAACATTTGAAGTACTTCAAGGTCTTTGCTATTCTGAAAAATGCCCCTTTTTTTTTTGTTTTTGCTTTTTTTCCTACTAGCACCTAAGGGTGAAATTATTAGTCATACAGTAAAGTATGCATGTTATGAGACATTGCCAAACGTTTCCAAAATGGTTGTACTGCAATGCTTATCTTACATGTAAATATTTATAATTATATACATATATATATATATATATATATAATCAGAGAAGGCAATGGCACCCCACTCCAGTACTCTTGCCTGGAAAATCCCATGGATGGAGGAGCCTGGTGGGCTGCAGTCCATGGGGTCGCTAAGAGTCGGACACAACTGAGCGACTTCACTTTCACTTTTCACTTTCCTGCATTGAAGAAGGAAATGGCAACCCACTCCAATGTTCTTGCCTGGAGAATCCCAGGGACGGGGGAGCCTGGTGGGCTGCCGTCTATGGGGTTGCACAGAGTCGGACACGACTGAAGCGACTCAGCAGCAGCAGCAGCATATATATAATACTAAATTTACAATTTTGTATAGGGGTTTGTTGATCTGTATTATAATCTGACCACACAAGACCGTTTCAAATAGCTCAGGTAAGGAGGGTGGTGGGGTCCTGAGAGATTCATTGTAGAGCACTTATATAAAGGGAAAACAATTTTTTAATTTTAATTTTTTTAAAGAAGATTGATGGTGGAATAATTAAGAAATTTCTTAGTATGTTCTAAGCATAGAATTTCAAACAGATTTTCACTTTTCTGAAAAAGTTTTTTGTAAGTGAACAAATGGCCAAGGCTTTAGAACTGATAACAACTGTCTTTCCATTCAACACAACTATTTCACTGAAAACCAGTTGTTCACCTTTGCTGGAACTTGGAATGAATGAGAAGTAGAAGCTAGTTGCAGAAAAAATGCCATGTGGGTCTTGAATGGCGAGAAGGCTGTTTTGTAATATTTCTATAAAAATTGCAATAACTGTGTCAAAAGCAAATAAGTAAATTATGTACATCATGCTATCTATTTTCTCCACTGTTCTCTATTCCATCTAGAATAATTTAATGAGGAATTAATCTAAGTAAAATTTTCCTTAAATGATATATGTGCCTCACAACTATGATTTCTGGGGTAAACTGTGGGGAAATTTGGCTGAATCTCCACAAAACTTAATGGCAAAATTTAAGCACAAATACATATGTCTGTCCTATAAATAAAGAAAAGTATTCAGCTTTCAAATCCAAGTAGTGTACCTACCTATGGGTAACCTCTGCTTCCTTCTTCAGATCGGATCAGATCAGTCGCTCAGTCGTGTCCAACTCTTTGTGATCCCATGAATCGCAGCACGCCAGGCCTCCCTGTCCATCACCAACTCACGGAGTTCACTGAGACTCACGTCCACCGGATCACCGATGCCATCCAGCCATATCATCCTCTGTCATCCCCTTCTCCTCTTGCCCTCAATCCCTCCCAGCATCAGAGTCTTTTCCAATGAGTCAACTCTTTGCATGAGGTGGCCAAAGTACTGGAGTTTCAGCTTTAGCATCATTCCTTCCAAAGAAATCCCAGGGCTGATCTCCTTCAGAATGGACTGGTTGGATCTCCTTGCAGTCCAAGGGACTCTCAAGAGTCTTCTCCAACACCACACTTCAAAAGCATCAATTCTTTGGCGCTCAGCCTTCTTCACAGTCCAACTCTCACATCCATACATGACCACTGGGAAAACCATAGCCTTGACTAGATGGACATTTGTTGGCAAAGTAATGTCTCTGCTTTGAATATGCTATCTAGGTTGGTCATAACTTTCCTTCCAAGGAGTAAGCGTCTTTTAATTTCATGGCTGCAGTCACCATCTGCAGTGATTTTGGAGCACCAGAAATAAAGTCTGACACTGTTTCCACTGTTTCCCCATCTATTTCCCATGAAGTGATGGGACCGGATGCCATGATCTTTGTTTTCTGAATGTTGAGCTTTAAGCCAACTTTTTCACTCTCCACTTTCACTTTCATCAAGAGGCGTTTTAGTTCCTCTTCACTTTCTGCCATAAGGGTGGTGTCATCTGCATATCTGAGGTTATTGATATTTCTCCTGACAATCTTGATTCCAGCTTGTGTTTCTTCCAGTCCAGCGTTTCTCATGATGTACTCTGCATATAAGTTAAGTAAACAGGGTGACAATATACAGCCTTGACATACTCCTTTTCCTATTTGGAACCAGTCTGTTGTTCCATGTCCAGTTCTAACTGTTGCTTCCTGACCTGCATACAAATTTCTCAAGAGGCAGATCAGGTGGTCTGATATCCCTATCTCTTTCAGAATTTCCCACAATTTATTGTGATCCACACAGTCAAAGGCTTTGGCATAGTCAATAAAGCAGAAATAGATGTTTTTCTGGAACTCTCTTGCTTTTTCCATGATCCAGTGGATGTTGGCAATTTGATCTCTGGTTCCTCTGCCTTTTCTAAAACCAGCTTGAACATCAGGAAGTTCACGGTTCACATATTGCTGAAGCCTGGCTTGGAGAATTTTGAGCATTACTTTACTAGCGTGTGAGATGAGTGCAATTGTGCGGTAGTTTGAGCATTCTTTGGCATTGCCTTTCTTTGGGATTGGAATGAAACCTACCTTTTCCAGTCTTGTGGCCACTGCTGAGTTACCTCCCTACTATCTTGTGTCAGTATTAGCTTTTTGCAGAATAAGTCATAGGACATATCAAAAAGTAAGAAGTCTTAAAAGCAAAGGAAGGCTGAATGCTATTTCAGGCAGGCCATCTGCAAAGCATTCTTGAGCAGTGGTGAGTCCATTGCTGTGATTTGTGAAAGATTAAGGCTGGAAGGAACCTGGATTAGCAAGGGAATCTTATTTTCAAAGCATCGTATTTATGTTCCTGTCCCACTGTTACCGACTTCTCTCCGGCCTCAAATTACTCATTCATTTCCCTTTTAACTCAAATCCCCACAACTCAGTACTAAAGCCAGGCCACAGTTTTCATAGGAGTATCTTGCCAGGGGCATTCAGTGAGTGTATGTACAAATTTATTTTCCCCCAAACAACTTATTTTGACATAATTATATACAATCTTGAAAAGTTACCCTTAACACATATATGTTTCCTAATTGGTAACAAACTACTTCCTTGTGAAACATGCCTAGTACCCACCATACTGACAGTAGAGTTGTACTTTTTGTGGTATAACACATTTTATAGCCCCTCTTCTCATATCTATTTGCATATTCAGGCATATAATCTTATAAAATAATTATCCTTTTTTGGAATTGATTCTGTGTGTTTCTGTGCATGTATGTATGTATAAAATGGATTACATAATCTTTTTGCTGGATAATAACCAAGAAGCTTTTACTTCAAAGCAATTTAAAATAAATATTGGGGAACTGGAAATGCTCACTTCTCTGCCAGAGTGCAATGCATACATGGTTCATATCATAACCCTGGTATACAAATGCTCTCTGGTTATTACCAAACGAACATTGCTATGTAATCTATGTTGAAGTTACTGACATTATTATTTAAACTGCTCTAGGGAAAATTACTTTATGTTAAGTAAATTATCTGTGTTTCAGTTTATTTTTAAAATGATATTTTATATTACCATTATTTACACTAAGGTATGTTCCAAAGACATATATGTGTGTGTTTTATATATGTATATATATATATATTTATATTTTTTTTTTTTGTTAATCACTTCGGAGAATTCAGACAAACTGCTTTCCAGATGTTTGCATTTTTGGTTAAGTGTTATATACGAAATATGTTAGGACTCATAGTAAACATCAAAAATGACATATTGCAATTATTAACATAAATGACCTGAACTCTTTTTTGACAGTCTAACATAATGATTAATTACTGTTATTTTAAACTCACAGTTTCACAGTGGATTTCCTGGGCAGGAGGATAAAATCATGGAGATTACTCTCTTACCTACTAACTTACAGAATTTAGCCATTGAATGTTAAGTAAAATTTTTCTTTTCAAGCAATGAAAATGTTACTTTTCCTATCATTTACACTAAAGCTCTATTTTCAGCATATCATGTGCAATTCATAAAACGTATGAGTATGATAATGAAATCTAAGTTAGTCAAAACATCTCCAATTCCCTCATAAAAAGCCTTGACAATGCATGATGTAGGTTTACATATTTTATCTAGCACTTGGGGTTTGGTCTCATCTGACTCATCAAAATGCCTTTGGAAGTATATCCATAATTTTCACAAACTATTATCAGCTGAAGCAAAGCAAACAAACAAAAACCCAATACAGTTGCTAACCCTCTGGTTGCAACATCACTTTAAATATCATAATGCATTGGTAAAGTAAAACTGCATTTCAATTCACTGCAACCTGCTGCATGCAGTTCGTTTCCTGTTTCTCCCTGACTGCCTAAAACAACAGTCCAGTAAATTTCACATCTATAACTCTCCCAGCACATGGCCCAGTGCCAGAGCTTTCTGTAGCTGAAATGCCCAGCGAGTGTACAAATGCACTAATCATTCTAATATAAATCCGAATCTTTCATAAAATCTTAGTTTGAGCCTAGATCTTTTAAAAATAATTTCCAATACTAGTATTTTAAATTGGCTATGCTGAGCACAAAAGGTATTTTGTTTCCTTTTTAAAAAATCTTTAAAAAATATTTTTTGAAAAAGATATATTTTTTAAAAGGACAGAAGATGAGTGGACATTTTTTAAAAGAATCTGTTACGTTAGTTTACTTTCTATCTTCTATGCAAGCCTATAATGTCAAGAAATATATAACAATCAGTATGTTAGAGATTTATCACACTGTGCAAGCTAGTCATTCACAGAGCCAAGCCAAAGGCCATAATAAGGCAAAAGGCAGTGCTTAGTGAACTCTGCTGCACAGGAGGGACATTTGCTTATTATTCAAAGTACTTAAATGAAATCCCATATGCCCCCCATCCCCATTTAACAATTTGTCTACTTACATTAAGTAACTGCCATGTTAGGGGCATGTCTTAGTGTATGTAAAAATCAGCTTACTAAAATAGAGATTGCAAGGCTGCATTTCTGAAGAATGGGATTAATTCAGGGAGTCTGGTTGGGACCTGAGAATCTGAATATCTAGTGAGTCCTCACAGAATGTTGATTTTGCAAATCCACAAACCACAATTAGAAAAGATAGTAGGTAATAAGATTAACATCTTTCTAAAGTTCTCAATCAGACGGGATATACCATTCCTCTGAACACCCAAAACATTGTTACTTATCATATTCTACCTCAGGTGATAATTATTTGGGTGTATGTTAATCCTTTTACTAAATTTAAATTCTTTGAGTTTAGGATTTCACCAGCATCACATTCCTCATAGTACTTTGCACAGAACATTGGATGTATTAGCTTTCAAAACATTTGTTAAAATGTTTTAAATCTAGGAAGAAGTGGATGAAGGACATATTCATTCCAGAAGGAATGAAAACAAAATGAGGCAAAATATCTTATCTGAAGACTCCATGCAAAATTATCTACTTATGTTGCAGACTAAAGGGGGACATTGGGTAGGCTCTCCCTACAGACAGATGCTTTAGTTTCTTAAGAATTTAGAGGTCATTATATTCACTCTATTTCACATTCAATGGCGTAATTGGAACTATTATGCCAAGAGAACAACAGGGTCAAAGTCAAACTTGCTGCTTTACAATCCTCACTGAATGAAAAGATTTAGAGGATAATGAAAATAAGAAGAGAAACAACCAGCATAGTGAAATTAGCTATGATTCTAATGTCTGCATCTTGCCACCAGATCTACCGCATCAGCCGACCATATACAAGTGAACCAAAAAGCTTAGATATGGTCATGAAATGATAAAATGTAGCAAGACAAGATGCCCCAAACAATTAGGATGAAAACTTCCTTTCAAAATGAAACAAGCCAGTGACATACAGAATACAAAGACTTTCTTCAAGAGCAGGGGTCCTCAACCCCTGGGCCATGAATCTGCTGAATCTCACAGCAGCAGGTAAGTGATGGGCCAGTGAACAAAGTTTCATCTGTATTTACAGCACTCCCCATCACTCACATTACCACCTGAGTTCTGCCTCCTGTTAGATACTCAGTGGCATTAGAGTCTCAAAGGAGTGAGAATCCTACTGTGAACTGTGCATGTGAAGGATTTAGGTTACACATTCTTTATGAGGATCTAATATCTATATTTGATTCTGTATTATGATGAGTTATATAATTGTTTCATTATAAAATCACAATGTAATAATAATAGAAAAAAATACGCAATAAATGTAATGCACTTGAATAATTCTAAAGCATCCCCCACACCTCTGGTCTGTGGAAAAATTGTCTTCCACAAAAGCAGTCCCTGATGCCAAAAAGATTGGGGACTGCAGCTCAAGAGGATCAGACTTAGAATGATAGCCAAACATATCTACACCCACAACATAACCTCTTTGCAAAAACTTAGCTATGATGTCATCAAAGCTTTTCAAACTAGAGTGGATTTTGACATATACTATCAATAGTAAAATTCTTTTGAAACTCTGATATGTACAGTGTGAGAAAACAGCTGCTATATTTTTCAAATTCCTCTCTGGACAGAGCTATTGCAATGAGGCAGGCAAATGGCACTCAAAACAGTCAAAGACATTCTCTGAGCCAGAGAACTTCCTTCACAGCTAGTGAAGTGTCTCCTGACTGCCAATAGCAGCTCAATGTGCGTGCTGTTAGAGTTACCTCCCTAAATTTTGAATTGTCATCTCAGCTGGCTTTTGACTTCTTACAATGTTGGGGGCCAGAGTGAGGCACTCTGCCCGTGGCAAAGGTCATGAGGAAGGAGGTTCGACATACGCAAAGGTGGGATCGAGCCTCAGGAGTCCCCCTGGAAATCCTCAAGCATCTACCCCCATAACCAGAGCCTGCTTACTTTACTATTTTGTTCTCCCACCTACACCTCTGACTTTATGGGGGGCTGTCCCCCACCACCTCTTTCGGAGAAGGAGTTAACTTAGAGCTCCAGTTAATAAAAACTCCTGGGTGTTACAAGAGTGTTTTAACCTACAAACTCCTCTGAAGGTTCTCTAGCCTGCCTGACAGGCTTGTCTGGCCACATGTGATTGCTCACAGCCTCCCAACCTTGAGAGGCACGAGATGCTTTAAACCTTCTAAAAACAGGTTCCTTAGAAAAGTTAGAAAACTATTAGTATAAGTATAATGGGCTGATTAGAAATTGTATTGGTGAAGGGTTTTTCATTTGTTGAGCCAATGTTTGTTGCTAAGTCTACACATCCCCTGCCCTTATACACATTAATGAATATATAGAAGAAATAAGTATTAACCTTTGATATTAATCACGTTAGACCTTAGGCTAAGTAAATTCTTCCCTTAACTAAAACCCACTACACCCTCACCCTATAGGAATGTAACTTTATTTGGGTGGCATCTGTTTTAAGAATAATCACCCCTGGAGAAATAAGTGTCCTGGTTGACTGACCGCTGTCACAAGGAGAGGGTCATAGATTGTCAGCAGGTCCCCTGGCCAGAAGATGATGTAACACCCCTAAGACCTCTGTATACATTTGTGTGAAGCACCTGACTTTGATAAAAGTCAGGACTGCTGACCCCACGTGACTTTTGCATAACATCTCAGTGTATAAACGTAGACCACGGAAAATAAAGAATTGGGATCAGTTTCTCAAAATACTGGTCTTCCCATGTCACTCTCTCTCTCACTCTGGCTGAGTCTCCATCTGGAGCGCGGAACCCGCCATGCTTACTAATTATGCCTGGCCTTCTAAGATCCGACTGGGGAGGCCTCAGTGTCTCCTCTCCTTCGGGAGAAAGGAAGGATGCCTGCGGCCTACGTAAGTGGGGCAAACTTCTTGTCTTGAAGTTTTATTGGTCTCCCGCGTAAACCAAGCTACTCAGCCTCTTTTGTCCACTGAATTTTCCTACTGAGCTATCCTCATTCTCTTACTCTTTACATCTGTAATTAATATCTAATTGAAGCTATTGTATCCTGATCCTCGCCAATGCCGTCCCCACTTCGAATACCCTGGATCAGCCGGGGCTGGACCCTGGCATTACAGGATAATTCCATAATCCTTCATGTTGCAAACAGGTCCTTGGCTATCTTCCCCCAGACTCTCTTTATCACCCACCTTTCTTGATTTAAGCCACCCCTAAAAATATCAATTTATTTAAATTCTTTACTTTTGCAGAGCAGATGTTAGCAAAGGGGTGCATGGCCCTTCCAACTATCTGCTTACCACTTTCATGAGTTCTTCTTGCCTCGTCTCCTTTAAAGGTCAGAGGAAATAATCATTTTCCCTTTAAAGACTCCCTGTCCCCAGAGGAAAAGTTATTGTTTCACCCACCATATTACCATAGGATTAAAAATACTATTTTTTTTATTGAAAATGCATTTTCTAAGTAAAGAGAATAATGTAATGAATCCACATGTATCCACTATTCACCTTTAACAATTATGAACACATTGCTCCATATATAAACAAACCCTCCCCTCCATGCCATTTTGAAGCTAATCCTAGATATTCTACCATGTCATCCATAAATATTTCAGTGTGCACAAAACTCATCAGGCTCTACTACAGCAGTTATCACATCATATCCTAAGTACTCTTTTATATGTCTCTCTTCCTCTTGCAGGTAGAGCCCACACTTTAGTCCAATTTGAACACTAAACAATTAGAATAGTGCCAGGAATAAAGTCAATATGTGTTTGCTGACAAAATAATATTTGTTCATTCATTAATTCAACAAATTTTTATTAAGCACCTAATAGGAACCAACACTGTTTTGGTCCTGGAAGAAGAAGTAAACAAAACAAGCAAGTTTCTGTGCTAAGAAATCTCCTTCTCTAACCTGAGGAGATATACCAAACTGACAAATATATAACAGCTAAGGTGGTGAAGATGCTATAATATAAAATAACACTCTGCCACAAGGTGAGAGAGTGCCCAAGATGGAAATAAGGATGTTGCTTTATAGGGGATGACCCAGGAAAACCTCTCTGATAATGAGACATTTGATTAGAGACCAATATGAGGTGTGGGTCAGGTCAAAGGTACACCTGGGGGAGAAGCTCTCCAGGGGAGGGAGCAGCAAAGGTCTTGAGATGGCAGTTGATTTGACCTTTGAAGGAATGAGAAAAGTGTTGGTTTGCTAAAGGCAGAGTAAACCAAGGGGAGAGGGCTAGGAGATGCATTTAGAGAGGCAACAGTGGGGATGGGGAATGTGATCATGTAGGGCTTTGGCCCTGGAAAGAACTCTGGACTTCACTGGGATGGGACTCACTGAAGAACACTGAGCAGAGGAGTGTCACGGTCCTCTGACATCAGGAGGACCATTCTGGCTGTGGCATGGAGAACACAGTCTACTGGGGCAGGTAAGGAAGGAGAAAGACCAGTTAGAAGACTATTGCTATACTCCCGGAGAGAGATACAGTGGCTTAGTGGAGATGGTGAGACAGAATTTCAAGTAAAGTACTTGTAAAGGAGATAAGAATGACTCCAGAGGTTTGATCTCAGCAACTAGAAGAACAAAATTGCTATTTACAGAGCTGTCCCGGGGATAGTTGGAAATCAGAAGTTTGCTTTGAGATATGAAAAAATTGATGCCTATTAACTGTCCAGTTGGAAATGCTGAGAAAGTAGATGCAGTCCAGGTTAGAGGTTAAAATTGCATATAAAATATTACTAGCCATTAAGTCGCCTTAGGTCTGGCTGAAACCATCTAAGACTAGACAGGAAATTAAAAAGGTAAAAACTAAAAAGGTCTCTTCTGGTCAGATTAATGAGTGAAATTATAGATTGAGAATATAAGAGTGGAATGGGGAAAGATAGTAGATATATTTTAGCTATGGTTACAAAATTGGGAACATTAGATACTTTCATTTTTGTTAGTTACAGGGATATATTCTCTATATGTGAAATCCTATATTATAATCTAAAATATTAAAATAAAAATATTCTATTTCTATTCTATTATCTTTTTAGTCAAATATGAAGCAATGCTATCTAATACAGAAATTTAAAAAGCACTAAATCTGCAATACTTAGTAAGAAAAATCATCCCCCCCAATTTTTACTTGATCAAGGTTGTAAATATAAAGTGACTTCAATAAATCTATTCAGCTTTAAGTGTGAAATAAGTCAAAATATTTTTAATTATCTCACATTCTGTAACATAACTTGGTTGAAAGATATTTTCCATTTTCGACTAATTGCTTTGTCATTATTTTGTCATAACTCAGGAGATGTGACCATAAGTTTAAACCATTTTAAGACCTATATTTTTCCTTGTTTTACCCAAAACTGCACTTATTCAACTAAAGAAAATATCTAGAGTAATATCCATACAAATGTTTAAAATGGAAAATACTAATTGTAAAATCTGAGCAAGATATAAATCCATGGTTAAAGGTTAGTGAATGCTAGTAAATACTTATTTCATATGATTTGAGAAAAACAAGTTCAACTCACCAATGGTTTTTAAGAGTAGGAAAATTTTTTGGAACTCCTAGTAGATGTCCCGAACTAAGTGCAGTGATTTTGGAGCCCCCCAAAAATAAAATCTGACACTGTTTCTGCTGTTTCCCCACTGTTTAGTTGATTGTTTAACTTCTTTAAATAAATCCAAAATATAGATGCACAACAAAATCAACTGGCATAATAATAAATATATATTTGGACTTTGTCCTGGTTCCTGACACAGAGTTTCTAAAACTTTTGGAATTTTCCAAGTGATGCAGGTGATAGAATCCTTGTTTTGTTACTCATAACAAACCCCTTTCAACCATGTAAGTTCATGCTAATTAGATGACTTCTGTTTGGCCGCTAAATAGCTTCAGGATGGAAGTTGGTCACCAAAGAAATGAACAGTCTAATAGAGATTTGGAACTTTCAGTCCAACCCCCAGGATCTCTGGAGAGGGGGGCAAAGAAAGAGATGGAATTAATAACCAATGATTTAGTCAATCTTGCGTACAAAGTGAAACCTCCATTAAACAACCCTAAGGGATGGAGTTGAGGAGCCTCCAGGTTGGTGAACACATTTGAGGTACGGAAAAGATGGCCCTCCCAGGGAAGGCATGGAAAGCTCTGCTCCTGCCCCCAGTCTTTTACCTTGACAAGTGCATCTCTTCCATTTGGCTGTTTCTGAGTTGTATTCTCTGTAATAAATGAATAATAGTAAACAAAGCACCTTCCTGAGTTCTGTGAGCCATGTAGTAACTTATTGAACCTGAGGAGGGGATTCAGTCTTGGGAATCTCCCAAGACTTTATAATCGATCAGTCAGAAGTAAGGGTGACCTGGACTTGTGATTGGCATTTGAAGTGGAAGCAATTTTGAGGAACTGAGTATTCTACCTGTGTAGGTCTGCACTAACTTCAGGAAGTTGGTGTCAGGACCAATTTCAAATGTGTCCAGAGAGTAGGATAGCGGTTGATATAAGGAAAAAAAACCCCACAAATTTGGTTTCAGAAGTGTGGTGATTTAGAAGCAGGTCATAACAATCAAGCAGAATATGTGAGAGTTCCAGATCTCTATTTGGATATCATCTACTTACATAATATAAAGGAGAGAGGTCAAAGAACTGGGGAGAGAGAGGAGGCATAGACACTGAATTTCACTCATTTCAAGACTATATAATCTATAAAGAATTGGTAGACGAGCAAACAATTAGTGGACTCTGCAGCCAGTGTTGATGCTATTACTGTCTTCACTGTGACTACAGCTTTTGGGCAGCCTAAAGCAGCTACAGTCAACATGTGAATTAGTTGGCTCTTCAGCTATTTCCAGTTAAATCACCTCTAACATTAAGACTTTAGCTTTTCACTTTTTAGGATGGTGCTGACAAACTGCAGTTATATTATCCCTTCACTTCTGAAACAGGGCCTCGCATGGTCCTTAGATGCGCGTGTGAGACTCCCATCTGGATTATGGTGCTGATGGGGTAACCAGAAACAAGTATTTAGGAGTGATCACCCACAAAAATGTTCTGGCAACCATCTGCAAGGAACTGATCAGAGGCTTACAATTAATTTGAATTCAGTTATCACACAAATTTTCAAAGCAGTGAGCAAGGGCAGAATATGAAGTACAACTAGCCACACTGTCAGGAAGAGGAACTGCCAGCTGCTCAGTGTGCAAGGGGGCAATGTGTGCCTTTTCCCTTTTGTACACATTAGAATTTTCTAAAAGGGCAAAATTAGCCCCATAATGGATACATTGAGTAAAATACTATTGGATGTCTTTTTCTCTAGACCATTATAAACTCAATAATAAGCTCAATAATAAGCTTTATAACTGCTGTTTGTTCTTAACATTTGTCCTTTTAAAAATGTCCTTATATTCTTCAAATTCCTAAGTTATGTAATTTTTCATTTTTACTCATCTCACCTCTTTAGTACTCTTGCTGCCCCATGAATCAGCACAAAATATAAAGCTATAAGAGGAGGTAGCCTGACTTTCTAAAGCTTCCAAAAAAAAAAAAATAAATAAATAAATCAAAACTCTTAAATTTTTGAAAATTGTTTATTCCATACTTCTTTTGTCACCTTTGCAACCCCAATAGCATGTGACATGACACCTTTCATCCAAAAGGAGCTCAGTTAATTTTTGGTGTATGAGTTTGGTGTACAGTAGATAAGGAAATTAACTAATTTCTCTGTGTCATTATAATTGGGAAACAACAGGTGATAGTTTTGTGCTCTGCTGCATTAAATTAACTGATTTTATCACACATAACCAAGCAGCACATACTAATAATAGTAACAAAACTATGAAACATTTTAGTTCAGACATTTATTTGAACACCTATAGCAATTAACATGGCCAAATTATAGCATGCTCCATACAGGTATTCTCTTTGAATATGACTAGATTATCTTTACTGATCTTAATTTTAGCAGACGTTTTATACTTCCATTTCATAAGGAAAAAACAGGGACTAGATTTCTTTTTAAACTATTATAAATAATATTTTCATTTTATCAACTGTCTCTGGATTGTATACTCCATTCATGTGAAAGGTCTTGATTTCTGTTTTTCCTAAGAAGTACTTACAAGGGGACACCATCACTAAGAAGGTATGGTGATTAGAAAATGATATTGCCTTACAGTGTTTTCATTTTCATGTTTCATTTTGCCAGTAATCAAAGTTAACTCTTGAAATTCTAATCCTTGTCTTTGTTTTTGTAATCTATGTTATCATCAATTTTAACCTTTATCTGTGTGTGCGTTTAAAATATTACCAGTTGTCCAACTTTACAGCCTATAATAAAAGTAGAACAAAATATTTCCTATCTTTTTGCCCATGCTTCTCAATAGATTTCACTTATAAAAGAATATATGCCCAGACATTGAAATAGAACTTGTTTTTGACTATGTAGGAAAATCCAAATGTCCATTGTCTTACCATTTTCCCCTTATTCAATTGGTTAGAATGAAATTCAGAAAGAATGCTGAGCAGACAAAGTGAAAAAAAAAAAGAAAAACTAATATCTGGGTCAAATTATTTCACTGACAGTGTTGTCAAGAAAGAGAAAACAGTTCCCTGGACTGTCATACAGTTTGACATCCACATCCATGGTCTCACAGGTCCTGCTGTCTCTGCACAGCTCAAGTTCTCACTATTTGCTGTCTACACTATTCAAATAGCCACCTAATTAATCTTTCTATTGTCAGTCTCTTTTTTTTTCCATCTGTAATCCATGTTTTACAATGTACCAATGCTAACTTCTAACAAAGAGACTGTATATATTAAAAGTCCTCAGATCTCTTCTTTCTACACAATAAAATCCCCAAACGTGCCCTCTGCAGTCCTGTTGCAAGTTAGCCTCCCACTCACCCCCTGATTCCTCTATGCTCCAGTCAGAACAGACCATTTACTATTGCTCAGCCCAAGAATTTGAAAACTTGTAGTTATTCATACTCTCAGACACACCTGAAATGCCACTTTCTTCAGGATGCTTTCCTTGATTTTTGATCTCTGCAAAGAATCGATCTTTCCTTCCTTTGCACTATGAAGGCACAAAGGAGATCATTTCTTCTCTCTCTCGTGACATCTGTACATTTGCTTTTATCTGTGCTTTATTAAAGCTAGTCTTTCTCATCCACTGGATTAACAACTACTTTGGTTGGGAACTCCATTTCAATCACCCCTTCAATTCCTTTTAAACTGGATACTCAATAAGTGTGACTTAACTGGATTGTGAAAAATATTTCAGATTAATTTAGCACTTATTTTCTCTAGAATTAATATTGCATTCTGAAATAGCTAAGTTCTAGTTTACATAGCTGAGTATGTCTAATATAGCTTTAATTTGACTTCTGAAAATCCAGTAATAAAAAATGAGTGTTATACATTTGAAAATCAAAGTCTGTAACTCTGCCAGATTATGTTCCACTCAGTTAAACATGTATCTCTCATATGCCTGTTACCCACAGAGCTTTATATCTGTGCATGAACTTTTACATTTGATCAGAATTTGCAAGCTGGTGGCCTCAGAGCCAAATGCCTCTTGAAAACATGTGTGTGTCTGTGTGTCTGTGTGTGTGTGGTTTGTTCTGTAGAGGGTTTTTAAAAAAAATTCTGAACCTATATTTAACAATTGATATCTTTTGCATACAAATTTAGATAAAAAACACAAAATCTAGGATTCCTGGGCCCACATACTTATAAAGTAATATACATGTCCAATTTGTTATAGTCCTCACTATTTACAGACACAGTGTGTGCAAATCAACTTTCTCCCCATGTAGAATCTACTTGGTCCTTCTAGCATTTTAAATTTGTGGCCCTGATTAACACAGCTGTTTCTCTTATTCATTGTTTTAACACATATTTATGAAATGCAATAATTTATAAACTGGACTTTGAATCATACTGTTTGCAGCTTTGCTTCATTATTTGGCTGTTTTCTTATTTTCCTAGGAGGCAAATATTGTTGCAAAAGGAACAAAATGGCATATTGATACTTCAGGTGAGAAAGTGGAAGGGTCCGCAATACTACCATGGTTGTCAAGTCAAACAGTTACTTAACATTTGATTGTAGTACACTAAAAGATTTTATCTGAATAATGTAAAATTGCAGAAATCTTTGTAAAATCAGTATTCTTTAATTCTTACTTTATAAATGATAAGACAGACCCAGCATATTTAGAGATACTAAGGCCTAAAGGTATTTCTAATAGACTTATAAAGGACTGTGTGTTTAAGTAACCTTCTAACCCCTTCCCACGTTGTAGGTTCGTGGGGTCATTTACACAGACTGGTGATTGGCTTCAAAGCTGGAGTCTGAGGAGTGCCAGGAACACATCCTTCCTTGGTCTTTCAGTCAGTCCACTTCAATTAGTCTCATATTTACTCACTTGTGCTCATTCACATTTCATCTTTGAAGGCTGAGACAGGCTGTCTCCATCTGTCATAGGGTTAAATAGCAATCTCCAATTTCAGGAGATTAAATAAGCTAGAAAACACAACTCTGATCCAAATCAACTTTTAAAGGACACATTTATATAACAACTAAAGAGGAATCCAGAAAAGAAAATACTGTTCATTAGGGCTTTTGAGGTGTGATTATTCCATCTTATCTACAGGTACATGTATAGAGGACCCTCAGAGGCTTCCTATGCACTTATATGTGGCTACAACTCTCTCATCCCAGCAGTCCAGAAACCACCACTCATGAACTTCCTTTGTTGTAAGATGCTTAAATTTATTGGATAAAATGGAAACTTTACATTTTCTTCAAGAGTTCTTTCACATTGTGACTATGAAAGTCCTACTTCGTGAATGATATTTTTACCCATATCCAATGGCAAGGACCTGGGATTCTCTGCTTTGCAGCTATGAAAAGTATATTTAAATTTTTTAAGACCATTTCCTGAGCAAAGTTTTGAGTTTCTCTTTAATTCCTGGCTGTTCATATTTATAATTTACCTGAGAATCCAAACTGCATGAATTTAAAAAAGTTACTCTCTATATCATTTGAAGATAGAAAAATTTGAGGTCTCAATCTCTGCCAAAATAATTTTGAAAAATACCATGATAGTATTTGTTCCCCCTAAATAATAAAATTGTATTAATATATATATAACATAATTTATATTATATTACCCATTCATATAATTTCTTTAAAATATTTACTCATATTTACTCATGCTCATTCACATTTCATTTCACTCATATATTAAAATTAATAACATTGTTTACAATATTTTAAAATATTTATTTAATTATATTATGAAACTACAGGCAACTCTAGAATTCTAGAACTTTCAGAGGATATATTGCCTAAAATGCTCTCTTATAGTATTCCATATTTTGTTTATTGAGGATTCCATTAATCAAAGAAAAACAAATTCACTAAAGTGGATATTCTTCACAGGGCCACCATTGTTCTATCATGGAGTTCAGTCAAAGAGGGGTTGTCTGCCAGATCTTGAAGTAAATGTCTTAGCTATGCATCTCTTCATGTGCCAAACACTTAAATACAGGAGTATCTCTATTTAGAAGCTAAGTAAATTGCTTACAAAATTGCTAGTAAGGTGTTACTAAAGTCTAGTCCTTAATAACACTGAATACCTCCTCACATATCTAAACATGGTATATGGGAAAACAGTATAGGGATCTTTTTCACACTGAATGTTCAGGTCATAGCGTAAAAGAGTGCATAGTGTAACTATGCACTTGACCCCTCTTTCTCATCCCCATGCAGAGGAGACAGGGGAGGCTACATGAGCATCAATTCATACCTGCTTTATTATGAAAGTAGATATTCAACAATTGTAAAGATAGCACTTTATCAAAATCTAGGAATTTAAATTGGAACACATGCTTCTTAAAATGCAGTTCTCGAACAGATTTGTAATCTAAGTGGGTTTGCTGATACAAAAGGCACTGCATAACACACTTCTGTGCTTTTCTAAAAGTGGCATCTTCATTGTCATGCAGCAAAGTTAGGTAAAAGAGTCCATAGAATCATAGCTTCAGGCTTCTCCATCATACATTGTCGACTAAGAAAAATAATAAAGCTTTAAACAGCAAAAATGACTAAGTGAATTTTTATACAGTCTAAGAAAAGATGCCATATCTTTCAGTCCATGATCAGGAAAAACCATCACTCTGGAATAATTACATCTCCAGGGAAACCTATTTGCATGCCACCATAACTCTGACATCAGGGGAGTCAAATTAAACAGAGAGCAAGTTAACTCTCTTGCCTTTTATTTATTTATTTATTTTGCTATTATATTTAGGTCAGAACAGAGCAAGAGAATCCTTTCTGCAACAAAAATGTCATTTGGAAATATGACAATGCACATGCCAACAAATGAGTTTTTAAAGGTGTTGATACAAAGGCAATTTCAACATTCATATATTATTTTTTTAATAAAAACTTTGAAAAAAGCAATTTACTAATTTACAAAACCCATTAATGATAATAGAGCAGTCTGGTTATTCAAGGGCTTGTCTCATCGGAATCCGTTTCTAACTATCCGTATCTGCTCAGCTCTCGTCACTGGTTTTCATTTAAGATGAATGTGCAGCTAATGGAAGCAACATGAGCTTATGAACTGATTTCCATTCTATTCTCTTCAATATTTCTTTTTGAAAACACACACATACACACACATTCACTCACCTATGCACTCCATTAAACCGTAGGGGAGGTGTCAGAAATTACTTTAATCTTACCCTAGAAAAATTAGACAATTCAAAGACAAAACAGAGTATACTATTATCTTTTAATGCAGCTGAAACACAGATTTTCCTGTTGCCTGAGTAAAAAAAGATTAGCTGTGTGTAAAAATATTAATAAAGGCTTACCATGATTAATAAAAGAACTACCAAAAATATTAATAAAAGAACTACATAACAGTATGAGAGTGTTATGAATAAAACCAGGTAGGAGAGTTAGAATTGAAAGATAAAAACCTACTTTTCTGAAAATGTCTAAAATAATGAAAAGGCGGTTTAAACTACAAATAACCAAATAAGATAAAAGATTTTCATGTCCACTGATATAAATGAAACATACTTTACTTGTACTTTACCATTTCCTGGGATGGCAGAATAGAATATTATTTCTTCCACCATATTATTACAATATGCTAACCTTATTCATAACAGCCTGCATTTATAACTTATTAGTAATGATATGGTCAATTTTTTGACTATATGGCAAAGGAAGGAAGCAGAAATAAAACTAATCCAGGAAAGTGGTAACCCAGAAAATACAAATAATTCCTTTGGAATACACTGAATGATCTTGATTTTCTATTTTAGGAGATGCATCTTCCTAATTATGCTTTATTCAGGCTTAGCAATATTCATCATAGCTCTACTGCCTGGACACAATCCAGGGACAAAAAGAGGGTGTGAGAAGAAAGGCAGGGGTAAAAAAAATCCAGTTGATAAAATCATACATATATGTGTTTAATACAACACGGCACAAAAATGAAAGTGTTAGTCACTCAGTCGTGTCTGACTCTTTTTGACGCTATGGACTATATAGCCCACCAGGCTCCTCTGTCCATGGAATTCTCCAGGCAAGAATACTGCAGTGGGTAGCCATTCTCTTCTCCAGGGGATCTTCCCAGCCCAGGGATCAAAACCAGGTCTCCTGCACTGCAGGCAGATTCTTTATCATCTGAGCCACCAGAGAAGCCCATAAAGCTCTCTGTTTGTACCTGGGTCACACCAGGCCTTAGCCAGTACTGAAAGGGCACCTGCACTTTTCCTGGATCAAACTAAAGCAAAGGTGTTCTCACTTAAAACTGCAATACTCTCCCCAGTGAAATTGAGCAGGACCCTGTGGGGCTCCTAGTCACAGAAGCCTTTTTGTCCCTTGTTTTCTTGTTTGTAGGGAACAGAATCCAGCCTCCATGATCTTTCTTGAGTTCCAAAGGGCACATTTGAACAATTCCTAATCCAGGCAGGAGCAGGCAAGAAACCATCTGAGGCAGGAACCAGAGCAGCTTCTCCAGAAGATTACCTTAGACCAGATTAGAGGAGTGCAGGACCTAATGTTATCAGCAACCCCATCCTTGAACTCTTAGTGTAAAACTCTTCATCAAGTCTTCCCTGATGGGATACAGTTTTAGAAGGAAGGAGCTTGCTGTGTCCTCATTTGCCTGTCAAAAAATTAAGCTATTGTCTTCTGCTTCATCCAAAACTCTGTCTCCGGGATTCAATTCATCACCAGTGCACACAGGCTAAGATTTCAATATCACCAGCAGCAATGTTCAACCTGTTCAAAATATTATCAGGTTTGCAGAGTCTAGCCTCCACAAAACACAGGGATGGTTTTGAAAAGTAATTGTAGTTCAGTTATAGAAGACCCCTGACATAGAAATGGAAATCATGTCACAAACTGTTATAGCCAAGAACTACTTATGGAGACAGGAAAAGTCACTAAGTGTATCAACTTCATGTATACTTCTCAAAGTGTAAGCTGGGTTAAGCCTGAGCATCCCGTATGCAAAGAACGTCACTGACCTCACCTAGGACGCTGGGGAAAAGAAAGGCAGTGAATAAAATGGGAAGTCTTTCAAGCCTCAAATCTGAGAGTTCCCAAGGCTTCCGAAGCTCAGCACAAGAACGGTCACAAATGACAATTCCCATACAACAATGGTGTTAGTGGTCACGGGAATCTTTCAAAGAAAAATGTGAAGCTGGATGAAAATAGATACAGGCACTCCATCTATTCCCATGCTCTGATATAGCAGATAGGATATAAGACAAGGAAAAGGTCACAGTCTGAAAGAGTGCAGCCTAGTTCCAGCACTATAAACACAATGTAATATCTTAACAGATGCCTCACACTTATTGGAAAAGAAGATCTGCTCTGAAACAAGAAATAGAAAAAAAGCACTGGGAATTACTGATCTTGAAGCTGCTGACATTTTTGATTAGGAAACACTTGAAGAATCCTGGTTGATACTCTTTGTTTGATTTGTAATAGTGAAGTCTTCAACCTTTAATTGAAAAAACTTCTGAGTGCCCGCCCCAAGGTGATAATTGTCAAGTTTAGAAGGAAAATATACATTATCTCTCTTCATTTATCTGGGTAAACTTTAGAAGAGATAACGTGGGGAAAATGATAAAGCCCAGTATGGCACAGAAGTTGATTGAGGGAAAGGGCTTATTTCCAATTCAAGGTAGTAATTTCTATTATTGGAAAGAAGAAGAATGCCATACTGAGAATTAGAGTGCTAAATCCCATCCAGGCTGATGGTCTAGCATAACCCTTCTGTTCAATTTTTAAATTCTATGAAATTATCTCCATGGGAATACTTCATTTGTTCTATATACAAAAGCACAGATATTAAGAAAATCACCTCATCTCATTTTATATATTGACTTTTATAGAAATAGTTCAATGCAACGTTGAGAAACATTGTTGACATACGCACAGGAAATTCAGCCTGAACTTTGTTTTCCCTCTAAGAAAATTCAGGCTTATACTTGTCAACAACATTATAGTTGTCTGATTATAAAAGTCAGGGGGTTACAGTCCCTTGAGTATGACAGAGCCTGAACAAAGGTAGCCTTTTATTTCAGGATGATGATAAAATTCTCCTGGGTTGTTTTTCCCCCTCAATTAACACTCTAACTCACTGCACAATTCTTCCCCCCGCCCCCCCCCCCACCCCGTTAAAAGCCTTTTCAAAATCCAAGACTAGGTCAGGTTTTTCTTTCTTTCTTTCCTTTTTTTTTTTTTTTTTTTGACCTATTATATCCAAGTTAAACAGACTATTCATATAGTACTCATGCTGCTGTGAACTTTCTTGAATACTCACAAATTCTCAGAGTAGTACAAAAATTATTTTGTAGTCAGTAAGTCTGACTTATGCCCCAGTACTTAATTAAAATTAACCTTCAGCCTATAGAAACCCTTAAGAATTTCCCTTCTGTGCTTTAAGATAATTATGATGACATAAATGGTGCGGTACTGATGAATGGCTGCCACTGTTCATCTGATTGGAGAAACTCTGGAAAGCATCTTCACTGGGCTCTGGCAGATGGTAAAGAGTGTTGTTCATAATTATTGGTAATAAGTAGATATAGAGTTCAGTCTTTCTGGTTCCATGGTAGTTCAATCTAGATGACTCTCATTCTTCCTATGCTTTTATTTATATCATGGATAGTGTCAATATCAGTCATCTAAATTGTACAAGTGAATACCTTCTCTGAAAGCTCCTATATCTTCAGTGTATGATAATACACAGAGCACCTTGGGATGAATACATGACATGATGTACCTATACATATGTTCTATATGTATGTGTTGTATCGATTTTTATTTGCTTTAGATATAATGTATTTGCTTAAGAAATAATTGCAAATTATTTCTTATTTAAGACATGATTTTTGCTTTTCCCTTTTATCTCTTTGTTTTTCATTATCATATATTGTGTTGAAGAAAAGTAAGTTATAGTTCATTAAACACCACACAGCATAAATCTCATATGTTCATCTTGATGACTTTAATATACTAGTTTGTAGCTTGATAATTCCATATTGGCCCTGACAAAACACAGAGAAGCAATGGGCTTATTCAAAATCCCTGGGGATCCTAGCTCTCTGATGCAAGATGAAGAGGACAAACCTCTTACTAAATCAAAATTACTTCCACCACCACTTGACAGCACAAAGTTCTCATACTCTAAATTTCTCACAAATATCTTTTAAATCTACCATTTTGCTTATTTTATTAACCATCTACGAAAAGTAATCTGACATTACTATAATAATAGCTACTACTCTAAATGTGTAGACTGTCTATAGGTTCTGAATCTACAAATCTGTATACAGAAAAGTTAAGATGCGATTTGAGATATTTCATACCTGTGTGATACAAACAGGCAGGCTACTTGTATATAAAACAGCAAATACAAAACAGTCAAAAGAAAGCTGGTTTGACTGACACAAGAAGAATGAGAAAGAATGCCATAAACAGGCCTCTAGAGGGTAAATGGTGTGATTGAAAGGTGGAAGATGATTTCACCAGGGAGAGAGGGCTCAGAGGATGGGTGGGGTGGGCAAAAGTCTTTCCTCTTTAGTCATAGCACATATTATGGTTGTCAGCCACTCATGCTTTGGTATTTTCTTTGGAACTTAAGAATTTTTCTAACCCCAATACTATCAAAATACCAATATGGCTGGCAAGAGTAATACCTAAAGCTATAGGTTGCAAGCTGGAATCTCATGGCCAATATTTAAACCATGAACAAAATTTTTAGGACCTGCACTGTTCTATCCATTGAAATGTTTAAAATTAGGAAGTTCTACAGGGGAGCCTGGGGTGCTGCGATCTATGGAGTCACACAGAGTTCCACACAACTGAAGTGACTTGGCAGCACCAGCAGCATGCTTTCCTTTGGGCTTTCCAGGTGGTTCTAGTGGTAAAGAACATGCCTGCCAATGCTGGAGATATAAGAGATGTGGGTTCGATCCCTGGGTCAGGAAGATCCCCTGGAAGAGGGCATGACAACTCACTCCAGTATTCTTGCCTGGAGAATCCCAGGGACAGAGAGGAGCCTGGTGGGCTACAGTTCATAGGGTCACACAGAGTCAGACATGACTTGGCATGCATGCACATGCTTTACTTTTTGAGATGACATTTTAAATCAAGGTTTCTTTACCTTAAACTTTAAGGCCCTTTTTGGAATCTAATGAAAGCTATATACCCTCATAATTATATTGTTACTTCAACAAATTTTATTGAACAGTTACTAAGTAATAGTCTTTGGTCTAGGCTCTGAAGTTATTGCTGTTGCTACTGCTGTTAAGTCACTTCAGTCGTGTCCGACTCTGTGCGACCCCATGGACTGCAGCCTACCAGGCTCCTCCGTCCATGGGATTTTCCAGGCAAGAGTACTGGAGTGGGTTGCCATTGCCTTCTCCGCTGAAGTTATTAGCAGTGGACAAAAAAAAGAAAAAGAAAACATGCTTTCAAGGAATTTAGCAGTGGCCAAAAAGAAAAAAAAAAAAAAGAAAGAAAGAAAAGAAAACTTTCTTTCAAGGAACTTTTGATCCAGCAGAGAACGGACACAAGATAAACAGCTGAGTAGGTCATACAGTCCATTAAAATGTACTAGTACTCTGAGGGGAAACGGTAAGTGGGGCAGGGAGGGCCTGGGTAGAGAGATGCTACAATTAAAGTGGTGGTTAGACACGTGCTTACCAAGAACATACTATGTGAGCAGAGCCATGAGCTTGGTGAGAGGGTGGACCACAGAAAGGTCTTCATTTCAGAACGCACGTAACAACATACAGCACATAGGATTTTTTCAGAAAATTTCAAGGTTTTCCTGTTAAAAACCATAACGTCAAATGATCAGCTTAGCATTTGAAGTCACCACTTAACCAGGTCCTAAGAGAAAGAGATCCAGAACAAGTAAACTGAGGACCAGCAGAAATGTCTGGAGAGGTGAAAGCAGAGGCAAAAGAAGCCGAGTGGATGCACGTGTGTTCTGTTGACAAGGAGCACCGGCCTCATTGGTGCCCGGCTCTGCTATAGCCCAGAAGAGAAGAGGGCATGACGCAAATAAAGATGAGAAGCCAAATCCTAGAATATCTTAATGGCTGTTGTACCTAACACAGAACAAGCTGAGACAACAGATCCAGTAAAATCCATAACAGGAAAGGCAAGGGTTTGTGCTGACTCCTGACTCAGAGGTAAAGGGTTAAGTTTCTAGGTGCCCCATTCCATTCTCAGTTGTCTCTTGACATCCCACAATATGTAACCATCATGCTGATCCAGAAAGAACAGACAGGGGACTTAAATTGTTAATGTGAATTGAACTAAGTCAGGAATTTTGACGTCTTGTCTCATCTTTACTACTAGATATATTGCTCTAAGAAACAAATTCTCTTCACCAGTAAATGTGGAATGATCTCTATAAAATATCTACAATTCTATACTTCATGGAATAGAAATTCTCTTGACTTTCTCTTTTGCTTTTTAATTCCAATAAAAGCACTTTCACTTGATCACATCTTTATTAAAACCATCTGAGCCTATAATTTTATTCTGTGCCTACTTTAGGAAGAGTTCCACTCAAGACCACACCTCAGAAAATAACTGATTCATTAATATTGGCTTTCATATTTAATACAATAAGCTTTGAAGATGGTAACAAAGCATATTGTTATGAATATGTCAATAGATGGAGTATAACCTGGCACACTTTAGCTGACAGATTCAAAGGCACAACACTGGGCAAGTAACTTAACCTTCAGAACATCAGTTTACTCAGCAGTAAGAGGTAAATAACAGCCCAAACTCATGTGCTTTCATGGGAACCGACTGCCTCAATGTCTGGCATGCCCAAGGACCCCAGCTCTTATCCAAAACCCTCGCTACATGTGATCCTGCAGGTCCAACCATAGGTGACCTCAAAGCTTTGCCTGGCAGCCTCATGAGGGCAGACTGTCCTCACCACAACAGATTTAGTAGTTTGCTGGCAGTGATTACAGGGAAGGACTTAGTCTCTCTCCCACCACCTCTAAGGCTGCCATGTTTATATAAAAGTCTGCGGTCCGAGTCCAGGCACCTCCGCAGAGCCTCCTTATTGAAGTGCCTTGCCTGAGGTACTTTCCTCCACCTTGACTCAGTTACCTTTCCCTCGTAGCCCTTCACCCTCTCACTGCCCTGGGGACCCATAGGTCCTGAAAGAGGTAGGGGTTTTATCTGGGCTCCTCAACAGGGAAATTGTTTACCTACCACTGACCCTTGCCCAGGGACATTCCATGGGACAAACGGGACGGGGGAGGTGGGGAACTCTTTTCACCTCTTGCTTGCACAGTTGTAGTAAATGAATATAGATTTGATCCTTACTTTGATTCATTGTCCTGACTACCTCTATACCTAGTTGCTCAATAGCTTTCAGCATCAATATTATTTTATTTTTAACATTTGCTTTAATAACAAAAGCATACTCTGACTTGCAATTTGCTATATGGAATACCAAAAAAAAAAAAAATCACATTTGAAAAATAAACAGAGCACCACAAATGTATTATATTCTATAACTAGAGGATGAACCTCTAGAGAGGAAGAGATATATGCTGTCTATCTTTATCCTGTCTAACTGGTTGAATTAAACACATGTGAGGAGGGATAGGGGTAAATGGGCGGGCTGGGGAGGAGAGAGGAAGAGAGTGAGAGAACAAAGCAAGCATTGCATGGATGTTTTATGGCCAGGTCATAAGTAGTAATACTCCCATTGGTATTTCTTTGGCTAGAACTCAGTCATATAGTTCCCCCTATATGCCAGGGAAGTAGTGAAATGTAGGCATCTAGTGTGCCTACAATGAAAACAATGTGGAAATGCACGACAATGCCGCAGCCATACTTAGGTTTCAGGAGAGTACAAAGGAAGAAGGGCCCTCTGGATAAAAAGATGCTTTTCTCTATAGTATTTTGCTTTCCTTCCAAATCATGATTATAGTGGCTCAAAATACTCAAACTTAACCAGAGTCAAGACTGAGATATGACCATATGGACTGACCTTCTTGTTTTTGTTGTTGGTGTTTAGCCATTCACTTGTGACCAGTTCTTTGTGACCCCATGGACCGCAGTCCACCAGGCTCCTGTGTTCGTGGGATTTCCCAGGCAAGAATACTGGAGTGGGCTGCCATTTCCTCTTCCAGGGGATCTTCCCAAACCAGGGATTGAACCCATTTCCCTGCATTGCAAGTGGATTCTTCATCACTGAACCATCGGGGAAGCCCTACTCTTTTCTGAACTCCCTGGTGTATTCCATTACCTCCTCCTCACTCCATTCTTTGGAGACTACCTTCAGTACTTTTGGAGACTACAAAACTGACGACCATCATGTTGCGTATTTCCTTGCCATAGTCTAGTACACAGGATCCAAGTCAGCTTCTGACATCAGCTTCTCTCTAGCTATTTATTTATTCTTTCAAACATCTATTCAAAACAAAGTTTGCTGAGTGCAATTATATGCCAGATACATGTTCTAAGCACTGAGGATTCCATCACCTGTTGAACTGCTTCTTCCTCTAATTCATATGGTGAAGCCTTGAACCTCTGAATGTCAATGTATTTGGAGATAACCTCTTTAAAGAGATAACAGAGGTTAAATAAGGTCATTAGTCTGGGCCTTTGTTCAGTATGATTTGTGTCCTAAGGATAAGCCAGAACACAAAGATACACATAGAAATCCACAGGAAGACACAGAAAAATGGTGGCCACTTACAAGCTAAGAAGAGACCTTCAGAAAGTAAGAATGTTGTCAATACCTTGATTTTGGACTTCTGGCCTCTAGAATTGTGATCAAATTAATTTCTGCTGTAAGCCCCCAATCTGTGGTGCCTTGTTATGGCAGCCCCGACAAACTAACACAGATTTCACCTAGGAAAAATATATAAAAGTCCTGTGCATTCTTGGAGCTTGGTTTCAAGCCTCTCCTTTATCATTCCTCATTCCACTCAGCAGACCCCTCCTAACTAGTCCTGTCCTCTAGGATCTCAGTTTGCATTTGTAGTCTTTCTGGAAAGCACCCCCCCTCCCCCACCTCCACCGGTTTATCCTCCCTCTGAGGGCAGCCAGACAGTTCTCGAGGTCAAATTGACACAGAAGAGCTTCTAAAATTTCCCCAATCGATGCTGTAAGTCATATTAGCAGCTGACTACAGTATCTAAAAGGGCTTCCTGGGTGGCATTAGTGGTAATGAACCTGCCTGCCAATGCAGGAGACATAGGAGTCTTGGGTTCGATCCTGGATGAGGAAGATCCCCTGGAAGAGGGCCTGGCAACCCACTCCAGTATTCTTGCCTGGAGAATCCCCATGGACAGAGGAGCCTGGTGGGCTGCAGTCCATAGCATCACAAAGAGTTGGACATGATTGAATTGACTTAGCATGAAAATTTTGGAAGTTATTAGATAGCTTTAAAATAGTCATTAAAAGATTAAAAAGAAATCCATTTTCTAAAAAAAATAGCATATGCTTACAGCTAATTTCTAAATATCATGTGAAGGTCACCTCCAGACTAGTAAATTGCTGAAGAATTACTGTAAAATGTAGCAGTAAACTTGTCTCTCCTCAAGACAAGTTCTGTTAGCAGGTTTCACATCTCATCTAATACATAAACCAACTTCTGTTAAGCATCTGCACCATTTAACATTCAGATTACCAAGGACATAGGCAAGGTTACAATCAATTAGGAAAGAAGTTAACTCCCACTGTTAAGAGTACCACATTTCAACTTCTAGTGCATCCCACTAGATTACTTCTTGTCCTTGATCTCTACTTTAAAAATAAAATATCTATACAAAAGATACTATTTGGAGTAAATGCGAGGTTTGAGACTACCCAGCTTTCTCCTCCTTGCCACTCCCTTCTCTAACCTAAGTGAAAAGTGAAAGTTGCCCAGTCGTGTCCGACTCTTTGCGACCCCATGGACTATACAGTCCATGATATTCTCTAGGCCAGAATACTGGAGTGGGTAGCTTTTCCCTTCTCCAGGGGATCTTCCCAACCCAGGGATCAAACCCAGGTATCCCACATTGCAGGAAGACTCTTTACCAGCTGAGCCACCAGGAAAGCCCAGCCCCTACTCTAATTTAAGTGATGTCGCTCAGTCGTGTCTGACTCTTTGCGACCCCATGGACGGTAGCCCATCAGGCTTCTCCGTCCATGGGATTTTCCAGGCAAGAGAACTGGAGTGGGTTGTCATTTCCTTCTCCAGGGGATCTTCCCGACCCAGGGATCAAACCTGGGTGTCCTGCATTGCAGGCAGCTGCTTTACCCTCTGAGTCACCAGGAAACCCCTACTCAATTATCAAAATGCAGGTCAGAGGTCACATTCTCCAGGAACATTCTTCAGTTCTTGCTCAGCTTCTTTCCATCCTCTCCAGTAGAACTAGAGCATACTTTCACCCTCTCTCAGCTCCTATCACAGCACTGAGGAACCAGTGCTATAATTCTCTGATGACCTTGACTCTTGCAAGACATGGGCTGTATCTCTGTACACAAAGAAGCCTCTGTAATGTACACTGAATGAAGCAGCATTTATTTTCACCCATCTGAATAGTATTATTATTCCTAGATACCTGCTTAAGGTTTAAGAAATATTTCTACAGTTAATTTAAGATTTATTCACCTTTAGTCAGATGTTTGAATTTGCCATAAAGGAGTAGAAATTAAACTATGTAAGGAGTAATGGATGGAAGATATTTGAGCATATTTCAACCTTCATAAGTGATGCATATTTGCTGGAAATGAGCTATAGTTAATGATAAAAAAAATAAATTTATTTTATATTATTTTGCTTTAGCAGATACAACCAAATCATCTGACAGTGAGTCCCTGATTAGGAATGACTTCTCAATTTGACTCCTTATTACTGGGACAGCATAACTCTCCATATAGAGGGTGTGTCAGTTCTTCCACACTAACCATCAGATTTTTATATTGTAAGCAGTTATCTTGCCCTTTAAAAATATGTTGAAATAAATGTGCCTGATGCAAGACAAACATCAGAGGTAAGTGTTACACCTGTGATTACAGCAAATTTATGCTGTGGATTGAACTCTTCTACATTTAACATTATGGGCTTCCCTGGTGGCTCAGATGGTAAAGAATCTGCCTGCAACATGGGAGACCTGGGTTCAGTCACTGGGTCGGGAAGATTGCCTGGAGAAAGGAATGGCTACCCACTCCAGTATTTTTGCCTAGAGAATTCCACGGACAGAAAAGACTGGTGGATGCTAGTCCATGAAGTCCCAAAGAGTCAGACACGACTGAGAGATAACTTATATGCAGAGTACATCATGCAGAATGCGGGGCTGGATGAAGCACAAGCTGGAATCAAGACTGCAGGGAGAAATATCAATAACCTCAGATATGCAGATGACACCACCCTTATGGGAGAAAGCTAAGAGCCTCTAGATGAAAGTAAAAGAGGAAAGTGAAAAAGCTGGCTTAAAATTCAACATTCAACAAACAAAGATCATGGCATCTGGTCCCATCACTTCACGGCCAATGGAGGGTGAAACAATAGAAACGATGACGGACTTTATTTTCTTGGGCTGGAAAATCATTGCAAATGGTGACTGCAGCCATGAAAGTAAAAGACACTTGCTCCTTGGAAGAAAAGCTATGACAAAGTGAGACAGCATATTAAAAGTCAGAGACATTACTTTGCCACCAAAAGTCCATCTAGTCAAAGCTATGGTTTTTCCAGAAGTCATGTATGGATATGAGAGTTGGACCATAAAAAAGGCTGAGCGCCAAAGAATTGATGCTTTTGAACTGTGGTGTTGGAGAAGACCTTTGAGAGACCCTTGTACTGCAAAGAGATCAAACTAGTCAATCCTAAAGGAAATAAGCCCTGAATATTCATTGGAAGGACTGATGCTGAAGCTGAAGCTCCAATCCTTTAGCCACCTGATGCAGAGTTGACTCATTAGAAAATACCCTGATGCTGGGAAAGATTGAAGGCGGGAGAAGGGGAAGACAGAGGATGAGATGGTTGGGTGGCATCACCAACTCAATGGACATGAGTTTGAGCAAGCTCTGAGAGTTGGTGATGGACAGGGAAGCCAGACGTGCTGCAGTTCATGGGGTCACAAAGAGTCAGAAACAACTGAGCGACTGAACAAGAACAACAACCTTTAACAATTTAAAAATCAGCGATCAGGTCTGCTCTGATCCATTCTTCTGCCTTTGACATGTTTTAATTCTCTTAGAATGTATTGCTGTTCTGTGTCCCATCTACTTTATCCTGCCCTCCTCTGATGAAATAGAAAGCTATCAACCAAAGGGGAAATGAAATGAAATAGTGAGAGCCAAAACAGTACCGATTCATATAACACAAAAGGAAATTGGGCTTTCGCTTTAATCATTTCTACAATTCAGACAAAAGAGTGATTACTCTTCTAAAACTGACTTAACCCTTTCAACAGGTTCCTTATGCTAGAGAAGCAAACTAAATTCTGGGAAGATAAAGTAATTGCATTTAAGCTTGCCTCTATCAAAACTTTCAAGGGGGGGGGGGATAAATTATTTCTCACAGAATATCAGCCCTTTGAGAGCTGACTTGCCCAAGTCCTTTTCCATCTGGGCTGCAAAGGCAGTGCACTGTGGGAAGTTTGTAGGAATAATGAGGTGGCCTCCATCATCCTTTCTTCAAGAAGTTAATGGGATTTAGAAGGATCTTGAGGGCACAGAACTGAACTCTGAAAACTGGAAAACAGGCATCTTCTTGGCAGCCCATGCTAAGAATGCCTAGGATGGCTGTGGTTTGTGTGGACCATTGAAAGTGAAAGTGCAAGTCACTCAGTCATGCCCAGCTCGTTGCAATTCTCCAGAGTGGGTAGCCTTTCCCTTTTCCAGAGGATCGGCCCGACCCAGAAATCAAACAAGGGTCTCCTGCATTGTACAAGGACTCTTTACCGACTGAACTACCAGTGAATACCCAATGTGTGGATCGTTAAAGAGAAGCAATCTCACTACCGAACATATATTTGCAGAAAATCACAATTCAAAAAGGCACATGTATCCCAATATTCATTGCAGCACTATGTATAATTGCCAGGACATGGAAGCAACCTAAATGTCCAGCAACAAAGGAATGCATAAAGAAGATGTGGTGTGTGTGTATATGTATATATATATATATACACAATGGAATATTACTCAGCAATAAAAAGAAATGAATTTGAGTCAGTTGTAATGAGAGGATAAACCTAGAGCCTGTTATACCAAGTGAAGTGAGTCAGAAAGAGAAAAACAAATATATATTAATGCATATATATGGAATCTAGAAAAATAGTACTAATGAACTTATTTGCAGGGAAGGAATGGAGACACAGATGTAGAGAATGGACTTGTGGACACAATGGGGGAAGGAGACAGAATGAATTTAGAAAGCAGGGATGGGAATGAGGAGTGAGGCTCAAGAGGAGAAGGATATATATACACACACACACACACATACATATACATATATATATGTATATATAATCATGATGGGATCCTGTTTGAAACCAACACAACATTGTAAAGCAATTATCCTTCAACTAAAAGAATAAATATTTTAAAAAGAGAAGCAAACAGATAAAACAACAAAAGAAGAAGGGACCTGGTATAGGGCTGGGAAAATGGTCTTAGTTTTACACAGAGAATCATTTTCCTTCAGGCTATCAGAAGTACTTGTTGAACTGATCAAATCTGCCTGTATCTTCTTTGACTATTGCACATATAAACATTTTCTCTTAATTGGAATGTGCCAGGGAAAATTTGGCATGTCAACTCACTGGGTCTCCAAAAATCTATTATTTTCCTCTTCGTGCTAAAAAATGACAGTACTTTGGTACTTTCATCCAGCTTTGAAATTCTGCCACCACAGTAAGGGGAGCCCAGAACAATTTGACAATACAGGGTTCCCAGCTCAAAAGTGTTAAGAATCTCCAGATGGTGTCAGCAGAGCACCGAAACAAGTGCAGGGCCCTTCAAGGCATGAGGACGTCAGCCCAGCCAGAGCAGCTTTTTGGTCTCTGCATAAACTTGAAATAAAGACAAAATATGATTAGTTGAGGGCTTCCCTGATGGCTCAGTCGTAAAAAAATAAAATAAAATAAAATAAATAACTGCCTGCCAGTGTGGTGGACACACGTTTGATCCTTGGTCTGAGAAGATCCCACGTGCCACAGAGCAACTAAGCCCATGCGTCAAAATTATTGAGCCTGTGCCTGGGAACCGCAGCTACTGAGCCCACATGCTGCATCTTCTGAAGCCCTCGCGTCCTAGAGCCCTTGCTCTGCAACAGAAGAAGCCACCCTAACGAAAAGCCCATGCGGCAGCCCCAGCACAGCCCCAGCAGGGCAAAAGATAAAATAAATAAACAAATAAAATTATTTTTAAAAGGTGATTAGTTGAATTGCTCTGAATTAGGTCCCTGACCTGAACTTTGTGAGCCACTTGAGCTTAAACTGAAAACCAAGGCACAGTTCTGCCTCATCTGCTACTTAAACGAGCTTCAGAACTACAGATTATGCCCAGGTAAATGATAAAGAACATGCAAGGAATATTTGTGGTGAAGGGAAGAAACTGAAATTGGCCTGTTTGTTTGGAGAAGGAGAGGATATTGAGCAGTTGATTTCCTCATGAGATAAAGATGGATTTCCATATTTATGAGGCAAGGCATTTACCATGAATATTATTTAGGGTGGTGATCCTTTTTAAGAATAATAAAAAGACATTAATTTGAACTTCCATGTTGACTCAGTGATTTTTTTTCTCAAATTTCATGCTTGATTCCATATTTCCTAAAGAAAAAAAGGAATGATAAATATATGGTTCTGTGTTCTGAGATGAATTATAAATGAGCGGATAAGATCAGCAGGCCTAGAATAATTACTCAATTAATACCTACTATTTAAAAATCCAATGCAAGTACAACATAAATTTAATTTTCTGATTATGGAAGTTTGAGATCTGGCAAAAAGTATTTTTTTTAATTAAAAAAAACAAAAGAAATATATACTCAAAGTTTTCCCTGGTTTCAAATCACAAAAATCTGAAGCTAAAATACACTTCAGAAATTATCTCTAGCTTGTATTCAAGGCAAACACTGACACAAGCTTCTGAAACCTTCTCATTTTTTAAATGCTCATATGGAATCATTGTGAGTCCTTTAAACTCCATCTTTTACTTTTTTTCCTGTAAAAACTGCCATCCTCAGCACTTTCTATCTTGTTACTTGTTATATAGTAACTTTCATCGTAGTTGTTTGTATTTCTTCTTATTCCTCCTTCAGACAATCTCTACAACAATATCAAGAACTGCTTTTTAATTTCTCATTATTTCTCCAACAGTGCACAGAACAAAACTTTGCATATATGAGATGCTTAATAATTATTAGTTGTACCTAATTAATCTGGCCCATGGAAATGAATCTTAACTGATTAGTAGGAGAGATGAAATTTTTATTTATAATAACTGAATTTGTTTTAATTGATTAATTAACTGATTAATAAGAGTAATTGACAACAATTCTATTAGTCTATATTTTCACCACAAGTTTCTAATTCTGCTTTAGTTTCAGCATTAAAAATACCTTGCTCCTAGAAATAAAAATAAAAATCCGCCCCCCACCACCAAGATGCTGAGTCAACTTTCTCCCTAAAAAATCAATAGCATGCACGCACTTGTGTATTTCCACAAGCAAAGAAGAATGATGGTTAAATTTCATTTTCTGTAGCCATACTGCATTGCTGGAGAAGACTTCTGAGACTCCCTTGGACTGCAAGAAGAACAAACAAATCAATCCTAAAAGAAATCAACCCTGAATATTCATTGGAAGGACTGAAGCTGAAGCTGAAGCTCCAATACTTTGGCTACCTGATGCAAAGAGCTGACTCATTAGAAAAGACCCTGGTGCTGGGAAAGATTGAGGGCAGGAGGAGAAGGGGATGATAGAGGATGAGATGGTTGAATGGCATTATCAACCCAATGCACATGAGTTTGAGCAAACTCTAGGAGTTAGTGAAGGACAGGGAAACCTGGTATGCAGCAGTCCATGGGGTCACAGAGTTCAGACACAACTTAGTGACTGAACAACAAAACCTACAACTTTGCAACCAGAATAATTTTTTAAATGCTAATTTGTCCTTTGCACTTTACTACTTAAATACTTAATGGATTCCTATTTTTCTTAGGATTAAAGGAAACATTTATAAATAGGGTGACCATATAATTTAGTATTAAATTTGGGCACTTTGGATAGTAGGGGCATCATTAATCCTTTGGCCAGATCAAAAGGGTTCTACAGGGCAGCCTAGATGTATGGTCACTCTTCATGTGAGAGGCTACAGGAAGTAGCCCCCTCAGAATGCTCCAACCCTCACTAAGAGCCATTATTCTCCCAAGGCTTTTTTCAATTACTATAGTACACTGAGTTTTTTCCCATCTCACAGCTTTTGTGCATGCCCATCTGTCTGTTTAAAAAGCTCTATCTCCAAATCTTTGCTTAACACTTATTCATGTTTCAAGCTATAAACACCACTCCTCAAAGATTTCCTTGTCGCTGAGAGAGTCAATTCCTAGGCCAGTTGATAAGAAGTCCGGGGTCCCTGAGGAGGAGAGAGGGGTCTGGGGCTCTAAAAGAGGAGACAGGGGTCAGGAATTCTCAAGGAGGCGGAAAGGACAAATATCTTTTTTTTTTCCTTTACATTTCTTAGTCACATAAAAGGTTTTTTTCTTTAAGTTGGAAACTGATGATTACACAACAAACAACTCAGATTAAACTCTGTACTAAGGATTATATATAATCCTTATATATTATTATATATATTTCGCTTATATACATCAGCTTATATATTATATACATATGTTTTTTTTGGGGGGGCTCCAAAATCACTGCAGATGGTGATTGCAGCCATGAAATTAAAAAACGCTTACTCCTTGGAAGGAAAGTTATGACCAACCTAGATAGCATGTTGAAAAGCAGAGATATTATCTTGCCAACAAAGGTCTGTCTAGTCAAGGCTATGGTTTTTCCAGTGGTCATGTATGGATGTGAGAGCTGGACAATGAAGAAAGCTGAGCACCGAATAACTGGTGCTTTCAAATTGTGGTGTTGGAGAAGACTCTTGAGAGTCCCTTGGACTGCAAGAAGATCCAACCAGTCCATCCTAAAGGAGATCAGTCCTGGGTGTTCTTTGGAAGGACTGATGCTGAAGCTGAAACTCCAAAACTTTAGCCACCTCATGCGAAGAGTTGACTCATTGGAAAAGACCCTGATGCTGGGAGGGACTGGGGGCAGGAGGAGAAGGGGACGACAGAGGATGAAATGGCTGGATGGGATCACCAACTCCATGGACATGAGTTTGAGTGAACTCCGGGAGTTGGTGATGGATAGGGAGGCCTGGCGTGCTGCGATTCATGGGGTTGCAAAGAGTCGGATACAGCTGAGTGACTGAGTGACTGAACTGAACTGAACTGAAGGATTATATAACTACAATGTATCCTGCTTGAGGACAGTTTCTCCTTCCTGAAAACCTCTGACTAATCCTGATATTTTAGAATGTATATTATGGAAGTGGGTCTGGTAAAATCTTTCTATTGTTAAGTTCTAATCTTGTTATTTTAAAATGTAAACTGTGGGAGTGGGTCTAGTAAGATCTTTACAACCTTGATACACTCTTTTGATTTATTGTAATAACCAATTAAAAAAGTATATAACTCCCTTGCTTAGACTAGCGAGGGGTCACTCTCTGTCCCCCTTCTGATGTCTATGGCAGACACTTTCTCTGTCCCTTTTCTTACTATAATAAAACTCTGCTACACAAAAGCTCTTGAGTGATCAAGCCTTGTCTCTGGTCCCGAAGCTAAATCTTCTTCACAGGTCACAAATCTGACCCGGTTCACCATAAGCTATCAGTGCTTCAAATAAAAACCACCTTCACCTCACCCTCACTATCTCCTCAGACAACATCTTGAACTTTTCTTTCATATATTGCTACAATTTGTAATCTACTTTTAATTCTATCTCTATCATTTTACCATAATTACAGTTCCTTAGGTGCAGTATAACTAGTACTCAGCATAGGAGCTGGCTTATAGGAGAAGCTAAGTAAATATTTATTGAATGAATGAGAATATGAATATTTTAAAAAAGAAAATTATATAATAAATACTGTAAAATAAAGCATTATTTTTTATTTCAGACAGCTATTTTTTATATAAAGACACCAAAAATATTGTAGGGATGTCAATCTTTGCATATTTATAGGGCATAGGTATTCAGAATGACATAAAATAAATATGAATAGTAGGAAAAATCCACCAACTAGATGACAGAGGATGAGATGGTTGGATGGCATCACCGACTTGATGGACATGAGTTTGAGCAAGTTCCGGGAATTGATGATGGACAGGGAAGCCTGGCGTGCTGCAGTCCATGGGGTTGCAAAGAGTTGGACACAACTGAGCGACTGAACTGAAACAAAAACCTTCTTTTAAGAACTACTAGTTCAGCAAAACAAAAACAAGAAAGAAAACAAGCAAAACACTAAAAACAGGTGGTAGAAAAATACCATTGCACTGGCATCATAATAAATCTACTTGACAGCAATATTTTGATCTGAGCAAGACATGTGCTTAAATATCTGTATAGGAGTTCATGTTCTTATTATAACTATGTAATCTAGTTATATGCCACAGAGATTTTGGAACATGTACTGGTTTAAGGCAAAATCCAATTAATATCAGATGGAACTTCCCTCACAATTAGGCTGACTGACTGCCTTAATGACTGCCCATTAAGTTTTATTCTATTTTAGGGTACAGCAGTATGTAAGAAAATAGAAAAATAGCAACTGATGCTTTTTTAGACTTAATGTGTATATACTGCTTTTAAGAGACTACATACAAATTTTTTTTTAAAGGATTAATAAAAAGTGAGACCCTAACAGAAAAGTAATTAATGTCCTTTTTGTGGGTTTCTGCTCTCATTTAAAACTACAGTTCTCCCCCCTGAACCTTCCTTCCACCTCCCTCCTCACCCCATCTGTCCAGACTGTCACAGAGCACCAGCTTTGGGTTCCCTGTGTCATATATCAAACTGCCACTGGCTATCAATTTTACATATGGCCGCAATATTGTAAAGTAACTATCCTCCAATTAAAATAAATTAATTTAAAAACTACTTCCTAAAACTATATTTTCATTTTGATTTTGGCTGAAATAAGAGGATTTTATTCTGCCTACATTGATCTTCAGGTAGCTCATCAAATTCCATTGCATTTTCCCACATCCAGGCTTCTATGTCTATGGCCTAAACCATCCAGTTATCAAATCAGTGGAAAGAATCTACAGGTGGCCTTCTTTGTGTATTCCTTTTGATTTTGTTAGGGTTGCAGTTTCAGAATAATAGTTTTTTGATTAAGATTATATCTCTCTGTTCAAGTGATTAGCATTTCTCATGCTAATAGTATTATTACATAACCACACTAGAGAAAAGATTCTTCAACAGCACAGAAATGACTAGAGAGAACAGATCTACCCAGGATTTCTATAAATAATATAGATAGAAAGAAAGAAAAATAACAGACAAATACAAAAGACATAACAACGTTCTCTTATATTCTACAAAAGATTTTCTCTTAAAATGAATGATAGCAATAAAATCTAAAGTTAACTTCTAAGAACAATCTCAGAACTGGGCTGGCTCCTGAATAGTTTGCGCTGCATGCTAAGATGCTTCAGTTGTGTCCAACTCTTTGTGACCCTATGGATGGTAGCCTGCCAGGCTCCTCTGTCCATGGGATTCTCCAGGAAAGAACACTGAAGTGGATTGCCATACCTTTCTCCAGGGGATCTTCCTGCTAAATAGTTTAAATAACAATAAACCCCAATCTCCAATCCAGGAAGCTTCCACATTCTGTGATTTATTTCCCCTCAGGGCCAAAGAACTACTCTCACTTCTTTTAATAAGGTGACTATTTGTAAAGTACCCTTGTGTGAAAAACCAAGGGCATTGGGACTATTGGCAATAACGTTGTATGTATTTGCTAAGGGAATAAAATATTAGTTTTTATTTTTTCGATTATGGATTATTTGTACTACTTGACTTTGTATAAACATAAGTTATGTGTAAAACTTGGAATGTTTTAGAGCTTATACTTGAATAATGGGCTAGCACAGAGAAAAGAACTATAAATAATTAGCAGAAATAGATTTCAGGGTTTCAGAATGAAAATGAGTTAACTAATTTTTGGACTTTAGTTTCTTCTGGAAAAAGGATTCAAAATCTTAAAATGATTTAGGTAGTATAGGACTTTAACCCTTAAGCAAAATCCACTGTACCAATCAATACCAGGGACTACACAAAAAAACATAACAAGCCTTGTATTTTGAGCACTGTGTAAATTCACATTTCTACTTGGCTTTCAGAATTCCCAAGAATACTCCTTCAAAAGAAAAAGTAATTTTAAATGGCATTTTTTTATACTACGGTTTCATTTTTCAACAACTGCATACAAATAAAAATATTTCTTACATAGATTTCATAATAATATTTTAAATACAGCCACCAATCACTGGAAATGAACAACAAATACAGAAAAGTATGATGCTTCTAGTGCATTTTTAAGAATGTTGCAAGATTTTAAATATATTTTAATATTTGCCCTCCAAAACAATACCGATACTAATGTGAGACAATATTTACATTGTTTCTGAACACTTTCAAAAGAAAACATACTACTAACATTATACTTGTTGATAAAGTGATACCCAATTTTAAGATGCATTTTATCTGTATCCAAATGACCTTTTAGAACTCTAACAAAGTAACTGCTGATTTTTTAAACTCATTTGCACTCAAAACAAACCACTTCTTTCTTATAGTTCATTAACTTAGACACTCATTTGTATCCCTGGAGCTCTTTCCAAAATAAAGAAAAAAAATTATTTTTATAATGAATCAAAGTGCTGACACATTACTTTCAGACTTGGCAAATAGAGAGGAAACACATGCTCACGCACGCACACACACACACACACAAGTGCATGCAGGCACTAATAAACTTAGGGAAATTCACAGGGTTTAGGCACCTTCTCAACCTCCTACAATTTAACCTGCACACTTTTAAACATTTAGAGCATGAAAAATGAAAGTGAAGGATTAATTATCTTCATGAAATCTTCCAGAAAATCTGGACATGAAAATTTTCTATAAAATCTTTGTTTTTATAACAACATAATAAACATAAAGAATAAGAAAAAATATTTGGGAAAAATGAACAATTTCCACTTCCTTTTCTTAACATGGCCTCTTTTCCAGAGAATAAAGATAAGCATCTTACTATCAAATTCTTTTTAAGGAGGGAAAAGAACTAGCATGTTTCCTACAGATCCAAAGGCTCAAACTTTTATTAAAAAACAAAAATCATACATTCTTCTTAGTTTTTTATATTACAAAACCACCTCCATGTCAAGAATTAATCCAAATATGGTAAAAGATGAAAAACAAACACCTCAGGCTATGGTCCCTCTAAAAGGTAAAATTTCATCACTTACTGATCAAATAAGTGACAATGACAAAGATAAAAGCCAATCCCTAAAAATACACAAAACAAATATTTTTGACATTTTCAGTGAAAATCTCTTGGAATGAGTAATGGCATATAGATTGGACCACATATTTCTTCAGTTAAAAAAAAATCATTTGGAAGGACAGTAGAAGTATTAAAATTTGGAAATCACATTTTCAAAGCAGGAATCTCTCTTCAAGTTATTCCTGGGATTTCTCTTGAGCCACATAGTAAAGTCTTTATTGTAAAGCTTATAATTAAAGACCTCCATTTTAGCAGGTCAGATGCCTCTAGTACATTACAAATTTGGAATTTGACAGTTGGATCTTGGGAAGAGAGGAAATTCTGCACATCAATTCAATGCATGCAAAGTTTAAAACAAATAAAATACAGGAAATTCCGAGCTAAGGATGAAACTATAACCTGCTCCACTGTTTTGTGATCTTTTAATAACAAAAATTATTATACACTTTATATACTACAAAGAAAAAAAATGATAATTGTATTTCCCTGCTTTTTTGTTAAGCAGTATACTGGGTTAATACCATCATTAACATGAACTTTTGTTTCCTGCTTTAAAGAATTATCAGAACTATCAATTCACCAGGTCTCTAATACATGTTAGTTTATGGTTAATAGTCCTCCAAATAAACCAATCCATATTTTCTCCTTGAACATAATAAAGTTGATTATGATAAAACTTAACCTCATAAATTTTAAATTGTTGTTATTCGCTGGCATTCTTTAATTGCACTAATATATTTATTTATTACATATAACTCCTAGCATAGCGTTTAGCACACAATAAGGACTCTTTTAATGTTAGGGTTATTATTAAGCTTTATAATCATCATTGTTCTCATTACTATGATGGGTATGAACAGCCATCTGTCACAAAATTTATATTATGTGTTGATACATATTTTTGAGTTTTCTTTCATGAGAGAAATATTGGAAATATATGTATAAACTGTAGTCAAATATGTGCATAAATTATATGTATACATTTGAACTATATATATATAAATTATCAGAAATACATGTATAAATTATAGTATTGGAAATCTACGTATGAATTATAGTCAAATAATTTATTTGATAGCTCTTGTTTCCACCTTATAAAATATTTAGATATGTAAAATATTGCTAGAGTATTCAGCATTTTTAATTTCTAAACAAAAATCATTTTTCAAATGTTCACTTAACATAATAATCCTCAACTAATCATTTCTTTCAGCTTTAAGATTCTATATTACCATATGTATGCCTGGGAACCTCTTATCTTAGAGCTAACATAGTATGTTTCAATGACCTAATTCTGAATCAGTAGGCTCTGACAGCCCCACAGTTCTAATTTGGACCACCCCCCCCCCAAAAAAAAATAAATAAATAAAACTGCTCTAAGAGGAAATATGCTTTGTAAAGTTCTGGATTATAAAAAGAAATCTTTAGGTCAAAGCTTGGGTAAGCAGAAAAACAAAGACTCTTTTCTTTGATCATTCTTATCTCTTGGAAAGAATTAGGCCTCTGAAAAAATAACACCCCCACATTCAGCAAGGTGAAAGGATTAAGAGCACAGTGTGTCTAGGCCAAAAGTATTTATTTAGGGATCATATTAATATTTGTGACACTGTAATAAAGAATGTAAGACTGGTTCTACAAAAAGAGTAACATTAAAAACTGAACATGCCGGGATGATCAAATGAGATAATTTCAAAAGAAACACAATATTACTTCTTCCTCTAGAGAAAACTGGGTAGAATAGGAAGATTATAATTGCTTCATGATAGATAAGTTTTAAAAAAAAAAACAGGAAAGCTTTTTTCAACCAAGTAGTACACTTTTATTGGACACTTCACATATATTAAGCATAGGGATTTGACAGTAATGCTAGATAGGCTTTATCCTTATAATCTTGTATGTATTAATTCATTCATTAAACAACTGAGTGCCCACTGCATGCCAGGCAGTGTGTGAGGTGTTGAAGGTGCAGGAAAAGGTAGGATTTCTGAGTTCACCATAATATGAACAGGTGCTTCACAAAAAGGGATACTGAAATGGCCCAAAACATTCAAGATATCAACCAGTGAAGTCGCTCAGTCGTGTCCAACTCTTTGTGATCCCATGAACTGTAGCCTACGAGGCTCCGCCATCCATGGGATTTTCCAGGCAAGAGTACTGGAGTGGGTTGCCATTTCCTTCTCCGGGGGATCTTCATGACCCAGGGATCGAACCCAGGTCTCCTGCATTGCAGGCAGACACTTTACCATCTGAGCTATCAGGGAAGCCCCTTAAGACATCAAGGGATTGTGTATATACCATTTCCCTGGATGGATTAAATTTAAAAAACACATAATATTAAGTCCTAACAAGAATGTGAAGTAATTGGCTCTGACCCTGCTGATAAGAATATAAATTGCTACAATCATTTAAACAAATATATTCAGCAGTAGTAACTATGCATATATTTTCTGACTCTGTGAAATACAAATATACTCCTGGTGTGTGTGTGTGTCCATTCTCTGACTCTGTGGCATACAAATGACACATTTATTTGTATGTCGAATGACTTCTCATACGTTATCTACTTAGACTCACCTATACAAACCACATTTGTAGGCGTGTGTGTCAGAAATATAGGTATATATTCACCAAAAGATACACAAAAGAATATTCAGAGTAAGTTATTACAATAACCCAGAATTAGTAATTCCACTAATGATACATCTGATAACTAAATTGTGGTATACTGAAATGGTAAACAGCAACGAGAATGAACAAATGACAGTTAGATGAAATAATACCAGTGAATGTCACCAATATAATATTAAATAAAGAAGTCATAAAGAATACCTATCATGCGATTCTATTTAAGCACAATTCAAAAATAGGCAAACTTGGAGGAAGGCAGTGGCGGAACCCTGATGCTGGGAAAGATTGAAAGCAAAAGAAGAGGGCAGCAGAGGATGAGATGAATAGATAGTATCACTACCTCAACGGACATGAACTTGAGCAGGGTGCAGGAGATAGTGGAGGACAGGGAAGCCCGGCATGCTGCAATCCAGGGGGGTCCCAAAGCGTTAGACACCACTTAGCGATGGAACAACCACAGTGGTGGAACAGAGGAATACAGCAGATTCTTGAAGTGCTTGGAATGACCTGTCTTGACTGGGAAACTGGCTACATGATTGGCTTCACTTTCTCACCTTTTATTGCACTAGATACTTACCATTTGTGACTCTTCTATAGCAAATTTACTTAAAAATAAGCACCAAGTACCATTCTTGATTAAAGATGGTGTTGAACATGTTGTAGGAGAGTGAAGACAAGGGAAGTATCACCAAGTATGATGAATAAAGTAACAAGGTTTTCATTACCTTCTGGCAATTTTCTACTCTATTTGCCATAGGCCCCCATTCCTCACATATGGACACTGAGGTACTTACCCACTAGTCTGATTTGTTGTTGTTCAGTCGCCAAGTCATGTCCAAATCTCTTGCACCCCCTGAACTGCAGCACATCAGGTTTTCCTGTCGTTCACTGTCTCTTGGAGTTTGCTCAAACTCAAGTCCATTGAGTCAGTGTTGCCATCCAATCATCTCATCCTCTGTTGCCCTCTTCTCCTCTTGCCTTCAGTCTTTCCCAGTATCAGGATCTTTTCCAGTGATTCAACTCTTCACATCAGGTGGCCCCCCAACTATATGAGCTTCAGCTTCAGTATCAGTCCTTATAATTAATATTCAGTGTTGATTTCCTTTAGGATTGACTGGTTTGATCTCCTTGCTGTCCAAGGGACTCTGAAGAGTCTTCTTCAGCACTACAATTCAAAAGCATCAATTCTTGGGCCCTCAGCCTTCTTTATGGTCCAACTCTCATATCCGTATGACTATTAGAAAACCATATCTTTGACTATATGGACAGCTGTGTAAACAGACTGAAAAATTAAGGTACTTAATCCGAAAGACTTCCAGATCCTTTTTGTAAGCTTTCTGATTACCTTAATGTTCAATCTATTTACATATCCTGGTGAAACCAATTTTTGACTAATCTTTTAATCATTACATTACCCATGTTATCCTCCTGCTCAAAAAATGATTACTGACTCCTCAAGGCTTATAATGAGGAGTGTAAGCAAAGTAATAAAATCTAACTTTTTAGCCAAACAGACAATGCCTTCCATCAACTTCATCAAAATCTGAATTCAAATAATTTCTCATACATTATCTACCTTGACTCACCTAAACAACTCTTAAGAAGAGCAGTCTCTAGTTATGGCTAAGGGCACAGACCCAAGAACCCCTACTCTGTCACTATGGCAAATTACTTGATCTTTCTGTGCTTCAGTTTTCTTGTCTGGAAAAGGGGGATATTACTACTATCTATTATACCAACATCGTAGAGTTTTCATGGGGATGAAATAAGTTAACACCTCCATAGCTGCTGCTGCTGCTGCTAAGTCGCTTCAGTCGTGTCCGACTCTGCAACCCCATAGACAGCAGCCCACCAGGCTCCCCGTCCCTGGGATTCTCCAGGCAAGAACACTGGAGTGGGTTGCCATTTCCTTCTCCAATGCATGAAAGTGAAAAAATAAAGTGAAGTCGCTCAGTCCTGTCCGACTCCTAGCGACCCCATGGACTGCAGCCTACCAGGCCCCTCCGCCCATGGGATTTTCCAGGCAAGAGTACTGGAGTGGCTTGCCATTGCCTTCTCCTAACACCTCCTACACAACTTTAAGAATATTTGACATACAGTGATGCTTTGAACTGTGGTGTTGGAGAAGACTCTCGAGAGTCCCTTGGACTGCAAGGAGATCCAACCAGTCCATTCTAAAGGAGATCAGCCCTGGGATTTCTTTGGAAGGAATGATGCTAAAGCTGAAACTCCAGTACTTTGGCCACCTCATGCGAAGAGTTTACTCATTGGAAAAGACTCTGATGCTGGGAGGGATTGGGGGCAGGAGGAAGAGGGGACAACAGAGGATGAGATGGCTGGATGGCATCACAGACTCGATGGATGTGAGTTTGAGTGAACTCTGGGAGTTGGTGATGTACAGGGAGGACTGGCGTGCTGTGATTCACGGGGTTGCAAAGAGTTGGACACAACTGAGCGACTGAAGTGAACTGAACTGAATCTATATGTATTGCCTATTATTTTTCATCATGTAAATCAGCCAAAATGGTTGTCAAGCAACAATATAGTCAATACTGCCTCGTCATTTGTTCATTGCATTCTTCCTAAATATGGAAAGCCCCTGTTCCATCCTCTCTTCCATCTTAATCTCTTATCTTTCTTTTAAAAGAAAGATTCTTAAAACTTTAGGCCACCATAATACCAAGGAGGTCGTTTTAGAAGTCCCTCTGTGCCAGTCATTCATCATCATCTGTTCTTTTGCTTTTGTTTTTTAATATACACCATCTTCATGTGTTGATATAAGGTTGTTCTTGTTATTGTTGTATAGTTGCTAAGGTAAGGTAAGGTAAGTCACTTCAGTCGTGTCCGACTCTGTGCAACCCCATAGATGGCAGCCCACTAGGCTCCCCCATCCCTGGGATTCTCCAGGCAAGAACACTGGAGTGAGTTGCTGTTTCCTTCTCCAATGCATGAAAGTGAAAAGTGAAAGTGAAGTTGCTCAGTCGTGTCCAACTCTTAGTGACCCCATGGACTACAGCCTACCAGGCTCCTCCATCCATGGGATTCTCCAGGCAAGAGTATTGGAGTGGGGTGCCATTGCCTTCTCCGATAGTTGCTAAGTCATACCCAACTCTTTTGTGACCCCATGGACTGTAGTCCACCAGGCTCCTCTGTCCATAAGATTTCCCAGGCAAGAATAATGGAGTGGGTTGCCATTTCCTTCTCTAGGGGATCTTTCTGACCCAGGGGTTAAACCTGCATCTCCTTCATTGGCAGGCAGATTCTTTATTACTGAGCCACCAGAGATGACCATAACATATTTAAGGTAATTTAGAAACCTGTATACAGGTTAGGAAGCAACAGTTAGAACTGGACATGGAAAAACAGACTGGTTCCAAATAGGAAAAGGAATACGTCAAGGCTGTATATTGTCACCCTGCTTATTTAACTTATATGCAGAGTACATCATGAGAAACTCTGGGCAGGAGGAAGCACAAGCTGGAATCAAGATTGCTGGGAGAAATATCAATAGCCTCAGATATGCAGATGACTCCACCCTTAAGGCAGAAAGTGAAGAAGAACTAAAAAGCCTCTTGATGAAAGTGAAAGAGGAGAGCGAAAAAGTTGGCTTAAAGCTCAACGTTCAGAAAACTAAGATCATGGCATCTGGTCCCATCACTTCATGGCAAATAGATGGGGAAACGGTGGCTGACTTTATTTTTTTGGGCTCCAAAATCACTGCAGATGGTGATTGTAGCCATGAAATTAAAAGATGCTTACTCCTTGGAAGGAAAGTAATGACCAACCTAGCCAGCATATTAAAAAGCAGAGACATTACTTTGCCAACAAAGGTCCATCTAGTCAAGGCTATGGATTTTCCAGTGGTCATGTATGGATGTGAGAGTTGGACTGTGAAGAAGGCTGAGCGCCAAAGAATTGATGCTTTTGAAGTGTGGTGTTGGAGAAGACTCTTGAGAGTCCCTTGGACTGCAAGGAGATCCAAACAGTCTATCCTAAAGGAGATCAATCCTGGGTGTTCATTGCAAGGATTGATGTTGAAGCTGAAGATCCAATACTTTGGCCACCTGATGTGAAGAGCTGACTCATTTGAAAAGACCCTGATTCTGGAAAGATTGAGGGCAGGAGGAGAAGGGGGATGACAGAGGATGAGATGGTTGGATGGCATCACTGACTCCATGGACATGGGTTTGGGTGGACTCTGGGAGTTGGTGATGGACAGGGAGGCCTGGCATGCTGCGGTTCATGGGGTCACAAAGAGTCGAACACGACTGAGTGACTGAACTGAACTGAACTTCTAGCAACAAGAGCCTATTGAAATTCAAGTGTGTTTAATTATTTAGTAAATCTGGTGTAGTAAATTTTACTGTGGAAAATGATTATCTTTTTATCAAATTCATTGAAATAAAATTGAAAAATAAAATTGTAAAATAGTTAAAGTGTACACTGTAATGATTTTATATACATATATATTATAAAGTGATTCCCACCATCTAGTTAACTGACACATCCATCACTTTATTCATTTATTAGTAATGCTTAAGTTATACTCTCTTAGCAAATTTCTATTATTTAATAGAGTGGTTTCAACTGTGCTCATGTTCTAGAGATCCTTAGACCTCATTTATCTTAGAAATGAAAGTTTGTGTCCTTTTACCAACCTCCCCCTATTACTTTCGCATCTAAAATCAATATACAAAATTCAGCTGCATTTCTATAAATGAGGAACTATCAGAGAAATTAAGAAATCAATTACACTATCAATTTCAATAAAAAGAATAAAATACTTAGGAATAAAGTTAACTGAACAGGTATAAAAAAGAATTATAAAAACATTGATGAAAGAAATTGAAGAATACACAATAAATGGAAAGATATTTTATGCTTATGGCTTGGAAAATTTCCTATTGTTAAAATGTCCATACTATCCAAAATTATCTGTAGATTTAATGCAATTCCATCCAATCAAAATTCCAAAGGCATTTTTCACAGAAATAGAAAAACCAATCCTAAAATTTGTACAGAATCATAAAAGGCCTTTGAATAGCAAAGCAATATTGAAAAAGAAGGACAACACTAGCAGCATCACACTTTTTTGTTACAAACTATATTACAAAGCTATAATAATCAAAACAGCATGGCATTAACATAAAACCAGGCACATAGATCAATGAAACAGAATAGACAGTCCAGAAATAAAGCCACAAATCCCATGGACGGAGGAGCCTGGTAGGCTGCAGTCCATGGGGTAGCTAGAGTTGGACACAACTGAGCGACTTCACTTTCCCTTTTCATTTTCATGCATTGGAGAAGGAAATGGCAACCCACTCCAGTGTTTTTGCCTGGAGAATCCAAGGGACGAGGAAGCCTGGTGGGCTGTCGTCTATGGGGTTGCACAGAGTCGGACACGACTGAAGCAACTTAGCAGCAGCAGCAGCAGCAGGAATAATTTATGACAAAAGAGGAAAGACTATAAAATGGGGAAAGGACAGTTTCTTCAGTATGTGTTGAGAAAACAAATAGCCTCAAACGAAATAATGAAGCTGAACCCCTATCACGCACCATCAGAAAAGTCAACTTAAAATGGATTAGACTTGAAAATTAGCCCTGAAATCACAAAACTCCTAAAAAAGTAAAACTGAGGGGTAAGTATTCTCCTTGACATCAGTATTAAGAATCATGTTTTTTAGTTTGACACAAAAAGCAAAGATAAGAAAAGCAAAAATAGACAGGTGAGACTACATAAAACTGAAAAGCTTCAGACTATCATCAAAATGAAAAGGCCACCTATAGAATAGAAAAAATGTTTACAATTACATATACAAAAAAAAATCAATACCCCAAATATATGAAGAACTTATAAAACACTATAGCAAAAAACCTCAAACCATTTAATTAAAGAAATGATCAGAGGAACTGAATAGACATTTTTACAAAGAAAAATTCAAATGGCCAACAGGTACATGAAAAAATGCTCAAATACTAACCATCAGGGAAATGCAAATCAAGTCCAAAATAAAATATCACTTCATACATGTTAGAATGACTATCACCATAAAGATAAGAGATGTTGGTAAAGATGTGGAAAGAAGGGAACCTCTGTATGAATTAAATTGGCATAGTTACTATGGAAAACAATATAGATTTTTCTAAAGAAATAAAAATAGAACTACCATATGATGCAGTAATCCCACTTCTGGGTATATATCTAAAAAATGAAAATAAGATACTGAAGAGATATCTGTACCCACATATTCACTTTAACATACTCACAATAGCCAAGATATGGAAACAATCCAAGTATCTATCAACAGATGATTGGATAAAGAGCGTACAAACACATGCACACACGCACATATAAAGGAAAATTATTCAGCCACAAGAAAGAAAAAAAAAAAAAAGTACTGTTTGTGACAACATGGACGAACCTTGAGGGCATTATGCTAAATGAAGCATGCCACACAAACACTATATGATATCACTTATATGTGGAACATTAAAAAAAAATCAAACTCATAAAAACATCAGAAAACTGGGTAGATTACCTTTTATATGACTAACACATTTTTGTTAACTAATGATTTCTAAATATGATTTCCACCTATACAGTGCTAAATTTTATCCTGATCTGTATTATGAAATATAATAATTTCCCTATAAAGTGAGCAGCACAGTCAATTGCTCTTTTAATCTTATGAGTTGGAGATTTATTCCTACACCTTTAAAGCAACATGCTATGCTATGCTAAGTCACTTCAGTCGTGTCCGACTCTGTGCAATCCCATAGATGGCAACCCACCAGGCTCCCCTGTCCCAGGGATTCTCCAGGCAAGAACACTGGAGTGGGTTGCCATTTCCTTCTCCAATGCATGAAAGTGAAAAGTAAAAGTGAAGTCGCTCAGTCGTGTCCGACTCTTAGCGACCCCATGGACTGCAGCCTACCAGGCTCCTCTGTCCATGGGAGTTTCCAGGCAAGAGTACATAGAATTGTTTGAAATATTTTAAACATAATGAATCATGTCTATTCTTTGGGACACTTTTTATTTGAAGATGATAATGAATCACCTGTGAGATGTTGATGATTAAAGGAGTGATAAACTTCTTAAGAACACTTAACTGCTTAAGAAAGAGGAGGGAAGTCAATTAAAGGAACTTTCATACAGACATCGGACTGTGATGTGGCCACAATAATTTATAGGTTAAGAAGAACAAATCCACCCAACACATGCCAGTTGCCCTTTCTCTTTTGTGATGCTTTCTCAAGGCAGTGGGAAGAACAACATCAGTATTCTTTTTAGAAAGGAAAGGAGAAATACACGTATAGAGTTCTGGAAAAGCATCAGAATCTACTTGGAGTACAACAGCACATACTATACAGAAGAATAACTTTCTTGAACTCGGCTTATAAAGTTCCAAGCAACAAGCTGAGTGAGTTGTTCCTTAAGCCTCTCAGAACAGCTCACAGCTGGGACTACTGTTAATTATTCCAAGCAGCTCTAATCAGAACTTCAAAGAGTTTCCCCAGCCACTCCCCAGTGCTCTAGGAAGCTACTAAGTCTGTCTTTTCACCTAACCATTTATAAGGTTTGGGAAAATTGAAAACATCTTTCATCTTTTCAGTTCCTCTGTGGTTAATCATGGTTTTGTTGATTCCATGTTCAGTCCAGTGCTATTTTCTGCAAATCTGCTCTGCAGACAAGCATGTGAATTCAGTAATCTTTACCGGTGCTCTTTGAATTTAATGACAAAATATCTGAAGGCAAACATACATGTCTGCAGGTCCAAAGCAAGCATTTACATAAACAGAATTTGAAACATTGTGTTGCAGACTTGAATTCTTTCTTATTTACAGGCTAGACGAAACAGTCTTGAGAAATACAATTCCTTTAATCCATTTACACTAGATCTTAGAGATTTTAAAATTTAAACAGTGAGTCTTTCAACTTTTGACTGACCTTGTGATAAAGATGTAAAGAGAAGGAATAGGATGTAACAGGGGGCTGGCTGCTTGGCACCTGAAAAATTCCTGGATCTAGTCCAGATGTCTAAAATTTTGACCTTGAGGTCTATCCATTCATTTAATCCATCATTCAGACAGAAATAACAGAGAGCTTTTGGTCTGCCAGACACAATGCTGAGAGCATAAAGAGTGCTAGAATTAGAAAGTTCAATAAAATTTGAAACTATGCTTATGAAACTATACCTTTGTTGGTGGAGAACAACAAATAATAAACAGAAAAACATAAAAAGTGCTATGAAAGTGAGAGGAATAATAGTCTACTGGCAACAGAGAGAAGAAAATAATTCCCCTTGGTGAATTGTGAAGGGGTTCCCTGGTGACTCAGAGGATAAGGCGTCTGCTTGCAACACGGGAGACCTGGGTTTGATCCCTGGGTCAGGAAGATCCCCTGGAGAAGGAAATGGCAAATCACTCCAGTACTCTTGCCTGGAGAATCCCATGGGCAGAGGAGGCTGGTAGGCTGCAGTCCAAGGGGTCGCAGAGAGTCAGACACGACTGAGCGACTTCATTTTCACTTTCACTTTCAGGGAGTGGAGGATTTTTGAGGATAGTCAGAGACTTGCTGGTGAAAAAAGGGATGTGGAGTTTGGAGGAAATGTCAGAATACCAGGTAAAAGGGAAAGAAGGAATCAATGTAGAGAGGCCTGAAGATAAGAAAGGGGAGAAGTTTAATGTGATTGCAGTAGAGGGTCTAAAAATGAAAACCTGGGGAGAAAAAGAAAAGCAAAGGTTTTGAAGGTATGTTTTTGCTTCACAAAAAAATCAGGATTTTATCCTGTTGACAATAGAATGGTAATGAAGGGCCTTAAGCAAAGGAGAAAAAAATAATAACCCTGCCAGTAGTAGGCAAGTTGAGTTACAAGTGATAGAGACTGGGTGAAGGCAATGTTTATGCAAGAAGCTACTGTGCTAGTTCGGTGAAAATGATAAAATTACTTAAGAATCATGAAGACATTATCTCTGGGTTAAATTCAGATTTAACCCAGAGTAGGGCAAACTTTCATCATTCAAATATCTATTAGTATACGTGAATTTCACAATATTCTTTCCTAAAGATGGATGCTGCAAAGAAATAAGAATATGACAAAGAAGATAGCAGATTGCTAGGATTATTGATGGAGTAAAAGAGGGAAAAAGACAGTAATATACAGCACATTTCAAAATTTTACTGAAAATCATTTCTGGATCTCATTTTAACATAAGTCCCAATGACGTTATAGGAGCTTCCTGGTTCAGGACATCAGCGAGAAAAGATCCTGAACTCAGATCTTCCCACAGAATCTGTAGATGATTATGGAACAATTTCCTCTGAACAAAACCTAAAGTGGCCATCTTAAATCAAGATAATGAGAGGGAAACCACACTGAAACAGGTAGAAGAGGCTGAGACACAACACAGCCATAAGCATCCCCCAAATCAGGTATGAACTAAAAACCTAGACCTTCTCCCTGATGAGTGAAGGGCTCCTGCCTCACATCAGTTCAGCTTGGTTCAGTTGCTCAGTTGTATGTGACTCTTTGCGACCCCATGGATTGCAGCACACCAGACCTCCAAGTTCATCACCAACTCCCAGAGTTCACTCAAACTCATGTCTATTGAGTTGGTGATGCCATTCAACCATCTCATCCTCTGTCGTCCCCTTCTCCTCCCACCCTCAATCTTTCCCAGCATCAGGGTCTTTTCAAATGAGTCAGTACTTCGCATCATGTGGCCAAAGAATTGGAGTTTCAGCTTCAGCATCAGTTCTTCCCATGAATATTCAGAACTGATTTTCTTTAGGATGGACTGGTTGGATCTCCTTGCAGTCCAAGGGACTCTCAAGAGTCTCCTCCAACTCCACAGTTCAAAAGCATCAATTCTCAGCACTCAGCCTTCTTTATAGTCCAACTCTCACATCCATACATGACCACAGGAAAAACCATAGCCTTGACTAGATGGACATTTGTTGCCAAAGTAATGTTTCTGCCTTTGAATATGCTGGCTAGGTTGGTCATAACTTTCCTTCCAAGGAGTAAGCGTTTTTTAATTTCATGGCTGCAGTCACCATCTGCAGTGATTCTGGAGCCCCCCAAAATAAAGTCTGCCACTGTTTGCCCATCTACTTGCCATGAAGTGATGGGGCCAGATGCCATGATCTTAGTTTTCTGAATGTTGAGCTTTAAGCCAACTTTTTCACTTTACTCTCACACTGTCATCAAGAGGCTCTTTAGTTTTTCTTCACTTTCTGCCATAAGGATGGTGTCATCTGCATATCTGAGGTTATTGATATTTCTCCCGGCAATCTTGATTCCAGTTTTTGCTTCTTCCAGCCCAGCATTTCTAATGAGGTACTCTGCCTATAAGTTAAATAAGCAGGGTGACAATATACAGCCTTGATATACTCCTTTTCCTATTTGGAACCAGTCTGTTGTTCCATGTCCAGTTCTAGCATCTGGAGGTTCACAGTTCACATATTGTTGAAGCCTGGCGGGGAGAATTTTGAGCATTACTTTACTAGCGTGTGAGATGAGTGTAATTGTGCAATAGTTTTAGCATTCTTTGGCATTGCCTTTCTTTGGAACTGGAATGAAAACTGACCTTTTGCAGTCCTGTGGCCATTGCTGAGCCCTACATCAGGCACACCAACTATTAAGACCAGCACCTGAAAGATGATCCCTCAAACATCTGGCTTTGAAGACCAATAAAACTTATAACCATGAGAACTGCAGAGCTGAGGCAAACAGAAAAGGCACTTAATGGGCTCATGTGCAGACTCACCTGCCCCAGGACGCAGTATAGAAACAGCCCTTTAAAGATGCCTGGACTTTTTTACCCTTCTTTTTTAAAAAATATTAAACTGAAGTACAGTTGATCTACAATGTTTCAGGCATACAGCAAAGTGATTCAGTTATACATACATATATATATATACATATATAAAATACATATAATCTGTGTATGTATTATATATATATATACTTTTTCAGATTCTTTTTCATTATAGACTATTATACGATACTGAATATTGTTCCCTGTGCTACACAGTAGGTTTTTGTTGTTTATCGATCTTATATACAGTAGTGTGTCTCTATTAATCCCAAATTCCCAATTTATCCCACCCCCTCCCTTTACATTTTGGTAACCATAAGTTTGTTTTCAATGACTTTAAGTATATTTCTGGTTTTAAAATAAGTTCATTTGTATCATTTTTTAAGATTCCACATATAAGTGGATATCATAGGATGTCATAAGTGGTAGCATAGAATATTTTTCTTTCTTTGCCTGACCTTCAGTTTGTATGATAACCTCTAGGTCCATTCATGTTGCTGCAAATTGCATCATTTCATTCTTTGTTATGACTGAATAATATTCCATTTTATACACACACACACACACACACACCCCACACACATACCATATGTGTATACATAAACCATATTGTCTTTATTCATTCATCTGCTTATGGACATTTAAGTTGCCTCCATGTCTTGACTACTTTAGAGAGTGCTGCTATGAATATTGAGGTGTATGTATCTTTTTGAATTAGAGCTTTCATCTTTTTTGGATATAAGGCCTGGAGTGGGATAGCAGGATCATATGGTAGTTATGTTTTTAGTTTTTTAAGGAACCTCGATACTATTTTCTATAGTAGCTATACCAGTTTACATTCCCAACAAAGGTGTAAGAGGGTTCGTTTTCATTTTGTTTATAGTTTCCTTTGCTGTGCCAAAAGTTGTCCAAACTTTACAAAAAAGACAATCCTTTCCTAATTTTAAAATGTTGGTCTGACCATCAGGGACCTGCTGGTATACTCTCCAGGCACAGAGTTTTTGGGTGCCATCTTCATGTTCTCCACCTGCCTCACCAAAGCCAGCAGGTCCCATCTTTCTTTCTTTTCCTTTCTAGTGGGGCCCATGTTTATACTGAAGACAGACAGAGCCATCTTTTTTTTTTTTTTTTTGCAGAGAGTGCCATCTTTGCCCTCTCCTTGTACAACACATCAGTGTGCCAGTAACTCCTTAATGAAAGCTTCTACACATCTTTGGTGCCCCAGTTTTTATAACTGCTAACTCAGTTTGTGTGGCTGTCACCCAGAAAACACCCCTTGAATGTATGGCTGTTTAAACCAGAGAGTGGGGAGAGGCTTGTGTTCCTCAGTTTCATGGGACTATAACAATTGGAGAGGCAGTTCTTGACAGACTATCATTCCCACAGCACTGCATAGATAGCAGACTGAAAAACACCCAGTCTTTCTGAGACAGAGGCCTAGTTATGTGAAGAGGAGCTGAGGCTTGTGGGGCAGGCTTTCTGGTTTGGCGCATGTAAATTGGCCTATAGAGCTGCTATTAGGGAATTGACACCACGGATGTAATCTTTGCCCTCTCCATCTGTCTCATTCCAGTTCATTGGTATCTTTCAGAGAGGACCTTACATCCTAGTATGATGTCTTGATTTTTGCAGCTACTACCAAAGGACACCTATACATTACCTGGATCTGGTGGCTAACAAGGCTTACACTTGTGGTTCAACAGGGCTGTATATATTTGCAATCTCTAGATGCTGCTGCCTTGGGGTCTGGCTTGTAATCAGCCTGAATCTAGGGGATGACAGAGATCCTACCTTTGGGACAATAAGTGGTATTGGCATACCCTCAACACTGGGAGCTATTAAATAAAATAGGATGCTTGGACAATCACAAAGGTTTAGGAAAGAATCAAGTGCTATGGCAAGGTTGAACACTAAGGTTTACCTACCTGAGGCCAACACTTCAAAAAATGGGAAAGGTAACTGTTTCAGCTAATGCACAGAAACCGACACAGAGAATCAAGAAAAATGAAGGAAGACAGAAATATGTCTCAAATGAAATAAAAAGGTAAAACTTCAAAAAAAAAAAAAAAAACCTTAATGAAACAGATATATGTAATTTACTCAATAAACAGTTCAAAATAATGATCATAACTATAAAACTCAAGAGAAGAATGAATGAATGCCGTGAAAACAGATAAAATATAGGAAATACAAGAAAAATGAAAACGAACTGAAGAATACCATAAGTGAACTGAGAAGTATACTAGGAATGTTTCAACAGCAGACTAGATAAAGCAGAAGAAAGAAAAATGTCAATGAATTCAAAGACAGTACAAAGCCGTTCACACAGAGGAACAAAAAGAAAAAGTAATAAAAACAAGTGAAGATAGTATAAGGGACCTGTTAAACAACAGCAAGTGAAATGACATTTGCATTATAGGAGTCCCAGAAGAAAAAAGAGAGAGAATGGAGTAGAACACTTATTGAATGAAATCATGGCTGAAAACTTCCCTAAACTGGGGAAGAAGTAGACTTCCAGATTCAGGAAGCCCAAACACCACCAAACAAGATGAAGTCCAACAGACCTACACTAAGCAACATTGTAAATAAAAATGCTAAAAGTTAAAGACAACCAGAGAATCCTAAAAGCAGCAAGAGAAAGACAACTCATTATACACAAGATTATCAGCAGATTTTTCTGTAGAAACTTTGCAGGCCAGAAGGCAGTCACATGATATATTAAAAGTACTGAAAGAAAAAAAAAAAACTTCCAACCAAGAATACTCAGCCTGACAAAGTTACCATTCACAATTAAAGGAGAAATAAATAGTTTTATAGACAAGCAAAAGCAAAATGAGTTCATCAACATTAAAACAGTGATACAGGAAATGTTTAAGTGACCTCTTTAAACTGACAAAAAAGGTGTTGATTAATAACAACAAAAAAAAAGAAAATATAAACCTCACTGGGAAACATAAATACATTTTATGTGAATTAATCACTTACAAAGTTAGTATGAAGATTAAAAGACAAAGTACTAAAACTCACTATAATTATCTATGATAATTAGGTGAGGAATTCACCAGATAAAAAGATGTATGATGTGACATCACAAACATATAACATGAGTGGGGAGTATTTTAGGATGCATTCTAACATAAGTTTTTATCAACTTAAACTGTTATAAATATAAATTGTTATATGTAAGCTTTATGGTAATTACAAAGCAAAAAGCTATTGTAAATTCACAAAAGATAATCAGAAAGAAATCTAGTATATCACTAAGGAAAGTCATCAAACCACAAAGGAAGAAAGCAAGAAAAGAAAAATGGAGTAGAGAAGCTACAAAACAGCCAGAAAACAGTTAACAAATTGGAAATACATAACTATTAATAACTACTTTAAATGTAAAGAAAGTAGATTCTCCAAAGACATAGAGTAGTTACAAGAATAAAAGAAGATTCACCCTGTGATAACCATAATGGAAAAGAATATGAATCTCTCTCTCTCTCTTTCTCTCTCTCTCTCTCTCTATATATATATATATAGTTAATTTGTCATTCAACAAATCTTAACTAGTTCAAGAAGACTTAAATCATATCAAGGATCTTTTCTGACCAAAACAGTACAAAAGTAAAAAGAATTATATGAATAACCCATAATTTCACAAATATATGGAGACTATACAACATGCTACTGAACAACCAATGATCAACAAAGAAATCAAAAGGGAAATTTAAAGAAATATCTTGAGACAAATGAAAATGGAAATACAACATATCAAAATTTATGGCATGGAGCAAAAAGCAGCTTTAAAAATTAAGTTCATAGCAATAAATGCCCACCTCAAGAAACAATAAATATCCCAAATAAACAACATAACTTTACAACTCAAGAAACTAGAAAAAGAACAAAATTTAGCAGAAGGAAAGAAATAACAAAAATCAGAGCAGACTAAAATAGAAAGCAAAAAGACAATATAAAATATCAATTAAACAAAGAAATGGTTCTTAAGTTAAAACTCATAGGACTCAAGTAAAATCAGAAATGAAAGAAGTAACATTATAACTGATACTACAGAAAAACAAAGGATTATAAGAGACCTACTATCAACAAGTATATACTGACAAATTGGATAACTTAAGTCATGGATAAATCCCTAGAAATAAAATCGTCCAAGACTGAATCACAAACAAATGGAACATCTCAACAGAGTGATTACCAGTAAGGAGATTGAATCAGTAATCAAAAACCTCCCAACAACCAAACCTCAGGATTAGGTTGCTTCACAGTGAATTCTAACGATAATTCAAAGGAAGATTGATACCAATCTTTCTCTCAAACTCTTCCAAAAAACAGAAGTAGAGGGAACACTTCCAACCACATTTCAGGATGACAGCATTACCCTGTTATTAAAAACAAACAAAGACACCACAAGAAAGGAAACTCACAGGCTAATATCCCTGATAAACACAGATCTAAAATCAACAAAATATTGATCAAAAAACTGAATTCAGCAATACATCAAAAGATCATATACCATAAACAAGTGGAACTTAATTCCAAACTTAAAAGTATGGTTCAATATTCACAAATCAATGTGATACACCACTTTAACAAAATGAAGGATAAAAATCATGATCAGCTCAGTAAATGAAGAAAAATCATTTGACAAAAGGTAACATCCACTTATGATAAAAGCTCTCAACCAACTAGATACAAAGGGAATACCTCAACATAATAAAGGCCACATATGAAAATTCCACAGCTAATGGCACAGTCAATTTTTAAAAAGATTAAAGTTTTTCTTTATAGGATCAGGAACAAGACAAGGATGACCACTCTCACCGCTTTTATACAGCATATTAATAATATTGGAAGACTTAGCAATCAGATGGGAAAATAAAAAGCTTGCAAATTAGAAAGGGAAATAGTAAAACTTTCACTATATTCAGATGACATAATTTTATACAATCATCTTTTGGTACCCACATGAAACTGGTTCCAGGAACCAGCCCTCTCTAACACCAAAATCTGTGAATGCTCAAGTATCATATATAAAATGGCATAGTATTGGCATGTAAAGTATGCATGTTCTCTCATATAATTTAAGTCATCTCTAGATTACTTACAATACCTAATACAATGTAAATGCTGTGTAATAATTATAAATACAATGTAAATGCTATGTAAATATTTGTAAGTTCATGGCAAATTTAAGTTTTGCTTTTTTGAACTTTCAGGCTTTTTTTTTTTCTTTAATTCACAGTTGATTGAATTTACAGATATAGAACTGGTAGATACAGACAGTCATTTGTGCAAAGAATTTTCTAAAGACACCACCAAAAATGGTTAGAACTAATAAATAAATTCAGTAAAGTTGGAGGATACAAAATCAATACACAGAAATCAGTTCTGTTTCTATAGACTATTAATGAACTACCTGAAAAATAAATGAAGAAAATAATCACACTTACAATTATATCAAAAATAATAAAATACCTAGAAATAAATGTAACAGAAGAAGTAAAATACCTGTGCACTGAAAACTGTAAGACATTGGTGAAAGAAAATGAAGAACACAAATAAATGGAAAGGTAGTCTGTGCTTACTGATTGAGAGAATTGTTATTTTTAAAATGTCCATACTACCCAAAATTATCTTCAGATTCAATGAAATCCTTATGAAAATCTGGCATTTTTTCACAAAAATAGAAAAAAATCCTAAAATTTGCATAGAATCACAAAAGACCCTAAAGTAAGCTTAAGAATAGTGAAGAAACCTGAAGACATCACATGCCTTGATTACAAACTATATTACAAAGCTATAATAATCGAGACATTATGGTATTGATATAAAAAACACATTGATTAATAGAATAGAGAGCCCAGAAATAAATTCAGGTATACAATTACGTACAAAAAAGAAGTCAAGACTATACAATGGGAATAGGACAGTCTCTTCAATAAATGGGCTTCCTGGTGGCTCAGATGGTGAAGAGTCTGCTTGCAATGCAGGATACCTGGGTTCGACCCCTGGGTCAGGAAGATCACCTAGAGAAAGAAATGGCTACCCACTCCTGTATTCTTGCCTGGGGAATTCCATGGACAGAGGAGCCTGGTGGGCTGCCATCCAGGGGACTGCAAAGAGTCAGATGTGACTGATCACCTACCACTTTCGCTTCAGTAAATCGTGCTGGGAAAACTGGACAGTTACATGCAAAAAAAAAGAAACTAGATCACTATGTTATACTCTAAACAAAAATTCACTTAAAATGAATTAAAGACTTGAATGCAAAATCTTAAACCATACAACTCCAAGACAACATAGGCACCATGGTTCTCAATACTGGACTTGGCAATAATTCTTTTTGGATTTGACAACAACAAAACAAGAAAAAGAAACAAGTGAGAATATATCAAACTAAAGACCTTCTGCACAGCAGAGAAGAAAAAAGTGAAAAGGGAGCTTATTGAAAGGGAGAAAATATTTGCAAATCATATATTTGATAAGGAGTTAGTATCCAAAACATATACAGAATATATACAACTCAGCTTAAAAACAAATAATCTGATTAAAATATGGGTAGAAGAAGTAAACACTTTTTTTTTTTTTTTTACAAAAAAAGACATGCAGATAGCCAACAAGAACATGAAAAGATGCTCAGCATCACTAATCAAGAGGGAAATGTAAAATTACAATGAGATATCACCTCACATCTGTTAGAAGAGATATTATCAAAAAGATAAGAGATGACAAATGCTAGCCAAAATGTAGAGAAAAGTGAACCCCTGCATACTATTGGTGGGGATGTAGATGGTGAAAAACACTATGAGAAACATTATGAGGTTTCCTCAAAAAATTAAAAATAGAACTACCATATAATAGAAAAATTCTAAAATTCAAAAATTTTAATATTTTTTTAATTTAATTCAATAAATTCTAAATTTTTATTTTCCAAAGAAAATAAAAACACTATTTCAAAAAGATGCATGCAGCATTATTTAGAAAGACCAAGATATGTAAAGAACCTAAATATCCATGGATGTATAAATAGATAAAGAAACTGTGAGATATATACATATATGTATATATATACACACAAACACACACACACATGCATATATATACACACACATATATGTACATATATATATTATATATATCAGCTAAGTGAAATAAATAAGAGAGAGACAGATACAATGGGATCAAACTTATATGTAGAATTAAAAAAAAAAAATCTTATAGATACAAAGAACAGATTGTTCAATGGTTCTCAGAGCTGGGGAGTTAGGGATAGAGGAAACAGGCAAAGGGAATATAAAGGTAAAAATATCCAGATATAAATACGTGATGGGAATGTAATGAACATCACGGAAAGTATAGTTAGCAAATGCTATCTTGCATATTTGAAAGCTGCTAAGAGAGTAGATCCTATAAGTTCTCATTACAGGAAAAAATCCTATAAATGTCTATGGTGACGATTTCAGCTAGACTTAACGGTAGTGACTGTTTTTACAGTATATTCAAAATATCAAATCATTGTGTTGTATACCTGAAACTAATATAATATTGCATGTCAAATATACCTAATAAAAATCATCTAAATAAAAGTAAATTATAGAGGTGCTCTGATGAGACTTTGTAGCTGGGAACTAAAGGAGGAATGGGAGTCACAGGTAGACTTTGTGACAGGGACACCACATGCAGTTATGTGGTATGCGAACTGCATAGTCACGTATGGTGGCCCTGTTTACTTTCTCAGAAGCTTAGCACTCAAAAATCAAAGTTCATATCTTATAAATTTAAAACAGATAAATCAGTGCTTAACTCACTAAAGCTCAAGGTTTTAAAGACCCTTCTAGCTTTTCTTTTGTAAGCTAAAATAAAACATTTAAAATATTTTAAACAGAACTGAATTTATTAATAATAGAAACTCAGTGGATTGGCAAAATACTATGATAAACTGGATAGAAAATTTGAGGAACTAGCTGTTGTTACCCTCATAGCTATGGGGACAAAACTGGGAATAAGAAAAAATTGAGAAATCTTTGTGAGATAACCCAGCTCAATTTCAAGGCTGAGACCCAAGTTCAAGGCCCGAATTTCTTCCTTAAACCAAAATGCTATGTTACATCCACAGATTCCACTCTTTTACTAATCCCATATCATGATGTCTCAAAATGAGCTAAAGTACTTCTAGGATAACAGGAAAACTAAAATTAATCCATAGTGTCATTCCACTAAGAAAAGATGATAATGTCCATTTGTCTTCATAGCAATTGAAAGAGCAGCTTCACATAAAGGCCTGCCTTGCCTTGTATAAACAGAAAACAGGCCTTCTACATAAGGAGCTGCTTGAGAGCAGAGAATGAGCCTTATTTCTCTTTATTTCCATAATACAACCATGCCACTTCACACATATAGGCAGTTAGTAAGATACTTGTTAAATGACTGAATTAAACCATAAGTCTACAATTTTCTCCTGCAGCCCTTTTAGCATCTGATGTCTATATCAGTATGTGAAATGTACAACTTAAAGCTTTCTGCATTTACTCATTCAAACTGTGGTGCCTATGGAAATGGGAATGACTAAAAACTGGAGTGACTGAATTCTCCAAAAAAGAAAAATACAACTGCCCTTCCCCTCCCTATACTGTCTCTCTGCTTTGAAGAACAAACTACTTGCATAAGCTGAATGAGACACAGGCTCACAACAGCAGGTTCCAGGAACCTGCCCTGTGCTTGGCACTTCATGCACACAATAAGTATGAATGGCATAGAAACTGAGGCACAGCTGGCTTATTCAAGTGAAACTGAAAGTGTTAGTCTTTCAGTCATGTCTGACTCTTTGCCGTCTCATGGAGTGTAGCCTGCCAGGCTCCTCTGTCCATGGAATTTTCCAGGCAAGCATACTGGAGTGGATTGACATTCCCTTCTCCAGGGCATCTTCCTGACCAGGGATCAAACTGGGGTCCCCTGCATTGCAGGCAGATTCTTTATCATCTGAGCCACAAGGGAAGCCTATATAAGGTCATACATTTTAAAGGCAGGACAGGAATTCTAACTAGATCTCCCTAATTTCAGAATTCATGCTCCCACTAAACTACAGAATTTTCAAGATATATTAAAATATACCATTATATAATGATAATCATGTATTACAAATGGAATCTTGATTTTAAAACTCATTACGATGTATTTCTTTACTTGCACTTAACGAGATTGCTTTATTTCTCTCCTAATTCTTTCAGAAAATCAGTCAATGTTGAAATACACTCTAAGAACATGGGAGGGTGATAATATTTTATTGATGAATTCTGTAATATGTTTGAATTAAATAGCAATTTGTCAAAAATTCTAATTCCCCACCAGTTATACAAATGACCTACAGAACCTGTAAATATTTCTTATGCATACACAAATTAGCATGGCTGCTTAATGACGCAATAAGTTACACTAGGCCATCAGGCACATATAGGGGTACCTCACTGAAGATCTGATTCAAAAGCATTCCTGAACGTTTAGCTCTAATCTGCATTTAAATTTCCTGCATTAACAGCCACACCAAATTATGCAGAGCCTTGGGCAAATAAACATGATAGTCATCAAAGATTTTCACTTTAGTGGAAGAGAAAGTAGCGACAGAGAATGCAGAATATCTAACACTGAAGAACTAAAACAAAGTATAGTTGTCAGTCTGGAAGAGATAAGTTCTTGTAGAATCATTGCATTTGTAAACTTCTTTCTGCTAGTACTAAACAGAGCACTTTCTAGAAAGTGCTATACTGACATGATTCCATGTTGGAATTCTTTCTAAAGTAAATGGAGAAGTCTTGTGTGCTGCATTTCACAATGGATTTCAAACTAAATAGAAGATATTTTAATATATACACTAAAGAAACCTGTGCTTTCTGCTCCCAACTGTCCTCAAAGACTTCACAGCACTTCATTCTTGCACCCTAGTCTCCAGAAGCAGAAAGAAAGGTGGACTTTCCTGTCACAATCCCAAAGTATTGCTGGGAGTCAGGGGAATGGGTAGGGGAGAACAAAATGTGAAGAGCCATGAATGACTATCCCCCCTCTAGTCACTTTCTCATTCAGGGGTTACAGTTGTGTAACAATGGCACCCAACTCCAGTACTCTTGCCTGGAAAATACCATGGACGGAGGAGCCTGGAAGGCTGCAGTCCATGGGGTCACTGAGGGTCGGACACGACTGAGCAACTTCACTTTCACTTTTCACTTTCATGCATTGGAGAAGGAAATGGCAACCCACTCCAGTGTTCTTGCCTGGAGAATCCCAGGGACGGGGGAGCCTGGTGGGCTGGTGGCAACCCACCACCAGCATCACAGAAATAACAATAGAAGAGTAGTTGCTGACAGCAGCAGTGAACTTTGACTCTCAACTCCCTCTCACACACCCTCAGGCATCCTGCTGCTGCTGCTGCTGCTGCTAAGTCGCTTCAGTATTGTCCGACTCTTTGTGACCCCATAGATGGCAGCCCACCAGGCTCCCCTGTCCCTGGGATTCTCCAGGCAAGAACACTGGAGTGGGTTGCCATTTCCTTCTCCAATGCATGAAGGTGAAAATTGAAAGGGAAGTCGGTCAGTCGTGTCCGACTCTTCGCGACCCCATGGACTGCAGCCTACCAGGCTTCTTCATCCATGGGATTTTCCAGGCAAGAGTACTGGAGTGGGGTGCCCTTGCCTTCTCTGACTCAGGCATCCTAACATGATGATAATGACTGTATTGGTATTGCCTGCATAGAAGTGTGCCAAAGCCTTTGATAGTATCAAGGATCTTCTGTGGTCCTTTGAGCCTTGAAAGGGTGAAAAGTAGCATGCAAAAGATGCTTTTATTCAGATGTACACTTTGGTGAATTCCCAGTCTATGTGAATTTCTGTGATATTTCAAAATGTCTAACAATAGCTTCTGCCTTTTCAATCTCCAGTGATACTTTGACACCTAATACTGTAACTGACATATCACAACTGATGTCTTTTCTGAATCTACACACATAAATATTTTAACAAATGTAGATTTGTAAACATGTATAAACTGATAAACATGGTTGCTCATGGTGACTAGCTTCAAAACTAAATTTGCCTTTCATTATATAATCACGATGGTGTGATCACTGACCTAGAGCCAGACATCCTGGAATGTGAAGTAAAGTGGGCCTTAGAAAGCATCACTACGAACAAAACTAGGAGGTGATGGAATTCCAGTTGAGCTATTCCAAATCCTGAAAGATGATGCTGTGAAAGTGCTGCACTCAATATGCCAGCAAATTTGGAAAACTCAGCAGTGGCCACAGGACTGGAAAAGGTCAGTTTTCATTGCAATCCCAAAGAAAGGCAATGCCAAAGAATGCTCAAACTACCACACAATTGCACTCATCTCACATGCTAGTAAAGTCATGCTCAAAATTCTCCAAGCCAGGCTTCAGCAATATGTGAACCGTGAACTTCCTGATGTTCAAGCTGGTTTTAGAAAAGGCAGAGGAACCAGAGATCAAATTGCCAACATCCACTGGATCATGGAAAAAGCAAGAAAGTTCCAGAAAAACATCTATGTCTGCTTTATTGACTATGCCAAAGCCTTTGACTGTGTGGATCACAATAAACTGTGGAAAATTCTGAAAGAGATGGGAACACCAGACCACCTGATCTGCCTCTTGAGAAACTTATATGCAGGTCAGGAAGCAACAGTTAGAACTGGACATGGAACAACAGACTGGTTCCAAATAGGAAAAGGAGTTCCTCAAGGCTGTATATTGTCACGCTGTTTATTTAACATATATGCAGAGTACATCATGAGAAACGCTGGACTGGAAGAAACACAAGCTGGACTGATCTGATCTGATGTGAAAAATATGTGAAAGGCATGGATTTATCTCATGACTATAATTTTTCTTTTATATTTCTTGAATTAAGCTTCAGTAGAATGCACCATATTTAAAGACATACTTTTGGAGTTTTGGCCTTTTTAAACTTTAACAAAATTGTTATAGCTAATATTTTTATTAGCATTAGCAAAATCTCTTTATCAGTAGAACCAAACTTTTAACATATCTACCTTCTCCTTCAAATGAATGATTTTAAAAAATTTATTTTATAAATTTATTTCATAAGCCTGTCATAATGAGTGCTTTAAGTAATTAACTAGACAAAATAATTTTAGTATATTTTAAGTAAAAAATGAATTATAGAACAGTTTCTATTTTTCATTTAAATCATATATCACTGAATTCAAAACATTTAGTAATGTGTCAGACTGTGTGAATTAAGTCACATGTACTATAATATTTGAAGTATTTGGGTACTTTATACCATAAACAAATATATTTTTTGAACTAGGTTTAAATCAGCATGGCCATTTAAAATTCAAAAACTGAGAAAAAAAATTATCAAAGTAGTTCACTAAACATCACTGAGCACAAAAAAATGAAAATTAATCTAACATAAAATCTGTTTTTTTATGTCTGTATATTTTAAATTAATCAACATATTTCTTATCAGCTTCCCATTATAAAGTTTACTGGTGCCATAATGGCAAATGAACTAATTAATTGACAAGAATTATATCTTTCTTACATACACATAGGGATATTCTGCACATATATAAGCACAAGAACAAATAAGCTTATTTAAATATGTATATTAAGTAAGGTCACACAACTACCTTTCACTCTGAAAAAGTTGATGGCATCCCTGAGCAACTAAATACGAGAGATTTATTTCTAATCATCTTCTTTACAAACTATTTCATGCTATTTAACAGGTAACATTTCAGAAATGTATATACGACCTAATTCATTTCTTAACAGCAAATGTGGTCACATGAATTCATTATAGAACTATAAAGAAAATATGCATAATACCAATGTACTCTGGCAAAAAGGATTCATTGATAAATCTCTATCACTGAGGCAAATTTCAAGAGAGTTCCAGAAAAATATCTACTTCTGCTTTACTGACTATGCCAAAGCCTTTGGCTGGGTGGATCATAATTAACCGTGGAAAATTCTTCAAGAGATGGGAATACCAGACCACCTGACCTGCCTCCTGAGAAATCTGTATGCAGGTCAAGAAGCAACAGTTAGAACTGGACATGGAACAACAGACTGGTTCCAAATTGGGAAAGAAGTTACGTCAAGGCTGTATTTTGTCACCTTGCTTATTTAACTTATATGCAGAGGACATCGTGAGAAATGCTAGACTGGATGAAGCACAAGCTGGAATCAAGATAGCTGGGAGAAATATCAATCACCTCAGATATGCAGATGACACCACACTAATGACAGAAAGTGAAGAAGAACTAAAGAGCCTCTTGATGAAAGTGAAAGAGGAGAGTGAAAAAGTTGGCTTAAAACTCAACATTCAGAAAACTAAGATCATGGCATCCGGTTCCATCACTTCATGGGAAATAGATGGGAAAACAGTGGAAACAGTGTCAGACTTTATTTTTCTGGGCTCCAAAATCACTGCAGATGGTAACTGCAGCCATGAAATTAAAAAACACTTGCTTCTTGGGAAAAAAGTTATGACCAACCTAGACAGCATATTAAAGAGACATTACTAGTGGAGATATTACTTTGCCAACAAACGTCCATCTAGTCAAAGCTATGGTTTTTCCAGTAGTCATGTATGGATGTGAGATCCAACCAGTCCATCCTAAAGGAGATCAGTCCTGAATATTCATTGGAAGGACTGACGCTGAAACTGAAAGTCCAATACTTGGCCACCTGATGCAAAGAACTAACTCATTGGAAAAGACCCTGATGCTGGGAAAGATTGAAGGAGGGAGGAGTAGGGAACGACAGAGGATGAGATGGTTGGATGGCATCACCGACTCAATGGACATGAGTCTGAGTAATTTCTGGGAGTTGGTGATGGACAGAGAGGCCTGGCATGAATTCCATGGGGTCGCAAAGAGTTGCACACAACTGAGCAACTGAACTGAACTGAGATAAATTTCAAGCTCTTGTCATTAGCAGCTAATACATGCACATCAAGCTGAAATAACAGTAATACTGCAGCTGGTTAGAAATTATAATTTAGATCTACTGATTATCAATATAATTGATCAATCAACCCCATGATTGATCTTTTTGCTTTTTATCTTGTATTATTTAAGTAAGGTTATTTTGAAATATATTTAGTAAGAATATTAGGTATAGAGATGCACTGATTAATCAACCATAGTTTTAATAAATATACATCTTTACATTAACAAAACTAATACATTTTTAACAAACTTGCTATATTACAATATAAAAGACAAATTCTTCTTCCTCCTTTTCTATACAACATCAATGAAGTATACATTACATTGCTGCCTAGTTGGAATAAATCATTTTCAAATCCCAAGTATGTGTTTCTGTTATGAGTACATGTGAATATGCGTGCTAATGGAATATACATATCCAGTTCCATCAGCACTTCTAATAGTAGCATATGTAGGCATTTGTTTTTCATTAACTGGAAAAACCTAAATGCTTAGAGATAATGCAGAAAGTAATAAGAACAACTTTTTGTTTGTTATCTTTCCTTTATATCATACAGCACAAACCTGAGTAGAAACAGACAAATTCTAACTTTAGATACTGTAGCATGTAAATGTTTCCACCAGGCAAATTGTCAAGACAAACTGGATAACATCAGTGAAAGTAGCTCTATACTTTCTTGGCTACAAAACTAGAAAGAGAAAATCTTGATACAAGAGACCTCTTTAGATAAAAACCACAATTTTTTAGCCAAAGGCAACTCCTCTCTCTCCCCCAAAGTGCCTAATCAGCTAATTTCTAAATGGTATAAGTCAACCATAAACTATAGACTTTTCTCTACTCTTTACTCTCATTCTTGATGCAATTATTTGAAATTCAACTTTTAAATGCACAAATGATGAATGAAAATCTAAAACATTATTCAAAGTTTAATAAAAAAATAGTCTCCATCCAGATAGCTTATACAGACACTCAGAAAGATAGCAATTACATTATTTAGAAAGCAGAGTTTTTCCAAAAGCACAGTGGAGTTAAATAAATGTTCCAAATTTTCATTTGTGCCTTTACTAATATATTGGAAATAATTCCATTGATAAAAGTAACCTACTTTTCAGTTAAGCCAAATAATACTATCCAACAGGAAATGGCAACCCACTCCAGTATCTTTGCCTGGAGAATCCCATGGACAGAGGAGCCTGGAGGGCTGTAGTCCAGGGGGTCACAAAGAGTGGGACACGACTGAAGCAACTTAGCAACCAATAAACATTTCAAAAGCACTGAGTCAGTAAATGGCAGTGACGCCAAATTCCATAATCACAATTCAAATTTCACTAACTTATAAGTGTTTACTTTATCAACCCTAAATACAAATAATACAGACATAATGTACAGAAGAAAAAATAGTTTACAACAAGTTTTTGCAATAAGAAAAAAAAGCTGCTTCTTTTTTTTTCATGTAGAACATGAACAAGATAACCATATTAAACTAAGAAATGGTAGAAAGGCATTGTATAAATAATTCCAAACTCTACACATAACTTACCAATTACAAGTTTAAATATAGTAATATTTACTCATCAAAAATGTTCTTCAGCAGAGATTTATCATCCTTTCTGAGATGTCATAAAAACTAATCCTTTGATAATCACACACTCATCTTTAAAATCCATGGGGATAGGCAATTTTTTCAAATGGAAACATTCATAACACATTTTGAAATTTTGGGTGATTCATTCTTCTAGCCCAATATCCAATAATTAATATAGGTCACTTAAATACTATTGTGAGATATACACTTTAATAAGTACCACACCTAGGAAAAGTAGTAAGTTTGGAAATTTAAAATGTCCAAATATTCTTTCACAAATCCTATTTGTATTTTATTATTGTCTTACCTCAATGATTTTGTCATGAATTTCCAGGCCATCTGCTCTATCAGCAGGTCCATTTTTCAAAATTTTTGAAACATAAATTCCTTCCATTGGTGTTTCTTCTTGATTATTCTATTAAAAATAAAACCGTTAGCAGTGAGAAAGATGTGAACAGAATTTTAAGTTAGATAAAAAAACAATTTAGTAAATGCAACATTGTCAAACCTCCCTAACCATGCAACTCTCTTTCTAAACTGGAGATTTGATATTGAACTATAACTTACTTAACACCAACTAGTCATTAATCTAGATGGCAGCTTTAGTGAAGGAATCCCACATCTTTGACAAGATTATCTATTTACTTCCTGTTTTTGTGTACATATACATAAAAACTATGAGGAAAGCCATGTATAAGGTGATAACAGTAGGCTTCTAAATATTGTTTATAAAACATCTCACTTCTAAAGAGGTGTAGCCATTAAAAAGATTCTAAGTTGAAGGAAATGAAAAGCATATCCAGCCTCACTATGTAATTGGTTTGAGAGGTAGTCATAGTTCTAAAAATATACCCTCACAATGGGACACATTTGGAAATACAGCTCTGACTGTATCTATTCACAGGGGAAACCATTTACTCAAGTGTAAAATTCTGAAAGATCAACTCCGAATTTCAGTGGCTTTCTGGAATGGGTTCCATGTACAGTGAATCTGATTATTAGTTAAACCTCAAACACATTGTCAGTATCATACATAGCATTTTAGTAAGTCACAGAACACCAATTACATTGCAAAACTCATTTAGGGAAAATGCCCAACATCCTATAATAATAAATTATATAATTTTAAATGTCACATCACTTTATGGCAGGTTAAATAAGATTATTTCTCATTTATTAGACTTCTTTAACATGAATTTTAAGAGGCTCTTGAAAATGTCCAGTTTCATCTAAATATCAAACACCTAACAGGGGAAAAGAAAATAAAATGATATGCTAAAAAGACTTCTACCTTTTCATAATAAAAGGGAACGGTTCTAGAAACAGAAACGTAGCAGTCATTAGTTGCTAGGTTTTTAAAACGCTAAATAAAAGGGGGAAACATGTCATTGCCATCCTGGCCTGAACACAGCATATGGCTAACAATGTTCAGTTCCCATGGAAAACATCTGCAAGGCAGGGCGCAAAACTTTCATGACAGCTGATTTGGGAAATTGAAAGAATATGATTTTTTAAAAACTTCATCACCCCTCCTAGTGAGGATGAAAATTAAGCTGATACAGTATTTGAAGGATAAGAAAGAACTTTGCAGCTGCAGTATTTATTATGAGTTTATAAACTCATGAATTTTGAAAAAGATTGGCATCAGTGTAGAAAAAATTATTCATTCAGTTAAATAAAGGAATTGATTTGGGGAGTCAAAATATGTCAGATCAACTATCTTTCCTAAGCATGGTATTTTCTATGAAATTGTGAAAACAACTATCTCTTATTTCAATTCATTTTAACTCTTCATTCATTCAAGATATATTAGAAACTTACTGGTCTGTGTTAGCATATGAAAATTAATCAATTTGAAATAATAAATAAGAGTTACGAACAAGTGATACACCTAAGACTATCAAGCAGAAATTGCGTATACATTTTTGTGAAATAGATTTATTCAAGAAAGTTGCCAACAGGACTATACGAAGTAGATAAAATGTGAAATGTACTCTTTTTTTTTTAAGTAGCAAAGTTAACTGTTGTTTTGTCTTATTTTTCTCAAAAAACTCTCACCATGTTCTGGAATATTTACACTGGAATATTTGCAATTAAGAAATCTGATACTTGATGACAAGCACTATTTTAAAGATTAAATCACTTTTTTTTTTTTTTACTCAAAATCCACAAATGAAAGCTAAGTCTTCTATTATTTTATAAACAAGAAACGAGTTATGCATTAACAAGATCAGTTACCTGATTTGGTCGACCTCCTATAATATTGAATCCCAAAGTGTCATTTTCTCTTTCCAATACAATAGTGAGTGGCTTATGTTCTCCTTCCTAGAAGAAAAGGGGTAAAATAACTAACTAGTTAAAAATATAAAAGAAAAAAAGTAAATGCTACAAAATTATTTTTATTTTTTTGTTTTTTAATATAAATTTATTTATTTTAATTGGAGGCTAATTACTTTACAATATTGTATTGGTTTTGCCATACATCAACATGAATCAAAAATTTTTTAAAGTAAAAAAATTAAATTTGGAAAAGAGAAAACCTTAAAGTTTTAAAGATAAGCATGGCTGAATTCTTGAGATTAATTTCTTCCTAAATTTACAATAAAAGTATGCATTTTAAGGAAAAACCATGGATGTAAGAAAAATAACTATTTCCAAAAATGGCTAAATGGCTGTGTATTTTTACACATGCAGCTTTTATCCCAATGTAGCATATAATTCTGAGTCCACTGTAATTTAAAATAGATTTCTGAGTCAACTATATAGGTATCTATGTTTTTCCTCTCCATTATAGATGAGTTTAGTAAATTGTTAAATAACCTAAGAATTATTTTGTATAAAAATTTCACTTTGGAAAGTCTTGAGGGATGTAAAGGATATTTATAAATTTATATGTATAATATATTATTTATAAATTTCTTTCAACAGTAATATTCAGATTGCTATTGAAATACAGGGTCTTGTAGGTTACAGTAATCCTGATTTTAAATGGTATTTTATTTGGTTTTGCAGAATTTTAAAAAGAGAGAGAGAGGATTTGTGTTAACTAAAGTAGTATGCATTGCTTTCCTGATGGCCAAATAATGGTTACACAAATAGGAATTCTATCTACAATATCTGCTTATTAATAAAGACCAATTTAAACATAAGATGAAATAGTATGAGACTATGAGCTTCATTCATGGTTATGGATGTTATTAACTATCTGAGGAAATTACATGTTTGGTAATTACTCTGGAATGATGAATTTCCATAAACATCGTCACGGCTACTACCATCATCACCACTTTTTCTCAGGAGCTTTTCCCAGGCAGTGTGCACAGCAGCCCCTACTGGTAGAGGCAAAACATTTCTGAGCAGCACAGAGAAGCCTTTTGGTAAGTAGTCTGTAAGTAGATACAGATCTCGCTCTGTTCTTCCTCACTTCTCAGAACCACAGCCTGACTTGTTGCATGGACTTCTCTGTCATATAATCTAGCCTTGCTCCTTTCCCCCTACCCTTCCTTCCCCCAAACCTTGTACCCTTAACCAGTATTACAGACCATAATTCTGTGCTTCTCTCTGGTCTTCCCATTTTATAAATTTAACTAGATACAGATACAATAAAGAAAGAAACGTAATAGAATCCAATCTTTTAATAAGGGTGTACTTCTGATCAGACTAGATACAGCTCAGCTCCTCACCCTTCAATTATCCTTTTTTAGGTTCAAGGACAGAAGCTTCTAAACTTGGTGCCTGAGCTGGAGGCAGTGCAAAGCAGTCCCAGATGGGCATCCTCCTGGGTTGCTCCTCCCCAGGAGGCTGGAGAATGAAAACAGCTCCTTGAACGGAGTGTAAGTTCTGCTAAATCTCTGCTCACCATGGCAGCGACCAACAATGTCAAACACTGTGCAGAAGTCCTTCAGAAGAGAAGGAACAGCTTTATAAACAGGCCTCATCTCACCAGCCGCTGCAAGGAGGCTTGTTTATTCGATTGGAAAGTGGGCAGTCCAGGAACACAGTTCAAGGCCAGAAGCCTCGACAAAGAAATGAAACAGCTCAGGAGCTCATCGGGCTAGTCTGAGCGCAGATGGATGTGAGCTCCTGACTTGGTTCCCCAAGTCTCACACTCACACGCGCAACATTCCACTAATAATGAAATTCGGGAACACGTAAGGACTATTTAGGGAAGGTTAGGGTGATGAAAATAACCCGGTAGGTCTAAGAAATCTCATCTCTTCATTTCTTAACTCCAAGTGATTCTGGTTTCCCGCATCCCTGAGTCCCTGTGCTGAGTAGAAGGTGGCTGATACCGGCGGTTTGGTAGAAACTAAGTCATTCAGACCTAAAGGTGTGAGACTGACTGACACGCCCTGGGATGCTCGCCAGCGGCAATGGGGAGGCAGAGTCAGAGAGGTCCTCGTTTCCTGGCTTTCCTCCTCAAACTGGCTTCAGACAAAGGCCAAAGGTGCAAAAAAAAAAAAAAAGGTGGAGAGGTTAGGGCAGGAGAGTGGAAGATGTGAAGCAAGGCTCTGGTGGGAAAATGAGTTTTATTAATTCCTCCTTCTCCACCGAAAAGTTGGAATTGAAGCTGTTACTTCTTCCAATCCCAGTAGAAGGGAAAGGGAGAATCCTCGTTGACTGCAATACTAAAACACAAGACAGGTAAGAGTAGTGGATGATCAGAGCGGTGGATGTTTCCTACTGCGTGAGGAAGGATGCCACCTTGCAAAAGAATCTTGAGTGCCAGAAAACACTGTTCCCCTTTCCACCCCGATGGATCATTCCCCGGTACCCCATCCCTCAGCCTTACCGCGTCGTGGCCGCCACCCAGGTCCCTGACGAAGTTGCGGACGTGAGCCATGTACTGGGTCAGCTTCTCCTGGTACCTGCGGGCGATGAGCCGCACCTCGCCCTGCAGCTCCCAGAGCTGCGCTAGGAGCGCCTTCTCGCGCCGCCTCCAGACCCGAGGCCCGGGCCCCCTCCAGCTCCTGCCGCAGACGCCCGGCGACCCCCCGCGTGAGCCCCCGCCCCCGCCGCGGCGGATCCCGGGCGCTGAGCGGCAGCCCCCCCGCACGGACCGGTCCCCACTGCCCGGGCCGTCCGGCCGGGAAACGCTGCCCGGGTGGCGGCGGCTGGCAGGGCCGAAGTCGCAGCGTTCGACGTGCGCCGCCAGCTCGCTCAGCTGCACCGAGCGGCCGCAGCCGCGGGGGCGGTAGTCGCACTGGATGCGCAGCTTCTGGACGAGGCTGCGCAGAGGTAGCACCCGGTACAGCTCGCCGGGCGCCAGGGGCCGGCACTGCAGCGGGCACCGGCGCCGCCGCGCCGCCCAGGGCAGCAGACAGCGGGCGCAGAAGACATGCCCGCACGGCGTGCACAGGGGCTCCTCCAGCACCTGGCCGCACAATCTGCACTGGAAATCTGGGTCCACCGATTCGGCGAAGCGCTCCAGGGCAAAGCCCATGGTGGGGATGGGGGAGAAGGGGGCACGAATGCGAGGTCCACCTTCTCCGAGCCCCCTGTCTTCCCCGAGCTACCACAGGGACAGTGCTCTTAGCTGTGATGGTTCGTCGGAAGGGAGAGGAACGGGTGAGGGGGAGTGATCTCAGAGTTTGTTTGGCTTGAAGTTTTCTGGCTCCGACTAGGTCCCCTGATTCTGCCGTATTGACACGAATAGACGCCACCACCAGGGGATCCCCCTCTCCCCAGTTCCCCCAGCTCCTTCTCCTCTTCCCTCTCCCCGCTCCGCCAATCTACATAGTCCTTTGCTGTTCGCTGCTCTGCAGTTTATATTACTTCAAATGTTGTCAGAGGGGAGCTGAGGTCGGATTACAGCGATCCGCTGGAAAGCTGTGGACCCCTTTGTCCAAATAATGAACTTCAGCAGTCCTTGGATAGAGCTGGCACGGCACAGTGCAGGCGTTGAGAAAGAAGTCAACTCCACCAGAATGGAAGGTCTCTCCGGAGGAGCAGGACCGTTGTCGGGTTTTCCGCTGTCTTCATCGCCAGGCATTCCAGTCGTTCTTCAATAAATGTGTTTGAGGTCGATGAGCTTCTGTTCTTTCAAATCCACAACAAAATCATCCGCTAAGTGACTGCGGCCGAAGGAAATCACTCTGAATATCTACAGAGCCAGGCTTCTTAAATCACAATCCAGAAATCAGGTGAGTGTAAGAGAGGCGGGATGTTGACTGACAACAAAGGCCGGGAAAAGGCCAGGTGCTCACCTTAGGACATCTCCCGCTTAGCGAGAACTTGAATCGCCATTCAAGATCCTCTGCAGCAGGAGGACGCTAGGATTCTGTTACCAGGCAGTCTGACTCCAAGTTCAAGCACCACACCATCCGTCTTGTCTTCTACTTCCACAAGCATTTTACCACTGGGAACAGGAATGTGATCATTTGGGCACCTGAAAAGGAGGATTAAAGGAAAAGATTATGAAAGAAAGCAGTGAAATAACAGAAATAAAATTTATGACCAATTCCCCCTACTTACCTTGAAAATACAGTTTAGATCCAAACTGCCCCCTTCCTCCAGTTTGACTCTTCAAAGTGTGTAGCAAGCAGGCCTTACAGGACACATGGAGTAAGGAAACCCTTTGGCCTTCCTGCCCTAGCTTCCTTTACCATCTTCTGAACCTTAGGAATGCAGAGCAATTCTGTCGCCAGGATAACACCACTTACTGCCATTTATCCTGAAGTTACTTCCACATAACTTAGGATGAACTTCCTAAAGTAGTCCCTGATTGACTCCTCACTGTTCTCAGAAAATTATGTACTTGAAATAGTGCCAAAATGTATCAGTTGAAACACATGAAAGAGGCTCCAGACTTTGTCCTTTAAATCCTTGACACCAACTAAAGAATTAGCAAAGGCTAATTGTAGAGGCTAATAATTTTCTGAGCCATTTGAAAGAGGAGACTTCATTAGAGTAGTTCAGTAGCAAGTGAGGATCCTGAGGTGGGTTGCCAAATATATGATATGTTTTTAAACTTGTTTCAAAACAAGATTATTTTATATGTACAGTCACAATGTATGATATACAGTATATGATAAAGTAACATTTGGCACAGTGCTCTACATTCCTCTCCCTCTTGGCCAAGTAAATAAACAATGAATTCACTGAATAAATAAGAAATCATTTAACAGCATGAACATATTCTTGGGAATTGGGTGAATTGTGAAAAGCAGAATGTTATAAAATGTATTCAAATAATTCTGAGCAAGAGGCATCTATTCCATCTTTTAAGCTATTGAAAAAGCTGTGACTTATAGCTGTGACTTTATAGATAGGGCTTGGCAATTATTGTTTTACAATAGAAACAGTGGCAAAGGGAACTTTTTAAAAAAAGTGAATGTGAACAGATGGAATCTAAAAATATTCTAGAAATATACTAGAAAATGAGACTTGCAGTTACTTGAAAAGAAAGAAATAAAACAATGGTTGCATAATGCACTTGGTCCATCCATGCAATTCATACAACAAAAGTTAGAAACGTGAACAGGTTATGGTATGAGTTTTTCCAGGTTATATAATGTTTTGATTGCTAAAGGGAAGATGGATGTCAAAGACCGTGTCCACAGAGAATAACAAGTTCAAAAATGAGAACATGTAAAGTGAAGCCAAGTAACAAAGTAGGCCAAAAGTGAACTTGGGAAAACCTTTTAATTTTGAGAACATGCAAGCTTGAGGATTTCCAAAAGAGTTCAGTACCAGGAGAAAAACAGTACAAGTTAAACCCTAAAGTAATGGACACACTTAACATGAACCCCATGGATTCTTCCCATCTGAAAATGTTGCAACATAATAAAGGTGTGACATCAGTTGAGCCAAATAGTCTGATTTCACTTCACAGACTGCAAAAAATTATTCCATATATAAGAAAAATAAGAAAAGCTTGGGCGAGCTAGAAACATGAAGCTGAATTAGATTGAGGTAATTAGCTGAGGTAAGCAAAGGAAGCATTTGGAATAAATTTAAAATAGAGTATGCACAATATTTCAGCAAAACTGATCCAGTAATATTTAAATGTCTTTTGGCAAATGAGACAAATTAGTGCCTTGCATCATTAGTTTGTGCATATCCTTATGTTTTCAGCATCATAATTTTCTTTTAAGAGTGGCTGGTTAGTGAAGTCTGCAGGCTAAATAGCAATATTGTAGGAAGAACTGAAAGATGAGCCATTGTCTTCCTTCTTGTCTAGGTATCCTGTTGGCTGTAGCCAAGACCATGCCTGTCTTTTTCCTCTTAAGCTTTCTTTCAGACTGAACTTGAGAATATGAATGGCCAACTGAGAGACAAGGGGAAGACAATACATACACCTGGTTTGTCACTAAGCCAGGGGCTCTGTTGTTGATTCAAAATGTCTTTAAATAGTTGATATTTGGTTGGGTATTTTCAGCTTAAGAAATAGTTTTTCCTTTAATTCACTGTCAGGAATCATATTCCTGAAAGCAGATTAAAAAATTAACTTGCTATATTCTTTGGGTCAATTTCTAGACCAGTAATGAAAAATAAAGTATGCCCATAGATGTTTTGAGTGAAAAGAGGCAGGGTTCCAACTCAGTTCTGAATCATCCTTACTTTCAGGGATGAATAGGGAATCAGAGAGTTACTTATTGTTCAAGTCAAATGTTAAAAGACCTAATACTGAAATACTATATTCCAAGACTCACAAATGATGAATGGAGATGTGAAAAATAAGGAAGAGATATTTCCCACTCCATGTGAAGATAATACTTTAAACCAACTCATTTGTGATTTTTGTCATGTTGTCTCATGAATTTGATTAAGAATTGTGAAATCAGGAAACCTGAAGAAATTTTTTCAAAGAAAAAATTAAATAAGTCATTTATTTCATATGTTTATATAGAATAATTTATTATTTTAACACAAGAGTAAATTTTTACATCTTCTATTATAAGAACTGGAAATCCCATTATTTCTATTTTCTCTTCTCTGACTCTCTAGTCATTTATCATTAATTAATTTCATGGTCTATAATCAAATACATTTTCCCAAATTTATGGATAGAGGAGCCTGGTGGACTATAGTCCCTGGGGTGCAAGAGTCGGACATGACTTAGTGACTGAACAACAAAATAAAACTATATAATATTATTCTGATAGAAAAGACAAAAATACCCAGCTGCTCTATATTTATCAGTATTAATGAAACTAAAATTCATTTTTGTTCTTGATAGTTTTGCAGCATAATCTAGATCAAGATTGTATCTAGTAGCATAAATAAATATGTTCATAAAGCATAAGATAATATAAAGGTCAATGTAGGGAAAGAGCAAATTAGCCAAGATGGCAGTGGTGAGGCTTTCATTCCTGCCCCATGTTTCTTAAATGCATGGTTATATAACAGCTGTGATCGCTTATAGCATTGCACATGCACATCACAATGTACCTACTTGGCCACGGGCCACTTTTGTTCTATAAGCATATATAAGCTCCACCTCAAAAAGCCCTTGTGGCTGCATTATTGCTGTGTCCTCTGGGTCAACCATGAAAGGAGAGAATACAGAGTGTCTGCTGCTATGGCCGGCATACCCACCATTAGAGAATAAACATGTCTGCAGTTCCTATGACTCCTTGAGTTTTCTTCCAGCTTCCCCTCTCCCGTCTTGCCTAGCCTGGGTTCAGCAAACAGTGGGCACAGCGAGGAACAGCAAGACTGTCAACTTGAGACTAGTTAAAAATTCCAAACTTGATAAAGGGAGAGATGTTTTAAAGTTGAATTTTTGAAAGTCCATTTAAAACAAGGTAGGTATTTTTAGAAGATATGTGGGTTACATACTATGCCAGATGAGAGACACTCTGTGATATATTTTACTCATTGGTAAATAGAGAATTGATTACACTCAGAGAACACAGAGCTGTGTAAGTCTTTACAATCCCTTTCTTTAGGAGTTATTTGCTATTATCTTGCTTTTGGGCTACCTTTAGCAAAATAGCTAGAAGCAACATTGTGACAGTACAGATTGCCATTTTTAAAAGGAATAAAGTGATATGAACAAAGTTATTATGCATTCCAAATACAGTAAAAGATTTACGGTAATTGTGCAATCTCTGTGGGAATAACTTGTCAGACAAAGTGAAATGGAGAATTTGAAGAAAAGCAATCAATCTAGACAGCATATTAAAAAGCACAGACATTACTTTGCCAACGAAGGTGCATCTGGTCAAAGCTTTGGTTTTTCCAGTAGTCATGTATGGATGTAAGAGTTGGACTATAAAGAAGTCTGAGCACCGAAGAATTGATGCGTTTGAACTGTGGTGTTGGAAGACTCTTGAGAGTCCCTTAAAATGCAAGGAGATCCAACCAGTCCATCCTAAAGGAAATCAGTCCTAAATATTCATTGGAAGGACTGATGCTGAGGCTGAAACTCCACTATTTTGGCCACCTGATGTGAAGAACTGACTCATTTGAAAAGACCCTGATGCTGGGAATGATTGAAGGCAGGAGGAGAAGGGGGTGACAGAGGATGAGAAGGCTGGATGGTATCACCAACTCAGTGGACATGAGTTTGAGTAAACTCCAGGATTTGGTGATGGACAGGGAAGCCTGGCATGCTGCAGTCCATGGGGTCACAAAGAATCAGACACTGACTCTGCAACTGAACTGAATCAATTAAACATTTTGGTAACTTTCAATTCCCTTATGGTCTGACTTTCTAAAGTCACTGAGACATTACTTAAAGTAACATTATTAACCTGTTTAAGAGAGGTCAATTGTGAGAGATTGCTCTTAAATAAGATAGTAATGTTACCTTTATATAATGTTCATGGGGTTCTCAAGGCAAGAATACTGAAGTGGTTTGCCATTCCTTTCTCCACTGGACCACGTTTTGTCAGCCATTAAACTAAAGACATTTGCTCCTTGAAAAGAAAAGCTATGAGGAACCTAGACAGCATATTAAAAAGCAGAGACATTACTTTGCCAGCAAAAGTCCATCTAGTCAAAACTATGGTTTTTCTAGGAGTCATGTATGGATGTAAGAGTTGGACCATAAAGGAAGCTGAGTCGCCAAAGAACTGATGCTTTTGAACTGTGGTGTTGGAGAAGACTCTTGACAGTCCCTTGCACAGCAAGGAGATCGAATCAGTCTATCCTAAAGGAAATCCATCCTGAATATTCTTTGGAAGGATTGATACTGAAGTTGAAGCTCCAATATTTTGGCTACTTAATACGAAGAACTGACTCATTTGAAAAGACACTAACGCCGAGAATGATTGAAGGCAGGAGGAGAAGGGGGTGAAAGAGGATGAGATGGTTGGATGGCATCATCGACTCAATGAATATGAGTTTAAGCAAGCTCCAGGAGTTTGCTCAAGGACAGGGAGGCCTGACATGCTGCAGTGCATGGGGTCACAAAGAGTGAGACATGACTGAGAGACTGAACTGAACTGAATGTTACCTTAAGTGAGAGGTGCTTTGTATAGGAAAATATATTAAATCCTTTATTTGATTTACCTTGATTTTCTGTGCTGTATCTCTGTGGATCATAGTTGCTGATAAAGAGGGAAGTTATTAAAAACAACTATAAGAGCCAATATGTAATAACTCTACTATGTGAAGGCAATCTTTACATGCACACTCTCAATCAATTCTCTCAATGACCATTTTGGGCAGATACTATTATTACTCCTACAATTTACCCAAGTTTACAAAAAAAGTGGCAGAACCAGGGATTAAACCAAAATCTGCCTCATTAAAGAACTTTCACTCTTAAATACTACACTGTAACATCATTTTTTTTTCACACCTTGACTGCTGAGTTATTTTAGAATAAAATGTGCATATCAAATCTCATTGCAAATTGAAGTGACAAATATATATATTTGAATCCCACTGTTCAACAGCTACCATTTTTTTGCTGTCCTTTAAGGAGAGAACATCTACGTTCATACTTATTAGATGCCTTGGAGTAATTAGTGAATGAGAATATTTATGTTATTAATTGTTATGTGTAATGCTAACATGGTTATATTTTAGATCAATTTGTCCCGTATAACTGGTCTCAAATTGTCTCAAAGGCAAAGGAGAAAAGGAAAGATAAACTTATCTGAATGCAGAATTTCAAAGAATAGCAACGAGAGATAAAGACTTCCTGAAGAACAATTCAAAGAAATAGAGGAAAGTAACAGAATGAGAAAGACTAGAGATCTCTTCAAAAAAATTAGAGATACCAAGGGAACATTTCATGCCAAGAAGGGCACAATAAAGGACAGAAACGGTATGAACCTAACAGGAGCTGAAGATATTAAGAAGAGGTGGCAAGAATACACAGAAGAACTATACAAAAAAGATCTCAATGACTCAGGTAACCACCATGGTCTGATCACTCACCTAGAGCCAGACATCCTGGAGTTTAAAGTCAATGGGCTTTAGGAAGCATCACTATGAACAAAGCTAGTGGAGGTGATGGAATTCCAGTTGAGCTATTTCAAATCCTAAAAGATGATACTGTGAAAGTGCTGCACTCAGTATGTCAGCAAATTTGGAAAACTCAGCAGTGGCTACAGGACTGGAAATGGTCAGTTTTCATTCCATTCCCAAAGAAAGGCAACGCCAAAGTATGTTCAAACTACCACACAATTGTACTCATTTCACAGGCTAGCAACGTAATGCTCAAAATTCTCCAAGCTAGACTTGAATAGTACATGAACTGAGAACTACCAGATATAAAAGCTGGATTTAGAAAAGGAAGAGGAACCAGAGATCAAATTGCCAACATCCATTGGATCATAGAAAAATCAAGAGAATTCCAGAAAAACATCTACTTCTGCTTAATTTACTATCCTAAAGCCTATGTGTAGATCACAACAATCTGTAGAAAATTCTTAAAGAGATGGGAATACCAGATCACCTTACCTGCCTCCTGAGAAACCTGTATGCAGGTCAACAAGCAGCAGTTAGAAATGGACATGAAACTACGGACTGGTTCCAAATTGGGAAAGGAGTACATCAAGGCTGTATATTGTCACCCTGCTTATTTAACTTTTATGCAGGATACATCATGTGAAATGCCAGGCTGGATGAGGCACAAGCTGGAAACAAGGTTTCCAGGAGAAATATCAATAACCTCAGATATGCAGATGACACAACCCTTATGGCAGAAAGCAAAGAGGAACTAAAGAGCTTCTTGATGAAAGTGAATGAGGAGAATGAAAAAGCTGGTTTAAAACTCAGCATTCAAAAAATGAGGATCAATACATCCAGTCCCATCACTTCATGGCAAATAGAAGGGGAAACAATGGAAACAGTGACAGACTTTATTTTCTTAGGCCCCAAAATCACTGCAGATGGTGACTGCAGCCATGAAATTTAAAAATGCCTGCTCCTTGGAATAAAAGCTATGACCAACCTAGACTGCATATTAAAAAGCAGAGACATTACTTTGCCAACAAAAGTCTATATAGTCAAAGTGAAAGTGAAAGTCGCTCAGTCATGTCTGACCTTTTGCAACCCCATGGTCTATACAGTCCATGGATTTCTCCAAGCCAGAATACTGGAGTGGATAGCCTTTCCCTTCTCCAGGGAATCTTTCCCCTGGAGATCAAACCCAGGTCTTCCACATAGCAGGCATATTCTTTACCAGCTGAGTCAAGAGGGAAGCCCAAGATTCCCGACCCAGGAATTGAACCCGAGTCTCCTGCATTGCAGGCAGATTCTATACCAACTGAGCTAGGAGGGAAGCCCCTGTGTAGTCAAAGGTATGGTTTTACTAGTAGTTCTGTATGGATGTGAAATTTGAACTATAAAGGAGGCTGAATGCCAAAGGACTGGTGCTTTTGAACTGTGATGTTGGAGAAGACTCTTGAGAGTCCCTTGGACTGCAAGAAGATGAAGCCAGTCAATTCTAAAGGAAATCAATCCTGAATATTCATTGGAAGGACTGATGGTGAAGCTTAATATTTTGGCCACCTGATATGAAGAGCTGACTGATTTGAAAAGACCCTGATGTTGGGAAAGATTGAAGGCAGGAGGAAAAGGGGACGACAGAGGATGAGATGGTTGGATGGCATCACCAACTCAATGGACACTGGTTTGGGTGAACTCTGGGATTGGTGATGGACAGGGAGGCCTGGCGTGCTGTGGTTGATGGGGTTGCAAAGAGTCGGACATGGTTAAGTGACTGAACTGACTGAACTGAAGAGAAGAAGGGGATGAAAAAGGATGAAATGGTTGGATGACATCACCAATTCAATGGAGATGAGTTTGAGCAAGCTCTGTGAGATGGTGAAGGAGAGGGAAGCCTGGTGTGCTGCAGTCCATGGGGTCACAAATAGTCGGACACGACTGAGTAACTGAATGACAACAGCAATACTAATGTGGTTATATTTTAAATCACTTTGTCCCATATAACTAGTCTCAAATACCTGGGGGTTTTCTATATAATAATCCAATTGTCTCAGTTCTTCAAACCCTGGCTTAATTAATCAGTTATTATATATATTGACTGAACTGTTATTTTCTGTTTAGTTTTTCATTAAAAATTTTCTGTAACTTAGTATCTTCTAATTGTTTCTCCACAAAGTCATAAGCTTTTGAGATATGGTAAGTTCAATTTTATAAATTTGTTGCTTAGTGAATGCCAGCAAATTATTTTGTTGAATTTCATCTTTGTTTTTTACCACTTGTTATAATAAATTCCATGGACAGGAAACCTGGCGGGCTGCAGTCGAAAGGATCACAAATAGTCAGAGGTGACTGAGCATGCACATCCACTTGTTATAATGATACAGGAGCTAGAGCTTAAAACTAATATTATTAAGTATAGTTTGAAAGCACTAAGGAAATGTTAGATGTCACTAATTATATTTACCCTCATTTACAATTGTTCCCCTTTATCTGAGATTTTGCTTTGTATGGTTTCAGTTTCCCATAGTCAACTTCATTTTGAAAATATTTGATGGAAAATTTCAGAAATAAACAGTAATTCATAGATTATAAATTGCACAGCATTCTGAGCAGTGCCATTATACTCAATCCTACTCAGGATCCACAACCATCACCATGATCATGGCTTGATAATTTAGAATTAGTGGAAACAGATCATCCCCCATCTGACGGACCATCAGAAGGTCAATAGCAGCCTACTGCTGTCACAATTCCTGTGTCATTCACCTCACTGCATCACATCATGCAGTCATGTAATTTTATCCCATCATCACAAAAAGAAAGATGAGTGCAAGATATTTTGAGAGACAACATTCACATAACTTTCATTTTATTTTATTTATTTTTTATTTTATTATTTATTTATTTATTATAGTATACAGCATTGTCATAGTTGTTCTATTTTAAGTTACTGTTGATAATCTCTTACTGTGCTTAATTTATAAATTCAAACTTATAGTAGATATGTATGTATAGAAAATCAAGATTGCCAGGAGAAATAACAAAACCTCAGATATGCAGATGACATCACCCTTATGGCAGAAAGTGAAGAAGAACTAAAGAGCCTCTTGATGAAAGTGAAAGAGGAGAGTGAAAAAGTTGGCTTAAAGCTCAACATTCAGAAAACTAAGATTATGGCATCTGGTCCCATCACTTCATGGGAAATAGATGGGGAAACAGTGGAAACAGTGTCAGACTTTATTTTTTTGGGCTCCAAAATCACTGAAGATGGTGATTGCAGCCATGAAATTAAAAGACACTTACTCCTTGGAAGGAAAGGTATGATCAACCTAGCTAGCATATTGAAAAGCAGAGACATCACTTTGTCAACAAAGGTCCATCTAGTCAAAGCTGTGATTTTTCCAGTGGTCATGTATGGATGTGAGAGTTGGACTGTGAAGAAAGCTGAGAACTGAAAAATTGCTGCTTTTGAACTGTGGTGTTGGAGAAGACTCTTGAGAGTCCCTTGGACTGCAAGGAGATCCAACCAGTCCATCCTAAAGGAGATCAGTCCTGGGTGTTCATTGGAAGGAATGATGCTAAAGCTGAAACTCCAATACTTTGGCCACCTCATGCAAAGAATTGACTCATTGGAAAAGACCCTGATGCTGGGAGGGATTAGGGGCAGGAGTAGAAGGGGACGACAGAGGATGAGATGGCTGGATGGCATCACTGACTCGATGGATGTGAGTTTGGGTGAACTCCGGGAGTTGGTGATGGACAGGGAAGCCTGGCGTGCTGTGATTCATGGGGTTGCAAAGAGTTGGACACGACTGAGTGACTGAACTGAACTGAAGGCTGTCCTAGTAAACTACCACACACTAGGTGCTTGGAGGGCCTTGCTCCATCTGAAGTCTTTAGGAGAGAGTTCTTCCTTTCTTTTTCAAGCATTTGATGACTTCAGGCATTCCTAGACGTGTGGTTGCATCAGTCCAATCTCTACCTCCATGGTCACCTCACTGATCTCCTCTGGCTTTCCTCATGTATCTCTTATAGGGCCACTTGGAATTGTAATTAGGGCCAATCCAGGCATTCTAGATGACCTTATCTTAAAATCTTTAATTCAGTTTCATCTGCAAAGACTTTCCAAATCAGATCATATTCACAAGCTCTGGGTGATAGGATGTGGATATAAATTTTTTATGAGCCACTATTCAACCCACCATGCCACCTATTTTCAAAGCATGGTTCTGCCATTTCCTGTGAGTGTCTGCAGCCAAGTTATTTAATTTCCCTGTGCTGTAGTATATTCATCTGTAACACTGGGAGGGACATGAGGTGAATGGTATGCCTGTAAAGTGAATTATTGTTCTTTTTATGTAAACATTCATTATAAATGAGTTATGAGAAGAGATGCGGACATGTTTCTAATGGAATTAAGTGACTTTTAAGGGCCAGATGTTACTAAAATACACTTTTATTCTTTGCAATAGTTTATTTCAACCTCTTATATTATCTCTGATGGTGCCCAGACTCTGTGATTGACCATAGTAAAACATTCCAAAGGCAGTATGGTTATATGCAAGTAAAAGTATGTTTTTTTTTTCTTTTTTTTGTATCTTTTGTGATTTGAAAAGCATTATTATAAAATCCTTCCTTCCCAAAAAGTGTTCCCTAACAGACAGATAATTCAAGAATTACAATTCATTTTTCTTTATTTTTAAAAAAATTAGAGCACCATCAACAGGATTATCCAGTAAATATTCCCAGGAGAGGAAAAGAGAATAGGCAAAACCTATTCATAAAGAGACATAATATTTATAAACATTAAATAATTTGTATCCCAATCTAAATCTGACATCTACCATTTAATATATACAATATGGTTTATTATCTAAGGAAAGGCAAGAGAAAATTATACCTAGAAAAGAGATTCAAGACTGACTTTCCTGTAACCTTAAAAAGGTAATATTCTTAAAAAACAGGATTTGTGTAGAAAGAAAAATTCCTTCTTAAAATTCTCAAATTTTTTGTATCAGGAGAAACACTGAAGGATGTGGACCACAGAGGTATAGCCATCACATGTATGGAGAACTCAGGATATGATAGAAGCTCAGTGCCCACATAATATTTTCATAGAGAGAAGAAAGGGCAAAGAGACAGAAGAGGATGATGTGGTCACCATATGGACCCTTTGAGACTCAGCAGGACCCTGTAGGGCTCTTGAGCATGAAGGCCTTTCTGTGTCCCCTATTTCTTGTTTGTAGAGAATTGGCTTCAGTCTCCATGACCTGCCCTGAGTACCAAAGGAGAGGTTCAAACTGTCATTGACCAGGGAAGGAAGGATATGCAGAGATAAGTGAGGAGCAGTCAAGAAGCCATAATGTAGCCTTGGAACAATATAGTGGTACCTCCTCAAAGGATACATATAAAAATATCTTTGCGCTTTTCTGCAGAATTAAATCCCCAGTAAATGGAAGATGTTAACTATTTGATGAAATATTCTTTATTCCAGAGAGAAGGTCACAGTTTGATAACCTCCAGAACCACAGAAACACATCAGAGGGAGCTGGCTCCAAATGGCAAAGTTAAAGGATATGAGCTAAGTCCTTCTTACAAAACAAACAAACAAACAAAATCACAACTAACCATTGAACAATGATCATAAAATAAAAAAAAAATCTGGAACCTACCACAAAATAAAAAAAAAAGAAGATACTCTATATCTAAAGACAAAGAAGAAATCACAAAAAGATGGTAGGAGGAGCACACTCACAATAAAATCAAATCCCATACCTATGAGGTGGGTGGCCCAGAAACTGAAAAATAATTATACCACAGGAGTGAAAATCTTGAGTCACACATCAGACTTCCCAACCTGGAAGTTTTGCAATGGGAGGAGGAGTTGCCAGAGTATGTGGCTTTATAGATCAGAAAGATTTGATCATGGGAATTCCACAGTGCTGAGGGAAACAGAACTGTGACTCTTGAGGGGGTGCTCACAATTTCTTGTGTACACCAGTAGCCAGTGAAAAACAAACAAACAAACAAACAAAAACCCAGTGACCTCATAAGGGACTGGGCCAGACCTACTTGCTAGTATTAGAGGGTCTGCTGCAGAGGTCGGGGGTGGCTGTGATTCACGGGGACAAAGACACTGGTAGAGGCAGTTCTGGGAAATGCTGCTTGGTGTGAAGATTCCTGAAAGCTGCAATTTCCTCCCTAACAGCCTATAGGCTCCAATGCTAGGTCACCTTAGGCAAAATAACCAACAGAGTGGGAACACAGCTCCACTGGTCAGCAGATAGCCTGTTTAAAGTCTTTCTGAGCATGGCCCTGCCCACCAAAGGGAAAAAGCCCACCTCTACCCACCAGCAAGCAGGAACCAGTCCCTCCAACCAGGAAGCCTGCACAAACCTCTTAGATAGTCTAATCCACCAGAGGGCAGAGAGCAGAAGCAAGATGAGCTACAATCCTACAGCCAGTGGAAAGGAAACTGCAGTTACAGAAAGTCATACAAAATGGGATGGCAGAGGCGTATGTCCCAGAAGAAGGACAAAGCTAAAATCTTAGAAGAACAACCTAGTGAAATGGATATAGGCAATGTAGTGCAAAGAGAATTCAGAGTAAAGATAGTGAAGATGATCCAAGATCTAAGAAAAAGAATGAAGGCACATATACAGAAGATACAAAAAAATGTTTTAACAAGACCTAGAAGAACTAAAGAACTAGTAAAGAGAGATGAAAAATATAATAAATGAAGGGAAAAAAACACTAGAAATAATTAATAGCAGAATAACTGAGGCAGAAGAATGGGTAAGTGAGCTGGAAGACAGAATAGTCTTGTGTCAGAAGTCACTGACACAGAAGAGAATAAAGAAAAAAGAATAAAAGAAAAGATGACAGTCTAAGAAATTTCACGTGTGGGACAATGTCAAACACAACAACATTTGCATTGGAGGGGTATCAGAAGGAAAAGAAGCAGGTCAGAAAGCAACAGTTAGAACTGGACATGAAACCATGGACTGGTTCAAAATTGGGTAAGGAGTATGTCAAGGCTTTATACTGTCACTCTGTTTATTTAACTTATATGCAGAGTACATCATGTGAAATGCCAGGGTGGCTGAAACACAAGCTGGAATCAAGATTGCTGGGAGAAATATCAATAACCTCAGATATGCAGATGACACCACCCTTATGGCAGAGAGTGAAGAACTAAGGAGCCTCTTGATGAAAGTGAAAAAGGAGAGTGAAAAAGCTGGCTTAAAGCTCCACATTCAAAAAACTAAGATCACTGCATCCATTCCCATCACTTCATGGCAAATAGATGGGAAAACAATGAAAATAGTGACAGACTTTATTTTCTTAGGCTCCAAAATCAGTGCAGATGGTGACTGCAGTCATGAAATTAAAAGATGCCTTCTCCTTGGAAGAAAAGTTATGACAAACCTAAACAGAGCATTAAAAACCTGAGACATTACTTTGCCAATAAAGGTCCATATAGTCAAAGCTATGGCTTTTCCAGTGGTCATGTTTGGACGTGAGAGCTGAACCATAAAGAAGGCTGGGCACAAAAGAACCGATACTCTTGAACTATGTTGTTGGAGAAAACTCTTGGGAGTCCCTTGGACTGCAAGGAGATTAAACCAGTCAATTCTAAAGGAAATCAATCTTGAATATTCATTGGAGGGTCTGATGATGAGACAAGCTCCAATACTTTGGCTACCTGATACAAAGAACTGATTCATTAGAAAAGATCCTGATGCCGGGAAAGATTGAAGGTAGGAGGAGAAGGGGATGACATAGGATGGTTGAATGGCATCAATAATTCAATGGACATGAGTTTGAGCAAGCTCCAGGGGATGGTGAAGGATAGGGAAGCCTGATGTGCTGCAGTTCATAGAGTTGCAAAGAGTTGGATGTGCCTGAGCGACTGAACAACAGAAGGAGAAGAGACAGAGAAATGACCTGAGAAAATATTGGAAGAGATAACAGCTGCAACTTCCCTAACATGGGAAAGGAAACAATCACCCAAGTCCAGGAAGCACAGAGTCACAGACAGGATAAACCAAAGCAGGGACACATCGAGACACAGAGTAATCAAACTGACAAAAAGTAAAGACAAAGGAAAAATATGAAAAACAATGAAGGAAAAGCAAAAAAATAACATACAGGGAAACTCACATAAACTGATTTCTCAGCAGAAACTGTAGGTCAGAAAAGAGTGGCACAATGTACTTAAAGTGATGAAAGGGAAAAACCTACAACCAAGAATACTCTAATGTGCAAGACTCTCAAACAGATTTGACAGAGAAATCAAGAATTTTACAGAGAAGCTAAGAAAAGGTGAATTCAGTACCACTGGACCAGCTTTGTAACAAATGCTAAAGGAACTTCTCTAAGTGGAAAAGAAAATGACAAAACTGGAAATGAGGAAATTGGAAAAGCTCACCAGTAAAGGCAAAAATATAGCAAACAAAGAAAATCATCTGCAGACAAGTACATCAAAAACAGGAATTGTGAGATGAGAAAACAAATACAGGATATTGAAAATGCATTTGAAAGTATAGACCAAAAAGTTAAAACAATCTTATTTATATATACATGGAAATATAAAAAACTCACAGTTATTGCAAACCAAAAATCTGCAATAGATACATACACAAAAGTGAAAAAGGAATCCAAACACAGCATTGAAGTTATTCATCAATTCACAAGAAAATCAAAGTGAAAGCAAAGTAAAAGGACCTACAAAAGCAAATCCATAATAACAATAAGAACATATGTGTCAATAATTGCTTTAAATGTAAACAGTTTAAATGTTCCAAACAAAAGATACAAAAACAAGACACATATATATCCTGTCTACAAGAGACCCACTTCAGATCTAGGGATACATTTACTGAAAGTGAGGGGATGGAAAAAACCTATTCCATTGAAAATGAGTTCTTGGAGTTCAAAAGAAAGCTGGAGTAACATCACTCATATCAGAAAAAAAAAAAAAATAGACTTTAAAACAAAGATTATTTTACAAGAGACAAAGTAAGACACTACATACTGATCAATGGATTAATTCAAGAAGAAGATATAACAATTGTAAACATATGTGTGTGTCTAACATAGGAGCACCACAATATATAAGGAAAATACTAAAAGCCATAAAAGGAGAAAACAGTAACACAGTAATAGTGGGGATTTTAACACCATACTTTCATCAATGGATAAATCATCCAGACAGAAAATCAATAAGGATACACAGGCCTTAAATGACACATTAAACCAGATGGATTTCATTGATATTATGAGAATTCTATTCAAAAACAGCTGAATACACATTCTTCTCATTTGCAAATGGAACATTCTCCTAGACTCATCTGATGCTGTACATGCTGAACCCCAGAAAATTTAAGAAAATTGAAACCATATCAAGGATAATTTCCAAGCACAACCCTATCAGATTAGAAATCAATTACATTAAAAAATTTAAATATAAACACATGGAAGCTAAATAATATGCTTAAACAACCAATGGATCACTTAAGAAATATGAAAGGAAATGAAAAAAACATACCTAGAGACAAATGAAATCATGATGATCCAAAACCTATGGGATGTGACAAAAGCAGTTTTAAGAGGGAAGTTTATAGCAATAAAATCTTATCTCAGGAAAGAAGAAAAATCACAAAAGAACAATCTAATCTTATTCCTAAAAAAATAAGAGAAAAAAAAAGTAAAACCCAAAATGAAGATAAGGCAAGAAATAATAAAGAACAAAGAAAGTATAATGAAATAGAAATGAAGAAAACAATAGAAAAATCACTGAAACTAGAAGCTAGTTCTTTGAAAAGATAAGCAAAGTTGATCGACCTTTAGCCAGACTCACCAAGAAAGAAAGGGAGAGAGATCAAATTAATAAAATTAGAAATGAAAAAGGAGAAGTTATAATGTACACAAAGAAATACAAAGGACAGCTGTTGTTGCTTTTCAGTCACTAAGTCATGTCTGAAACTTTCCAACCCCGTGGACTGCAGCATGACAGGCTTCCCTGTCCTTCACTGTCTCCCAGAGTTTGATAAATTTATGTCTATTGAGTCAATGATGCTTTGCAGCCATCTCATTCTTTGTCGCCCCCTTCTCCTCATGCCCTCAATCTTTCCCAGCACCAGGGTCTTTTCGCTTCCCAGTATGTGGCCAAAGTATTGGAGTTTCAGCTTCAGCATCAGTCCTTCCAATCCAGTGTTGATTTACCTTAGGATTGACAGGTTTGATCTCCTGGCTGTCCAATGGACTCTCAAGAGTCTTCTCTAGCACCACAATTTGAAAACATCAGTTCTTCAGTGCTCAGCCTTTTTTATGGTCCAAATCTCACATCCATACATGACTACTGGAAAAATTGTAGCTTTGTCTATACAGACCTTTGTTGATAAAATGATGTCTTTGCTTTTTAATATGCTGTCTATGTTTGTCATGGCTTGCCTTACAAGGAGCACACATCTTAATTTCATGGCTGCAGTGATTTTGGAGCCCAGGAAAACAAACTCTGTCAGTTTCCACTTTCTGTCTACATATTTGCCATGAAGTCATGGGATTGTATACCATGATCTTACTTTTTTGAATGCTGAGTTTTAAGCCTACTTTTTCACTCTCCTCTTTCACCCTCATCAAGAGGCTCTGTAGTTCTTCACTTTCTGACATTAGATTTGTATCATCTACATATCTGAAGTTGTTGGTATTTCTCCTGGCAATCTTGATTCCAGCTTGCAATTCATCCAGCCCTGCATTTTGCATGATGTACTCTGCATAGAATTCAAATAAGCAGGATGAAAAATATAACCTTGATGTTGTCCTTTCCCAATTTTGAGCCAGTCATTGTTCCATGTCTGGTTCTAACTGTTTTTTCTTGAACTGCATACAAATTTCTCAAGAGGCAGGTAAGGTGGTCTGGTATTCCCATCTCTTTAAGAATTTTCCAGTTTGTTGTGATTCACACAGTCAAAGGCTTTAGCATAGCCAATGAAGCCAAACTAGATGTTTTTCTGGAATTCCTTTGCTTTTTCTATGAGCCAATGGATGTTGGCAATTTGTTCTCTGGTCCTTCTGCATTTTCTAAATCCAGATTCTACCTCTGGAAGTTTTCGGTTCATGTGCTGTTGAAGCCTTGCTTGAAGGATTTTGAGGATTACCTTGCTAGCATGTAAAATGAACTCAGTTGTATGGTAGTTTGAATATTCTTTGGTACTGCCTTTCTTTGGAATTGGAATGAAAACTGACCTTCCCAAAGGATTAAAGGATACTATTGAACAACACTTGCCAATAAAATGGACAAACTAGGAGAAATAGAAAAATTCTTATAAAGGAAAAGCCTTCCAAGATTGAACCAGAAGAAATACAAAATATGAGCTTGCTAGTCACAAGCAATCAAATTGAGACTGTGATAAAAAAGAAACTTCCAACAAAGGACCAGATGGATTCACAGGTGATTTCTAAGAAGCATTTATAGAAGAGTTAACACCTATTCTTCTGAAATTATTCCCAAAATTTACAGAGAAAGGAATATACCCATATCATTCTACAAGGCTTCCATCACCCTGATACCAAAAGCAGACAAAGATACCACACACACACAGAAAAGAAAATTACAGGCCAATACCACTGATGGAAATAGATCCAAAACCCTAAACAAAATATTAGCAGTCAACATATTACAAGAATAATATACCATAATTAAGAGGAGTTCATTGGTAGGAAGTCAAGAAACACCTGTAGTAAAGGCAAATTTGGCCTTGGAGTACAAAATGAAGAAAGGCAAAGGCTAATAGAGTTTTGCCAAGAGAACGCACTGGTCATAGCAAACACCCTCTTCCAACAACACAAGAGAAGACTCTACACATGGACATCACCAGATGGTCCATACAGAAATCAGATTATTATATTTTTTCAGCCAAAGATGGAGAAGCTCTATACAGTCAGCAAAAACAAGACCAGGAGCTAACTGATTCAGATCATGAACTCCCTATTGCCAAATTCAGACTTAAATTGAAGAAAGTAGGCAAAACAACTAGACCATTTAGGTATGACCTAAATCAAATCCCTTACGATTATACAGTAGAAGTGACAAATAGATTCAAGGGATTAGATCTGGTAGACAGAGTGCCTGATGAACTATGGATGGAGGTTCATGACATTGTTCAAGAGACAGGGATCAAGACCATCCCCAAGAATTAGAAATGCAAAAAAGCAAAATGGCTGTCTGAGGAGGCCTTACAAATAGCTGTAAAAAGAAGAGAAGCGAAAGGCAAAAGAGAAAAGGAAAGATATATCCATTTGAATACAGAGTTCCAAAGAATAGCAAGGAGAGATAAGAAAGCCTTCCTTAGTGGTCATTGCAAAGAAATAGAGGAAAACAATGTAATGGGAAAGACTAGAAAGCTCTTCAAGAAAATTAGAGATACCAAGGGAACATTTCATGCAAAGATGGGCTCAATAAAGGACAGAAATGGTATGGACCTAACAGAAACAGAAGATAGTAAGAAGAAGTGGCAATAATACACAGAACAACTGTACAAAAAAGATCTTAATGACCCAAATAATCACGATGGTATGATCACTCACCTTTAGCCAGACATCCTGGTATGTGAAGTCAAGTGGGCCTTAGGAAGCATCACTATGAACAAAGCTAGTGGAGGTGATAGAATTCCAGTTGAGCTATTTCAAATCCAAAAAGATGATGTGTGAAAGTGCTGTACTAAGTATGCCAGCAAATTTGAAAAACTCAGCAGTGGCTACAGGACTGGAAAAGGCCAGTTTTCATTCCAATCCCAAAGAAAGGCAAGGCCAAAGAATGCTCAAACTACTGCACAAGTGCACTCATCTCACACGCTAGCAAAGGAATGCTCAAAATTTTCCGAGCCAAGCTTCAACAGTATATGAATTGTGAACTTTAAGATGTTCAAGCTGGTTTTAAAAAGGCAGAGGAACCAGAGATCAAATTGCCAACATCTGTTCGATTATCAAAAATGCAAAAGCGTTCCAGAAAAACATCTATTTCTGCTTTATTGACTATATAAAAACATTTGACTGTGTGGATCACCACAAACTGTGGAAAATTCTTCAAGAAATGGGAATACCAGACCACCTAACTACCTCTTGAAAAAACGGTATGCAGGTCAGGAAGTAACAGTTAGAATTGGACGTGGAACAACAGACTGGTTCCAAATAGGAAAAGGAATATGTCAAGGCTGTATATTGTCACCCTGCTTATTTAACTTATATGCAGTGTACATCATGAGAAACGCTGGGCTGGATGAAGCACAAACTGGAATCAAGATTGCTGGGAGAAATATCAATAACTTCAGATACACAGATGATACAACTTGTATGGCAGAAAGTGAAGAAGAACTAAAGAGCCTCTTGATGAAAGTGAAAGAGGAGAGTGAAAAAGCTAGCTTAAATCTCAAGATTCAGCAAACTAAGATCATGGTATATGGTCCCATCACTTCATGGGAAATAGATGGGGAAACAGTGGAAACAGTGTCAGACTTTATTTTTCTGGGCTCTAAAATCACTGCAGATGGTGATTGCAGCCATGAAATTAAAAGACACTTACTCCTTGGAAGAAAAGTTATGACCAACCTAGACAGCAAATTATGAAGCAGAGACATTACTTTGCCAACAAAGGTCGATCTAGTCAAGGCTATGGTTTTTCCAGTAGTTGTGTATGGACGTGAGAGTTGGACTATAAAGAAGGCTGAGTGCTGAAGAATTGATGCTTTTGAGCTGTTGTGTTGGAGAAGAGTCTTGACAGTCCCTTGGACTCTCCAGTGCATCCTAAAGGAAATCAGTCCTGAAATATTCATTGGAAGTTCTGATGCTGAAGCTGAAGCTCCAATACTTTGGCCACCTGATGCAAAGAACTGACTAACTGGAAAAGATCCTGATGCTGGGAATGATTTAAGGCAGGAGGAGAAAGGGGCGACAGAGGATGAGATGGTTGGATGGCATCACTGACTAGATGAATATGAGTTAGAGCAAGCTCCAGGAGTTTGCTCAAGGACAGGGAGGCCTGTCATGCTGCAGTGCATGGGGTCACAAAGAGTCAGACATGTTTGAGAGACTGAACTGAAATGAATGTTACCTTAAGTGAGAGGTGGTTTGTGTAGGAAAATATATTAAATCCTTTATTTGATTTGACTCATTTGAAAAGACACTGATGCTAGAAATGATTGGAGGCAGGAGGAGAAGGGGGCAACAGAGGATGAGATGGTTGGATGGCATCACCAACTCAATAGACATGAGTTTGAGTAAACTCCGGGAGTTGGTGATGGAGAGGAAGGCCTGGCATGCTGCAGTCCATGGAGTTGCATGGAGTCAGACACAACTAAGAGACTGAACTGAACTGAACTATCCTAGTGTTTCCTTTATGTTTCAATATCAGCAAATCAATCATTGTGTTACACCACATCAACAAATTGAAGAATAAAAACCATTGATCATTTCAATATATGCTGGAAAGCTTTTTAAAGAATTCAACACCCAATTAGATAAATGCTCTGCAGAAAGTATGCATAGAGGGAGCATAATTCAACCTATTAAAATCCATTTATGACACAAAGGGCTACAGTCCTTGGGATCACAAAGAGTTGGACACGACTTAATGACTAAACAGTAACAAGTGACAAACCAACAGCTAATACCATATTGAAAGGTGAAAAGCTGAAAGCTTTTCTTCTAAGATCAGGAGTAAGACAATGATGCAACTCTCAATGTTTTTATTCAGCATATTTTTGGAAGTCCTAGCCCTGGCACTCACAGAAGGAAAAAAACAAAAATAGTTGAAGTTGAAAAAGAAGTAATACTGTCACTATCTACACATGCCATGACACTATCCATAAAATATCCTGAAGATGCCATGAGAAAACTATTAGAGCTTATCAGTGAATTTGGCAAAGTTTCAGGTTACAAAATTAATCCACAGAAATCTTTTGCATTCTGATACATTAACAACAAAAGATCAGAAATAAAAATTATAGAAGTGATCCCACTTACCGTTGCATTATAAGAATAAAATATCTAGGAATAAAACCTTAAGGAGGTAAGGTACCTTAAGGAGGTAAAAGCCTGTGCTCAGAAAACTATAATACACTGATGAAAGAAATAAAATATGACACAATCAGATGGACAGAGATATCATGTTCTTGGATTGGAAGAATCAATATTGTGAAAATGACTATACTACACAAATTGATCTATAGATTCAATGCAATCTCTATCAAATTACCAACGTTGCTTTTCACAGAACTAAAAAAAAAAATATGTGTGGAGACACAAATGATTCTGAATAGCTAAAGCAATCTTGAGGAAAAAAAAATAAAGATGTGGAGGAAGTCAGACTGACTTCAGACTACACTACAAAACTACAATTATCAAAATAGTTTGGTACTGGTACAAAACCACAAATGCATATGATTGAATCAGGATAGAAAGCAGGCTAGAAATAAACCCATGCACCTCTGGTCAATTAATCTATGACAAATGATGCAAGACTATACAGTGGAAGAAAGACAGTCTTTTCCATAAATGATGCTGGGAAAATTAAACAGCTACATTAAAAAAATGAAACTAGAACATTATTTAACAGATAAACAAAAAATAAGCTCAATATCTATTAAAGACATAAATGTAAGGCTGGATACTACAAAACTGTTAGAGGAAAACATAGGCACATCACTCTTTGATGTAAATCACAGCAACATCTTTTTCAATCTATTTTCTGGTGCAATAGAAATAAAAACAAAACTAAAAAAAAAAGGGGGGGGGACCTAATTAAACTCAAAAGCTTTTGCACAGCAAAGAAAATCACAAACAAAATGAAAAGGCAACTCACAGAACAGGAGAAATATTTGCAAGCAAAGCGACCTATAAGGGATTAGTTTCCAAAATTTACAAACAGCTCATGTGGCTCAACATCTAAAAAGCAAGCCGAGCAATCAAAATAGACATTTCTCCAAGGAAGACATGCATATGGCCAAGAAATACATGAAAAGATGCTCAACATCACTAATTATTAGATAAATGCAAATCAAAACTACAATGAGGTATCACCTCACTGAATGGTCATCATCAAAAAGTCTACGAACAATCCATGCTGTAGAAGGTGTGTATAAAGGGAAACCCTCCTACACTGTTGCGAATGTAAATTGGTGTAACCAGTATGGAGATTCCTTTAAAAACTAAAAATAGAGTAACTAAATGATCCTTCAATCCCACTTTTGGGCATATATCTGGCAAAAACCATAATTTGAAAAGAGACATGCACCCCAATGTGCATAGCAGCACTGTTTACCATCGCTAAGACATGGAAGTAACTGAAATGTTCATTGACAGAATGGATAAAGAAGATGTGGTACAATTATATAATAGAATATTAGCCATAAAAATAATGAAATATGCCATTTTCAGCAACATGGATGGGCCTGGGGATTATCATACTAAACGAAGTAGTCAGACAGAGAAAGGTAAATATCATATGATGCTGCTTTGGTATCTAAAAATGAAATGAACAAACTTACTTGCAAAACAGAAGTAGACTCACAGACTTAGAGAATGAACTTATGGTTACGAGCAGAAAGGTGGATGGGGGAGATAAAGTTAGGGAGTATGGGATTGATTTGTACACTCTACTATACTTAAAATATTGACAATAATGACCTACTGTATAGCACAGGAAACTCTGCTTAATATTCTCTGGGAAAATAATTTAAAAAAGAATAAATACATATACATGTATAACTGAATCAATTTTATATATACCTGAAACTAACATGATATTGTTATATAATTATACTCCAGGATAGAATAAAAATTTTTCTTGAAGTTTAAAAAGCAGACCACCTGAAGCCAGATTAAAGGAATGCAGGTCCTATACACACCCTGATCCTTATCAGCAAACCTGTCCTTGAATTATTGCTATGAAATTCCTCCCCAAAATCCCCCAAGTTGGGATACATAGTTTCAAGGTCATGAGCCTGCTCTGTTCCCCTTTGTTTAGCAAAGTAATAAAGCTATTTCTTTTCTGCTTCACCCCAAACTCTGTCTCAACTTGGCACAGGTGAACAGAAACTGAGTTTCCCCATCACCTTCCGCATTTATTGCTGGGACTAAACCCAGTGTGAATATTGTTCCTCTCTCTCAGGTTGGGAACATTTCAAACTCCCTTGGAAATGATCAGGGCTTGATGCAGCAACCTCATCTTCCTATTTATTCCTCTGTGCTTATGCAGTATGGAATGGATTTAGGAGCTGCTAACTGCTCTAGATAGGAGTTTACAGAACTTTACATGAGTAAAGAGATGCAGCTAATAGTGGTTGTCACAAAGTGACAGGTGATAGGTGACCCTGGAACAGAGATTTCAGGGCAGACAGCCAAAATTTGGGATTGGTTGGAACAAGAAAGAACAGTTCTGAATGTTTGTAGCCCTAAAAATAGCTGAGCAAGGACAGAGTCATCAGAGGGAGAAACAGCAAACCCCAGGGTGATCAATCAGTCAGGTTTTTCTGGGACTGGCATGGGCTCCAGGACATGGCTCTTTCAATTTTAAAGTTGAGGCATCAGGCAAACCAGAATGAGTTGGTAGTTTGCAGCCCTATCAGGCCTTAACTATGCCAAAAATTTAGGCTTCAATTTCTTCAGAGTTAGACTTCACTCCCAAGTACCATGAAGATACCCAGTGGGTCCCTGGGAACTAAGACCTATACCTATTCTATCTTCACATGGTCTTATAAACTCAATCCTGTATGGAGATGCCATCTTAACTAGAAATAAGGGGTGGAGGTATAAGTCCAGGTCGAAGGAACCCTTAAACTCTATGCATTTACCTGGAACAGACCGATTTTACCAAAAAAAAAAAAAAAAAAGTTTAAATCAAAAAGGATTCTCATAATTGACAAGTTTGTGTCCTTCCTCTTTTCAGCATTGTGGGATCCAGACTAAGGAGCAGTAAGAGGTCTGTTATAGAACATGGAGGAGCTATAATTTTATGGACCTGAAGGATGGAGTAAATAGGTTTTGATATCACTATGCTTGTGTGATGGCTTTATAGTATGGCAACTTAGCCAAGCTGAATTGATGTCTTGAGAATTCTTTTACCTGCCTGCTTTTGGATTAGGATAGATCAACAGGGTAATTTGTGCAAGATTTGTAAGGCAACAGTGGCACAGCAGCCATGTTTATGCTAGGGAGTTTGGTTTAGAATTGGGTGCTGTTGTGGCTCACAGCCATCATCCTGTATGTACCGGCTCATCTGTGGACATGTATCCTTGTAGTGCTTCTTGGATCATCCTGCAGCTTCTTCTAACTCTGGGTCTTTTTCTTGTGCTCCTCCATGGTGCTACGGCTCTTTGGCCTTCAATGTTGGAGGCTTAGAAGCAGTGAGACATAGATACAAATATCAGTGAAAGATGGAGGCAGGGCCCAGTGTGTGCTCCTGAACTCCACCATATCCTAACAGGCTCTGGTTTGTTCTTGCTCCCCCTACTTCTTATCCACTTTCCTTTCCTCATGCTGGCACCTGTAAACTTCAAGCACAACTTCATATAGAAGAGCAAAAGGCCTAGGCTGACTGTCTAACTAGCTCCCACAATCCACAAGGTCTACACCCTAAAATATTTGTATTATGTTCCTCAAAATGGTTCACTTTCTGTGGTGGGATCTATAGAATTCCTAACAGGCATTAACAATGCTATTATCATCTTAATTTTTCAGATGAAGCCACTGTAGCTGAAAGAGGTTTAGTAATTGACCTCACATCTCACAGTCTATAAGTGGCAGTCTGAGATTCTAACCCAGGGTTCTTAAACTTGGTTTCCTCAGTCATTATCATCCCTGGGAGGTTACTCTATCATGCTAGCCACTGCCTATTAAAACTCTGGCAGAATAAAACAAAGAGCAGGTAATTTGGGAGAGTAGGGAATTGGTTCTTCTAGAAAACCATGAAGGATAAGTTCTGGTTTCCTGAGCTTGAAAGATCCTGATACCAACACTGGCAATAATAATGACACTTACCTTGTGTCAGGATTTTTTTAAGTGCTTTACACTTTAAGCATTTAATCCTTATGGCAACTATAAAGGTAGGGTTTATTAGTGATTGCATTTTACAGATGGGCGAGATTACTCAGTAGGTTGGCATAGAGCCAGGATTCCAATTCAGAAAGTTGGCCTACCATGATGAATTCTCTGAACAAAACAGATAGCACAAGGAGGGCTGATGTTCATGAGACTTAGAACTTTACTGAAGACTAATTTTACCCACCTCACAAATTTGTTGAAGTAACAGCACAGCCCAGGTAAATAAAGGCCTATCACTTAAAAGAAAATAGAAAACAAACAAAATAAAATTTAAGATTTTCCTCAGCCAACTTATGTCTTACACTTTTACTAGATATTAAACTGCTAGCAAAAGACAAATCCTTGAGCAACTGAATACTGAAACCACCATTATTACTAAGTACTAAAATAAATTTTATTAAAGCGAAATTTCAGAACACAACTAAATATAAGACCATTCACCTGTGTATAGTACAGCCAATGTATTGACACTGGGTTGTGGTGAAGGAAAGTACATTTGTTTCAAGGTGCCCAACAAGGGGCCAAACAAGGAGCACAGGCAGCTCATGTTAAAAGGCCTGAACAAAAAACCAATAGATTTCAGGGAAGGGTTTTCAAAGGCAAGGTGAGGGAGCTGGTCATTGGTGCGTGATAAGCTCGTGTCCATTCTTCTGATTGGTTGGTGTTGAGATAACAGTGTGATATCTTGGGAGTCAATATCATCAAATTTCTAGTTGTAACTGGTCTGGGTTCTATGTGCTGGGGGTTGGCAGTTACTTGCTATCCATCTGGTGAGAGAATTTTAATATCTGCAGAACAACCAAGGATATAGCTCAGGATATTATCTATAATCCTTGAGGAGAAACTAAATGTCTTCACTTTGTGTTATGGCCAAACTATTGTTATTTTGTCTTGCTTGACTTTTTCATTTGTTTCTGCATTTTTCTCATTAATCTGTTTCAATTTGCTCTTTGGAATTCAGGGAAAGCTTAAGAGGCTAAAGTTTCCCTACAAATAAGTGGGAGGGGACCCAGGAGGTCCCCAGGAAAGCCTGACAAGATCCTACTCAGTTTAAAGAATTATCAGTTTGCTTGACCTGTGGATTGTCAGATTCCTCAAGTGCCTATAGGAAAAAAATTTAGCTACACTAAGATTTTTGTTTAGTGGTATTCTGTTGTAAATCACTGATTCTCATACTATCCAGGAATCTGTTTAATTACATTTAATTTTGATAAATTATATTTATAAAAATAAAAGATAGCCTTAGTGTTCATCTAACATTATTCACAGAATGGAAAGTGAAAGATGAGGTATAGAGAGGACATTGGCTATAAATCCAATGAAGGGAAAATGAAGAGAAAAAAAGAATGCAAGCACATTGGAGAGTTTCCAGAGTGTTTACTTTAATTCTTGGAATTAAGATTTTCAAATTAAGTTTCACTCCATTGGAATGCAACTGACTCACCCAATGCTAAGCCAAGCATCCTAAAGAATCTGCAAAGAGGGATTGGCTCAAGATGGCAGAGTAAGAGGATGTGGAGCTTATCTCCCCTCACAAACACATCAAAAATATATCTGCATGTAGAACAATCCTCATGGAAAACTAACTGGAAAGTAGCAGAAGAACTCTTAGACAATGAAAGCTGTTAGACAGATTTCCACAAAACCAGGTAAGACAGATAAAAGGCCTGGAGTCAAGAACTCCATCTCCGGGAGATATTTGAAAGAAAGAAAATGCTTACATGGGGGACTGCCATGCTGGGGAGCAAGCAGGTGAAGCCGCAGACTGGGACACCAAACACTGGATTCCTAAGCAGAAGAGACAAGACCCCTTGGCTGCTAGGAGAAGTGATGGGACAGGTAGAAAGGCTGGAGAAGTCTAAACTCCCCTCACAAAGACTGCATGGGTGCTGGCTGGCCAAAAAATAGGGCTCTCCTGCCTTCCCACACTTTCCAGTTTGAGAGAGGTGAATGCATTATCCCTTTTCATTCCATACCACAGCTTTGCCTGGGATCTGGCCAGCAGGGTCCAGGGAAAAGATCTGGACTAGCTACACAGAGACAGGACCTGGGGTGTGGTTCAGGTGGGGCTGCAGTGGCTATTGTTTGTGTTTACTTAAGCAGCACATCAGGAACTAGCCTATCTTGCCCCACCTATTTCAACCACAGCAGATAGGTCCCGGGAGAAGACTCAGTCTGGAGACACAGAGTTGGCTTAGAGGTTTGGGGTGTGGCCCAGGTGGTGTGGCAGCAGCCAGTGTTGGCAGTAGTAAAGGCAGTGCCTCAGAGTAGACCAGATGTCTAAGGGCAGGACTGCTGCTTTGATTCCTGTAGCTACAATCCCCTGACCTCAGCTTCATCCTAGTGAGCACCCCAGCCTAGCCCACTCTATGCCACAACCTTGTGCTAGATCTGGATAACCAAATAGAGGAAGGAATGCAACCCTGGGCTGCATCTGAGTGGAGCTGCAGATGCCTACACAGGTAGTGTTTTAAACCCCTATGAGCACGTGAAACTCACTTACTTCAGCACTCCCCTCCTTTGGGACAAAACATGCAATCAGAGGGAACAAAGCCTGCTCAATCTTGACACTCAGGCCTTTTTTCTGGCAACTGGGGAGCAGACTCCACTCCTGACAAAACAACAACAGTGCAGAGCAGAAAGTCCCTCTTAACACCCTGTGCAGGCTTTAGATCCTCCAACAACCACACCCCCTAACAAAGTGATAGCAGCCGCATACACTGAGGAAATACGTGACTGGAATCCACATGGAAACCGGTCCTTGTACCAAAGACACTGGGGACGCACAATCTACATAGGGATATTCCCACAAAAACATATCCCTTTAAGGCCACAATGGATAACTGTTGCTCCTAAATTCATAGAGACACAGGAAGTTAAGTAAAATGAAAAGGCAGAAGAATTACTTACAATTCAAAGGGCAAGAGAAAACCTCTAAATAAAAGATAAATGCTGAAACAGAGATTGTTAGTCTACCAGACACTGAGTTCAAAAGATGGTAATAAAAATGCTAACTGAATTAAGAAAAATTACCAATATAAATGTAAATTAATTTTACAAGGAGTTAGACACTATGAAGATTACCTAATCAAAAATAGATAACTCAATTTATGATGTAAAAAACAACCTAGAACTAACTAGTAGCCAACTAACTTATACAGAAGAATGAATAAGTGATCTGGAAGACAGAATAATAATTACCCAAGCAGAATAGCAGTCAAAAAAAAACAAATGGGAAAAAAAAAAAAAAAGAAACCAACATACAAATCTTTGGGATAATATAAAATGTGCCAACTTACCCAAGAGGTTCCAAAAGGAGAAGAAAGAGAAGATCACAAATGTATTTGAAGAAATTATGGCTGAAAATTTGCCAGAAGTAAAGAAGGAAACATATCCAGGTACAGGAAGAACAGAGGGTTCCAAGAAAGGTGAATTCAAACAGACCCACATCAAGGCACATCATAATAAAAATGGCAAAACTTAAGATAAAGAGAGAACTCTAAAGGCAGCGAGAGAAAGAGTCACATACAAGGGAACCTCCTAAATATTCCATAAGGCTATCAGGTGTTTTTTCTGTAGAATTTTTGTAGATCAGAAAGGAATGGCATGATATATTCCAACTGATGAGAGGGAAAAACAAATCTGCAATCTAGGATACTCTACCCAGCAAATTATCATTCAAATGGAATGAGAGAGAAAGGCTTCCTTATGAAAGCAATAACTGAAAGAATTCAGCAATACTAAGTCCACTCTAAATTAAATGTTGAAATGTCTTCTGTAAATGGAAAAGTAACAAGAATCTATAGGGAAGGGAAAATAGCAATAGGAAAGGCAAATATATAGTAGGTAAGGATTGAAGGTCACTTAAATAAGACAATTTGTTGTTCTGTCACTAAATCATGTCCAACTCTTTGTGACCCTAGGCTTCCCTGCAGCACCCAAGCTTCCCTGTCCTTCATTATCTCCCAGAGCTTGCTCAAACTCATGTCCACTGAGTCGGTGATTCTATCCAACCATCTCATTCTCTGTTGCCCCCTTCTCCTCTTGCTCCCAATCTTTCCCAATATCAGGATCTTTTCCAATGAGTTGGCTCTTCACATCAGGTGGTCAAAGTATTGGAGCTTCAGCTTTAGCACCAGTCCTTCAAATGAATATTCAGGACTGATTTCCTTAGGATGGACTGGTTGGATCTCCTTGCAGTCCCAGAGACTCTCAGAGTGTTCTCCAATACCACAGTTCAAAGCATCAATTCTTTGGCACTCAGCTTTCTTTATAGTCCAGCTCAGATATACATGACTACTGGAAAAAATTGACTACATGGATCTTTGTTAGCAAAATAATGTCTCTGATTTTTAACACACTGTCTAATATGTAGACTAAAAAAGAAAAACATTATAAAAGTGAGTATAACTAAAAGATTAAAAGTGTAAATTTGAACATATAATATAGGACATCAAAAGCACAAAATTTCAGAAGGGAAATTAAGAATGTAGGTCTTTAGACTGTATTTAAACTTAAATGATTATCAGTTTAAACAAGTAGATATAATTATGAGTAAACATACATTAATCCCAGGGTAACCACAAATCAAAAACCTAAAATAGATTCTTAAAAAAAAAAAAAAAAAAACTCAAGCAACCACAAAAGGAAATCATTAAACCATAACAGGAAAAAACAAAAGAAGAAATGAACAAAGAAGGACTAAGAAAACAACTGGAAAACAGGAAGAATGATGATAAGTACACATCTATCAAAAACTGCTTTAAATGTCAATGAACTAAATGCTATAATCAAAAGGGTGGCTCATTATATATATGAAACAAAATTCTTCAATACATTGCCTACATGAGATTCACTTCAGGGCAAAAGACACAAACAAACTTAAAGTAAAACAATGGAATAAGATATTTCATGCAAGTGAAAATTACAAGAAAGCTGAGGTAGTGATATTCATATCAGACAAAATAGACCATAAACAAAGTCTTTAAACAAAGACTATAACAGAAGACAAAGATGGCATAGTATAATGATAAAGGGATCAATACAAGAAGAGGATATTACACCCATTAACACATACACACTCAGTATAGGAGCACTTAAATACATAAAGTGAATATTAACAGACATAAATAGAGAAATTGACAATAATACAATATTGGTTGGAGACATGCTTATGGTTATTAAAGAAGGGAAGAGGGACAAATTAAGGATGTGAGGTTAATAGATATAAACTACTTTCTGTAAAATTGATAAGCCAAAGTGATTTCTTATATAACACAAAGAATTATACCTAATATCTTCTAAAAATCTATAATGGAATATAATCTAAAAATACTGAATCACCATTCTATATACTTGAAACAAGAATAATATTGTAAGTCAACTATACTTCAATTTAAACAAAAGAGAATATGCGAGGAGACTCATAGTAAGTGATACTGCTTGACATAGATAAAAGATGTATTTCTAAAAATCAGGAAAAATAAACCAACATGTCTTCTTAAAAGAAAATACAAGAAAGTAAAAAATCAAAAGTGTTTGTTTGATAGAAGAAATGTTGATTTAACCTTATTTTTCTATTCTATTTATATTATATATAAGAAATGAAGTGATAAAAATTAATACTTTACTATCAGACTCTTAAAATGAAGAAATTAAAGTTAGTCTCATTACATTATTATCAGTAATATTTTATAGATTAGCAACAATGATTCTTCTAATTTCTATAGGATTTGAGCTTTTACAAAATACATCTACATTCAATATCTTTGATTTTCTCTATCATCAACTGTACAAGGCAAGACAGTCATTATTTTTTTTTAATTTATGTATTTATTTATTTTTTACTTTAAAATATTGTACTGGTTTTATCACGGTTATACAGATGAGAAAACTGAGTGTCAGAACTTTAAATATATTGTCCAAAGTCGAAGGCTAGAATTTGAACTTTGGTCAACTAATTTTAGAATCTGATTGATGCTTTTATTCACATTTAAATTATTTAGCCTTCCTCTTCCTTAGTTTTAAAAAGATTGGCACCAAAAACTATTGCCTCTTTGCTTCTTAAATACTTTGTCAAAGTTGAGGTTATATACAATACAGCTATTTTTAAATTAAACTTTACAATACCTATAAACCCTATTTTTTCACAAAGCCTATTTTTGTATAAATGGCAATTGGACTATTAAAATGCATTCCCTCCACCATAATATTAAAAACAAGCTAACCAAAATCCTCACTCCCAGAAGGCTCTTAGTCTGTCTTTAATATCAGTGCTATGTAGAAAAATTGTCAACTCTATAAGACAGAACATTTCAGTCAGAGCAATAAATTGAACCATTGAGCTTAATTCAAAAACAAGTCTGCAATTCCCTTACCAACCTTTCTTAGACTGAGAAATTCACCTTCAGTTAGAAAGTAAAGAAAAGGGATAGCTTCCCATTTAATAAAATATCTGTGTTCTGGCATGTGAGACTCTTGACCTCTAAAAACTCTTTTGTTTCATAAAATATGTATTTCATAATTTAACCCATTCTATAAAAGCCTGAATGATGTTGGAAATTTTGGCTTGCTTCATTGACTGTTGTAACTCTGATGACCAAAATTATGTCTGACACATGGTTGATACTCTACAGATATTTTCTTGAATGAATGAAGAAAATGTATAAGCAAAGGTTTAGGAAAGAAACTGGTTTCCTATCTACTTTTCAATAATATGGATATGTTGGCAAGATTTGGGCCATCGATACAATGCTAAAATCTATTCCTCCTCTGTTCCTTACCCTATTCTCAACTCTTATGACTCCACTTATTTGGTATAATCCCTCCTGTCTGCATGCTTGGTGATGTAAGCAGGTAGGAACAAAGGGTTAAAGACAGTGAAGTGGTCTGGGATGGAGCAAGGGTGACAGATGGAATCCTATCTTTTCCATAGTCTTTCATCTTTTAATTAACCTCTGATAAGTTTATTTCTATCACCAACTTTAACTGCCCTCCATTAATCTGATAAACATTAACATCAACATCTTATCAGCTGCAAGCTTACTGCATTATCTCCTCTAACTAGCTGGATCCCTGACAGGTATATTTCGCTAGAACAGCTGATAACAAAGTTAGCAGCAGTCTTGTGAAAATTGCAAGGAAATTATCTAAATATTAAATTAATATACATGATCTAAAAAAGAAAAATAATATGCAATAAAAATCACAACAAAATACTTATAGCTAAACTTCAAGTTAACATTCTTTACTAGTTATTAGATATTCTACTTTATTTAATTATAGCAAATGAATTATCAAAGGAACATTAACTCTTGTTTTCCTGCAAAATTCTGTTCTCATTTGTACCTAAACTTAGGCTGCTATCTAATGAATTCTGGCATCTAAGTCTTCATAGATGCCTGTCTACTGGTAAACTGTAGATACATACTTTTCAAAATTAATGTTCTTTAGTTGGAACTTTTTTCAATGTCTAAATGAATTACGGAATTTATTAAAAAAAAGTTAGTCATATAAAATATGTATTTTATGCTTTTATGCATAAACATATTTAAAATTATTTAATGTTCAGAAAAATAATTCACCAGAATGGTTTTAGTTGCGTAGGCTTTTTGTCCATTGACTCATAAAATCTCTCAATTTATTTTTTGGCAGTGTTCAGCTTGAGTTTAGAGATTAATCTAATAACCATGTCTGAACAGATATACAACAGAGAATGTTTTGGAAGGAAATCTTCAGTTCAGTTCAGTTCAGTCGCTCAGTTGTGTTCGACTCTTTGCGACCCCATGAATCGCAGCACGCCAGGCCTCCCTGTCCATCACCAACTCCTGGAGTTCACTCAGACTCACGTCCATTGAGTCAGTGATGCCATCCAGCCATCTCATCCTCTGTCGTCCTCTTCTCCTCCTGCCCCCAATCCCTCCCAGCATCGGAGTCTTTTCCAATGAGTCAACTCTTTGCATGAGGTGGCCAAAGTACTGGAGTTTCAGCTTTAGCATCAGTCCTTCCAAAGAAATCCCAGGGCTGATCTTCAGAATGGACTGGTTGGATCTCCTTGCAGGCCAAGGGACTCTCAAGAGTCTTCTCCAACACCACAGTTCAAGAGCATCAATTCTTCGGCGCTCAGCCTTCTTCACAGCCCAACTCTCACATCCATACATGACCACTGGAAAAACCATAGCCTTGACTAGATGGACCTTTGTTGGCAAAGTAATGCCTCTGCTTTTGAATATGCTATCTAGGTTGGTCATAACTTTCCTTTCAAGGAGTAAGCTTCTTTTAATTTCATGGCTGCAGTCACCATCTGCAGTGATTTTGGAGCCCCCAAAATAAAGTCTGCCACTGTTTCCACTGTTTCCCCATCTATTTCCCATGAAGTGATGGGACCGGATGCCATGATCTTCATTTTCTGAATGTTGAGCTTTAAGCCAACTTTTTCACTCTCCTCTTTCACTTTCATCAAGAGGCTTTTTAGTTCCTCTTCACTTTCTGCCATAAGGGTGGTGTCATCTGCATATCTGAGGTGACTGATATTTCTCCCGGAAATCTTGATTCCAGCTTGTGTTTCTTCCAGTCCAGCGTTTCTCATGATGTACTCTGCATATAAGTTAAATAAGCAGGGTGACAATATACAGCCTTGACAAACTCTTTTTCCTATTTGGAACCAGTCTGTTGTTCCATGTCCAGTTCTAACTGTTGCTTCCTGACCTGCACACAGATTTCTCAAGAGGCAGATCAGGTGGTTTGGTATTCCCATCTCTTTCAGAATTTTCCACGGTTTATTGTGATCCACACAGTCAAAGGCTTTGGCATAGTCAATAAAGCAGAAATAGATGTTTTTCTGGAAGTCTCTTGCTTTATCCATGATTCAGCGGATATTGGTAATTTGATCTCTGGTTCCACTGCCTTTTCTAAAACCAGCTTGAACATCAGGAAGTTCATGGTTCACATACTACCTCCTTTTTCTCAGATTATTTTTATGTGCACATCAGTCAATAGTATATTCTTTTTGTTGGCATTAAATTGCACTTACATTTGTATAACTGATATAATGAAAACAAAATATCATTATTATTGTATTGGCTAAAAAGTTAATTTGGGTTGTTCTGTAACATCTTGTGGGAAAACCTGAAAAAACTTCTTGGCCAACCCAGTAATTATTTGATAATATATTCCACTGCTTTATGCCCCAACTCCAACACTAAACTTTTTGTCTGTCTTCAAGACTTAGAGACTTGGTATCATTTTTCATGAATCTGTACACACACAGTCCCTTTACTTTTTTTTAAAAAAGGAGTCATTAATTCTTACATTTTAGCAGAATATTTTTAAACATATGTTCACTACTCTATTTCTAAAATTCTATTTTAAAATTGTGTTTTTAATCAACCTTACAAACATTCCTGAATAAAACATATCTCAGCAATTTCAAAATTCTGCATGTAATCTTTCCTTCCCTATATAACCCTTGAATTGAACAATATCACCAGTGTTACCTTTTAACATTAAAATAAAAGATACTAATATTTGAGGATGTGATCTAAACTTACCTGATTGACAGTGAGGTGAGGCTTTAAATTTGGCTCCCCACAGAATTCTTATATTCAAACATTTCTTGAATTACATCCAAGTCAGTTTAGTTTTTCAGAATCTAAAATAACTTTGAATAAAATAGTTTTACACTCATGAGGTAATCTTCCACGTTAATGTTAAAAGATCATGTGACATTAAAATAGACCTGTATAAATCTACAAGACTTTCTAGAACTAACACCCCCCAAAAATGTCCTTTTCATTATAGAAGACTGGACTGCAAAAGTAGAAAGTCAAGAAACACCTGGAGTAACAGGCAAATTTGGCCTTGGAGTACAGAATGAAGCAGGCAAAGGCTAATAGAGTTCTGCCAAGAGAACGCATTGGTCATAGCAAACACCATCTTCCAACAACACAAGAGAAGACTCTACACATGGACATTACTAGATGGTCAATACCGAAATAAGATTGTGTATATTCTTTGCAGCCAAAGATGGAGAAGTTCTTTACAGTCAGCAAAAACAAGACCAGGAGCTGACTGTGGCTCAGACCATGAACTCCTTATTGCCAAATTCAGGCTGAAAATGAAGAAAGTGGAGAAAACCACTAGACCATTCAGGTATGACCCAAATCAAATCCCTTATGACTATACAGTGGAAGTGAGAAGTAGATTTAAGGGACTAGATCTGACAGACAGAGTGCCTGATGAACTATGGACGGAGGTTCGTGACATTGTACAGGAGACAGGAATCAAGACCACCCCCAGAAAACAAAAATTCAAAAAAGAAAAATGGCTGCCTGAGGAGGCCTTACAAATAGCTGTGAAAAGAAGAGAAGTGAAAGGCAAAGGAGAAAAGGAAAAATATACCCCTTTGAATGCAGAATTCCAAAGAACAGCAAGGAGAGATAGGAAAGCCTTGTTTAGTGATGAATGCAAAAAAAATAGAGGAAAACAATAGAATGGGAAAGACTGGAGACATCTTCAAGAAAATTAGAGATACCAAGGAACATTTCATGCAAAGATGGGCTTGATAAAGGACAGAAATGGTATGGACCTAACAGAAGCAGAAGATATTAAGAAAAGGTGGCAAGAATACAGAGAAGAACTGTACAAAAAAGAGCTTCACAGTCAAGATAATCACGATGGTGTGATCACTGACCTAGAGCCAGACATCCTGGAATGTGAAGTCAAGTGGGCCCAGAAAGCATCACTACGAACAAAACTAGTGGAGGTGATGGAATTCCAGTTGAGCTACTTCAAATCCTGAAAGATGATGCTGTGAAAGTGCTGCACTCAATATGCCAGCAAATCTGGAAAACTCAGCAGTGGCCACAGGACTGGAAAAGGTTAGTTTTCATTCCAATCCCAAAGAAAGGCAATGCCAAAGAATGCTCAAACTACCACAGAATTGCACTCATCTCACACGCTAGTAAAGTTATGCTCAAAATTCTCCAAGCCAGGCTTCAGCCATATGTGAACCGTGAACTTCCAGATGTTCAAACTGGTTTTAAAAAAGGCAGAGGAACCAGAGACCAAATTGTCAACATCCACTGGATCATGGAAAAAGCAAGAGAGTTCCAGAAAAATATCTATTTCTGCTTTATTGACTATGCCAAAGCCTTTGACTGTGTGGATCACAATAAACCATGGAAAATTCTGAAAGAGATGGGAATACCAGACCACCTGATCTGCCTCTTGAGAAATTTGTATGCAGGTCAGGAAGCAACGTTAGAATAGGATGTGGAACAACAGACTGGTTCCAAATAGGAAAAGGAGTATGTTAAGGCTGTATATTGTCACCCTGCTTTTTTAACTTATGTGCAGAGTACATCATGAGAAATGCTGGGCTGAAGGAAGCACAAACTGGAATCAAGATTGCCAGAAGAAATATCAATAACCTCAGATATGCAGATGACACCACTCTTATGGCATAAAATGAAGAAGAACTAAAGTGTCTCTTGATGAAAGTGAAAAAGGAGAGTGAAAAAGTTGGCTTAAGGCTCAACATTCAGAAAACTAAGATCATGGCATCTGGTCCCATCACTTTATGGCGCCAACCTATACAACATTTAAAAAGCAGAGACATTACTTTGTCAACAAAGGTCCGTCTAGTCAAGGCTATAGTTTTTCCAGTGGTCATGTAAAGATGTTAGAGCTGGACTATAAAGAAAGCTGAGTGCCAAACATTGATGCTTTTGAACTGTGGTGTTGGAGAAGACTCTTGAAAGTCCCCTGGACTGCAAGGAGATCCAACCAGCCCATCCTAAAGGAGATCAGTCCTGTGTGTTCATTGGAAGAACTGATGTTTGAAGTTGAAACTCCAATACTTTGGCCACCTGATGCAAAGAGCTGACTCATTTGAAAAGACCCTGATGCTGGGAAAGATTGAAGGCAGGAGGAGAAGGGGACGAAAGAGGATGAGATGGTTGGATGGCATCACCGGCTCTATGGACATGGGTTTGGGTGGACTCCGGTAGTTGGTGATGGACAGGGAGGCCTGGCATGCTGCAGTTCATGGAGTCACAAAGAGTTGGACATGAATGAGTGACTGAACTGAACTGATAGGCCCTTCCTACATCAAAAATTCTCTAGAGCATCATATAACAACATCAAAACTGCCATATACCTCATTATCCCTAACAGAAGATTATTTCCATTTTCAAATTCCTATATAACCCATTGGTACTTTCCAAACAACTGCTTGTATTATTTTTGTCAGCTGCACAGCTTAAAAAAGTTAATAGTGCACATTAAAAAAGACGTAAAAATGTTTTAAAGAAGGAAGCAATAGTGTTTCTTAAAAAAAAAAAAAACAAAAGAAAAAATCAACCCAGGATTCATGATACAGCAGAAAATTGAATTTTAAATGTCTATCAGATGTAAGAAGTAGAATGAAGAAAATCACAGGGGATAATGTATTTGGGTCTAATTGAAGAAATTATACAATGAGAAAGCTAGCCCTGTAAGAAGGGTTTTATATTTTTTTTATTAAATGGCTGAAAATATATTATTGAAATAAAGCTAAATAGAACTGATTTCAAATTTTAATTTTAAATTTGTAAAGTATCAATCATGACAAAGAACTTGGTAAAATATTTTAATAAATTCATTATCTAACATTATTTACATGTGTATCTCATTTAATTTTTATCTTAAAAATGAATAATTTATAGAGGAGATGCACAATAGTTGAAATAGAGAAAAGAATTTGTAGTTAAATATTTGGGGTAAAGTAGTAAAGTTCAATATCTCAAGTTATGTTTTTAAGACTTTCATTTTATTTAGTTATCTGTTTTTTGTCTGCACTGGGTCTTTGTTTCTGTATGCGGGCTTTCTCTAGTTGCAGCAAGCAGGGGCCACTACTTTTTTGGCACATGGGATTCTCATTATGGTGGCTTATTTTATTCTGGAGCACAGACTCTAGGTGTGTAGGCTTCAGGAGTTGTGGCAAAAGGGTTCAGTAGTTGCAGCTCATGGGCTCTAGAATGCGGGCTCAGTAGCTGTGGAACACAGGTTTAGTTGCTCCACAGCATGTGGAAGCTTCCTGGGCCAAAGATTGAGCTCATGTTACCTACACTGGTAAGTGGACTTCTAGTTGCTGTTCCACCTAGGAAGTCCTCAGGTAATTTTTTAATAAGGATCTTGCTAATTTTTGTTGAAATAGTTAACCTCATTATACTCCAGAAGAACAATTTGGACTTATCACAAATAAATTAATAAAAAGTTAATGGTGCTAATGGTAAAGAACCCTCCTGCCAATGCAGGAGATGTAAGGGATGCAGGTTTGATTATTGAGTTGGGAAGGTCCCATGGAGGAGGGCACAGCAACCCACTTCAGTATTCTTGCCTCGAGAATCCCATGACAGAAGGAGCCCGACGGGCTACAGTCCATAGGGTCACAAAGAGTCAGACACAACTGAAGTGACTTAGCACGCACACATACACTCTGCATATACATTAAAAAAGCAAGGTGACAATATACAGCCTTGATGTAAGAGTGAAGGCCAGTGGGAATAATGCCTAGATTTATCTTTAACATGTGTTAACTTGTATGTTGTTGTTTGTTTTTAGTCACTAAGTTTTGTCTAACTTATTTGCAGATCCATGGACTGTAGCCCACCAGGCTCCTTTGTCCTTGGTATTTCTCAGGCAAGAATACCGGAGTGGGTTGGCATCTCCTTCTCTAGGGACTCTTTCTGACCCAGAAATCGAACCCACATCTCCTGCATTGCAGGCAGATCCTTTACTGTTGTCACTAAGGAAGCTCACGACGAGAAATACAGTACTAAAAAAATAGATAACTCATGGGAACCTACTGTATAGCACAGAGAACTCTACTCAGTGCTCTGTGGTGACCTAAATGGGAAGGAAATTCAAACAAGAGGGGATACGTGTATATGCACAGGAGATTCACTTTGCTGTGCAGCAGAAACTAACACTTTATGAAGCAAGTATACTCCAATAAAAATTAATAAAAAAAGATTAATGGGGAATAAGAATACATTGGTTAGAAATAGTTGATTTAAAGCCAACAAAATACAACAAAAATGCATTTTTTTTTTTTTTGACGGAGGGAAGATAGATCAAAATAGATAAGAAAACACTTTCACTTTAATTGCTTTTTTCTTATACTTCAAATTTATACTTAACGACTTTCTCCTCCTGGACAGAAGGAACACCTGGGTATTCTGGGAGAAGTTTATAATTTTCCAAATCATTTTCAAGAAAAAAATGCATCACTTTCAAATTCTTGCGTGATTATTGCCACAAATAATCTAAGATGGCCTGGCTTGTTCATGGCTTCCTTATATAGAACTGCTTCCTGCTATCAAACCATATCTAGTTTATTTGTTAATGCTGGTTGCTCGATAAGTTCTAAGGCATCATCCAGACTTTTGGCAAGAAAATGAGCTCCCTGTGGAGGTTCCTTGAGTTCTCTATTGAGAATTATGTTAATTCTGTCTTTTAAAGATTGATTCTTTCCTGGAATGTTGAACCACGTCTTCCTACCCATAATCACCAAATTCTGTTTATCTTCTACTGATGAGGAATGCTTGAATTCATACCTGAGCAAGAGCTAAGGCAGGTCCCCATTCTTGCTGATGCCCCATGCTTTGGGACAGAGTGATGAGGCAGTTTAGTGGACGAACTACCTTTATCTTTAAAATATGTTATTAACTTGTATGTAGAAAGCATTAAATCAATTAAAATGTTAAATTTTCTAAATCTGACTTTAAGCCATTAATCATTATTTTCTTTCCACTTAATGTGAAATTTTAAAAATAATGAATCCTTAGATAAAAGCCATTGGTGTTTGCTACTTACAAAAAGTGTTGCTCAAATTTCCACCAAAAATGTTCTTTATCTTCCTGCCTACATATGAATAAATGTGTGTGTGTGTGTGTGTATTTGAAGCTTAGAATGAATTCTTTTTACTTTTTTTTTTTTTGAAATCTGTATTGTATTTATATTTGCCTACACCATATGATAGTCTGGGTAAATATGAAAAAAGAGGTTGAATTAATGGAAAAAAACCTCTAAAATTCTTATTTTTAGGAGAAAAGGTGAACAAAATTCATACTACTAATACAGATGATTTAGTAGTCTAATTTCAAACTAGATTATTCTCCTTACTGGTTGCATGTTAACTATAAAGTACTTAGAGTACTAAAAATTAATTTTTCCCTTTGAGACCTTTAAAGTTGTCTCTGTCAATATTGCTGCTGCCGCTGCTGCTGCTGCTGCTAAGTCGCTTCAGTTGTGTCCGACTCTGTGCAACACCATAGACCGCAGCCCACCAGGCTCTGCCGTCCCTGGGATTCTCCAGGCAAGAACACTGGAGTGGGCTGCCATTTCCTTCTCCAATGCATTAAAGTGAAAGTAAAGCCACTCAGTTGTGTCTGACTCTTAGTGACCCCATGGACTGCAGCCTACCAGGCTCCTCCATCCATGGGATTTTCCAGGCAAGAATACTGGAGTGGGGTGCCATTGCCTTCTCTGCTGTCAATATTGAGATATCTTGAAAAGTCTCAAAGGAAAAACAGGCTCCAAAATCACTGCAGATGGTGACTGCAGCCATGAAATTAAAAGATGCTTGCTCCTTGGAAGAAAATCTATGACAAACCTAGATAGCATATTAAAAAGCAGAGACATTACTTTGTTGACAAAGGTCCATATAGTCAAAGCTATGGTTTTTCCAGTAGTCATGTATGGATGTGAGTGTTGGACCATAAAGAAAGCTTAGAGCTAAAGAATTGATGATTTTGAATTGTGGTGTTAGAAAAGACTCTTGAGAGTCCCTTAGACCGAAAGATCAAGCCAGTCAATCCTAAAGGAAATCAACCCTGAATATTCACTGGAAGGACTGACACTGAAGCTGAAGCTCCAATACTTTGATATCTAAAGAGATTGGTACCTAAAGAACTATGCTTGCTTTATTTTGGTCTAAGTTATTTAGAGCTTATTATTTTCTCATTTATAAACTTATGCAGAATGCCCGCCACATTGCTTGGCACGTAGTAGACATTAAATAAGTGCTTAACTCCTTTTTAAGAAGTGGATTAAAAGCATTGAGATATGAGTTTGCTTAATTAGAATGCATTTCAGAAAAGGGGAAAAATAAGCTAAGTTAGCAACTCTTTGGTTTGGCATTGTGAATGCTCTTGGAACGTTGGTATGGAGACTTGGATTATTTGACTTATCCAAAAATCTAGGTAAGAAATGAAGTATCAAAGACCTAGATTAAAAATGGGCAATAAGAATAAATTGATACTTAATGGTAGACAGAAATCATCCCAAGATGACCATGCATGCATGGGTACATGTACTTAACAACATAAATTTTTACAAAAGTTTAAAAAATATTTCTTTATTTTTCTTACCACAGATGACTGTGGCAATGAGCAACTATCATTTCCTTCTCCCCTTCTTTCAGCTTATATGGAAAAACAAATTACTTGGTATATAAATAGAGGTTATCAGCAGTAATGCTAATTGATGGTATAGCTGCCAAATACCAAGTTATATTCTAACAAAGAATATGACTAATGTTACTCAATAACATTTCATCAATCACAGGTCAGAAAATTACCAACAGTCAGTATTTTCTTTGGATCAGTAATGCAACTTAAAAGTTGCAGTTAGTATAATTAAAGGCCAGTAACCAGATAAAAAGTCTTAGTTTGTAAATTTTTTTCTTTTTTTTTTTTTTTTACTAAGAAAGGCTATGTATTAAGTGATGTTTGAGCTCAATCCAAAGTATGGGGAACAAACTCAACAATATGATTAAAAAACTTTCAATGAGTATTTAATGAGTACCTACCCAGTGCCCAAAAAGGACACTCTAGGAGATATAATGGCAGAGGATATAAAATCTCTATTCCCCATGAATTTACAGTAAGATTGAGTAAAGAGAATGAGCAGATTTAAAACACAAAGCAAAAGCTCAATGGCTGAAAATGAAGTGGTATAGGATGTTTAAAGATAAGCAGAACTATGTGAGCTGGAATTATCAGAAAATAACATTGCATGGATGGTAAATTTCAAGAAGATGTGGAAATGGAAGGCATTTCAGGGGTCCATTTTGTCCCTACAAGCTGAGTTCCTAAATGAGCATATAAAAATTTAGTTAAGGAAACACATAAAAAGGCAGCTATGTATCCTACCAATGGTTTAAGACACAAAAGTTTAATGCAGTGAAAAATTATTTAGGAAGTCACACGCTTTGTGGCCATTAACTTACATGGCAACTAATCTAATTGATAATTATGAAATTCTCAAAGCAAACTTGAGCAATAGGACTCAGAAGTAGAAATAAAGAGCGACAGGTAGAGTCAAGTGTAAAATACAATGATAGATTTTGAAAGAAACAGGAAAATTATTCATCTTAGGTGCCAAGAGTAGTAAGTAGTTAACAATATCAAGGCATCTTGAGCAAGATAGGAAATAATACTGGACCAGCAAACAGTAAGTCATTGGTATTATTTCACAAAAGGAAACAAAGACCAGAATGACTGAAATACGAAAAGAGAGTTTGCATGTTATTTAAAACATTCTGGAAGCATTCAGATAGCAATCATATTCTTTCAACAACAAAGATGACCATTACAGATATCTTTGCTTTGGTGACCATTTTGGTATATCATAATAGAGAAAAAACTCTAAAGAGTCCCTTGGACAGCAAGGAGATCAAGCCAGTCAATCCTAAAGGAAATCAACCCTGAATATTCACTGGAAGGACTAATGCTGAGGCTGAAGTTCCAATACTTTGGCAATCTGATGTGAAAAGCTGACTCATTGGAAAAGACCCTGATGCTGGGAAAGACTGAGGGCAGGAGGCGAAGGGGGCAACAGAGAATGAGATGGCTGAATGACATCACTGACTCAATGGACATAAGTTTGAGCAAACTCCATGAGATGGTGAAGGACAGGGAAGCCTGGAATTCTACAGTCCATGGGGTTGTAAAGAGTCGGACATGACTGAGAGACTGAACAACAATAGAGAAAAATATCTTCAAAAATAAAATTTTGTTTCTCTCATGAAAAAGTAGAGTGCTAAATGTGAACACAGTAAACTGTCCCTTCAACATTACATAGATAACAATGCAGATTCTAAAGCTGTTCTTTCATACCATTAACTGCTTTGATGGAAGACTAATCCACTTTGTGAGAATAGAACAGCTTGTTAATGTCAAAAAGAACTTAGGATATCATAGGTTTGTCTTGCTCTGAAATCTATGTAGGCAGCAAACTTTCATTCCTCCTTGCTAATCTCTGTTCAGTTTGTTCTTGGTGTTCATCACTAACTCAAATATACACACTTGAAAAGTTAGAAAAGAAACAGAAAAAAGTATAAGATATTTAGAGGAACACTAAACCTTAATGCCTGTAAAATACATAAAGCTATGTAATGGCCAAGAATAAATATTAGAATTGAAGTCAGTCTATCTTCTTCCTTCCAGGAAACTAGTTACAACATCATCATGAGCATATCTCTGGAAACAGAGTGCCTGCATTTGCCACTTTAGTAAGTTTTGAGTCCTCAAGCTAAATTAATTACATAACTTTTTGTACCTTAGTTTTCTCATCTTTAGACTATTAAAAGTACCTATCTCTTAGAGTTGTGAGGGCTAACTGATTTATGTTTTCAGATAAGTTAATGGAGCAAACTGAAAGTTGAAAGTATTTGCCATTTTACTTATTTGTTTATTTTTATTGAGTGCAAGTTTACCAAATGATTTTGCAAAGTTGTGATTTTATTTCTGAGAGTTGTTAGTACACAGCTGTGTTAAATTTATTTGGGGCTGCTATGTGCTTGGTATGACAACCCACTCTGGTATTCTTGCCTGGAGAATCCCATGGTCAGAGGAGCCTGGCAGTGTACAGTCCATAGCGTCGCAAAGTTCTGGACATGACTGAAGTGACTTAGCATATGTGCTTGTTTCACATATTGCTATATTTCAGTGTTTGCATTACATGGCTGTGTTGTCTCACCTGCAACTAAGAGCATGTGCATTACATCATCATGTAATAGAAGGCCAGTAGAGTATTTTTTATTGAATTTTCATGTCTTGCCCTAGCAAGATTATTGTGTCTCAAAATGTAGTCCACTAGCCACCTGCTGCACATATAGTGTGCTTATTAACTTAAGTATTCCTGTGTTCTCCCACAGGACTACCAAATCATAACTTATTGGAGTTGGATGCAGGGAAATAAATTGCTTTTAAAAACTAGTATATTGTATTTAAGTTGAACAAATGTGACTAAAATTTGAGAACCACTGATTATTTGGTATACTCTCACAGTTGCTGTCAACTTTTTTGGTCATGTTTTCTTTCATATATTCTATCTTTCTACATTTTCTCTCTTTGGAGTAAAGTTTACAGATAGAAAGATAGCAGTGTTTTACTTAACTAAACAATCATTTTATATATTCCTAATCATAAAATTAGCTGTTTGTTATAAATTATCAGCTACATTAGCCTTTCTGACATTTTTCTAAGTTAAACATGTCCCAAAGAACATCAGTCAAATAGCAACTAATCTGGTTAAAGATATAGTGTGAAGCAATGCAAAGCCACTAGCATGCTGGAACTTATCAAGTACCTATTATGCTATCAAGCACTGTGCTAAGCATATTACATACATTGCACTATTTAATTGTTATTACATTCTTAAAGAGTGAGAACTAATAATTACAGATGAGGAGACTGAAGTTTAGAGATTTGAAGCAACCTTCCTAGAATCATTCAAAAAGAATATGTTTGGAATGCAAAATAAGCTGTATGATTTCTAATAATGATTTTGATACAACGTGCATTAGAAGGAGTGAGAAAGTATATCAAAAAGCCAGTTAATTATAAAAGGGTTAAATGAATGACTCAAGAAAAAGAAAATCCAACCTTCTTTAATAGGCGGGTTGTGGAAGCTTTTAGAAAATATACTAACATTGATCCCTTCACTCAGGAAGATCAATCCCTGCTAGGACAATATTTTATCAGCCACTGTGACCCTGATATTAGGTGGAAACTCCAAAAGTTACAATTAAAGCCATAAACCCCCTTGCCCCAACTCATAGAGGTGACATTTTGGATATTTAGTAATTGAGATCAAGATAAGGAGGAAGAGAGAATCCAAAAGGAGAAAAGCAGGCCAGGGCTCATGAAAACTGATAGCTGTTGCTGTCAGCCATGCCTTGTGACTTCAGGACAACTAAGAGAGCCCAGGAAGTTCAACTATCCATCTATAGGTAAGACCAACAAGGGTGAATGCTTCAAATGCAAGTCAATTGGCCACTGGGCCCGAGAATGCCAGTAAGAGCCCCCCTGGACCATCCCTGCCTGCAAACAAACGTATTATTGGAAGACAGACTGCCCTTGGTCCTAAAGGGGAAGAGGGGCTCCTGCTCCTGAGATGGCCATGCTGGATGACTGAGACTTCCCGGGAATTCTGGTGGCTCCCTCAGTGAGATGTCTATCTTCATCCAGGAATCCTACATAGTCCTTGACATGGTAGGTACAAGATTGATTTTTAATTGGTATGGAGCCACTTACTCTGTCTTGATTTCTCAAGCTTTCCTCCAAAAATTGTACTGTGACTGGTGCCAATGAAAAGCCTCACACCTGTTAGTACACTGGGCCTCTCACTTGCCAGTTTGAACAGTGGTTGATTTCACCTGCCTTTTTATTAATAGTTGTGCATGACTGTACTACCTCCCTTCCAGAAAGAGACCTTCTGGGCTCCCTTGGGTCCATACTATGGTTCAGTTCAGTTCAGTTCAGTCACTCAGTTGTGTCCAACTCTTTGCAACCCCATGAATCGCAGCACACCAGGCCACCCTGTCTGTCCATCACCAGCTCCAGGAGTTTACCCAAGCTCATGTCCATTGAGTTGGTGATGCCATCCAGCCATCTCATCCTCTGTTGTCCCCTTCTCCTTCTGCCCCCAATCCCTCCCAGCATCAGGGTCTTTTCCAATGAGTCAACTCTTCGCATGAGGTGGCCAAAGTACTGGAGTTTCAGCTTCAGCATCATTCCTTCCAAAGAAATCCCAGAGCTGATCTCCTTCAGAATGGACTGGTTGGATCTCCTTGCAGTCCAAGGGACTCTCAAGAGTCTTCTCCAACACCACAGTTCAAAAGCATCAATTCTTCGGCACTCAGCTTTCTTCACAGTCCAACTCTCACATCCATACATGACCACTGGAAAAACCATAGCCTTGACTAGATGGACCTTTGTTGGCAAAGTAACATTTCTGCTTTTCAATATGCTATCTAGGTTGGTCATAACTTTCCTTCCAAGGAGTAAGCGTCTTTTAATTTCTTAGGAGGCCCCAAACAACTCTTTATCTTGACTCTGACCAATACAGACTAGCCATCAGAGCAAGGTCCTATTCCCAGCCATATTCTACAAGCAGTGAACCCTTCAATATGTGATAAAGAAATCCCATGAGGGGCCTTAAAGCCCAATCTGTAAGAATTAGACTTAGGCCAGAAGCCATCTGTCCTATCAAGAGATAATATCCCATAAAGTTGAAAACAATCTCTCATAGATAAATTCTTAGAACATGGTTTCTTGGTACCCTGCCAGTTTCTGTGCAATATCCCTATTTTGCCTGTCATGAAGCCAAATGGGGAAATAGGATGGTATAAGACCTTAGAGTAGTAACTGATGCAATGGTCTTTATACATTCCCTTGTGGCCAGTCCTTATATATTAGCCCAAATCCCTGAGGACAATGAATAATTTACTATATACTCCATCTCAAGGATGCCTCTTTTTGTATCCCAGTTCATCCTTCATTGCAATATCTGTTTATCTTCAAGTGAATTGGCCCCAACTCAGGCCAAATGCAACAACATATCTGGACAGTATTGTCTTAGGGACAGCTCATACTTGTTTCTTCTGCTTCAGTTGTGTCCGACTGTTTGTGACCCTATGGACTGTAACCCACCAGGGTCTTCTGCCCATGGGACTCTCCAGGTAAGAATACTGGAGTGGGTTGCCATGCTCTCCTCCAGAGGATTTTCCCAATCCAGGGATCAAACCCATGTCTCATTATATCTCCTGAACTGGCAGGTAGGTTCTTTACCACTAGTACCAGCTGAGAAGCACCTTGGGCTTCCTTGGTGGCTCAGATAGTAAAGAATCTGCCTGCAATGCAGAAGACCCGGGTTCAATCTCCAGGTTGGGAAGATCCCCTGGAGAAGGGAGTGACTTCTCCAGTATTCTTGCCTGGAGAATTCCATGGACAGAGGAGCCTGGTGAGTTATGTTGTTTGGGCTTCCCTGGTAGCCCAGATGGTAAAGAATTGGCTAGCAATGTAGGAGCCCCAGGTTCAATCCCTGGATTGGGACAATCCCCCAGAGAAATAAATGGCAACCCACTCCAGTATTCTTGCCTGGAGAATTCCATGGACAGAGGAGTTTGATGGGCTACAGTCTAAGAGGTCGGACATGACTGAATGACCAACACTTTCACTTTCACATTTCATTCTTGTTTACCCAGGCCCTAGGAAGAGAACCTAGGGAAATAAGTCTAAAAGTAGAGGGAATTCTATAGTATATAGATGAAATATTTATATGTAGCCCCTCCATGTAGGTCTCATTCAAAATGCCATTGCAGTCCTTAATTTCTTTGGGGCCCAGGGTTACGGAGTCTTTCAGACAAACACACAAATCTCAAATGCCCAAATCACAAAGCAACAAATTAATGATCTGGGATATATAATACACCCTGAAAGTATACATTTATCTCCATATAGAAAACAAACTATATTAGGTCTAAGCACTCCAAAAACAAAGAAACATCTTTGTATCTTTTGGGGCATGGCAGGATTTTCTAGAATTTGGACTCCAGCATTTGGGCCAATAAATAAACTTCTATATGAAGCCACTAAAGGCCCAGATACAGAACCATTGTTTTGGAATTGAGAACAGAAAAAGCTTTCAAAGATATTGAGCAAACCCTCACCAGAGCCCCTGCTCTGGGTCTCCCCAGCTTGAAAAAGCCATTCATCTTATATGTGGCTGAAAAGCAGGGGGCAGTTCTGGGAATCCTTATACAGAAGCTAGGGGAAATTCCCCATTCTATAGACTATTTTTCCAAACAACTAGTTTCTGTGACCTGAGGTTTACCTGGCTCCCTCTGGACAGTAGCTGCCACTGCTTTATTAGTGGAAGAAGCTAACAAGCTTAACTTCCACCAGTCACTAGAAGTCCAGACCCTCATCAAGTATAAAGGAGTCTAGAGAATGTACAAATCTAACAATGCATATGGCCCTTAGTCTTGTGAAACATTCAAGAATGTTTACTTGTAGTATAAAAAAAATAAACTGTTAGGGAAAACATTAAATTTATATAAAGATTTCATAGAAAAATCTTAATTTTAATAAGAATGAGGTTGTCACTCTAAATTACTATTTTGTATCATTTTTTTTTAACTATAATGACTTCATGAAAGGCCTGATTAAAAATGGAAAGTGTTGGGAAAACACCAAATAGTAATTTATCATCCAAACCAGGACACATTTAGTAGAAGGGGGTGCTATTTAATTATACTGGGGCAATGATTGTAAATCAAGGTTGTTGACTCTAATGGGAAATATGATTGTCTTAACATGACCCCACCCATGCTCCAACTGGCTATTTAAAAGGCTTAGGAAATCAATATCTCAGGGAGCATGTGAAATTCACTTGCAGTACTTAGTTGTGAAGCCCAAGTCTTGTGCTAAAACAGGAAAATTGTGTAAAAGTCAACAAATAATGGCAAGGCTTCAAGAAGAGTGCAGACAGGCATATACATCACTGCCTCTGCTTATCCATACATTTTCCCAACATTGAAATAATCACTCTCTGAGGAACCCCTCAAGCTGATAAGCTTTACCTCCATGCACACAGAATTTTCAATTACCTTTTTAGTGCCCCACACTTAAATATTTTAATGGCAAAACAATAATTTCCACACATTTGTGGAGAGATTTTCACGTGAAATGCAAAGCAAGCTTTCTGAGAATATTAGAGAAAGTGAAATATTAAAGGAAACAGAAACAATGCAGGCAGTAAAAGAAAACCACTATATATATATATATATATATATATATATATATCATACCCTCAGAAAAATAAGATAACACTGTAAACCTGAAAAAAGAGCATGATACCTAGAAAAAGGAACTTTAAGGGAGAAAGGGGATATGTGGAAACAAGCAAAAACTTTGCTAAAATTATGAGAGCAGACATGAGAGAACTGAAGCTAGATAATGAAATAAAGAAAACGAAATCAGCCTATGAGAGGAGCTCTGGGAGATCTCAGCAAAGCAGCTGTGTCTCAGGTCTAGAGGACAGAAGTGTGTTTGGAACTTCGGAAGAAATGCTGTCTCCCTCCTCTTGCTATCTCTGGGAATTGGTTCCAGAACCTCTTTTGCATACCAAAATCCACAAATGCTCAAGTTCTTTATATAAAATGGAATAGTATTTGCATACAATGTTAATATATCCTCCCCTATTCTTTAAATTATCTCTAGATCATTTATAATGACTGATAAAATGCAAATATTATGTAAATAGTTGTAAATATAATGTAAATCCTTTGTAAATAGTTGCTTGATGCTGCAAATTCAAGTATTTTTTTTTTAAATTTCTGAAAATTTTTTCCAAATATTTTTGATCTGCCATAATAAGCCATAAGGGCTTTCCAGGTGGCTCAGTGGTAGAGTCCTCTTGCTAATGCAGGAGACAGGGGTTTGATCTCTGGATCAGAAAGATCTCTTGGAGAAGGAAATAGCTATACACTCCAGTATTCTTGCCTGGGAAATCCATGGACAGAAGAGCCTGGCTGGCTACAGTCCATGGGGTTGCAAAAGAGTCTGACACAACTTAGTGACTAAACAACAATAACACAGTACATTAACTAAAAAAAAAAAGCAAACATAAATGCATATGTGTGGAAAGATCTCTACAGAATATATAAATATTTGTAATTAACAATGGCTAACGCTAGATGGTTAAATTTTTAGTGACCTAAAAAAGTAATTAATTGTATTTAAATTTTGCCTATAATTAATTTGTGTTATATGTCTAATTACCTGGAAGAAAATGCTGAAAGTCAAAAATACCCAGACAAGAGCTGACAAAATGAGTTTAAGCTCCAAGGCCGCTCGCTTGCCCCAGGTAGGCATTTTGTATTCATAAATATTGTTTTCTTTTGCTTAAATAACAACTACCCCCACATATTGTATAAGCTTTAGGCCCTACAAAACCTAAATCTGACCTTAGATGTAGGTTCAAACTCTAGCCCCACAGCTTACTAGTGTGTAATCATAGACAACTCACTTTTTTTTTTCTGCATTAAAGTTATACTTTATTGCCATGTTAAAAAATGTGTAAATTTGTCACTGACAGAGAAAGTGAGAACAAGGGTGGGGAGAGATAGAAGGCAAAATAAGACAAAACCCTGTTCCATATGCAACAAGGTCTAGTCAATGTGCTAACTTTTGCCAATATTAAAAATGTAAACAAAACTTGAAAATGCTGATATGAAATAGCATTAAAATGAAATTATGTATAGTACAGTATCACATGTCTTTTATTAGGCAAATATAAAATGTTTATAAAATAATCATAAGGGGTAAAATTCATATTTCATATATGATTGGCAATGGTTTTCCCATTATTAGATAATTTTTTATAAAAGGAAAAATTAAAAATTAATAAACTATGCAAAGTTGCCATATTTATACTTTTAAGTAGTAAAAATTATAATGCAAATTAGGACATACAATAATCTTATAATATTATACAAGGCAATGAAAATAAAAATATAACATAAAATTTGTCCTTTATAAAATGTGTATTTTGCATTTTCTGATGCAAATATAGCACAATAGGGATTACTACACTATTAATACAAGTTTGTTTCCATGTTTTTATATTGTCCATTTATCACAGATTTGCAATTATAATACTGCTAAAAAGAATTGTGCTATACCAAAAAAATACATAAGGCAGAAATTGTGGGCAATAGGGATATAAAGAATAGAAATGATAGATAAGGTGCTGGTTTGGGCAGAGTGGTTGTGGTATATCATACAATATTTGTGAATTTTTCAAGCCCAAAGCATTTTCTACGTGCCAACTAAAATTTGTCACTTGCCATCTGCCTCTGCAAGGATTAGGTCAGTAGCCATAGTAGTTGCTAACCTTCAATACACCCTGATAGGAGTTCAGGGGGAGATCAGGAATGGGGTCTGTGTTCCTGGAAAAACTGGCAAAACAGGCTTTCAGATAGATATTTTTGTGAAACTTTATGAACTCAATTTTTTATTACTCCTCATATCTAAAAACCACTAGAATCATTAACAGAGAATATGCTCCTCGTGACTAGCAGCAACCTTCTGCCAAAATCTGTTCTTGATTGCACATATTCCTCTTCACTAATATCACATCTATACTAACTTCTGCCTCCACCTCTTCAGAGCAGCTCTCAGAGCTGCACGTTGAGAGACTGTTTCCTGGGCTATTGTTCTCATTTGGCCCTAAATAAAACTTAACTACCACTCTCACATTGTGCTTTTTTGTTTTCAATTCACATATACATTCTGTGATTTCATATAAATGCCTTTTTCAAGTTTGCCAAACATCAGGGAAAATTTAATTAGTTCCATATATCTAACATATCAGAAATCAGATCAGATCAGATCAGATCAGTCGCTCAGTCATGTCCGACTCTGCGACCCCATGAATCGCAGCACGCCAGGCCTCCCTGTCCATCACCAATTGCCGGAGTTCACTCAGACTCATGTCCATCGAGTCAGTGATGCCATCCAGCCATCTCATCCTCTGTCGTCCCCTTCTCCTCTTGCCCTCAATCCCTCCCAGCATCAGACTCTTTTCTAATGAGTCAACTCTTCACAAGAGGAGGTCAAAGTACTGGAGTTTCAGCTTTAGCATCAGTCCTTCCAAAGAAATCCCAGGGCTGATCTTCAGAATGGACTGGTTGGATCTCCTTGCAGTCCAAGGGACTCTCAAGAGTCTTCTCCAACACCACACTTCAAAAGCATCAATTCTTTGGCGCTCAGCCTTCTTCACAGTCCAACTCTCACATTCAGACATGACCACTGGAAAAACCATAGCCTTGACTAGACGAACCTTTGTTGGCAAAGTAACGTCTCTGCTTTTGAATATGCTATGCATGTTGGTTATAACTTTCCTTCCAAGGAGTAAACGTCTTTTAATTTCATGGCTGCAGTCACCATCTGCAGTGATTTTGGAGCCCCCAAAATAAAGTCTGACGCTGTTTCCACTGTTTCCCCATCTATTTCCCATGAAGTGATGGGACCAGATGCCATGATCTTTGTTTTCTGAATGTTGAGCTTTAAGCCAACTTCTTCACTCTCCACTTTAACCTTCATCAAGAGGCTTTTGAGTTCCTCTTCACTTTCTGCCATAAGGGTGGTGTCATCTGCATATCTGAGGTGACTGATATTTCTCCCGGAAATCTTGATTCCAGCTTGTGCTTTTCCAGCCCAGCATTTCTCATGATGTACTCTGCATATAAGTTAAATAAACAGGGTGACAATATACAGCCTTGACGTACTCCTTTTCCTATTTGGAACCAGTTTGTTGTTCCATGTCCAGTTCTAACTGTTGCTTCCTGACCTACATACAAATTTCTCAAGAGGCAGAACAGGTGGTCTGGTATTCCCATCTCTTTCAGAATTTTCCACAGTTTATTGTGATCCACACAGTCAAAGGCTTTGGCAGAGTCAATAAAGCAGAAATAGATGTTTTTCTGGAACTCTCTTGCTTTTTCCATGATCCAGCAGATGTTGGCAATTTGATCTCTGGTTCCCCTGCCCTTTCTAAAACCAGCTTGAACATCAGGAAGTTCACGGTTCACATATTGCTGAAGCCTGGCTTGGAGAATTTTGAGCATGACTTTACTAGCGTGTGAGATGAGTGCAATTGTGCGGTAGTTTGAGCATTCTTTGGCATTGCCTTTCTTTGGGATTGGAATGAAAACTGACCTTGTCCAGTCCTGTGGCCACTGCTGAGTTTTCCAGATTTGCTGGCATATTGAGTGCAGCACTTTCACAGCATCATCTTTCAGGATTTGGAATAGCTCAACTGGAATTCCATCACCTCCACTAGCTTTGTTTGTAGTGATGCTTTCTAAGGCCCACTTGACTTCACATTCCAGGATGTCTGGCTCTAGGTCAGTGATCACACCATTATGATTATCTGGGTCGTGAAGCTCTTTTTTGTTCAGTTCTTATGTGTATTCTTGCCATCTCTTCTTGATATCTTCTGCTTCTGTTAGGTCCATACCATTTCTGTCCTTTATCGAGCCCATCTTTGCATGAAATGTTCCTTTGGTATCTGTGATTTTCTTGAAGAGATCTCTAGTCTTTCCCATTCTGTTGTTTTCCTCTATTTCTTTGCATTGATCGCTGAAGAAGGCTTTCTTATCTCTTCTTGCTAGTCTTTGGAACTCTGCATTCAGATGTTTATATCTTTCTCCTTTGCTTTTCACTTCTCTTCTTTTCACAGCTATTTGTAAGGCCTCCCCAGACAGCCATTTTGCTTTTTTGCATTTCTTTTCCATGGGGATGGTTTGATCCCTGTCTCCTGTACAATGTCATGAACCTCATTCCTTAATTCATCAGGCACTCTATCTATCAGATCTAGGCCCTTAAATCTATTTCTCACTTCCACTGTATAATCATAAAGGATTTGATTTAAGTCATACCTGAATGGTCTAGTGGTTTTCCCTACTTTCTTCAATTTAAGTCTGAATTTGGCAATAAGAAATTCATGGTCTGAGCCACAGTCAGCTCCTGGTCTTATTTTTGCTGACTGTATCGAGCTTCTCCATCTTTGGCTACAAAGAATATAATCAATCTGATTTCGGTGTTGACCATCCAGTGATGTCCATGTATAGAGTCTTCTCTTGTGTTGTTGGAAGAGGGTGTTTGTTATGACCAGTGCACTTTCTTGGCAAAACTCTATTAGTCTTTGCCCTGCTTCATTTCGTATTCCAAGGACAAATTTGCCTGTTAATTCAGGTGTTTCTTGATTTCGTACTTTTGCATTCCAGTCCCCTATAATGAAAAGGACATCTTTTTCGGGTGTGAGTTCTAAAAGGTCTTGTAGGTCTTCATAGAACTGTTCAACTTCAGCTTCTTCAGCCTTACTGGTTGGGGCATAGACCTGGATTACTGTGATATTGAATGGTTTGCCTTGGAAACATGCAGTCCAAGTACTGCATTTTGGACTCTTTTGTTGACCATGATGGCTACTCCATTTCTCCTGAGGGATTCCTGCCCACAGTAGTAGATATAATGGTCATCTGAGTTAAATTCACCCATTCCAGTCCATTTCAGTTCGCTGATTCCTAGAATGTCGACATTCACTCTTGTCATCTCTTGTTTGACCACTTCCAATTTGCCTTGATTCATGGACCTGACATTCCAGGTTCCTATGCAATATTGCTCTTTACAGCATCGGACCTTGCTTCTATCACCAGTCACATCCACAGCTGGGTATTGTTTTTGCTTTGGCTCCATCCCTTCATTCTTTCTGGAGTTATTTCTCCACTGATCTCCAGTAGCATATTGGGCACCTACTGACCTGGGGAGTTTCTCTTTCAGTATCTTATCATTTTGCCTTTTCATACTGTTAACGGGGTTCTCAAAGCAAGAATACTGAAGTGGTTTGCCATTCCCTTCTCCAGTGGACCACATTCTGTCAGAAATATAAGATGTCAATACACTAGCTACTTCTCAACATCGTATCTGATGATATGTTTATTTCAAGGATGTATGTGTGTGTGTATCTTTAATATATATCTGGAGAAGAGAAATATATATCAATAGATATAAGTAAATGCACATTCATTCTATTCACTGCACAAAATACTTGAGCATTCTGGATTAAGAACAGCAGCACTCAGGATAGTGGGAAGTACTTTTACCTTGGGCATTTTCACTACTATAACTTAGGCAAATTCTTTATGATTTCCTTATTTGGAAAAGGAAGATGCTATCATTTCTATCTCAGAGTCACTGTAATGATTAGTTTTCATACTAGAAAAAGAATGTCTTTTACTGGATCTGGTAAATAATAAGGACTAGATGTATTAATTATTTTCTATTTTATATCTTTTGAAATATTAAAATTGTAAGAGGAGTTGTGTGTTTCTTATCATTCTAGAGCCAGACTTAAATCACTGCTGAATGTGAAATAAATGTTTTACCTTGGAACTTCTAGAAGCCTTTAGTGTAGCTACTTAGGTTTCATGTTTTGTTTGTGGTTTTCTCATAATTATTTATATTTTGCTTTCTTGTTTTAACAGTGTATATTTGGCTTTAGCTATGAATGAGAAAGATCTAGTCATCTCTGAAAACCTTGGTGTTAGTTTCCTAAGGCAGCCATAAACAAGTACCACAAACTGGGTGGGTTAAGGTGATAGAAATGTATTGTATGTGCCTGTGCCCAAACTTATCTTTTCATATAAAGTAACTAGTTGTTGGGGGCCAGCATGAGGCACTCCACCCGTGGCAAAGATCATGAGGAAGGAGGCTCGACATACGCAAAGGCGGGATCGAGCCTCAGGAGTCCCCCTGGAAATCCTTGAGCATCTACCCCCATAACCAGAGCCTGCCTACTTTACTACTTTGTACTCTCACCTACACCTCTGACTTTATGAGGGGCTGTCCCCCACCACCCCTTTCGGAGAAGGAGTTAACTTACAGCTCCAGTTAATAATAATTCCTGGGTGTGATAGGAGTGTTTTAACCTACAAACTCCTCTGAAGGTTCTCTAGCCTGCCTGACAGGCTTGTCCGGCCACGTGTGATTGCTCACAGCCTCCCAACCGTGAGAGGCACGAGATGCTTTAAACCTTCTAAAAACAGGTTCCTTAGAAAAGTTAGAAAACCATTAGTATAAGTATAGTGGGCTGATTAGAAATTGTATTGGTGAAGGGTTTTTCATTTGTTGAGCCAATGTTTGTTGCTAAGTCTCCACATCCCCTGCCCTTACACACATTAATGAATATATAGAAGAAATAAATATTAACCTTTGATTTTAATCACGTTAGACCTTAGGCTAAGTAAATTCTTTCCTTAATTAAAACCCACTACACCCTCACTCTATAGGAATGTAACTTTATCTGGTACTTTCGGAAGGTGGAGTCTTTTTAAGAATAATCACCCCTGGAGAAATAAGTGTCCTCGTTGACTGACCGCTGTCACAAGGAGAGGGTCATAAATTGTCAGCAGGCCCCCTGGCCAGAAGATGATGTAACACCCCTAAGACCTCTGTATACATTTGTATGAAGCACCTGACTTTGATAAAAGTCAGGACTGCTGACCCCACGTGACTTTTGCATAACATCTCAGTGTATAAACGTAGACCATGGAAAATAAAGAATGGGGATCAGTTTCTCGAAATACTGGTCTCCCCATGTCGCTCTCTCTCTCAAACTCTGGCTGAGTTTCCATCTGGAGTGTGGAGCCTGCCATGCTTACTAATTATGCCTGGGCTTTTAAGATCCGACTGGGGAGGCCTCAGTGTCTTCTCTCCTTCGGGAGAATGGAAGGATGCCTGCGGCCTACGTAAGTGGTGCAAGCTTCTTGTCTTGAAGTTTTATTGGTCTCCCGTGTAAACCAAGCTACTCAGACTCTTTTCTCCACTGAATTTTCCTACTGAGCTATCCTCATTCTATTACTCTTTACATCTCTGCTGCTGCTGCTAAGTCACTTCAGTTGTGTCCGACACTGTGTGACCCCAGAGACAGAAGCCCACCAGGCTCCCCCGTCCCTGGGATTCCCCAGGCAAGAACACTGGAGTGGGTTGCCATTTCCTTCTCCAATGCAAGAAAGTGAAAAGTGAAAGTGAAGTCGCTCAGTCGTGTCCAACCCTCAGCGACCCCATGGACCTCCGTCCATGGGATTTTCCAGGCAGGAGTACTGGAGTGGGGTGCCATTCCCTTCTCCACTGAAGCTATTGTATCCTGATCCTTGCTGATGCCGTCCCCGCTTCGAACTCCCTGGATTAGCCGGGGCTGGACCTCGGCAACTAGTCATTGGACTTAGAACTTAACCTGATTCAGGATGACCTCTTCTTAACTTGAATATAGCTGCAATGGTCCCATGTAGACAAATAAGGTCACATTCACAGGTATCTTGTGTTAGGACTGCAGCATACCTTTGTTGTTGCTGCTGTTTAGTCACCCAGTCATGTCCGATTCTTTGCAATCCCATGGACTGCAGCACACCAGGCCTCCCTGTCCCTCACCATCTCTAGTTTGCCCAACTTCCTGTTCTTTCCATCGGTGATGCTGTCCAGGCATCTCATCCTCTGATACCTTCTTCTTCTTCTGCCCTCAATCTTTCCCGGCATCAGGGACTTTTCCAGTGAGTTGTCTATTTGCATCAGATGCTTCAGCTTCAGCATCAATCCTTCCAGTGAATACTCAGGGTTTATCTCCCTTAAAATTGACTGGTTTGATCTCCTCGAGGCTGCAGTCCATGGGGTTGCTAAGAGTCGGACACGATTGAGCAACTTCACTTTTATTTTTCACTTTCATGCATTGGAGAACGAAATGGCAACCCTCCAATGTTCTTGCCTGGAGAATCCCAGGACGGGGGAGCCTAGTGGGCTGCCATCTTTGGGGTCGCACAGAGTCGGACATGACTGAAGTGACTTAGCAGCGGCAGCAGCTTCTTTATGGTCCAGCTCTCACAACCCTATGTAACCACTGGGAGGACCATAGCCTTGATTATATGGACCTTTGTTGGCAGAGTAATATCTCTGCTTTTCAACGCACTGTCTAGATTTGTCATTGCTTTCCTGCCAAGAGCAATTGTCTTCTGATATCATGGTTGCAATCACTGCTTACAGTGATTTTGCAGCCCCAGAAGAGGAAATCTGTCACTACTTCCACCTTTCCCCCTGCTATTTGCGATGCAGTAATGGGGCCAGATGCCATGATCTTAGTTTCTTTATTTATTTTTGGTCTTAAGCCAGCTCTTTACTCTCCTCCTTCATACTCATCAAGAGGCTCTTTAGTTCCTCTTCACTTTCTGCCATTAGAGTGGTATCATCTGCATATCTGAGGTTGTTGATGTTTCTCCCACCTATCTTGCTTCTAGGTTTTAACTCATCTAGCCCAGCATTTCTCATGATGTGCCCAGAGTACAGGTTAAACAAACAGGGTGACAGCAGATAGCCCTGTCCGTACTCCTTTCTCAATCTTGAAGCAATCAGTTGTTTCAAACAGAGTTTTAGCTCTTGCTTCTTGACCCACATATGGGTTTCTCAGGAGACAGGGAGATGGTCTTATATTCCCATCTCTCTAAGAGCTTTCCACAGTTTATCATGATCCACACAGTCAGAGGCTTTAGCATAGTCGATGTAACAGAGATAGATGCTTTTCTGAAATTTCCTTGCCTTATCTATAATCCAGCCAATGCTGGCAATTTGATCTCTAGTTTCTCTTCCTTTTCTAAACCCAGCTTGGACATCTGGAAGTTCTTGGTGCTCATAGTGCTGAAGCCTACAATGCAAGATTTTAAGCATGACCTTACTAACATGAGAGAGGAGTGCCAATGTCTGAAGTTTTTAGCACATTCTTTGGTACTAGCCTTCTTGGGAATTGGGATGAGGATTGACCTTTTCCAGTCCTGTGGCCACTTATGGGTCTTCCAAATTTACTGACATAAAGAATGCAAAACCTTGATGGCATCATTCTTTAGGGATTTAAATAGTTCTGCTGGAATTTCACTGCATCCATTAGCTTTATTAACATCAGTGCTTCTTAAGGATCACTTGCCTTCACACTCCAGAATGTCTGGCTCTGGATGACTAACCATCATAGTAATCCAGTTGAATAAGGTATTTTTTGTATAGATCTTCCATGTATTCTTTCCATCTCTTCTTGATCTCTTCAGCATCTATTAGGTCTCTACCATTTTTATCCTTTATTGTGCCCATCTTTGGGCAAAGTGCTCCCTTGATGCTTCCAATTATCCTGAAGAGATTGCTAGTCTTTCCCTTTTTGTTGTTTCTTCTATTATTAAGCATTGTTCATTGAAGATCTTCTTGTCTCTTCTAGCTATTTTTTGGAACTCTGCATTTAATTAATTGGATGTACCTTTCCCTCTCCCCCTTGCTTTTCGCTTCTGTTCATTCTTCTGCTATTTGTACAACCTCCTCAGCTCACCATTTTCCCTTCTTGCTTTTCTTTTCCTTTGAGATGGTTTTGTTCACCGCCTCCTGTACTATATTACGGACCTCTGTCCATAGTTCTTCAGACACACTGTTAGCTAGATCTAGTTCCTTAAATCTATTCATTATCTCTATTGCAAAGTGTTGCAAGATTTGATTTAAGTCATACCCGGCTGGCTTATTGTTTTTCCCAGTTTTCTTTAGTTTAAGTCTGAATTTTGTTATGAAAAGCATACCTTTACAGGTAAACAATTTTACCCACATCTTATACCAAGCATACTAGCCACACAGAGATATAATCAACTTCAAGCTCCTTATTTTACTTTAATTGATATGTTTTTCTAACTTCCAGCAAAGAAAGGAAAATAAAAGGTTTTGTGAACCTTCAACAGAAATTTAATATATCAAACATCATGTCATCTGAATGTGAGTTTTAAAGGAGGTTTCTGTTTTCCTTATACTGAATAGTACCTAATTTTTATGAGTATCTTTTCGATTTTGCCAATTAATTTATGTAAATTTAACAATTTATGAACAAGTATAAAAGGATCAATCTTGGCTTCTCCTCACTTCACAGATAAGAAATATGGAGAAAACATTTAGCATATTTTAGAAAACACTAAATTATAAATCTACTTCCTTACTCATGATGAAAAGTAAGCTAGCTGCTAAGGCCAGAATATAAGGTTTACTTTGGAAACTTCCACTAATGTCTTTTTATCTGAAAACCCAATTCATGAGTCATGATAGTATTCCTTTGAGGCAGAATGAAAATGTTTATTATAGCTATAAGTGGTTCAGGCCAAAATGACATGTATACCACAAAATAAATTCAAGGGACCCTAATAAAAATCTCTGTGTAACAGATCTTAAAAGTGCAAATACTTCCTATTTTGAATATTACCCAGAAGATAGTCCCTTGCTGCTACTGTCACTAATCCAAAAAAATTAGTCTTAAATTAGCTAACTCATTTCTCTTTATATCTGTTTTATTCTTTAGTTCTTCAAAGAAAGAAATATACCTATGCATACATTCTTCCTGATTTTTAAAAATTCTGTATCAAACAACATCTAATTTTGTGCTTCAAAAAGACCTAGCATTTTTGCTTCTTATATGTAAAAACACTAAATATCTAATTATCAAATTGAGATATTTCAGTATTGGTATATTTAGTTGCTCTTTCCTGAATGTTCACATTGAATATTTCTATATCTCATAATATTGTACTTAAAGCTTGCTCTCAACCCTCATTTTGCTTTGAATTCCAGGCACAAGTTAGGGTTTCCACAAGAACATTTTAAGTTCCTTAAACAAGCACTGTGACCTATTTGACTTTGTGTCAATAGACTGGCACATAATAGATGGCTGGTAAGTGGTTTTTTGACTTAAGGAATGACACTGCTATGGTAATAATAGAATAATTGCCTGTAGCTACAAAACGCCCTCTTAATTCTTTGAGTTTAGAGATGGGGTGTGCAGAGTGTATCTTCTTACACATCTACAGACTTGTTCAGAAATGCCTTTGGCATGACTTTTAAACTCAGAGGCACCTAGAATGGTTCATATTTTAAATAAAATATATTCTGTTTCAATCAGGATCCAGGCAGGAGACAAACAGTGCACTCAAATGAGATGACTGGAGAGAGTTTAAGGAAGATAACATTTAGAAAGGCTTGGGCAGAGGTAAGAGAATGAAACAAGGTTTTGTGGCTGAGGCTGGGGAGAGGGCAGGTATCACCTCTGGGCCTCAACAGGCAAAAGAAGGAGCAGTGGCAGAAACCTGAGGAAGCTTCCCAGGAAAGAACATGTATGATCTGAGTCCACAATGGGAGAGTCAGAGAGCCTGGTGAATAAACACCTACCTTCCCACTCCCCTACTTCTGGGTCTCTTGTTGGGACCTTTACAGGCCAGACCTAGCTGGAAGCCAGAGGACATGCAGTCTATAGATGGTGACAAAATACAGTGGAAAGGGGGGAACAAAAGCAACTATGAAGGGACAGATTGTCAATCCATAGTAGAGTTTCTTTCTTTCTTTTTTTTTTTTTTTGATGTATAGCCTAAACAAAAGGATATCAAGGAAAACTTTTTATACTTCTCTAGAGGATATTTTTTTTAGTGAACATAGTAAAGGTCTAGAATTTAAGCTAGGGACAACCTAGGTATTTTCTAGGCCAGAATATATAAAATTAATATTTTTGAGAATTGATCCATTCAATATGTATGTAGAGTGTGTTTGGCCTTGAAGTACAAAATGAAGCAGGGAAAAGGTTAACAGAGCTTTGCCAAGAGAATGTGCTGGTCATAGCAAACACTGTCTTCCAACAACAAGAGACAACTATACACATGGACATCACCAGATGGTTAATACTGAACTCAGATCGATTATATTCTTTTTAGCCAAAGATGGATAAGCTCTATACAGTCAGCAAAAACAAGATCAGGACCTGACTGTGGCTCTAATCATGAACTCCTTATGGCAAAATTCAGACTTAAATTGAAGAAAGTAGGGAAAACCACTAGACCATTCAGGTATGACCTAAATCAGATCCCTTATGATTATACAGTGGAACTGACAAATATTCAATGGATTCCACCTGACAGAGTGCCTGTAAAACCATGAATGGAAGTTCATACCATTGTACAGGAGGTGATGATTAAAACCATGTCAAAGAAAAAGAAATGCAAAAAAGTCAAAATGGTTGTCTGAGGAGGCCTTACAAATAGCTGTGAAAAGAAGAGAAGCAAAAGGCAAGAGAAAAAGAAAGATATATCCATCCGAATGCAGAGTTCCAGAGTATAGCAAGGAGAGAGAGACAAGAAAGCCTTTCTAAGTGAACAATGCAAAAAAAAAAAAAAGAGGAAAACAATAGTATGGGAAAGACTACTTTCTCTTTAAGAAAATTAGAGATACCAAAGGAACATTTTATGCAAAGATGGGCAAAATATAGGACAGAAACAGTATGGACCAAACAAGCAGAAAATATTAAGAAGAGGTAGTAGGAATACAAAGAACTACACAAAGAAGATCTTAATACCCAGATAACCACGATGGTGTGATCACTCACCTAGAGTCAGATATCAAGGAGTGCAAATTCAAGTGGGCCCTAGGAAGCATCACCACAGACAAACTAGTGGAGATGATGGAATTCCAGCTGAGCTATTTCAAATCCTAATAGATGATGCTGTGAAAGTGCTGCACTCAATGCCAGCGAATTTGGAAAACTCAGCAGTGCTCATAGGACTGAAAAATGTCAGTTTTCATTCCAATCCCAAAAAAAGGCAATGCCAAAGTATGTTCAAAATATGGCACATCCAGATGTGCAAACTGGGTTTAGAAAAGGCAGAGGAAACAGAGATCAAATTGTGAACATCTGTTGGATCATATAAAAAGCTAGAGAATCCAGAAAAACATCTGCTTTATTGACTATTCCAAAGCCTTTGACTGTGTGGATCACAACAAACTGTGGAAAATTCTTAAGGAGATGGGAATACCCAGCCACCTTACTTGCCTACTGAGAAACCTACATGCAGGTCAAAAAGCAACAGTTAGAAAGGGCATGGAACTATGGACTGGTTCCAAATTGGGAAAGGACTACAACAAGGCTGTATATTGTCACCCTGCTTATTTAATTTATATGCAGAGTACATCATGTGAAATGCCAGATTAAATGAAGCACAAGCTGTAATCAAGATTGCGGGCAGAGATACCAGTAACCTCAGATATGAGATGACACAAGAAGAATTAAAGAGCCTCTTGATGAAGGTGAAAGAGAGTGAAATAGCTGGCTTAAAACTCAATGTTCAGAAAATGAAGATCATGACATCCTGTCCCATTACTTCATGGCAAATAGATGGGGAAGCAATGGAAACAGTGACAGACTATTTTCTGGGGCTCCAAAATCACTGAAGATTGTGACTGCAGTCATGAAATTAAAAGATACTTGCTCCTTAGAAGAAAAGGAGTGACAAACCAGCAGTGTATTGAAAACCAGAGCCATCACTTTGCCTACAAAGACCTGTATTGTCAAAGCTATTGTTTTTCCGATAGTCATGTATGGACATGAAAGCTAGACAATACAAAAGGCTGAGCACTAAAGAATTGATGCCTTTAAACTGTGATGCTGGAGAAGACTCTTGAGAGTCCCTTTGACTGTAAGGAGATCAAGCCAGTCAATCCTAAAGGAAATCAGTCCTGAATATTCATTGGAAGGACTGATGCTGAAGCTGAAACTCCAATACTTTGCCCACATAATGCAAGAGCTGACTCATTGGAAAAGACCCTGGTGCGGGGAAAGACTGAAGACAGAAGGAGTAAGGGACAATAGAGACTGAAATAGTTGGATGGCATTACCAACTCAATGGACATGGGTTTGAGCATGCTCCAGGAGTTGGTGAAGGATAGGGAAGGCTGGCATGCTGCAGTCCATGGGGTTGCAAAGAGTCGGATACCACTGAGTGACTGAACAACAGCATCAAGAGTGTGTTACCTACGTGCTGTGCTGGTGGTGAAAAGACAGACAAGACAGAGAGGCCCCTGCTCCACAGAGTTCACTTTTTAGAGACTGTGGACAATAATAATTAGAAAGATAAACAGGGAAACTAGAAACATCACAAAGCAAATAAACAAGGAAATAAAATGAATAATTGAGCCACTTTAGTAAACCACAGGGAAACCTCTCAGAGAACCTGAAGGAAAAGCAGAACCAAGTGCAGTGTTTTCCAGCCCTGGGTTTCTATAAACAATCAACCACTTGTGAATATTAGTGGATCCAAAATGACATTATCTTTGTTTACAAATGATTGCAACTGGTCAGAGCACATCACACATATTAAATAGGAAACTGTTGTTTTGTGAAACTGCTTTTAGAATACTCTCGCTTTGTGGATTACAAGCTAATGCTGCAGAGCCTAATGTGACCCAGTCTGTTACCAGCCTCCACCCTCCAGTGCCCTTCTATTGTTCCCTTTGGAACATGTGGTTGATTAGTAGCCAACCCCTCTTTTTCAGTAACTTCTTTTCTAAACATTCTTTCTTTTTTTTTTTTTGTCCTAAATGAAACTGGCCATTTGTTACTGATGCTGCACTCCAGGCAGAACTCAAGAGTGGAGAGTTTATTTGCTTGTGTTTTCCTTCCACTTACCTGAGGGCTCAGAGAGGAGGAAAGTGTGCATCTTATTTGCCTCCTCCATGCTGCTTCCAAGTTGCCTCCATCTTTCCCTTTCAAATGCACAGATTCTTTGAAGTTTATGCCAAGAAACTTTATCAACTGCACCCTCCTCAGAGTATCACCAGCCAGTCTCCAATCACTCCCCTTTCATTCAGGTTGACTGGAGTCTTTGCTCCCTTTCTTCTTCACCACATTTACTCTGGGGTAGTTCTTGCTGATTCAGTATTTACTTAGATAATCTGTCTAATCCCTTGGCTTCTTAATTGTTTGGCCTCACTTGCATTTTTTTTTTTTTCTTTAACTTTATCTCATTTATCAAGACCCACAGTTTCAACTTGACATTTATAACTTTCAAAAGCTCAAACTCTGCCAGAATTTATATTTCAATCCCTAGACTCCTACCTATTTAACTTACTTATTCCAGTTCTCCTACTCCAGTGACTCTTTGTCCTTCTTGAGACTTTTAATTCTTTACTTCTTTTTCTTATGTCAACCATATCCCTCTAATTCTCATTGCTATGGTTACACAGCTTAGATTTCACGGCCAATAATCAAAATTACTTAATTGAAAAAACCCATAACTATCATGCATCTCTCTCCTTCATTCAATTCATGTGTGGAAAAGCTCCACCTCTGGCAAATCCCAGCTATTCCTCTATGAATACTTGAACAAATAAATATTACTGGAAAAAAACACAACTGACCTCACCTTATATTCATGACCATAGATTTCAAGGGGGTGAGAGAGTCATTTGCTAGGCAGGTTGATAAGGAGTCTAGGGGTCCCCAAGGAGAGAGGGGTCTGAAATTCTCAAGGAGGAAGAAAGGACAAACTTTTTTCTTTCTCCACATTCCTTAGGATTATATAACAATAATGTATCCTGCCTAAGGACAGTCTTTGGATTCAACCTTCTGTTATCTTAAAATGTTAATTATGGGAGTAGACCTGGTCTTTACAAGGATGTATCTTGACTGAGGACAGTGTTATCTTAAAATGTAAATTACGGGAGTAGGTCTGATGAGGTCTTTACAACCTCCAGATATTCTTTGGATTATATAACTTCATTGTTAACACTAGCAAGCGGGTACTCTTTCTGCCCCCTTCTGATGCCTATGTCAGAAGCTTTCTCTATCTCCTTTATACTTTAATAAAACTTTATTACACAAAAGCTCCGAGTGATCAAGCCTCGTCTCTGGCCCCGGATTGAATTCTTCTCCTCCGGGGGCCAAGAATCCCGGTGTATTCACGTGATTCAACAACAACGTTTCAGGAGGACTCAACTTTGATCAGGAATCATACATTCTACCCTGGGATGTTTGTTCTACTACCTTCTTTTCCTAAAGCTCCAACACTCCACCTTCTTTCTTACTCTTAGCTAATGCCCTCAAGATGAAAACAGGATAAGGCAGGAACACCTACACCTTCATAGCCCCAAATCTATCATTTCCATCATTTTCCTACCATAGCATGCTGTGCTTATTTCCCCACCACAATTGTTGAGGTACCTCTACTCAACAAAGGTCTCTTCACTCACTCCCTTGTCTCATTCCCTACCAGTGTCTTAAGATCCTCACTCCTGCAACTATCTCCCCTCCCTTATGCATCATCTGTTTCACTGTCTTTACTGTTCAATGGATTCATTCTCATCAATACAGTCATATTGTGGGAATTTACTCCTTAAGTTCTTCCTACCTATTTCTGGTCTCTTTAACAACAGAATTTTGAAAGAGTTGTGTCAATTCAATTCCTCCAGTAAATCATTTCCTGTTCTCTCCTCAAATTGCTCCCATAGGGCATCTGTCTTCATCACTGTCCTGACACTGATACTGTTAATAAATTAGTCTTCAACATTTCAAAACTTAGTTTTATGCATGTTCTCATCTTACTCAACTTCACATCTTAATCAACTTCTCATCTTACTCAACTTCCCTGACTATTCAACATAGAGAAATACTCCCTCCTTCTTGAAACCCTTTCTTCTCTTGGCTTCTGAAATATCACACTCTAGTGTTTTCATTCTAGAACACTGGTAACCTTTCTCAGTTTTCTTTGAAGACTTTTCTCTTTGTCTTAAGCTATAACTGTCTGGGCTTTTGCTTCTATCTATACTTTTTTTTTTTTTTTTTTTAAGATGATATCTTCCAGCTCAGGGCTTTAAATACTACGTATATGATCAGATTCAGTTTTCTAATTGCTCATTTGACCTATCCACTTGGATGTCTCATCAGATCAGATCAGTTGCTCAGTTGCGTCTGACTCTTTGCAACCCCATGAATCGCAGCACGCCAGGCCTCCCTGTCCATCACCAACTCACGGAGTTCACTCAGACTCACGTCCATCGAGTCAGTGATGCCATCCAGCCATCTCATCCTCTGTCGTCCCCTTCTCCTCTTGCCCCCCATCCCTCCCAGCATCAGAGTCTTTTCCAATGAGTCAACTCTTCGCATGAGGTGGCCAAAGTACTGGAGTTTCAGCTTTAGCATCATTCCTTCCAAAGAAATCCCAGGCCTAATCTCCTTCAGAATGGACTGGTTGGATCTCCTTGCAGTCCAAGGGACTCTCAAGAGTCTTCTCCAAAACCACAGTTCAAAAGCATCAATTCTTCAGCGCTCAGCTTTCTTCACAGTCCAACTCTCACATCCATACATGACCACTGGAAAAACCATAGCCTTGACTAGACGGACCTTTGTTGGCAAAGTAATGTCTTTGCTTTTGAATATGCTATCTAGGTTGGTCATAACTTTCCTTCCAAGGAGTAAGCATCTTTTAATTTCATGGCTGCAGTCACCATCTGTAGTGATTTTGGAGACCAGAAAAATAAAGTCTGACACTGTTTCCACTGTTTCCCCATCTATTTCCCATGAAGTGATGGGACTGGATGCCATGATCTTTGTTTTCTGAATGTTGAGCTTTAAGCCAACTTTTTGACTCTCCACTTTCACTTTCTTCAAGAGGCTTTTTAGTTCCTCTTTACTTTCTGCCATAAGGGTGGTGTTATCTGCATATCTGAGGTTATTGATTTTTCTCCTGGCAATCTTGATTCCAGCTTGTGTTTCTTCCAGTCCAGCGTTTCTCATGATGTACTCTGCATATAAGTTAAATAAACAGGGTGACAATATACAGCCTTCATGAACTCTTTTTCCTATTTGGAAACAGTTTGTTGTTCCATGTCCAGTTCTAACTGTTGCTTCCTGACCTGCATATAGGTTTCTCAAGAGGCATATCAGGTGGTCTGGTATTCCCATTTCTTTCAGAATTTCCCACAGTTTATTGTGATCCACACAGTCAAAGGCTTTGGCATAGTCAATAAAGCAGAAATAGATGTTTTTCTGGAACTCTCTTGCTTTTTCCATGATGCAGTGGATGTTGACAATTTGATCTCTGGTTCCCCTGCCTTTTCTAAAACCAGCTTGAACATCAGGAATTTCACGGTTCACATATTGCTGAAGCCTGGCTTGGAGAATTTTGAGCATTACTTTACTAGTGTGTGAGATGAGTGCAATTGTGTGGTAGTTTGAGCATTCTTTGGCATTGCCTTTCTTTGGGATTGAAAGGAAAACTGACCTTTTCCAGTCCTGTGGCCACTGCTGAGTTTTCCAAATTTGCTGGCATATTAAGTGCAGCACTTTCACAGCATCATCTTTCAGGATTTGGAATAGCTCAACTGGAATTCTATCACCTCCACTAGCTTTGTTCGTAGTGATGCTTTCTAAGGCCCACTTGACTTCACATTCCAGGATGTCTGGCTCTAGGTCAGTGATCACACCATTATGATTATCTGGGTCGTGAAGCTCTTTTTTGTACAGTTCTTCTGTGTATTCTTGCCACCTCTTCTTAATATCTTCTGCTTCTGTTAGGTCCATACCATTTCTGTCCTTTATCTTTGCCTGAAATGTTCCTTTGGTATCTCTGATTTTCTTGAAGAGATCTCTAGTCTTTCCCATTCTGTTGTTTTCCTCTATTTCTTTGCATTGATTGCTGAAGAAGGCTTTCTTATCTCTTCTTGCTATCTTTGGAACACTGCATTCAGATGCTTATATCTTTCCTTTTTTCCTTTGCTTTTCACTTCTCTTCTTTTCACAGCTATTTGTAAGGCCTCCCCAGACAGCCATTTTGCTTTTTTGTATTTCTTTTCCATGGGGATGGTCTTGATCCCTGTCTCCTGTACAATGTCACGAACCTCATTCCATAGCTCATCAGATCTAGGCCCTTAAATCTATTTCTCACTTCCACTGTATAATCATAAGGGATTTGATTTAAGTCATACCTGAATGGTCTAGTGGTTTTCCCTACTTTCTTCAATTTAAGTCTGAATTTGGCAATAAGAAATTCATGGTCTGAGCCACAGTCAGCTCCTGGTCTTGTTTTTGCTGACTGTACAGAGCTTCTCCATCTTTGACTACAAAGAATATAATCAATCTGATTTCGGTGTTGACCATCCAGTGATGTCCATGTATAGAATCTTCTCTTGTGTTGTTGGAAGAGGGTGTTTGTTATGACCAGTGCACTTTCTTGGCAAAACTCTATTAGTCTTTGCTCTGCTTCATTCCGTATCCAAGGCCAAATTTGCCTATTACTCCAGGTGTTTCTTGACTTCCTACTTTTGCATTCCAGTCCCATATAATGAAAAGGACCTCCTTTTTGGGTGTTAGTTCTAAAAGGTCTTGTAGGTCTTCATAGAACCGTTCAACTTCAGCTTCTTCAGCATTACTGGTTGGGGCATAGACTTGGATTACTGTGATACTGAATGGTTTGCCCCGGAAACGAACAGAGATCATTCTGTTGTTTTTGAGATTGCATCCAGGTACTGCATTTCAGACTCTTTTGTTGACCATGATGGCTATTCCATTTCTTCTGAGGGATTCCTGCCTGCAGTAGTAGATATAATGGTCATCTGAGTTAAATTCACCCATTCCAGTCCATTTCAGTTCGCTGATTCCTAGAATGTCGACATTCACTCTTGTCATCTCTTGTTTGACCACTTCCAATTTGCCTTGATTCATGGACCTGACATTCCAGGTTCCTATGCAATATTGCTCTTTACAGCATCGGACCTTGCTTCTATCACCAGTCACATCCACAGCTGGGTATTGTTTTTGTTTTGGCTCCATCCCTTCATTCTTTCTGGAGTTATTTCTCCACTGGTCTCCAGTAGCATATTGGGCACCTACTGATCTGGGGAATTTCTCTTTCAGTATCCTATCATTTTGCCTTTTCATACTGTTCATGGGGTTCTCAAGGCAAGAATACTGAAGTGGTTTGCCATTCCCTTCTCCAGTGGACCACATTCTGTCAGATCTTTCCACCATGACCCGCCCATTTTGGGTTGCCCCATGGGCATGGCTTAGTTTCATTGAGTTAGACAAGGCTGTGGTCCTAGTGTGATTAGATTGACTAGTTTTCTGTGAGTATGGTTTCAATGTGTTTGCCTTCTGATGCCCTCTTGCAACACCTACTGTCTTACTTGGGTTTCTCTTACCTTGGGCGTGGGGTATCTCTTCACGGCTGCTCCAGCAAAGCGCAGCCATTGCTCCTTACCTTGGATGAGGGGTATCTCCTCACCGCTGCCCTTCCTGACCTTCAACGTGGGAGAGCTCCTCTAGGCCCTCCTGCATCTGCGCAGCCATGGCTCCTTGGACGTGGGGTTGGTCCTCCCGGCCACCGCCCCTGGCCTCGGATGTCTCATAGGCATCTCAAATTTGGAGTAGTCAAAACAGAACTCTTAATTCACCCCCACTAAACTCCAGATCTGTTTTTTTTCACAGTCATATGCATTTCAGAAAATTTGCATCTTCAATTACTTAAATATTTAATCCAAAAACCAAGGAATTATTCTTGCTTAATCTTTTTTCTTCATCTTTTATCTCTAATCTATTAGCAAGCTTTTTTTTTTTTTCCCTATCCCTTCTTTCTTACATCTACATTAGTAATAGTCTGGTGAGAAGAGTTTTCATTTTCTTTAACTTGGGCTATTTTAGGTTATCTGTGACCTGATTTCCTTGCTTCCCTCTTTCCTTACTAGAATCCACTTTCCAAGTTAAAGCAATATTTATTAGAACTTAAGTCAGCATATTATTGGCCTACTTACTATGCTTTAATGGTTTATGATTGAATTTAAAATAGAATTCCAAATCCTTAACCTGGCACAAAGATCCTATCTCATCTGGTCCCTGTTTCTTCTCTATCTCACTCTTAATCTTCTTGACTTCAGTCTCTAAGCTCCAATCACTCTGACCTTCTTTCTGTGCCTTTATGTGCTAAATTTACTCCCTCCTGTATTCTCAGCTTCAGAAGTTCCTCCCCACAGTTTCATGAGTTTTTCTTGTCACTAAATCTTAGTTTAGATGAAACTTCATTATAGACATCTTCTCTGAACCCCTAATCCAAATTAATCCCCAATACATTTTTTTCCACATTCCCTTGATTTACTGCACTGAAGTCTTAATCACTGTCTGATGTCTTCTTGTTTCTCAATTATTTTTGCATTAGGCTTTGGTTTCATGATACCAGGACCTGCATTTTATTCTTTACGCTCTTGCTCTCTGAATTTCACAATGCTTCCCATATCATAATTATGTAATACATTTTGTTGTATGAATAAATGAATCAGGGCTTTCTCTGTTTCCAGACTGGTCCATGTTCTCTTCATGGTTTCATGCTTTTCTTTGTTTCTCTTCTCCACATAGCAGATCTAGTAGAGAAACTCATAAAGTTTAGGTTTAATAACTTAAAATATCTCTTTCTAGCTCTCTCTCTAAGCCAAATTCTAAATTCTAGTGGAAGGGATGCTTATGTATTCATCTTGGATCAGGCAGCACTCTGGTCTAATGAGTTATAATCAGGAGTGCATGATTATAGACATGGAGTATAAATATAGATGCTGGAGGACCAACTACTATGGATGACAAGTGTCAGCAGAGAGAGTTGTTAAAAAAGGATTCATTATATATAAGGTAGACATACTCCAAATGTCTTTGTGATGCAAGCAAAGTTTCTTTATGGCTCATGTCTCCATTCCTGTTGTGTCATCTGTCTGGCATGCCTCTGTTTGACACAACTGCTCCTTCTCCAACTATATCTACACAGCCTTGTCGGACCTTGATGACTGAGAGCTAACATTCTCACTGGGTCTTGTTTGTGTTAGTTGATTCAGTATCTGGACTGCCTTTGAAGCTTATGAGTGAAGTCACTCAGTCATGTCTGACTCTTTGCGACCCCATGGATTGTAGCTTAACCAGGTGCCTCCATCCATGGGACTTTCCAGGTAAGAATACTGGAGTGGGTTGCCATTTCCTTCTCCAGGAGATCTTCCCGAACCAGGGATTGAATCCAGGTCTCCCACATTGTAGGCAGACGCTTTACCATCTGAGCCACCAGGGAAGATCCAAGCTTATACCCATACCATAAGACTAATGGCTTCTCTATAGAATTTTATTAACATGTCTATCTTCCCAATTGAATATATTGCTTCTAAGGCTATGGATGATGACATAATTTTTGCATATTCATGGCTGAGCAGAGTGGAAGTCCCTAATTAATATTAGTTTTTCACATGTGGCAGAGCAAGTAGGCAGGTAGAAAATTAATTACATATAAGTGTGGTAGCAGTGAATGGAACAGTAGGATCAATGAAGAAGAATAAGAGAGGTTTAGGAAAAGGAAGTTTTTGATTTATGTATGCAAAGCTTTAGTTTCCATCACACTGGAACAGAGGCTGCATGAATGAAGTAAAAAAAGAATAGGCTGGATTTAGTGACAGAAGGAAGGAGCGTGTAGGAAACATGACAATCTTTTGCTGCCTAGCAATTGTCTCTTAACATCTACCCTAAACATTTTAGAAAAAATACCAGAAATGAGGTTGATCTATAAAATGTGTACAAAATCAGTAATATAAATTGAAAATTATAAACCATTGTTTTATGTTTTCTTCATTGGTGTGAATTGTTCTAAATTATCATGGTATATATGCAACACACTCTCATATTGCTGAAGGTAAGTTTTCTCTACTGACAGTGGACAAACTGCTGAAAAAAGTTGAATATCTATGAAATATATATATTAGAATATACAGGAATATATGTTAATAAAAGTAAATAACATAATAAATGAAAAAAAAAAAAGGAAAAATGAAAAAGTATGTCTCTCATGAATGTCAGATCCACAAGGTCCAGCCTTTATTAGCATTGGCACTGTGTTCAAGAAAAATCTGATCAGGCCACATGGCTTTGAATTTAGCTGTGACCTTTTCTATTGTGAATTTGGATAGTTTATTTAACCTCACTAAGCCTCTCATCAGTAAAATTAATTTTTGAGAGGATTAATTGAGAAAAATTTATGTAAAGGCTGTATTTGTCAAATTTGGGCAGTTGTAATAAACTCAGTTAAATTAACCTAATTAAAAAAGAAAAGAAGAGGAAAGAAAAGAACATATTGACTCACGTTACTGGGAAGTCTAGGCAGAGTTAAAACAAGAGACTTGAAAAATATTCCAGGTTTGTCTGTGGACTAAATCTCAGGTAGTCTCTGTGTGGATGAAAAGAGGGATGCTAGCAGACATCAACTTGTATTCTTATATCTCATAGTCCAAAGGGAGTTAGTTGCTCAGTCATGTCAGACTTTTTGCAATCCTATGAACTATTGCTCACTGGGCTCCTATGTCCATGGAATTCTCCAGGCAAGAATACTGGAGGGGGTAGCCTTTCCCTTGTCCAGGGTATCTTCCCTGGGTCTCTTGGGAGACCCAGAACAATTTGCACCAATGAAGAAAAAATTAAACAATGGCTTATAATTTTCAATTTATATTACTGATTTTGTACACATTTTATAGATCAACCTCACTTCAGGTATTTTTTCTAAAACGTTTAGGGTAGATGTTAAGAGACAATTGGTCTTTTCCAAGGGTCAAACCTGGGCCTATTGTATTGTAGGCAGATTTTTTTACCATCTGAGCCACCAGGGAAGCCCAAACGGAGTTGAGATTTTTTCCTATTCATTTTTAGAAAGACTCTGATTAGCTTAGGTCTCATGACTCATCATATGTGTCCTCAGTTGTTCAGTCGTGTCTGATTCTTTGCAACCTTATGGACTGTAGCCCACCAGGCTCTTCTGTCATGGGATTCTCCAGGCAAGAATACCAGAGTGAATTACCATTCCCTTCTCCAGGGGATCTTCCTAACCTGGGGATTGAACCTGGGTCTCTTGTATCACAGGCAGACTTTTTTAGCATCTGAATCACCAGGGAAGCCCCAGGAATGGAGAACAATGGGTTAAATAGTCTTCAGGGATGGGTGACACATAATTGTCAGTCTCACCAGGAAAATATGGAGGGAAAAAAGATGGTTTCCTGAAAGAAGAGATAAAGATAGACAAAAGCATACTGTTCACCATATAACAAATTGCCTTATCTATGAGAGATAGGGCTTGTAAGAGAAGATGTACATCAAGTAAGGAGAAAATGTTACCATTCTTTCCTCTGTCCCCTGTTTCCTTCTTTCTCCTCTCCTTTCTTCCCTGTAACTACTGTCCAAAGTTTTCTCTTGGGTTATTTTAGTCAAACTGCTTTTAATTGAAACATCATTTTACTTCTGTATCTCTCTATAGAAAATTTTGATAAATGAAATCCTGATTGAATCTTTACGGTGAGTCTATAGGATGGAATAGGATGGTGTGGCAAACCTCTGTGGTGCATTATCATCCTTCTATCTGGCAAACTGAAATCGAGTTACAGAAGCCAATGAGTCGTGTTTAATAAATATAATTCCTTCTCACAATAGTCATAGTATTAACCTTTACAAATATCCCTGTTTTAATGCAGCAGCTAAATGGGAAATCATAACAATAATTTATTGCTTTAAAATATTTAGAGATTTTTTGTCTCTAAAAGGCAATATTAAGCAAAGTAGAGGCAGAGATTTTGTTCTTTTCTGACAGATCTCCACACATACTGTCTGAATTGAACTTGGCATCTTGAGATTGACCTAACTGAAAGAATATTATTTGAGAACTCTATAAACTGAGCAGTAATCTTTCCATTGAGTGGTCTTAACCTATAATTTTAAATCTTTGTAATATAGGGATATGTGATAACATAAGCTTTTTGTTTGCAATGTACTTTTCAAGACAGAGTCTCCTCAATAATTAATTATAAACTTTAGCTTATTAACTGTCACAAAAGCCCTTTGAAGAAATATTCTTTTTTTTTTTTCTCCTTGTTTTCCATCTTCTATGACGTTTGGCTCAGATGGTAAAGCGTCTGTCTACAATGCGGGAGACCCGGGTTCAATCCCTGGGTCAGGAAGATCCCCTGGAGAACGAAATGGCAATCAACTCCAGTACTATTGCCTGGAAAATCCCATGGAGAGAGGAACCTGGTAGGCTACAGTCCATGGGGTCGCAAAGAGTCGGACACGACTGAGCAGCTTCACTTCACTTATGAAGTTTACATTTCCCACCAAATGTGAAGTGCATTGTTTTCAATTGTTTGTGGATATTTTCTGGATGGAATACTAGTAAAATAAATCTTTTAATAATATATTTGAAATGGAATTATATTTGCTGAGTAATCAGCAAGGACTTTTTTCAGATAGTTAAAGATAAAATACTGGTAGCTAATAAACAGAAGAAACGCTAATCTTAGATTTCTGTGTGTGGTTGGATGGGATTAGGTTTGGTAACAGTACAAATATGTTTGTATAAAACCAGGGGAGTATATTGATTCCTTCCTCTGCACTTTCTCCTTAACAAGGCAATTTCTAGCAGCCACAGGGAAGGGCCCCCAAACTGTGGCCATGCCAGTAAGAAGTATATATTACATGGTTCATTATTACTACAATTATTTTTGGAAATTTTTACCCATTGTCTACATACAGCTAAGAAGCCAACAAAGAACAGGATCACCTCACTTTCTATGTAGACCATATTCACAAAACCATATCTGTCAGTATTTTTCCAGATAAAGCTGCCTTGGGACAAAGTCATGAGGTGCAATCTTTTAATACAGGGATGTTATCAGTCTCAAATGTAACACAAAGATAAGTGAAAATTTCTGAAATTTTAAAAGCCTGTGATACAGACAATGATACAGAAGCAATTTTGATAAATCAAAAATACACTTGCCTGGGAGATATGAGATAGGCAAGCCTACCTACCACCTCTTTACCCTACAGCTGGTCGAGGCATGTACCTTAGGATAGTCTTTATCTACAAAATAAAGGGCCGGTTGTCATGAACTACACATCTACTCTGGCTCCTACATGGACTTGAAAGTACCATTGAGCAAATGACCTATTCACTGCTTCCTCATTTGTTAAAAGGAAATAATAACTGATTTGAGTGCCCCACATAATTATTGTACAATTAAATGGGATTATGAGTAGGAAAGCACTTTACAAAATACAAATCCATTCATATATAAGTTATCATTATTCTTAAAGAGGACTGAAATAGGGAATTATTCAAAAGAGCTGGATATTGTATCATACTGCCTAAGAAATGTATCACTGGGAGTCTTCATTTTGACATTCGTATTGGAGAATCAGCAATATTTTATCATTACGGCTTTACCCATTCACTCTTCAATTTATTCACAGTATTTCTAACTTTCTATTCAGTCTACTGCTTATCCCTTCAGCCTTCCTCCAGTTACCTGATAATTAACCATTTACTTCCTTTTTTTGTCACTTTTTTTTTAATTGAAGAATAATTGCTTTACAGAATTTTGTGGTTTTCCATCAAACATCAACAAGAATCAGCCATAAGTACACCCATATCCCTTCCCTCCTGAACCTCTCTCCCATCTCCTTCCCCATGCCACCCTTCTAGATTATCACAGAGCCCCTGTTTGAGTTCCCTGAGTCATACAGCAAATTCCTATTGGCAATCTCTTTTACATAAGGTATTATAAGTTTCCATGTTACTCTCTACATACATCTCACCCTCTCCCTCTTCCTCTCCCACAATGTCCATAGGTCTATTTTCTATGTCTGTTTCTCCATTGTTGCCCTGAAAATAAATTCATGAGTACCGTCTTTCTAGATTCCATATATATGCAACAGTATATGATATTTATATTTCTCTTTCTGACTTAGTTCATTCTGTATAATAGGCTCTAGCTTTGTCCACCTCATTAAAACTGACTCAAATTCATTCCTTTTTATGGCTGAGTAGTGTTTCATCATATATATGTACCACAGCTTCTTTATCCATTCATCTATCAATGGACATCTAGGTCGCTTCCATGTTCTAGCTATTGTAAATAGTGCTGCAATGAACATTGTGGTACATGAGTCTTTTTCAATTTTGGTTTCCTCAGGGTATATGCCTAGTAGTGGGATTGCTGGGTCATATGGTGGTTTCATTCTTAGTTTTTTTAAGGAAACTCCATACCATCTTCCACAGTGGGTATCGATTTACATTCCCACCAGCAATGCCAGAGGGTTCCCTTTTCTTCACACCCTCTCTGGCATTTACTATTTGCAGACACTTTTGATGGCAGCCATTCTGACTGGTGTGAGATGATACCTCATTGTGGTTTTGATTTTCATTTCTCTAATAATGAGTGATGTTGAGCATCTTTTCATGTGTTTATTAGCCATCTGTATGTCTTCTTTGGAGAAATAGGTTTTTTAGGTCTTTTTTGATTGGGCTGTTTGTTTTTCTAATATTGAGTTGTATGAGCTGTTTTTATATTTTGGAAATTGATTCTTTGTCGGTTGTTTCATTTACTATTATTTTCTCCCATTCTAAGGGTTGTCTTTTTACCTTGTTTGTAGCTTCCTTTGCTGTGCAAAACCCTTTAAGTTTAATTAGGTTGCACTTGTTTATTTGTGTTTTTATTTCCATTATTCTAGGAGATGGGTCATAGAAGATCCTGCTTTGATTTATGTCATCGCGTGTTCTGCTTATGCTTTCCTCTAAGAGTTTTATAATTTCTGGTCTTACCTTTGGGTCTTTAACCCATTTTGAGTTTATCTTTGTGTATGGTGTTAAGAAGTGTTCTAATTTCATTCTTTTGCTCATAACTGTCGCAGTGTTCTTGCCTGGAGAATCCCAGGGACGGCGGAGCCTGGTGGGCTGCCGTCTATGGCGTCGCAAAGAGTCGGACACGACTGAAGCGACTTAGCAGCAGCAGTCCAGAAGGAAATGGCAACCCACTCCAGTGTTCTTGCCTGGAGAATCCCAGGGATGGCAGAGACTGGTGGGCTGCAGTCTGTGGGGTCGCACAGAGTCGGACACGACTGAAGCGACTTAGCAGCAGCAGCAGCAGTCCAGTTTCCAAAGTGCCACTTATTGAAGAGGCTATCTTTGTCCCAGTGTATATTCATGCCTCCTCTGTCAAAAATAAGATACCCAAAGGTGCATGGGTTTATCTCTGGGTACTCTATCTTGTTCCATTGGTTTATATTTCTGTTTTTGTGCCAGTACCATGCTGTCTTGATGACTAGCTCCATTTTTTTTCTCAAGACTGTTTTGGCTAATCGGGTTCTTTTGGGTTTCCATATGGATTGTGAAGTTTTTTGTTCTAGTTGTGTGAAAAATACCATTGGTAAATTAATAGGGATTGCATTGAATCTGTAGATTGCATTTGGTAGTATAGTAATTTTTACAATATTGATTCTTCCTACCCAGGAACATGGAATATCTCTCCATCTGTTTATATCATCTTTGATTTCTTTCATCAGTGTCTTATAATTTTTCATATACAGGTCATTTGTCTCCTTAGCTAGGTTTACTCCTATATATTTTATTCTTCTTGTTGAGATGGTAAGTGGGATTGATTCCTTAATTTCTCTTTCTGATTTTTCATTGTTAGTATATAGGAATGCAAGTGATTTCTCTATATTGAGCTTGTATCCTGTGCCTTTGCTGAATTCACTGATTAGCTCTAGTAAGTTTCTGATGGTTTCTTTTGGGTTTTCTATGTATAGTATCATGTCATCTGCAAACAGTGAGAGTTTTACTTCTTTTCTGATCTGGATTCTTTTATTTCTTTTTCTTCTCTAATTGCCATAGCTAGGACTTCCAAAACTATGCTGAATAATAGTGGTGAGAGTAGACACCCTTGTTATTCCTGATCTTAGAGGGAATGCTTTTAGTTTTTCACCATTGAGAATAATATTTGCAGTGGGTTTATTATATATGGCTTTTTCTATATTGAGGTATGTACCTTCTATGTCCACTTTGTGAAGCACTTTTTCATAAATTGGTGTTGAACTTTGTCAAAGGCTTTTTCTGCATCTATTAAGATGATCACATGCTTTTTATCTTTTAATTTGTTAATATGGTGTATCACTTTGATTGATTCACGTATATTGAAGAATCCTTGTATCCCTGGAATAAACCCAACTTGATCATGGTGTATGAGCTTTTTAACATGTTGTTGAATTCTGTTTGCTAGAATTTTGTTGAGGATTTTTGCATCTATGTTCATCAGTGATACTAGCCTGTAATTTTCTATTTTGTGTGTGTTGTCTTTGCCTGGCTTTGGTATCAAGGTAATTGTGGCCTCATAGAATAAATTTGGAAGTGTCCCTTCCTCTGAAGCTTTTTGGAAGAGTTTCAGAAAAATAGGCATTAGCTCTTCTCTAAATGTTTGATAAAATTCCCCTGTGAAGCCATATGGCCTTGGGCTTTTGTTTTTTGGGAGATTTTTGATCACACTTTCGATTCTAGTGTTTGTAATTGGCTTATTCATAATTTCTATTTCTTCCTGGTTCAATCTTGGGAGGTTGAACTAAGAATCTGTCCATTTCCTCTAGGCTGACCATTTTAATTAGCATATAGTTGCTCATAATATTCTCGTATGATACTTTGTATTTCTGCGTTGTCTGTTGTAACCTCTCGGTTTTCATTTCTAATTTTTGTTATTTTGAATTTTCTCTTTTTTTTTTTCCTGATGAATGTGGGTAGTGGTTTGTCAATTTCATCTTCTCAAAGAACTGGTTTATTTTTTTTTTCTTTTTTTTTAAATTTTATTTTATTTTTAAACTTTACAATATTGTATTAGTTTTGCCAAATATCGAAATGAATCTGCCACAGGTATACCCACGTTCCCCATCCTGAACCCTCCACCCTCCTCCCTCCCCTCCCCTCCCTCTGGGTCGTCCCAGTGCACCAGCCCCAAGCATCCAATATCCATCACAAGCATGGAAATTGAAACTGTAATCAAAAATCTTCCAGCAAACAAAAGCCCAGGTCCAGACAGCTTCACAGCTGAATTCTACCAAAAATTTAGAGAAGAGCTAATACCTATCCTGCTCAAACTCTTCCAGAAAATTGCAGAGGAAGGTAAACTTCCAAACTCATTCTATGAGGCCACTATCACCCTAATACCAAAACCTGACAAAGATCCCACAAAAAAAGAAAACTACAGGCCAATATCACTGATGAACATAGATGCAAAAGAACTGGTTTATAGTTTTATTACTCTTTGCTATGATTTGCTTCTTTTTCACTTATTTCTGGACTTATCTTTATGATTTCTTTCCTCCTGCTAACTTTGGGGTTTTGTTGTTGTTGTTCTTTTTCCAACTGCTTTAGATGTAGGGTTAGGTTGTCTATTTGATGCTTTTCTTGTTTCTAGAGGTAGGATTGTATTGCTATAAACTTACCTCTTAGAATTGCTTTTGCTGAATCCCATAGATTTTGGGTCGTCATGTTTTCATTGTCATTTGTTTCTAGGAATCTTTTGATTTTCCTTATTTCTTCAGTAACTGCTACATTATTTAGTAATGTAATGTTTAATCTCCATGAGTTTGTGTTTTGTGTGTGTGTGTGTTTTCCCCTGTAGTTGATATCTAGTCTCACAGCATTATGGTCAGAGAAGATACTTGATATGATTTCAATTTTCTTAAATTTACTGAGGCTTGATTTGTGGCCCAAGACTTGGTCTATCCTGGAGAATGTTTCACATGCACTTCAAAAGAAAATGTATTCTTCTGTATTTGGATGGAAAGTCCTGAAGATACAAATTAGGTCCATAACATCTAATGTTTCATTTAAGATTTGCATTTCTTTATTGATTCTCTGTATTGATGATTTGTCCATAGGTGTAAGCGGGATGTTAACGTCCCCTACGATTATTGTGTTAGTGATGATTTTCCCTCTAATTCCTGTTAGTGCTTGCTTTCTGTATTGTGGTGCTCCTATGTTGGGTGCATAGATACTTAAAATTGTTATGTTTTCTTCTTGGATTGATCCCTTGATCATTATATAGTGTCTCTCTTTGGCTTTTATAATATTTTTTTATTAAAAAAAATTTTTTTTTTCCTGAAATAAAGAGTGCCACTCTGGCTTTCTTTTGGTTTCCATTTGCAAGGAATATCTTTTTCCTTCCTTTCACTTTCAGTCTGTATGTGTCTCTAGATCTTAAGAGGGTCCCTTGTAGGCATACATGTGGGTCTTGTTTTTGTATCTGTTCACTCAGTCTGTATCTTTTGGTTGGTGCATTTAATCTGTTTACATTTAAGTTACTTATTGGTATACATGGTTCTATTGGGATTTTTGTGATTGTTTTGGGTTTTCTTTTATAGATCTCTCTTTTCTCTTGTATTTACGGCTATGTAAATCCCTTTACTATTGTTGTAAGGCTGGTTTGGTGGTGCTAAATTCTCTTAACTTTTACTTGTCTGTAAAGCTTTTGATTTCTCCATCAATTTTGAATGAACTCTTTGCTGGGTATAGTAATCTTGCTTGTAGATTTTTTCCTTTTTAGTACTTTAAATATATCCTGTCGCCTTCTGGCCTGCAGAGTTTCTGCTAAAAGATCCACTGTTAATCATATGGATTTTCCCTTATATGTTACTTGTTGCTTTTTCCTTGCTGCTTTTAGTAATCTTTGTGTTTAATCTCTGTTAGCTTGATTAATATGTGTGTCTATGTGTTTCTCCTTGGATTTATCCTGTAAGGATCTCTGCTTCCTGGACTTGATTGACTATTTCCTTTCCCATGTTGGCAAAGTTTTCAACTATAATTTCTTCAAAAATTTTTCTCAGTGCCTTTCTTTTTTTCCCCTCCTCCTTTGAGATCCCTATAATTCAGATGTTGGTGTGTTTAATATTGACCCAAAGGTCTCTGAGGCTGTCCTCAATTCTTTCCATTCCTTTCCCTTTGTTCACCACCATTCTGTCTTCCAGCTCACTTATCCATTCCTCTGTCTCAGTTATTCTGCTATTAATTCCTTCTAGAGTATTTTTAAATTCAGTAATTGTGTTTTTCATCTCTGTTAGCTTATTCTTTATTTCTTCTATGTCTTTGATGATTTTATTAACTGTGTTAAATGTTTCTTTCACTTTCTCAACTCTATTTTCAAGTCTTCATAGCACCTTTACTATCATTATTCCGAATTCTCTTTCAGGTAGATCATTTATTTCCTCTTCATTTATTTGGGTGTGAGTTTCTACCTTGTTCTTTCATTTGTGCTATATTTCTCTGTCTTTTCTTTTTTTTTCCCTAACTTTTTCCACTTGAGGTCTCCTTTTCCCGGGGTTTGGGGTTTTACTCCTTCTTCCTTTTGGCTTTTGCCCTTGGAGGGAAAGATTGTTTGAGTGGTTTGTTGACTTCTTGTTAGGGGTGATTTGTGCCTGTGTCCTAATGGGAGGGGATCAAACACATAATTACAGAAATAATGGGACTTATATACACACTTCCACACACATGGTTATAACCAAAGTATTCTAAAGAAAAGAGTACAGGAGATTGACTTGGTGAACAAGAGAAACCAAAAGTGATATTGACCAAATAAAAGCAGAGCTAGCTAATGATCAGTCTGGAAAACTGAGCATGAGCAGAGTGGCAACTGAGGAATATAGCAAAAAGAGTTCAACAATTTAGCCTGCTTAGTGAAAAAAGAAAGACAAAGGGGGAAAAGGAGACTAAAAAGAGAAAAAAAAAAAAAAGAGGAGAAGGGAGGGAAAAGAAAAATGGAAGGGGTGGAAAAGAGTATTTAAAAAAGAAAGGGAAAAGAAAAAAATTGAAAAACAAAGATAAATAGATGTATATGAAAAAGATTTACATGTATTTAGGAATAGCTACAGCTGGTAAAGAACTGTAAGAAAAGCAGCTGAATGTATCAAAAATAAAATCAGAAAAATCACCAAAAATTAGATGAAAAAGAAATTTAAAAAAAATCTTAAAATGAAAATTCTTTTTTAAACAAAGAAGAAAACTCCACAGCACTGCAAAAGGCTAATGTGAAGGTAAAAATATGTAGGGGGAACAAATAGTTTGATTTACAAGGGAAAAAAAAAGGTTCTCAAGGTCATAGTTCTTCTTGCTTGTGGAGTCTGCCCCCGTGGATGGGGTTGGGTTAGTGTCCTGTGATGTTTTCCTGGTTAGGGGAGATAGTGCCTGTGTTCTGGTTGATGGAGCTGGATCTCATCTCTCTGAAGGGCAATTCAGTGTCCAGTGGTAGGTTTTGGGGTGTCTATGGGTTCAGGATGTCTTAGGGCAGTCCTTCTGGCTTTGACAGTGTTAGACACATCTATTTCTGCAGCTGCTTCAAAGTGGCCCTCTCAGCATATCTTCACTGCTGCCAGCCCCCTTCTTGTCCCTGGAATTATTGCCAGTGCTTCTGTTCCCAGGTCCCGCCCTGCACTGCTGGCCTAAGCTTGCTAGTTAGGGGCTTGTATGGATCTTTTCTCAGTTTCCTGACCATGCCCTCTGTGTCACCAGAGTCTTGTGTGGGTTTCCCTCAGGCCCCTGAGCGACCCTCTGTGTTGCAGGGCTTATGTGCACTTGTCTTCACTCTCCAGGCCCTCCCTCTATGTCACAGGGCTTGTGTGCACTTGTCTTGGCTCATGGGGCCCACCCTCTGCGTTGAGGGGTTTGTATGCACTTGTTTCGACTTACCAGCCCACCCTCTATGTCACAGGGCTTGTGTGTCCTTCTTTTGGCTCCCTAGGCCTACCTTCTCTGCCGCAAGGGTTGTGTGCACTGGAGAGGTTTGTATGCCTCTCCACTCTCAGGACCCTGGGCCTGCCCTCTGTGCTGTGGGGCTTCTATGGGCTTCTCTCTTTTCCCCGAGCCTGCCATCTGGGCATGGCCACAGCCCGTGAGCTGTTTATGGGCTGAGAAGTGCAGCTTTCTCTGTTTTCTGCCCTCTAAGTCCCTGCTTTGCCAGGTTTTCCTAGACTCTACAGTTCCCCCTTAGGTGTGCCTTCGAAGGAGCTTCCAGTGCATGGGAACTCTTCCTGTTTCAGGACTCCCTCCCTCTGTGGCACAAGCTCCCACCCAGGATTTCTCTGCTTTTTCTCTTTCTATGTCTCAATCCCCTCTCCTACCTCATTTCAGGGGGCTTAGTCTGTCACTCCGGAGGACTGGGCTCTTTGGCTGTCATCTAAAGGTTGTTTTGTAGTTGTTCCATATCTTGATGAGTTTTTGATGTATTTTTTGACAGGCTGACAATCTCCCCATCTTACTCTTTTGCCATCTTCTTCTGATCCCTCATTTACTTTTTTTTTTAAAGCTGATTCATATTGAACCCTTACTGTATGGCAGTTGTTAACATCCTCTTGTATATTTTGCATCCATATATACTTTTATGTGTGATTACTTACTCTCTCCACAGTGCTTTATCGCATTCACATACTCAAATTTCTATTGTTTCTCCAAATTTTCAATAATTGGTGCATTTGTGCCCAAGGTCTTCTCAACTGAGGCCACCTGCTTTTGCCTTTCTTTTACTTAAATTATTTTTTAATTTCCTTTTTTATAACCCATTAAGTGGACAAGAAAACATTTATTGAGCACCTACTAAAAGGCTAGGACCTTTTAGTGCTGAATGCTAAGATGAGACTCCTTAAAGAGCTTACCCATAAATCTTAGAGATGCTTAAAATACTCTCATATTTACCCTATATCTACATCTAGAATAATATTTCCTTTCATTAGAATGCTAAACAAGATATGACCTTGTCTTCTCTCAAGCTTTGCCATTTTGGGTTTCAGTCTTGACGTTCTTCTTTAAAGTCAACATGCATTTTTAGATCCCAATACTATCCATCTTTCAAGAATCAGTTCCAGTATCATCCTCACTTGATAACTTTATCCTTGGCTTCCACAATTATTGAATTGTGTTTTCCTCTCTGATCATTTAATATTTATTTATAGTATTATTTAGAAATTTCTTTGCTTCTCAACATGTGGAGAAACCCAAGAGGCCAAGCACACTATTCTATGCATCTTATATTCTAGCACCTTTCTGTCAGCACTTAATAAATGTTGTTAAACCAGTGGATGTATGAGTTAACACAATTATACAGGCTGAATATACAAAAGCAACATATTGTTAAGTCGTAAAAATCAGATCTAGACTGGAATCACATTTTTGACACTGATTAACTAATATTAACCATGGAAACATGACCTTATCTTTCTCAGTTGCACCATCTGTATAATAAAGATAAGTTAGGGATCTTAAGATGTCTAGCACAGTGCCTCATGTATTAAGCATCCAACATGGTATGTACCATTTTAATATAATAGCATTTTATTGAGAGGATAGCTAATAGGGGTCAGCTTGTATATAACACCTCTAAACAAGTGAGATGGACCAAAGACATTCCTCAGAAACCTAGAGAAGGAAATTTCAATTGGTGTGCCATATTACAACCTTTTGGAGATTTGCTATCACAAGAGATAACCCAGGCTTTATGATGGATGAGGTGGCAGCAAAAGGGTCTGAGATGAAGCCAAGCTGCAAATGAAGTTTTTTTTTTTTTCTTTTTTTTAAAGAGCTATTAATCAGCTCTAATCCCATCAAATGGTGATCTTTATGAGATTGCATAGAAACTATTGGTCACCTAATGAGCTTTGTAGTTGCAGATTCCCACAAAACTAGTGATTACAGCTAGTTTAATTCTTTTTAATACAAAGTATATAAAATACTTGTTCAATGAAATTCTCCCTATTATTAATCATCCTCTACCCCCTCATTAACAAAAGCAGTTATGAAGCTGTTATGTGTGGGCTGAGTAAGGGATTATGCCTTTTATTAGAATGTGAAATATGCTTAGAAAGAAAATTACACACCTCTGAAAGGATATGCAGACATTCTATTGTGTTTGTCTTTCCTCATTCTGTTTTCTGCATTATTGAAATCTCAGTTTTGTCAGTATAGCAGAACTTTAATGCACTTTGTAATAATTCATCATATGATTGTAATGGTGTAATAGTTTTTTAAACAATTTTTAGTATTTTAATCTTAAAGAGTATTTGTTAAAAAATTAATACTATAAGCCAAATGTCAGGTTGGAAACTGAATATACTTGAGACTCTATTCACTCAAGGCAATTTAACATATTCACTCATATATTATGTGCACTCAGAGCCAACCAATCCCATCAGAATTTACTCAGTATCAGTCTTTACTCAATAACAGAGTAGACTCTGTTCTACTTGGAAGTATTATTAGGCAAACACATCAAGTTAATATCCCATCTTGAGAAAAGAGAACCCAAACACAATAATACACCCAAAATACATGAACTAACTTTTGCACATTTAGAAGATATTAGAAAAAATTCTAAAATTAAAGAAATACTTCTAAATTATTTGTAGCTGAGATAAATTTTAGACTACAGTGTACCAAAAAAAAAAAAAAATCAGTCTCTTGACCTTTTTTAAATAAATTCCCATCCTATTAAAACTGAGAATAATGGATATTTAGTCATTATTGTAAGGAACATCTAAGAAATTTTCATGTCTTCCCTGTCAGGGAAAGTGTCCCTAACTATACTCTCATATGTAACCATTTTCCAAGCAAGGAGACAGTCCCTGACCTGAGGTGACTGACATTTAGGACTCAGTGTGGGGTCTGCATGAACCAGCCTGCTGAAGGCTCACTGTCCTGAAGGTCAATTGGGTATTGTAAGGTTTAGATTAGTTTTTCAAAGTCAAAGTGGGATCTGGGAAATATGTTCTGCTTTACAATATTCTTTGGAAATGAAAATCTTACCCTGGAGTCTTCTCTGTATTTTCAGGCACTCCGATAGGAGGTAGAGGAGGGACTGAATGATCTAGACTCTGAACTGTCCAATCTTACTTCAATCTGAGTGACCCCACTTTCATATTGAATTCCAGGTAAATTGTTTATGACGAAAGGATTCTCTAAACCAAAGAGAAAAGAAGTGTATAAAAAACTACTACAGAGTATTGGAGAAATGATTTATGATAGGATAAAAGATGTTACCACACAAAAACAAACAAAAAAAGATGTTACCACATATATTTTTAAAAATCTGCAAAGCCCCCAAATCCTTCATCATAGGAAACGGATAAAACAAAGTTACTAAAATTAGCATCAAGCAATCTTATTCACTCTTAAAAGAATCTATATTTGTGGTGCTTACAGTATAACATTTCATGGTGAAGAATTTTTTCCCCCAAACTTTAAACTTTTTGTTTTATATTGGCCTACAGCCCATTACAAATGTTGTGGCAGTTTCAGGTGAACAGTGAAAGGACTCAGCCATACATACACATGTATCAATTCTCCCCTGAAACCCCTCCCACCCAGGCTGGATGTAACATTAAGCAGAGTTCCATGTGCTATACAGTAGATCCTTATTGGTCATTCATTTTAAGTATAGCAGTGTGTATATGACTTTCCCAAAGTCCCTTACTATCCCTTCCCCTTGGCAACCGTAAGTTCATTTTCTAAGTCTGTGAGCCTCTTTGGTAATATTCCATTGTATATATATATACCACTTCTTCTTTATCTATGCCTTTGTCAGTGGACATTTAGGTTGCTTCTATGTCTCGGCTATTGAAAATAGTGCTGCCATGTACACTGGGCATTCTTTTGAAGGATTTTTAAATAAGCAATTCAAAGCTATCTCTCTAGGTAGATAATTTAATATTCAAAGATTTTAGAGAAAAATTAGACTATGAGTTATTATTCCTCATATATTCATTCATATAGTAATTTTTCTTACCCTATTATTTTTTTCCATGATTATTTCCTTAAACTGAGAACACTTTATTACAACATACAGTTTGTGCCATCAGAAAAAGTTCTGCTTGAACTCCTATTTTCCCACCTATATGTCGCATCACTTCTCTGAATCTCTGTTTCTTGATCTGTGAACCGAAGTCAATGATAACTTTTAACATGGAACTCCGGATACTGTCCTAATTACACTGTGTTCATTCATACAATTCTCACATAACCCTATGAGGTGGTTGCTATTATGAACACCATCTTTCAGATGAGGAACCTTGAAACCAGTGCAGTGAAGAACCTCATCCAAGGTCACATAGCAAACAAATGGTAAAGTGAATGGTAAAGCTGGGCTTCCAACCCAAGTGGACTGACTCCAAGGCTACATAATTTAACAGCTAACCTGCATTAACTCTATGGAGAGCTGAACCCAGACGTTAAGACTACAGTCTTTGCTCTTGCTGGAGTGGTGGTCACGTGGCACTGGAGTGACTGTGAGGATATACCCCGCGTCCAAGGGCAGAGAAGCCCCAGCAAGACGGTAAGCACTGGAGCAGCGGCTGTGTGGCACCAGAATGACATTCAGGAGATACCCCACGTCCAAGAGCAAAGGAGAAGCCCTAGCAAGATGGTAGGAGGAGCGAAATCATGTTTATAATGAAACTCCATACCTGCCACAGACACTCAGAGGGCTCAAACATACCTTGTGCACACCAAGACCCAGAGACTCCACAGAGACTGAGACAGAACTGTGTTTGAGTGTCTCCTGAGGAGATACAGGTCAGCAGTGGACTGCTGCAGGGGCAGGGACTCTAGGTTCAGTAGACCCGGGTATGGCATAAGCCCTCTTAGAGGAGGTCACCATTAACCCCACCACAGAGCCGCCAGAACTTACACAGGGCTTAGGAAACATCTCATGGATGTTTCAAAAACTTGTGTGCACCAGAACCCAGAAGAAAGGAGTAGTGACCCCATAAGAGACTGAGCTTGACTTGCCCGTGAGGGTCCAGGAGTCTCCCATGGAGGTGTGGGTTGGCAGTGGCCTGCTGCAGGGTTGAGGGCACTGAGTATAGCAGTGTCTGCATGGGACCTATTGAAGTAGGTCAGTATTATCTTCATCACCTCCACCATAGTTTGGCCTCAGGTCAAATAACAGGGAGGGAACACAGCCCCGCCTATCAACAAAAACTTGGATTAAAGATTTACTGAGCATGGCCCTGCCCATCAAAACAAGACCCAGTTTCTCCCTCCATCAGCCTCTCCCATCAGGAAGCTTCCATAAGCCTCTTATCCTTCTCCATCAGAGGGCAGACAGACTGAAAACCATAATCATAGGAAACTAATCAATCTGGTCATGTGGACCACAGCCTCGTCTAACTCAATGAAACTATGAGCCATACCATGGAGGGCCACCCAAGACAGACAGGTCACGGTGGAGAGTTCTGGCAAAATGAGGTCCACTGGAGAAGGGAATGGCAAACCACTTCAGTATTCTTGCCTTGAGAACCCCATGCTGCTGCTGCTGCTAAGTCGCTTCAGTCGTGTCTGACTCTGTATGACCCCTCTGCCCCACTCTGTAGACGGCATCCCACCAGGCTCCCCTGTCCCTGGGATTCTCCAGTCAAGAATACTGCAATGGGTTGCCATTTCCTTCTGTAATGCATGAAAGTGAAAAGTGAAAGGAAAGTCGCTCAGTCGTGTCTGAGGCTTAGTGAACTCATGGACTGCAGCCTACCAGGCTCCTCCGTCCATGGGATTTTCCAGGCAAGAGTACTGGAGTAGGGTGCCATTGCCTTCTCCGTGAGAACCCCATGAACAGTATGAAAAGGCAAAAAGATAGGACACTGAAAGATGAACTCCCCAGGTCAGTTGGTTCCCATTATGCTACTGGAGATCAGTAGAGAAATAATTCCAGAAAGAATGAAGAGACAGAGCCAAAGCAAAAACAACACCCAGTTGTGGATGTGACTGATGATGGAAGTAAAGTCTAATGCTGTAAAGAACAATATTGCATAGGAACATGGAATGTTAGGTCCATGAATCAAGGCAAATTGGAAGTGGTCAAACAGAAGATGGCAAGCATGAATATTGACATTTTAGGAATCAGTGAACTAAAATGGAGTGGAATGGGTGAATTTAACTCAGATTACCATTATATCTACTACTGTGGGCAAGAATCCCTTAGAAGAAATGGAGTAGCCAGCAATAGTCTGAAATGCAGTTCTTGGATGCAATCTCAAAAATGACAGAATGACCTCTGTTTATTTCCAAGGCAAACCATTCAATATCACAGTAATCCAAGTCTATACCCTGACTAGTAATGCTGAAGAAGGTGAAATTGAATGGTTCTATCGGAGAAGGCAATGGCACCCCACTCCAGTACTCTTGCCTGGAAAATCCCATGGACGGAGGAGCCTGGAAGGCTGCAGTCCATGGGGTCACTGAGGGTCGGACACGACTGAGTGACTTCACTTTCACTTTTCACTTTCATGCATTGGAGAAGGAAATGGCAACCCACTCCAGTGTTTTTGCCTGGAGAATCCCAGGGATGGGGGAGCCTGGTGGGCTGCCATCTATGGGGTCACACAGAGTCGGACACGACTGAAGTGACTTAGCATAGCATAGCATAGCATGAAGATATACAAGACCGTCTAAAACTAACACACAAAAAAGATGTCCTTTTCATTATAGGGGATGGAATGCAAAAGTAGGAAGTCAAGAAACACCTGGAGTAACAGGAAAATTTAGCCTTGGAGTATAGAATGAAGTAGGGCAAAAGCTAACAGAATTTTGCTAAGAGAACACACTGGTCATAGAAAACACCCTCTTCCAACAACACGAGAAGACTCTACACATGGACATCACCAGATGGTCAATACTGAAATCAGATTGATTATATTCTTTGTAGCCAAAGATGGAGAAGCTCTATACAGTCAGCAAAAACAAGACCAGGAGCTGACTGTGGCTCAGATCATGAACTCCTTATTGCCAAATTCAGACTTAAATTGAAGAAAATAGGGGAAACCTCTAGACCATTCAGATATGACCAAAATCAAACCCCTTACTATTATACAGTGGAACTGAGAAACAGATTCAAGGGGTTAGGTCTGATAGAGTTCCTGAAGAACTATGGATAGAGGTTTGTGACATTGTATAAGAGGCAGGGATCAAGAACATCCCCAAGGAAAAGAAATGCAAAAACACAAAATGGCTGTCTGAGGAGGTCTTACAAATAGCTGTGAAAAGAAGATAAGTGAAAGGCAAAGGAGAAAAGGAAGGATATACCCATTTGAATGCAGAGTTCCAAAGAATAGCAAGGAGAGATAAGAAAGCCTTCCTCGGTGATCAATGAAAAGAAATAAGAGGAAAACAGTAGAATGGGAAAGACTAGAGATCTCTTCAAGAAAGTTAGAGATACCAAGGGAACATTTCATGCAAAGATGGGCTCAATAAAGGACAAAAATGGTATGGACCTAACAGAAGCAGAAGATATTAAGAAGAGGTGGCAAATATACACTGAAGAACTGTACAAAAAAGAGCTTCATGATCCAGATAATCACAATGGTGTGATCACTCACCTAGAGCCAGACATCCTGGAATGTGAAGTCAAACGGGCCTTAGAAAGCATCACTACGAACAAAGTTAGTGGAGGTGATGGAATTCCAGGTGAGCTCTTTCAAATCCTGAAAGATGATGCTGTGAAAGTGCTGCACTCAATATGCCAGCAAATTTGGAAAACTCAGCAGTGGTCACAGGACTGGAAAAGGTCAGTTTTCATTCCAATCCCAAAGAAAGGCATGCCAAAGAATGCTCAAACTACCGCACAATTGCACTCTTCTCACACGCTAGTAAAGTAATGCTCAAAATTCTCCAAGCCAGGCTTCAAGAGTATGTGAATCGTGAAGTTCCAGATGTTCAAGCTGGATTTAGAAAAGGCAGTGAAACCAGAGATCAAATTGCCAACATCCGTTGGATCATGGATAAGGCAAGAGAGCTCCAGAAAAACATCTACTTCTGTTTTATTGACTATGGCAAAGTCTTTGACTGTGTGGATCACAAAAAACTATGGAAACATTTTCAAGAAATACCAGATGATCTGACCTGCCTCCTAAGGTCAAGAAACAACAGTTAGAACTAGACATGGAACAACAGACTGGTTCCAAATCGGGAAAGGAGTACGTCAAGGCTTTACATTGTCACTCTGCTTATTTAACTTATATGCAGAGTAGATCATGAGAAATGCTGGACTGGATGAAGCACAAGCTGGAATCAAGATTGCTGGGAGAAATATCAATAACCTCAGATATACAGATGACACTACACTGCAGAAAAAGCTTAGAAGAACTAAAGAGTCTCTTGATGAAAGTGAAAGAGGAGAATTAAGAAGTTGACTTAAAACTCAACATTCAGAAAACGAAGATCATAGCATCTGGTCCCATCACTTCATGGCAAATAGATGGGGCAACAATGGGAACAGTGGCAAACTTTACTTTTTGGGGCTACAAAATCACTGCAGATAGTAACTGCAGCCTTGAAATTAACAGATGCTTGCTCCTTGGAAGAAAAGTTATGACCAACCTAGACAGCATATTAAAAAGCAGAGACATTATTTTGCCAACAAAGGTTCGTTTAGTCAAAGTTTTTTTTTTTTTTCCCAGTAGTTATGTATGGATGTGAGTGTTCTTATAAAGAAAGCTGACCACAGAGTAATCAATGCTTTTGAACTGTGTTGTTGGAGGAGACTCTTGAATATCCCTTGGACTATAAGGAGATTCGACCAGTCCATCTTAAAGGAAATCATTCTTTCTTCTTTGCTTTTTCTGCGGTGTAGTGTCATCTGCATATCTGAGGTTATTGATATTTCTCCCAGCAATCTTGATTACAGCTTGTGCTTCATCCAGTCCAGCATTTCTCATTCATTGGGTTGACTGATGTTGAAGCTGAAACTCCAATACTTTGGCTACCTGATGAGAAGAACTGAATTGTTTGAAAAGACCCTGACACTGGGAAATATGAAGGCAGGAGCAGAAGGGGATGACAGTGGATGAGATGGTTGGATAGCATCACCGACTCAATGGACATGAATTTGAGTAAACTCTGGTAGTTGGTGACAGGCAGAGAGTCCTGGCGTGCTGCTGTCCATAGGGTCACAAAGAGTCAGACATGACTGACTGACTAAACTCAACTCAACTTTGTTCTTTACCTTAGGTCAATCACTTTTCTAATCATTCATTCTGCATGTATTTATTTGCATATATTATGTGTTGGCTGTAATGAAGAGACAGCTCTGAATGAAAGCAAGAAAAATGGTCACTCTCATGATAGTTTTGATATAGTAAGGGGAAAACCATAAACAAGCAAAATCTATATAATCTTATCAGGTGAAGATAAGTACCTAAGAAGAAAAGTAACTGGTAAAAGCAATTGAGATGATGGTAGGCCTTTCTATTTGACAGATTTATGAAGATAAAGACTTTATCTAAAGGTCTTCCTGACAGAGTAATGTTGTAACATAAATGGAAATAAAATGAGTGAATCTTTCAGAGCAGGTATGAGGATTACATGAGATAAATACGGCAGGTACCTATGATGATGCCTGTTTCATCACAGGGACTGGCCAAAAGTTTCTTTCTTCTCCCCTTAGAGTTAAGGGGAAATTGAGCTTTATGAAAAGATAAAGTCTTGATAGGAAGCTTGTTGATTCAAACTTTTTCTTTTTTTACAAAATAGTAAAAGGTGACAATGGGTCTCCTGCATCGCAGGTGGATTTTTTACCATCTGAGCCACAAGGAAGCCCTGACATGAACAACAGTTCCCCAGCTCCCTTGAGAGTTCAAATGTACAAAAGCAAACACATCACAAACTGACACAGGAAGTCTAAGCTGTGATGCGTGTATGCATGTGTGTGTGTAGAAGAGAGAGAGAAAGAGAAATAGGGTAAAAGAGGAAAAGTAGATAGGGACATTCAGAGGGTTTAAGCAGAGTGTGCTGGCAGACTTGTGAGCATTTCAGAACATGAAGCATATATTGTGATAATAAATAATGTTTCTGGCAGATGAGAATTCAAATCTTTTGTGTAGAGATGGGAGGATGAGTATTTGTTTCTGGATTTCATCCAGCTCAATTAATATCATATACATATGACTCTATATATGACTCACCTAAATCCATAAATCACAAATACAACTATCATTATTTTTTAATAGTGCCATGACTATCATAATGCAATGCCTAGAATTTGAAGTTTCCTTTGGGAAAATATCCTTTGGGAAAAAAGTTATATGACTAACTGGAGAATAAACATGGAAATACAATAGCTTTAAAATTCTTTTTATAATGTATAACTGTAGCTATTATATCAAAGCACCTAACTTGACATAGTACACTGGTGCATTTAAGGTGACTTCATTTCACGGTTTTGGCATTAAATTAATGTTATATTTATATAAAAATCCACCTGAAGTTTAATACAAAATCCAGGTGCAGGGATTGTTAAATGGTGATTACTTTGGTGTTCTTGACATGGACAGGTGGGGCAGATGAAGTTAGTGTTACCTTATATCACACAGTTGCTATCATTTCAACCACTTACTGACATTCACACCCATCATATTTAATCTGTAAATATGTAGTCCATAGATAAATTGCAAGGAAGTTTGAATGTTGGAAGTTGCTTGATATAAATGTGTTTTCATTTCTCTAATGTAACAAAGGTTCTCTGTAAGAGGAAGAAAGCAAGGAAACTCTAACTTAAGCCTAGGGGACAGCTCACTGTTGGGTTTATTTCAGGACTTGAAACTTCTGGCTTCCCCAGGGGAGCTCCTGTAAGGGAGGGGAGGCAGAGTTGCAGGAAGAACTTGCCCTCCCAGGCCCTCTTCCCTCAGCTCTCTGTCTTGTCCTTTCCTTCACCAGATGCTTGTCCCTTCACTTCTGCAAACCTTTGCATATCCTGTGCTCTTTTTGCTCAAGCTGTTGCACTCCTCCAAACTGAGACTCAGATTATTTCGCCTGAGGAAGGAACTGTCCGAACTTAAAGGCATAAGGCATGCAATATTTAGTTACATAATACATTTTTTTTTTTTAACCTGACTTTAGGCCACAGTTCTTTCAGTTCAGTTCAGTTGCTCAGTCGTGTCCACTCTTTGCAATCCCATGAACCGCAGCACGCCAGGCCTCCCAGTCCATCACCAACTCCCGAGTCCACCCAAACCCATATTCACTGAGTCGGTGATGCCATCCAGCCATCTCATCCACTGTCGTCCCCTTCTCCTCCTGCTCTCAATCTTTCCCAGCATCAAGGTCTTTCCCAATGAGTCAGCTCTTCACATCAGGTGGCCAAAGTATTGGAGTTCTTTAAAATAGATCAAATTAGAGTCGTAAAACTAGAAACTGTCAGAAGGAAGAGTGTGACACTCCTTTCAGAGGCTGAAGCCTCTATTCTTCATCTTCTCCCTGAATTTCTCCTTAAAAACCAGACCTAAATCTGTTTTTGAAAGAGGTAGTAAATACTATGTACTCTGCATATTCAGAGAACAGATTTTTTTGAAGCATAGTATTATTTTCTTAGACTAACAGCAAAATCAAATCCTAAAAATAAACGTAGTCCCTCAAATCAAGCTGTTTAGAAAGGATAATTTTTCTGAGACTAGATCTAGCCATCAGGTTAGATCAGATCAGATCAGTCGCTCAGTCGTGTCCAACTCTTTATGGCCCCATGAATTGCAGCACGCCAGGCCTCCCTGTCCATCACCAACTCCTGGAGTTCACTCAGACTCATGTCCATCGAGTCAGTGATGCCATCCAGCCATCTCATCCTCTGTCGTCCTCTTCTCCTCTTGCCCCCAATCCCTCCCAGCATCAGAGTCTTTTCCAGTGAGTCAACTCTTCGCATGAGGTGGCCAAAGTACTGGAGTTTAAGCTTTAGCATCAATCCTTCCAAAGAAATCCCAGGGCTAATCTCCTTCAAAATGGACTGGTTGGATCTCCTTGCAGGCCAAGGGACTCTCAAGAGTCTTCTCCAACACCACACTTCAAAAGCATCAATTCTTTGGCGCTCAGCCTTCTTCACAGTCCAACTCTCACATCCATACATGACCACAGGAAAAACCATAGCCTTGACTAGACAGACCTTTGTTGGCAAAGTAATGTCTCTACTTTTCAATGTGCTATCTAGGTTGGTCATAACTTTCCTTCCAAGGAGTAAGCGTCTTTTAATTTCATGGCAAAGTAATGTCTCTACTTTTCAATGTGCTGTCTAGGTTGGTCATAACTTTCCTTCCAAGGAGTAAGCGTCTTTTAATTTCATGGCTGCAGGCTCTAAAATCTGCAGTGATTTTAGAGCCCAGAAAAATAAAGTCTGACACTGTTTCCACTGTTTCCCCGTCTATTTCCAATGAAGTGATGGGACCGGATGCCATGATCTTCATTTTCTGAATGTTGAGCTTTAAGCCAACTTTTTGACTCTCCACTTTCACTTTAATCAAGAGGCTTTTGAGTTCCTCTTCACTTTCTGCCATAAGGGTGGTGTCATCTGCATATCTGAGGTTATTGATATCTCTCCCGGCAATCTTGATTCCAGCTTGTGCTTCTTCCAGTCCAGCATTTCTCATGATGTACTCTGCATAGAAGTTAAATAAGCAGGGTGACAATATACAGCCTTGACGTACTTCTTTTCCTATTTGGAACCAGTCTGTTGTTCCATGTCCAGTTCTAACTGGTGCTTCCTGACCTGCACACAAATTTCTCAAGAGGCAGATCAAGTGGTCTGGTATTCCCATCTCTTTCAGAATTTTCCACAGTTTATTGTGATCCACACAGTCAAAGGCTTTGGCATAGTCAATAAAGCAGAAATAGATGCTTTTCTGGAACTCTCTTGCTTTTTCCATGATCCAGCAGATGTTGGCAATTTGATCTCTGGTTCCTCTGCCTTTTCTAAAACCAGGTTGGACATCAGAAAGTTCACGGTTCACATATTGCTGAAGCCTGGCTTGGAGAATTTTGAGCATGACTTTACTAGCATGTGAGATGAGTGCAATTGTGTGGTAGTTTGAGCATTCTTTGGCATTGCCTTTCTTTGGGATTGCAATGAAAACTGAGCTTTTCCAGTCCTGTGGCCACTGCTGAGTTTTCCAAATTTGCTGGCATATTGACTGAAGCACTTTCACAGCATCATCTTTCAGGATTTGGAATAGCTCAACTGGAATTCCATCACCTCCACTAGCTTTGTTCGTAGTGATGCTTTCTAAGGCCCACTTGACTTCACTTTCCAGGATGTCTGGCTCTAGGTCAGTGATCACACCATCATGATTATCTCGGTCATGAAGATCTTTTTTGTATAGTTCTTTTGTGTATTCTTGCCATCTCTTCTTAATATCTTCTGCTTTTGTTAAGTCCATACCATTTCTGTCCTTTATTGAGCCCATCTTTGCATGAAATGTTCCTTTGGTATCTGTGATTTTCTTAAAGAGATCTCTAGTCTTTCCCATTCTATTGTTTTCCTCTATTTCTTTGCATTGATCACTGAAGAAAGCTTTCTTATCTCTTCTTGCTAGTCTTTGGAACTCTGCATTCAGATGTTTATATCTTTCCTTTTCTCCTTTGCTTTTTCGCTTCTCTTCTTTTCACAGTTATTTGTAAGGCCTCTCCAGACAGCCATTTTGCTTCTTTGCATTTCATTTTCCATGGGGATGGTCTTGATTCCTGTCTCCTGTACAACGTCACAAACCTCATTCCATAGCTCATCAGGCACTCTATCTATCAGATCTAGGCCCTTAAATTTATTTCTCACTTCCACTGTATAGTCATAAGGGATTTGATTTAGGTCATACCTGAATGGTCTAGTGGTTTTCCCTACTTTCTTCAATTTAAGTCTGAATTTGGCAGTAAGGAGTTCATAGTCTGAGCCACAGTCAGCTCCTGGTCTTGTTTTTGCTGACTGTATCGAGCTTCTCCATCTTTTGCTGCAAAGAATATAATCAATCTGATTTCATTGTTGACCATCTGGTGATGTCCATGTATAGAGTCTTCTCTTGTGTTGTTGGAAGAGGGTGTTTGTTATGACCAGTGCATTTTCTTGGCAAAACTCTATTAGTCTTTCTATCTCCAAAAGACTAAAGTACATCAAACTTAAAAACAAAATGTCTTCCTCATTAATACAAAAAAAGCATAGATGATTTTGCTGCCTTATTTTGAAACATATATTCAATATAAATGTTAAACAATAATTTAATTTGAATTTCATATTTTAGTAACCATCTAACAATAGAAAATTACAGTGGCTTATCACATCATGCATAATCTGGTTAATAATTTTGTAACTGTGGAAACAACTTTGATTAAAAATATTATCAAGACACAGACCTTTCCATGAGTGTAGCATTCAATGTTTATACCCTTTCTAGGTGTAGTATGACTTTTTCTCATTCCTTGTAAAATTTAAATATTAAACATAAATAATGCAGACCACAGTTTACACTGAAACAGAAAGTTTCCATCTCAGAAAACTACATTTCTGATTTTAGCATGGTATGGACTACTGATGGAGAAGGCAATGGCACCCCACTCCAGTACTCTTGCCTGGAGAATCCCATGGACAGAGGAGCCTGGTAGGCTGCAGTCCATGGGGTCACTAAAAGTCGGACACAACTGAGTGACTTCACTTTCACTTTTCACTTTCATGCATTGGAGAAGGAAATGGCAATTTACTCCAGTACTCTTGCCTGGAGAATCCCAGGGACAGGGGAGCCTGGTCGGCTGCCGTCTATGGGGTCTCACAGAGTCGGACACGACTGAAGCGACTTAGCAGCAGCAGCAGCATGGACCACTGATACATTTAAATCATATTTTCACCCTCAGAGGAAACTTATTGCAGATCCTGCCTCAGTAAGAAACCCTCCAGAAATGGAAGGAATTGTTCTGACTCAGACCTGGATAGAAAATGATATTAGACTGTTTGAGTAGGGGTAGGTAATTAAGGACTTTGAAATCGGGTAGTAAATATAACTAAAATACCAAGCTTTTTAGAGTGATTTTTTGGTAGAATTTTCAGCAGATATTTCAGTACGTGAAAACTATATGTGAGGACTTTTAACATGGATTGAAATGGAGAGAAATGAGATCATAAGATCTCAAATCAGTTAGAAGGTTGGATAATAATTATAGAAAGAAATTAACTGGCTGTGAAGAGATAAGGGGAAAAGCTATCAAAATTAAAGGAAAGGATAGTTATTCTGAACTAATAGTTACAGACTAGTGGAAAGCTTCAAAAATGTTTTTGGAGTTTATTAGGCCAACCAGAGAGGTATACTACTTGTTTCCCAGCTGTGGCCTGGCTACTTCCTACTTTCACATTTAAGACCTGCAAACTGATTGAGGACTATTTTCTCAGGAATGCTCTTACTATTCCTTGCTGTCTATAAAAATAATAGTACCTGATATTTACAGACTGTTTTTTATAGTTCTGACTTTGGGAAATGTTTTACTTTGTTTTAAAGATGGGACTGGAAGAAAGAGATTTGTCCAATCGCATAACCTGAGATAAGGGGCAAGCCCCTTGATACTAATTTTAGCTTTTGAGGTCTCTAATAATATTGTGAAAAATGTAGGCTTTGATGAGTCAAAATAAATTTTAAGACATGGAGCTCAACTATGAAGAGAATCCTAGGACTTTCTGTGATTGCTGCTACTGTTACTGCTGCTAAGTCGCTTCAGTCGTGTCCGACTCTGTGGGACCCCTAGACGGCAGCCCACCAGGCTCCCCCATCCCTGGGATTCTCCAGGCAAGAACACTGGAGTGGGGTGCCATTTCCTCCTCCAATGGTAGCTATTTCTATGTGACATGTCAACTTGTCAAATTAGGGATGAATTAGTTGAATTTTTATCCTTTTTTTCAGCCTTTCCTAGAGCAGATTTATGATCTTTACACCTTATATCTCCACACTGTGTATTGATGGAAAATTCACCTATTTCCACTTTGGTGCTATGCTTAGAGAGAACATACTTGAATGGCCTCACAAAGGGTCTAAAATTTGGCATTGAATGCTGTTTGCACACAGATTCTGTTTTCTAGGCAGAGTGCCCAGTTTCATTTACATTTTTATTTATTTTTTGTTCAGCATTCCACATGCTCTTCAGCCTGCCACTTTGTGAATTAGCTTACATTTGGCCCACTGGTCTGTAAAAGGAGTAATGTCATTGGATGACAGGGAATGAATCTACACCTGAAATGAGGTAAAATTTGTAATTCTGAGACTTTATGCTGAGCTATTCATACAAGAATATTCCCTGACTGCTGTGGGGTTACCCAGAAGAAAACAGACTTTTTGAGGTTCATGCAAGCTGTCATGGAAGTACTTGGCATAACAAAAACATAGGAAAAATATGAAAAATTGAATGATTGTCTAGCAAAAATGTATCAGTTTTTAGCCAGATTTTCAAGTGATTTTTCAATAATTTGTCAGTAGTAGAACAACTTGGGGCATGTGGTTTACATTTATTAACATACTTCATGTAGTAAGGTTGTAAAGTATTATTTGTGTGTTTGTGTATGTGAGAGAAAGAGAGAGAAAGAGAGAGGAGAGAGAGAGAAAGAGAGATTTTCCCCTTATTACTCATTCTTACTGTGGTTAGATACAAATTACCTAAATAAAAACATGTGTTGTGTCCAAACTTAATAGGAGAACTATAATGAAACAGTCCTGTTTAGATGAAGGTGTTCCCTCTGCTATTATGAATCATTAGAAGATATATATTTTGGTGATTTGTGTCCAATACATCTTATAAATGTTATTTCTCTATTTATGGTACTATGAAAGGTACTACTATGAATGCCAAGATTAGTAAAATTTTAACCAGGGGAAAGGCATAAAAAAGATTGGTGGTCATAGTGAACTATTTTTAAAAATAAATGGGTTTTCAATAAAGAGAGAAACATTGGGAAATAGAAAGTGTCTTGCACTTGGTGCAATGGTTCAAAGTGATTAGGCAGGGGAGCACAAGACACATATTGGATGTTATTCAAAAGAATTCATAATTTATTATAAATAGTTCCATGTAAGAGTGCAATGGATTAAATATTTGTGTCTCTCCCAAAGTTGTATATTGAAATTCTATGCCTCAATGTGGAAGTATTAGAAGGTGAGGTTTTGGGGAAGTGATTAGGACTAGATGAAGTCATGAGGGTGGCGCCCTCATGAATGGAATGAGTATCTTTATAAGAGTCATGTGAGACCTTGTTTCCTCTCTCTGCTCTTGCCATGTAATGATAAAATAAATTGGCAGGCTGCAACTCTGAAAAGGAGACTTACCAGAAACTGACCATGTGAGTAACCTGATTTTAGACTGCCATCCTCCAGAATTGTGAGAAATAAATTTTTTCTGTTTATAAGCTACTCAGTCTATGGTACACTGTACTAACAGTCTGAAATAGGATAGAAACTGATACCGAAATGAAGGGATGCTGCCGTGACAAATATATAAAAATGTAGAAGCAGCTTTGAAAATGTGTAATGAGTAGGGGCTAGGAAAATTATTTTTTTAATTGAGGCATAGTTATTTTACCTGGAGAAGGCAATGGCAACCCACTCTAGTACTCTTGCCTGGAAAATCCCATGGACAGAGGAGGCTGGTAGGCTGCAGTCCATGGGGTCTCGAAGAGTCGGACATGACTGATCCACTTCACTTTCACTTTTCCTTTCATGCATTGGAGAAGGAAATGGCAACCCACTCCAGTGTTCTTGCCCGGAGAATCCCAGGGACGGGGGAGCCTGGTTGGCTGCCCTCTATGGGGTTGCACAGAATCGGACATGACTGAAGCGACTTAGCAGCAGCAGTTATTTTACAATATATTAGTTTCAAGTGCATAGCATTAGATTCAAAATTTTCATAAATTATACTCTAAAGTTATCTTAAAATATTGGCTATATTCCCTGTGTAATATATCCATATAGATTTTTTAATAGAAAGTATTTGGTGCCAATTAATTCTCTACTCCTATCTTTCCCCTGCCCTCTTCCCACTGATAAACACCAGTTTGCACTCTATACCTATGAATCTTCTGTTTTGTTGTATTTATTTCTTTATTTTTTAGATTCCACATGTAAGTAATAACATACAGTATTTTTCTTTCTGTCTTATATCACTAATCATAATACCCTCCAGGTCTATCCATGTAGTTTCAAATGGCATAATTTCATTCTTTTATATAACTGAGTAGTATTACATTGTATGTGTGCACGCGTGTGTGTGTGTGCATGTGTGTATAACATCTTCCTTAACCATTCATTGTTGATGGATTCTTAGGTTGCTTTCAAATATTGGCTACTGTAAATAATGCTACTAAGAACATCAGGGTGAATGTATATTTTCAAATTAGTGTTTTCTTTGGAAAACACCCAGGAGTGGAATTTTTGGATCCTTGCTAGACCATATGAAATCTATTTTTATTTTTTGAGGAAACTCCATACTGTTGTTTCTATAGTGGCTGCACCAATTTACATTCCAATTAACAGTGTACAAGGTCTCCCTTTTCTCCACATCCTCATCAATATTTGGTTATCTGTAGACTTTTTTGATGATAACCATTCCAACAGATGTGAAGTAATTCTTCATTCTGTTTGATTTGCATTTGTCTAATAATTAGTGGTAATGAGCATTGAAAAGATATCTCTTTGTGCCTGTTGGCCATCTGTATGTCTTCTTTGGGAAAATGTCTATTCAGAATTTATGCCTATTTTTAATTTTTTTAATATATTCAACTCTATGAGCTGTTTATATATTTTGGATCAGTTCAGTTCAGTCGCACAGTGGTGTCCGACTCTTTGCAACCCCATGAATTGCAGCACGCCAGGCCTCCCTGTCCATTGCCAACTCCCGGAGTTTACTCAAACTCACGTCCATCGAGTCAGTGATGCCATCCAGCCATCTCATCCTCTGTCGTCCCCTTCTCCTCCTGCCCCCAATCCCTCCCAGCATCAGAGTCTTTTCCAATGAGTCAACTCTTCCCATGAGGTGGCCAAAGTACTGGAGTTTCAGCTTCAGCATGAGTCCTTCCAATGAATAGCCAGGACTGATCTCCTTTAGGATGAACTGGTTGGATCTCCTTGCAGTCCAAGGGACTCTCAAGAGTCTTCTCCAACACCACAGTTCAAAAGCATCAATTCTTCGGCACTCAGCTTTCTTCACAGTCCAACTCTCACATCCATACATGACCACAGGAAAAACCATAGCCTTGACTAGATGGACCTTTGTTGACAAAGTAATGTCTCTGCTTTTTAATATGTTATCTAGGTTGATCCAAAAAATAAGTGTCTTTTAATTTCATGGCTGCAGTCACCATCTGCAGTGATTTTGGAGCCCAAAAAATAAAGTCTGACACTGTTTCACTGTTTCCCCATCTATTTCCCATGAAGTGATGGGACCAGATGCCATGATCTTAGTTTTCTGAATGTTGAGTTTTAAGCCAACTTTTTCATTCTCCATTTTCACTTTCATCAAGAGGCTTTTTAGTTCCTCTTCACTGTCTGCCATAAGGGTGGTATCATCTGCCTATATGAGGTTATTGATATTTCTCCTGGCAATCTTGATTCCAGCTTGTGCTTTCTCCAGCCCTGCGTGTCTCATGATGTACTCTACATATAAGTTAAATAAGCAGGGTGACAATATACAACTTTGACGTACTCCTTTTCCTTAACCTCTAATAGGTCATGTTAATTACAAATATTTTCTACCATTCCGTAAGTTGTATTTTTGGTTTGTCAGTAGTTTCCTTTGCTCTGCAAAAGCATTTAAGTTTTATGACTTTCCATTTTAAAATCTTTGCTTTTGTTTTCTTTGCATTAAAACACAGATCCAAAGACACACTACTACTATTTATGTCAAAGAGTGTTCTGCCTGTGTTTACTCGTAGGAGCTTTATGAGTCTGGTCTTACACTTAGGTCTTTATTCTGCATTTATTTTTGTATATCGTGTTAGATAATGTTCTAATTTCATTCTTTTACAAGTAACTGTCTAATTTTTTCCAGGAGTAGGTATAGAAGAGACTATTTTTCTGTATTACATATGTTCTCCCTCTTACATAATAGGTTGACTGTAAATGCATGGGTTTATTTCTAGGCTCTCCATTTTTCCAATGATCTATGTGTCTTTTTGTGCAAGTACCAAGCTGTTTTGATGACTTTGTAGAATAGTCTGAAATCAGGGAGTGTATATGTCTGGCGCTGTTCTTTTTCAAGGTTGCTTTGACTATTTGGGATCTTTTGTGTTTATATACATGTCTGGAGAAGGGGACAACAGAAGATGAGATGGCTGGATGGCATCACTGACTTGATGGAAGTGAGTATGAGTGAACTCCAAGAGTTGGTGATGGATGGGGAGGCCTGGCATGCTCTGATTTATGGGGTCGCAAAGAGTCGGACACGACTGAGTGACTGAACTGAACTGATACAAGTCTTACAATTATTTGTTCTAGTTATATGAAAAATGCTATTGTTATTTTGATAGGTGTTTATAGTGAAACTGTAGATTGCCTTGAGGAGTATGGTCCTTTTTAACAATATTAGTTCTTCTAATCCATGAAACATGGTATATATTTTCATCTATTTATGTTGTCTTTCTTTCATCAGTATCTCATAATTTTGGAGTATAGGTCTTTTGCCTCCTTAGGTGGGTTTACCCTGGCAAATAGAAGGAGAAAAAAGTGGAAGCAGTGACAGATTTAATTTTCTTGGCTCCAAAATCACTGCAGACAATGGCTGCAGCCACGAAATTAAAAGATGCTTTCTCCTTGGAAGAAAAGCTATAACAAACCTAGACAGCATATTGAAAAGCAGAAATATCATTTTCCAGCAAATGTCTTTCTAGTCAAAGCTATGGTTTCTCTAGCAGTCATGTACAGATGTGAGAGCTGGGCCATGAAGAAGAAGAAGGCTGAGTGCAGAAGAACTGATGTTTTTGTGGTGGAGGAGAAGACTATTGAGAATTACTTTCCTAAAGGAAATCAACCCTGAATATTCATTGGATGTACTGATGCTGTAGATGAAGCTCCAAAATTTGGGCCACCTGATCCAAAGGCTGGGAAAGATTGAAGGCAAAAAGAGAAGAGGGTGGCAGAGGATAAAATGATTAGATAGCATCAGTGACTCAATGGACACGAATGTGAGCAAACTCTGGGAAATAATGGAGGACAGAGAAACCTGGTGTTCTGCAATCCATGGAGTCACAAAGAGTCAGATACAGCTTAGTGACAGAAAATAATTTTATTCTTTTTGATGTGATGATAAATATGATCATTTTCTTAACTTCCCTTCTTCATAGTTCATTGTTAGTGTATGGAAATGCAACATCATCCTCTGTATTAATTTTGTATCCTGCAACTTTACCAAATTCATTGATGATCTATAGTAGCTTTTGTGTGTGTGTGTGTTGGGTCTTTAGGATTTTCTATCCTTTGAAACAGTGACAGTTTTATTTTTTCCTTTCCAATTTGGATTCTTTTTATTTCTTTTTCTTGTCTGATTTCTGTGGCTAGGATCTGCTATACAATGTTGAATAAAATTGGCAAGTGTAGGCATCCTTTTCTTGTTCCTCACCTAAGAGAAAATGCTTTCACCTTTCACTGTTTAATATGGCTTTAGATGTGGCTTCTCATATATGTCCTTTATAATGTTGAGGTATATTTCCTCAATATCCAATTTCTAGGAGGTGTTTTCCTTAAAAAGTATGTTGAATTTTGTCAAAAGCTTTTTTTGCACCTATGCAGATGATCGTATGATTTTATTCTTCAGTTTGTTATTGTGGTATATCACACTGATTTGCAGAAGTTAAACTATTCCTATATCCCTAGAGTAAATCCCACTTGATAATAGCATATGATGTTTTTAATGTATGATTGAATTTGGCTTGCTACTATTTTGTTGATGATTTTTGCATATATATTCATCAGAGATATTGACCTATAAATTTATTTCTGCTATCTTTCTCTAGTTTTAGTATCAGGATGATAGGGGCTTATACAGTGAGTTAAAAACATTTTTTCCTCTAGTTTTTTGTAACAGTTCAGGATGGATAGGTGGTAACTTTTCTCTAAACTTGTGATAGAATTCACTTGTCCTGCCCTTTCATTGGGTGATTTTTAAATTTTTAATTACTGATTCAATATCATTGCTTTTACTTAGTCTGTTCATATTTTCTATTTCTTCCTGGTTCAGTCTTTGGAGGTTTTACAATTCCAAGATTGTCCATTGTATTGGGGTATAATTTTTTTGTAGTAATCTCCTGTGATTCTTTGCATTTCTGTAGTATTACTTACAACTCCTCCTTTCCCATTTCTGATTTTATTGATTTGAGCTCTGTCTCTTTTTTTCTTGATAAGCTTGGCCAATGGTTTACCAATTTTGTTTGCTTTTTTTTGAAGGACCAGCTCTCAGTTTAATTGATGTCTTCTATTGTTTTCTAATCATATTTCATTTATTCTTTCTCTAATCTTTATCATTTCTCTCTTTCTACTAAATTTTCTCCTTTTTCTAGTTCCTTAGGGTGTAAGGATAAGTTGTTTACTTGAGATTTTTCTTGTTTCCCAATGTGGGCTATAGACTTCCTTCTTAGAGCTACTTTTGCTGCATTCCATAGAATTTGGATCATTGTATTTTCATTTTCAGTTGTCTCCAGGTATTTTTTTAAATATCTTCTTTGATTTCTTCATTGATTGTTTAGTATATATTTTTAAACCTCCATGTGTTTGTGGTTTTTATAGTATTTCCCTTGCAATTAATTTATTGTCTTATAGTATTACGGCTGAAAAGATGCTAGATATTTCAGTTTTCTTAAAGTTATTGAGACTTACATTGTGGCCTAAAGTATGATTCATCCTGAGAATGTCTATTTACATTTAAAATGGTTATCGATAGGTCTGTACTTATTGCAATTTAAAAAATTGTTTTGGGGTTGTCTTGAAAAGAATGTGCGTTCTGCTGCATTTGGATGTAATGTCATATTTATAGATATATGTCATATATATATGAATATAATATGTCATTATATATGCGTAATGTATGGATGATACATTAGACCACACACACAGAGACACATATATCCATTTGGTCTAATGTTTCATTCTTGTTCAGAATTTTCTTATTAAATAATTTGTCCATTGATATAAGTGGAGTTTAAAAACTCTCCTAGTACTATTGTGTTACTATCAATTTATTTCATTATGACTGCTACTATTTGCTTTATGTATTTAGAGTCTCTGGTATTGGTGTATATATATTTACAATTGTTATATCTTTCTCATGAATTTATTCTTTATCATTAATAATGTTTTTGTCTCTTATTAGAATTTTTGTTTTAAAGTATATTTTTTTTTCTGAAGTAAGTATTGCTCTCCCAGCTTTCTTTTGATTTCCCATTTACATGGAATATCTTTTTCTATCTTCTCACTTTCATTTATGTGTGTTTTTACACCTGATGTGAATCTCTTGTAGGTAGTGTGCATATGTATCTTATTTTTGTAGCCATTGAGCCACTCTTATGCTTTTTCATTGGAGCATTTAGTCCATTTAAATTTAAAGTTATTATTGATGGGCATGTGTTTATTGCAATTTAAAAAACTGTTTTGGACTTGCTTTCATTGTTGTTTTTTGTTTCTTCTTTGTTCCCTTCTGTTATTACTTGCTGACTACATTTAATGTTATAGTTGAATTTCTGTGTGTGTGTGTGTATATAACTATTATAGAATACATAGTTGTGATTACCATGTGGTTTATACACAGCAGTCTCTCTCAATTCCTCTATCTTTCTCCCTTTCTTCCTATGTGTGTGTGTACGTATGCATGTATAATCATACATATGTAATTATTTCATTTGGTGATCTCTTAATTTCAAGAAAATTTTAACAATCTTGCATTTTCACTCCCCTCACCATGATTACTGTTTTTGACATCATATTTTATATCTTTTTGTTTTGTGCATCCATTAGCTACTTATTGTGGAAATAAATGATTTTACTACTTTGCCTTTTAACTTTCCTTACTAGTTTTGTAGATGGTTAATTTATCACTATTACTGTGTGCTTATCTTTATCAGTGAGCTTTTTTCTTTTGTAATTTTTAAGTTTCTAGTTGTGACTTTTTTTTTTTTTTTGGATAGAGAAGTCCCTTTAACATTTCTGGTAAAGTTAGTTTGGAGGAACTGACGTCTTTTAGCTTTTGTTTAGCTTTTGTCTGTAAAGTTGTAGTTTTTCCCATTAAATTGAAATAAAGGCCTTTCTGGGTAATGGTAAAGAATCTGCCTGCAATGCAGGAGACCTGGGTTCGATTTCTGGGTTGGGAAGACCCCTGGAGAATGGAACTACCGGACAATTGCACTCATCTCACACACTAGAGAAGTAATGCTCAAAATTCTCCAAGCCAACTTCAACAAGTACATGAATTGTGAAGTTTCAGATGTTCAAGCTGGATTTAGAAAAGGCAGAAGAACCAGAGATCAAATTGCCAATATCCGCTGGATCATCAAAAAAGCAAGAGAGTTTCAGAAAAACATCTACTATCTACTTCTGCTTTATTGACTATGCCAAAGCCTTTGACTATTTGGATCACAAAAAACTGGAAAATTCTTCAAGAGATGGGAATACCAGACCACCTGACCTGCCTCCTGAGAAATCTGCATGCAGGTCAAGAAGCAACAGTTAGAACTGGACATGGAACAACAGACTGGTTCCAAATTGGGAAAGGAGTATGTCGAGGCTGCATATTGTCACCCGGCTTATTTAACTTATATGCAGATTACATCATGCAAAATGCCAGGCTGAATAAAGCACAAGCTGGAATCAAGACTGTCCAAAGAAATATCAATAACCTCAGATATGTGGATGACACCACCCTTATGGCATAAAGCAAAGAGAAACTAAAGAGCCTTTGGATGAAAGTGAAAGAGAAGAGTGAAAAAGTTGGCTTAAAACTCAACATTCAGAAAACTAAGATCGTGGCATCTGGTCCTGTCACTTCATGGCAAATAGATGGGGAAACAATGGAAACAGTAACAGACTTTATTTTGGAGGGCTCCAAAATCACTGCAGATGGTGACTGCAGCCATGAAATTAAAAGACACTTGCTCCTTGGAAGAAAAGCTATGACCAACCTAGACAGCATATCCAAAAGCAGACACATCACTTTGCCAACAAGGATCCATCTAGTCAAGGGTATAATTGTTTCCAGTAGTCATGTATGGATGTGAGAGTTGGACTATAAAGAAAGCTGAGTGCTGAAGAATTGCTGCTTTCTAACTGTGGTGTTTGAGAAGACTCTTGAGAGTCCCTTGGACTGCAAGGAGATCAAACCAGTCAATCCTTAATGAAATCAGTCCTGAATATTCATTGGAAGGACTGATGCTGAGACTGAAACTCCAGTACTTTGGCCACCTGATGAGAAAAACTGACTCATTGGAAAAGACCCTGATGCTGGGAAATATTGAAGACAAGAGGTGAAAGAGATGACAGAGGATGAGATGGTTGGATGGCCTCACTGACTCAATGGCAATGAATTTGAGCAAGCTTTGGAAGATGATGGACAGGAAAGCCAGGCGTGCTGCAATCCATGGGGTCACAAAGAGTTGCACACGACTGCGTGACTGAACTGAACTGAACCTGATACACACAGGCCACCATTCTTTTTACTATTGCTTTATTTTGTGACTTCCATTTCAACAGGTAGATTATAAATTCTATTGAGTGTTATCATGAATTTTCACTCTTTAAGAGCGTATTTATAAATATTTTTGTTGATAGTTGGCAAAATTTGCTATCTATTAACAGCTGGCATTTTAAAAAGTTGTCAGATATTCCAAAAACAGCATAATAACAGGGTGACAACACGTTTTTATCACTGTACCATAGATTTGGCCAGTGCAGAGTCAATGGCCTCAAAGAGACTCTTTATTACTTATGCCAAAGGAAAGTAAGATCAGCATAGTAGCAGTTCCCTATATTCCCTGTTTCACATTATGACTCTAAACCACAAATGTCAGATGACAGACAACACAGGTGATGGGTCACTCTGCCACTGGGGAGCAGTTTTTAAACCAAACCAAGCAGTTTTATAAACTTACACAGAACCTGAATCTGTACTCCGTGGGATGAGGTTCGGTGGAAAATCTGTGCTCAACTGAAACGAGAGATATGTACAGGAATTAGCTCTGTGTCAGTCTTTCACAAGATTAGGAGAGAAACTGCCTTGCAGCAACTTCTCATGAGGCTTCTCTCTGCTTGCTCCAAACCGAGTCACAGGGCTCCAGATCAACACTTGGATTAGACTCTGATGGCCACGTGGTCTGTGTGCAGGTAAAATCGTTAAGAGTACCGCTGTAGAGCCATTTTCCTGTAGAATCCCCAATCTGCTTTTAATGCTGACTCTGTGTTGTTCTGTCCTTTATAATCATCAAAAAATCTATAGAAGTGACTTACAGAAAAATAGTGTAAACTAATATGATACTAGACTAAAATGCCAACTATTTATCTCTAAATATCTATTTGTGTATCCATTTATGTTTCTAAAGTAGAGATGCTTGCCTAAGTATTTTTTATTCAAGATTCAAGATGGTTATATTATATCTCTGTCTTCTTATTAGGGATGTTTGAATAATGCTTTAAAAATTTAAGGCTACAAATGAATATATATTACATATAGAGGTTTATACAACAGAAGAGAGTTATTATCCTTGCTTGATGAACTCAAGAAAGACTTCTGGAAAAACATGACAGCCAGGTTAATACCTAAAGACAGAAGTTTAATCTAATATATCGTTCCCAAGCTCTATTCTTGGCATATATTGTGGCTGAAAATAAAGGCAAGAATAAGTCAGTATAGAGTCTTGCACAATAGTCTAACAATCTATAAAGATTTTATCTAGAGTGAGTATGACTTTTGGAATTAAAACTGAGGAGCTGAGATTATATTTGTGTGTCAGATAGCACTGGGAGCAGGGAGTATTGATTTAAGTACCACACCTTCTCCCTTCAAAAACTAAATCAAACAAAATGGAACAGATAAGCAAATAAATTAACAGTTTTCCAAAATGGAAATTGATAACCTTATTCAAAAATTTATTTAGAATTACAAAAGACCAAGAATACTTGAGACAGTCTAAAAGATAAACAGAGATCCAACCAGTCCATTCTAAAGGGGATCAACCCTAGGTGTTCTTTGGAAGGAATGATGCTAAAGCTGAAACTCCAGTACTTTGGCCACCTCATGCAAAGAGTTGACTCATTGGAAAAGACTCTGGTGCTGGAAGGGATTGGGGGTAGGAGGGAAAGGGGACGACAGAGGATGAGATGGCTGGATGGCATCACCGACTCGATGGACGTGAGTTTGAGTGAACTCTGGGAGTTGGTAATGGACAGGGAGGCCTGGCGTGCTGTGATTCATGGGGTCGCAAAGAGTCGGACAAAGAGTGACTGAACTGAACTGAACTGAACTGAAAAGATGAAAAAAAGGTAGAAAGGCTTTCTTTAAGGAATATTGGTGTTTGCTATGAAGATAATTAAGACAGTGTGGGGGTGACTGAAGAATAGACCAATAGCTCAAAGAAACAGACTAGAAAACCCAGAAAGAAATCCACATAGATATAGATAGTTTATGTAAAAGTTGGCACCCAAGAAATGGGAGAAAAAAAATGGCCTATTTGATAAAGTGTTGATCAATTGGATAACTATGTGGGGGGAGGGCAATGAAGTTTCCTCATGCCTTACTGAAAAAGTTATTTCCAAACAGATTTTAAATTTTAAATATGGATGTGAAAGGAAAACCAAAGGTAAAAATAGCATAAGAGCATATCGTCATGACTATTGTTAGGAAATAGTTTCTGAAGTTAAAACATAAAATCATTATTCATGTATTTGTTAAACTACTTCAAAATTGTTAATCTTATCAAAATACACCATTTGAGAGATTGAAAAAAGCAGTCTATGGAGTGGGAGAAATACTTATATCATCTATAACTAAACTCTAAAATAATATTAAATATTCCTACTAATCAATGAGAGAACAACAACCCAGAATGATAAAAAGGCAGGAGGCTTGAACAAACCCTTCACAAAATTTCTCAAGGGCCAATAAATATGTGAACAGGTATTAATACCATCAGAATTTTGGATAGTAAAGCAGAAGTTACGTATTTGGATGTATAAAGAGTTTTAGTATCGTGAATTAGAAGCGTATATAGCTTTATAAAGAGCCTGCGTAGTAAAGCTCGGAGATGCTCTTACCGTCTTCCTCTGCTTCAGTGAAGTGACAGTGTCAGGAGCTCATCAGAAGCCGCTCAGACTCTCATGTCTGCCAGTTAGTCTGGCTATAATTTTCTCTGGAGAATATGACCTTCCCTTCCCTTCTCAGAATTCTCTCAAGGTCAGACTTCAATTCAGAATCAAGCAGACAGGAAGTTCTTGGAAATGCAATATCTGGTTTCTCTTCTATAACAAGGAAACATCTTAATTAGTGATGCCAAGTTGAGAACAAATAATTCAGAATGATGTCCAACCTCATTGGTAATGGGGGAAATGAGGAGTAAACCTGCAAATAGGTTCACTATGCACTCACCAGATGGCTAGAAATAAAGAGTAACAATTTGAAGTTTTCAAATACGTGGAGTGATAAGAATGCTCCACATATTCCATGAGCATTCCATTCCATTCCATCCTCATGGAATGGAGTATAAATTGGTAGTAGAAGTATAAACTGGTAAAACCACATTGTAAAACCATTTGGCACTGTGTATGAAAATTGTGTATATGCATGTCATTTGACTCATTCCACTCTAATCATGTATCCAACAAAATGTATGAAACGCAAAGCCAGGACCACGTCCAATAGTGTCCAGTGTTACCTGTCATATTTGAGGAGGCCAATGTGGCTGGAGTGGGGTCGTAAGACACTAGGTGAAATGGGAACAGGGTGAGATTGTACAGGGACTTGTTGGTCATTGTTAAAACCTTGAAGGGTTTCCCTCATAATGTTGACATAAATGTACTGTTTTTAAAAAAGGATCATTCTGTGTTGAGAAGTGACTGAGGGGGCACAGGGCAAAGCAGGGAGACCAGGTAGGAAGCTGTTGCTTAGGTTCAGGTAGATTGTTGGTGATTTGTACCAGTGTGATGGGGCTGAAGTTCAGTGCTGAGAAGATGGGCAGATTCTCAGTATACTTAGAAGGTAGAACTGGCAGGAATTTTTATGATTTGGATGTGGGGTGAGAATGACTCCAAGTTTCATGTATTGAGCAAGTGGAGACTAGGGTTGCCAATAACCAAGATGTGACAAGACGGTGGAAGAACAGATTTTAATCTTCTGCTGAGCTGGTTGTTGGGCTTAATAAAGTTTGAGAGGCTTATTAGGAGGCCAAAAAGTCACAGAATAGGGTGCAAGTGATGTAAAACATTCATATGTAATAAAACTAAAATTCCAACTAAACAAACGAAAGTCATAGATAGTAAAACAAATGTTTAGCTATATGGAAGAACAGGAAGTAATTGGTAGGAGAATGAATTTGAGCGTTCACGTACTCACTTTCATAATAGACAGTCAATCACTATTGCCTGAACCTGAGATACTTAGTTGAAATAATGATATAAATTCTTTAGGCTTTCATGAACACTTAAAATTTAATTTGGAAAGATACTTTAAGTTAAGGTATTTTTTTGATGAAGAAGCAATTGCCAAAATGATAGCAATTGATTTAGCTTCAATTCAGCTCTTTTTCTTTTAAATTAAAATAAAATGGTGTTGATTTTTAAAAGAAAAGAAGCAAGTATAGTTTCATTTTAATAGTGGTAGTTTGCTCTCTCAGTCTAGATATCTTTATCTCTATGCTCATGTAGGAATAAATGATTGTCTGGAATTAAGACCACTAAAATTTAGCAATGATTATATCTAAATGATGGAATTGTTTGATTTTTGTAAACTAACTGGCTTGTATATTTTTTAAACATGCAAATTTTATCATTAAATGAATGTACAGTTTCTATATTTAAGGATAATAAAGTGCAGATTATATGAGTTGTTAATGTTACATATTCTTAAAAATTTGCAAAATTACTAAGCAAATGAGATTTATTCTGGGAAACCCATCTCCAAGACAAACTCATGCCTAGGTGTGTCTATATTTGCCATGTCGATGATGTTAATCTTATAAATAAAACACCTCAGCCTAAGGTATTTAATGTATTCCATTTCAGAAAGTGAGAAGTGAATAAAAATACTTTTGTGAACCAAACGTTTATCATATTAAATGATGATAATGAGTATTGATTATTACCTAGTAGAATGTTTTACAACAAACATATCCAGAAGTAAGAGGTAAAATGATCAATAGGTTTATCCATTTGGGGGAAACTTAGTTTAGTTCAGTAGCTCAGTCTGTCCGACTCTTTGCGACCCCATGAATTGCAACATGCCAGGTGTCCCTGTCCATCACCAACTCCTGGAGTTCACTCAAACTCATGTCCATCGAGTCGGTGATGCCATCCAGCCATCTCATCCTCTGTCGTACCCTTTACCTCCTGCCCCCAATCCCTCCCAGCATCAGAGTCTTTTCCAATGAGTCAACTCTTCGCATGAGGTGGCCAAAGTACTGGAGTTTCAGCGTTAGCATCAGTCCTTCCAAAGAACACCCAGGACTGATCTCTAGAATGGACTGGTTGGATCTCCTTGAAGTCCATGGGACTCTCAACAGTCTTCTCCAACACCACAGTTCAAAAGCATCAATTTTTCGGTGCTCAGTCCAACTCTCACATCCATACATGACCACTGGAAAAACCATAGCCTTGACTAGACAGACCTTTGTTGGCAAAGTAATGTCTCTGCTTTTGAATATGCTATCTAGGTTGGTCATAACTTTCCTTCCAAGGAGTAAGCATCTTTTAATTTCATGAAAGGTATAATTCAGGATAAAAGGAAAAACTTTTTCATTAATTTAGATTTGTCTTTGAGATGTTTCAAAAATATTTACTGAACACAATGAAAGTTCTTTCTTAGATGTACTGGCTTAATTTTTCTATTTATGAGAATTTAAATAGTGCCTGCATCAAGTATGTTACTTTGGAAAAAGACTTTTTATTAGAACAAACTTTTCCCTTTAACAACCCAAGATCTGAGCTAATAATGGCAGTCAGCCAACCAATTTCATGGATTAGTTTAAAATATCTCTTGCTTACTAGCAAAATGTCAAGACGTTGGATTTTAGAGTTTACTTAATTTAATTTTCTCTGCCTAAAAGTAATCAATACTTCTCTCCTTAACTTGGTAAAAGCATTTATATTAATGAGTTACTCTGCTGACACTCATTTAATACCAATGACTTTATATTAATTGCTTTTCAAAAATAATTGTGTTCATGGTTTCCAGTACCACACACATATCATCAGCATTTAAAATGCATTATTGTGTGAACTTGGAATTGCTTTCTGTAAATGTTCCAAGAACTTGTGATGAGATTGATGTTGCAAGCAGCTATGCTTGCAGATTTTGGTTCTGAATGAGCTACTCTTCTGCAACATTTCAGATATTTGATTTCATAACATTTTCCAAGTTTTAAAATATGTGCTTGCAAATAGATTCCCATTTTTGCATGAAAGATGAACACATAATTTAGTTTCATGGTGTATAATTGAAAATGTAGTCTTCCTAGTTATATTTCTGGAGTTAAGAATTTTCTTATCTGTCTTAATATTGTTTAAAGAGTAAAACGAACCAATTATAAAACATAAATAAAAGCATGGTGTATTAAAAAAACACTGACTCAAGATATTTGGCTGATGATTATTGATCTTATTTTCTAAATTGCAAAAGTTTATGTACACATTTTCCATTTTCTGTTAGCATTTTTGAATACTTAATAAATACTACTTGGGGTAAATACTACATTTACATAATTATCACTTTACTGTTGAGGTAGCAGTTTAGCTCAGACATAAAAAAATCTTGACGTCTTAAAAGCTAAATTTCTGCATGCTTGTGATGCCCTCTTTCCAAAGATGTGATGTAAATAAATGGAATAAAGTCAGGGTTGGACAAGGGTGTTTGGGAATGTGCATGGATTCTTTAACCTAATACTAGAGGCTTGATAGGATTCACACATTCCTGGAATTTGGGGAACCTCAAGGATCAAGACTGACCCAGTGAAAGATGTCTTGTGTATTTCTATTTATGACAATGTGTAATGGAGGAAAGAGCTGAATTTCAGTGACCTAGAAGGGATCTTCCACTCTATTGAAACTCTAAGTGAAGTCCTTGACCCTTAGCTATTTCGGATAGACCAGTTAGTTATCATCTCAGCACATTGGAGGCTTTTCCTCCATTTGCAAGCTGCACTGAACACAGTTATACTCCTTGCTTTCAAGAGAACATACTCTACTGAGGTTAACTGTCTTTGCTCTGTGAATTGGGAAATCTATATGCTTGACAAGGCCCAAATAACAATTATCTGTTTGAAAAAGCACTATGTAAACAAAGTTAAAAGTAAAACAATTGACTGAAAGAGTATGCAACAATATATAACAGAAAAAAAATATCCAAAATATTCCATAATGACTATCAGTTCAGTTCAGTTCAGTCGCTCAGTTGTGTACAACTGTGTGACCTAATGGACTGCAGCATGCCAGGCTTCCCTGTCCATCACCAGCTCCCAAAGCTCACTCAGACTCACGTCCGTCGAGTCAGTGATGCCATCCAACCATTTCATCCTCTGTTGTCCCCTTCTCTTCCTGCCTTCAATCTTTCCCAACATAAGGGTCTTTTCCAATGAGTCAGTTCTTCGCATCAGGTTTTGGAGGCCAAAGTTTTGGAGTTTCAGCTTCAGCATCAATCTTTCCAATGAATATATTCAGGACTGATTTCATTTAGGATTGACTGATTGGATCTCTTTGCAGTCCAATGGACTCTCAAGAGTCTTCTGCAACACCGCAGTTTAAAAGCATTAATTCTTCAGTGCTCAGCTTTCTTTATAGTCCAACTCTCACATCCATATATGACTCCTGGAAAACCCATAGCTTTGACTAGATGGACCTTTGTTGGCAAAGTAATGTCTCTGCTTTTGAATATGCTGTTTAGACTGGTCATAGCTTTTCTTCCAAGGAGCAAGCGTTTTTTAATTTCATGGCTGCAGTCACATCTGCAGGGATTTTGGAGCCCCCCACTGTTTTCAGTGTTTTCAATGTTTCTCCTTCTATTTGCCCTGAAGTGATGGGATCAGATGCCATGATCTTTAGTTTTCTGAATGTTGAATAAGAAAAGACAAAAATACAGTTAAAAAAAATGGGCAAAATTTTGAACAAATCATCTCCAGAAGAGGAAATACAAATGACCAGACACATATAAAGGATGTTTGCCTTAAATAGAAAGGAAGGAAATGCAAATTAACACAATTGTGAAATATTCTCTCATTAGATTGAGAAAAAAATTGTAATATCAAGTGTAGATGAAGTTTCTGGGGTATTAATATTCTCATATATGTTGATTAATTTAAATTAGTTTTTTATATATTAAGAATATTCTAGTTATAAATAATATGAACATTTTGTTATACAACTGTCTTGATTACTTAATATCCATGTGCCATTCTTTTTGTAATAAAACTCTGATATTCCTTTGAGAATCCAACTGGTCTTCATTGGAATAAATTTTGTTGGCATTACCAATCAAGGTACTCATCCTCTTTAAGGAAAAGGGATTATCACATTGTTTAAGTAAGGCTACTAAGTGACCTTTCATTGGATTCTGAATCTCTATCAAAATTGCAAGAATATAAAAACATATGAGTGCTAAGAACATTTCAGATTTCATCAATTTTTAAGATGTCATACATGCAGAATGTAGCATTACTATATATATCCCCACCAAAAATGATCACCAATTACACAGAAATGCTTTCTTTTCCCTTACAACTTTTTCTATTTAGTAAACAACCTCTTTAGATATACCTTCAAATTTACTCTTGTCATACTTCACTATTGCACATAAAAAGAAAAATATAAGTGAAATAAATTGACTAAGGATTACCTAAATCCTCTTCCTTCTGAGAATTGCTTTTTATTCTCTGAGTTCTCAGTGTTCTTGATTTTCTAAGCTATAGAAGAGGGTAATTGATGGAGCATGTTTTAGTCCCAGATATATTTTTCCGAACAATTTACACCATTCAGCAAATTTTGTTACTTGTAGTCATTTCTTCAAAGATGAGTAACAATTTCACTAATACAACGTCTTTGCATTATGTTGCTTTTATATCTTTTTGCATATACATTTAAAAATAAGTACCAATTCATAGTATAACCAGGATATTTTACATATAATTAAACAAAATATATATGGTGCCAACTACAGCTATTTTTTAACTGTAGTGAGAACAATATTAACATTATAACCAAGTTCTCACAGGCCCAGACAAGATCACCTCCTTTAAAATGCCTGTATCCAACCAGAATTGTGAGATGTCATTTAAGACATGTTAAATTATGAAAAAATACACAGCTTGGAAATGATTAAATATGATGATTTCTTAATGGTAACTATATGCTACCTACAAGAGACACACTTTAAATATACATACAAACTGATAGTAACAGGAGAGAAAAAGATATCCATGCAACTGAAAATTAAAAGATACAGAGTCTTACAGCATTTGTATCAGACAAAATTGTACCCCAACATAGAAGTACTTGAACTTCCCTGGACGCTCAGATGGTAAAGAATCTGCCCACAAAGTGAGACACCTGGGTTTAATTCCTGGGCTGAAGAGATCCCCAGAGGAGGGCATGGCAACCCACTCCAGTATTCTTGCCTGGAGAACCCCTATGACAGAGGAGCCTGGCAGGCTATAGTCCATGGGGTAGCAAAGAGTCAGACACAACTGAGCGATTAAGCACAGCACACCATGCTGCTACTAAGTCGCTTTAGTTGTGTCCGACCCTGTGTGACCTCATAGACAGCAGCCCACCAGGCTCCTCTGTCCCTGGGATTCTCCAGGCAAGAACACTGGAGTGGGTTGCCATTTCCTTCTCCAATGCATGAGAGTGAAAGTAAAAGTGAAGTTGCTCAGTTGTACCCAACTCTTAGAGACCCGATGGACTGTAGCCTACCAGGCTCCTCCGTCCATGGGATTTTCCAGGCAAGAGTACTGGAGTGGGTTGCCATTTCCTTCTCCAGAACACCATAGGAGTACTTAAAAACATGGAGCAAGTACTGTTTTTTTTTTTTTTTTCAGTCACTCAGTTGTGCCTGGGTCTTTGCAACCCCATGGATTGCAGCTCACCAAGCTTACCTGTCCTTCCCCAACTTCTGAAGCTTGCCCAAGCTGATGCTCATTGACTCAGTGATGCCACCCAACCATCTCATCCTCTTTTCTCCATTTCTCATTCTGACTTCAATCTTCCTCAGCATCAGGGTATTTTCTAATGAATCAGCTCTTTGTATCAGGTAGCCAAAGTACTGGAGCTTCAGCATCAGTCTTTCCCATGAAATTCAGGGTTGATTTCCTTTAGGATTTGACTGGTTTTTCTCTCCTTGAAGTTCAAGGGACTCTCAAGAGTCTTCTCCAACACCAAAATTCAAAAGCACCAATTCTTCAGCATTCAGCCTTCTTTGAGGTCCAATGCTCACATCCATACAAGACTACTGGAAAAACCAGAGCTTTAACTCTACAGACTTTTGTCGACAAAGTAATCTCTGCTTGTAAATATGCTGTCTAGCTTTGTCATAGATTTTTTCCCAAGGAGCAAGTGTCTTTTAATTTTATGACTGCAGTCACCATCTGCAGTGATTCTGGAGCTCAAGAAAATAAAGTCTTTCACTCTATCCGTTTTTTCTGCATATATTTGCCATGAAGTGATGGGACTGGATGTCATGATCTTAGTATTTTGAATGTTGAGTTTTAAGCCAAATTTTTCACTCTCCTCTTTCACTTTCATCCAGAGGCTCTTTAGTTTCTCTTTGTTTTCTTCCATAAGGGTGGTGTCATCTCATATCTGAGGTTATTGATATTTCTCCCAGAAAACTTGATCCCAGCTTGTGCTTCATCCAGCCCAGCACTTCACATGAAGTACTCTGCATATAAGTTAAATAAGCAGGGTGACAGTATACAGCCTTGATGTACTCCTTTCCCGATTTGGAACCAGTCTGTTGTTTCATGTCCAGTTCTTACTGTTGCTTCTTGACCTGCATGCAGATTTCTCAGGAGGCAGGTCAGGTGGTTTGGTATTCCCATCTCTTTAAGAATTGTCCACAGTTTGTTGTGATCCACACAGTAAAGGCTTTAGCGTAGTCAATGAAGCAGAAGTAGATATTTTTCTGGCATTCTCTTGCTTTTTCTATGACCCAGTGAATGTGGTAATTTGATCTTTGGTTCCTCTGCCTTTTCTAAATCCAGCATGTTCATCTGGAATTTCTCGGTTCACATTATGTTGACCCTGGCATGGAGAATTTTGTGCATTGCTTTGCTAACACGTGAAATGAACACAAGTGTGCAGTAGTTTGAACATTCCTTGGCATTGTCTTTCTTTAGGATTGGAATAAAAACTGACCTTTTCAAGTCCTGTGTCCACTGTTGATGTTTTCCAGATGTGCTGGCATATTGAGTGTAGCACTTTAACAGGATCATCTCTTAGGATTTGAAATAGCTCAGCTGGAATTCCATCACCCCCACTAGCTTTATTCATAGTGTTGCTTCCTAAGGCTCACTTGACTTTTGCACCCCAGGATGTCTGGCTCTAGGTGAGTAATCACACCATCATAGTTATCTGGGTCATTAAGATCTTTTTTGTATGGATCTTCTCTGTATTTCTGCCACCTCTTCCTAATATCTTCTGCTTCTGTCAGTTCCATACCATTTCTGTCCTTTATTGTGCCCATCTTTGCATGAAATATTCCCTTGGTATATTTAATTTTCTTGAAGGGATCTCTAGTCTTTCCCATTCTACTGTTTTCCTCTATTTCTTTGCACTGATCACTTAGGAAGGCTTTATTATCTCTCCTTGCTATTCTTTGGATCTCTGAATTTACATGGGTATATCTTTCCTTTTCTCCTTTGCCTTTTGCTTCTCTTCTTTTCTCATCTATTTGTAAGCCTCCTCAGACAACTGTTTTGCCTTTTTTTGCATTTATTTTTCTTAGGGATTGTTTTGATCACCACCTCCTATACAATGTTATGAACCACCATTCATAATTCTTCAGTCATGCTGTCTATCAGATCTAATTCCTTGAATTTATTTGTTACTTCCACTGTATAATCATAAGTGATTTGATTTGGGTCATACCTGAATGGTCTAGTGGCTTTCCCTACTTTCTTCAATTTAGTTTTGAGTTTTGCAATAAGTTCATTATCTGAGCCACAGTAACCTCCTTGTCTTGTTTTTGCTGACTGTATATAACTTCTCCATCAGAGGGCAGACCGAATGAAAACTGCAATCACAGAACAGTAACCAAACTGATCACTTGGATCACAGCCTTGTCTCACTCAATGAAACTATGAGCCATTCCATGTAGGGCCACCCAAGATGGACGGGTCATGGTGTAGAGTTCTGACAAAATGTGGTCCACTGGGGAAGGGAATGGCAAACCACTTCTGTATTTTTCCTTGAGAAGCCAAGAACAGTATGAAAACGCAAAAGATGTAACACTGAAAGATGAATTCCCCATGTTAGTAAGTGCCCAATATACTACTGGAGATTAGTGGAGAAAAAGCTCTAGAAAGAATGAAGAGGCTGAGCCAAAGAAAAAACAACACCCAGTTGTGGATATGACTGTTGATGGAAGTAAAGTTCGATGCTGTAAGAACAATACTGCATACTAACCTGGAATGTTAGGTCCGTGAATCAAGGCAAAGTGGAAGTGGTCAAACAGAAGATGTCAAGAGTGAACATCAGTGTTTTAGGAATCAGTGAACTAAAATGGACCAGAATGGGCAAGTTTAGTTCAGATGATCATTATATCTATTAGTGTGGGCAAGAATCATTTAGAAGAAACAGAGCAGCCCTTATAGTCAACAAAAGAGCATGAAATGCAGTACTTGGTTGGAATCTCAAAAACAATGGAATGCTCTCTGTTCATTTCCAAGGCAAACCATTCAATATCACAGTAATCTAAGCCCATGTTCCAACCACTAATGCCAAAGAAGCTGAATGGTTCTATGAAGACCTACAAGACCCTCTAGAACTAACACCAAAAAAGATGTCCTTTCCATCATAGGGGACTGGAATGCAAAAGTAGGAAGTTAAGGGATATCTGGGGTAAGAGATATCTGGGGTAACAGTCAAGTTTAGCCTTGGAGTACAAAATGAAGTAGGGCAAAGACTAACAGAGTTTTGCCAGGAGAATGTACTGATCATAGAAAACACCTTCCTTAACAACACAAGAAACGACTCTACACGTGGACATCACCAGATGGTCAATACAGAAATCAGATTGATTGCATTCTTTCATTCACTAAACCATTCTGTATTGTGTATGGGTGTTCGTGTTAGCTGTTCGGTCATGTCTTACTGTTTGCAACCCTATGGACTGCAGCCCGCCAGGCTCCTGTGACCATGGGATTCTCCAGGCAAGAATATTAGAGTCATTGTCATTTCCTTCTCCAGGGGATCTTCCCTACCGAGAATCAAAGCTGGGTTTCCTGCACTGCAAGTGGATTCTTTTCCATTTGAGTCACATGTGTGTTTGTGTGTGTGTCTTATTACATACAAAATCTTGTGCTGTTCTGTGAAGAGAAGCATAGTTAGCCTGTTGGGACACTTTGAACTGTTGTCTTTATGATAAATGTAAATGTAGAGAGACTATTACTCTTGGCAACCATGCTCATCTCAAATCACTACTGGGATTCTAGCCACTTATGCTAGGCATTTTGCTTCCTCGGTGAACTAAACAAATAATGTTCAGCATCCTAAATATAACTCTTACCTTCTTTAACTCAAATTTGGTCCAGAAGCTGTAATTATTCAAAACTGTAAATATTCATATTTCATTATTTCTAATACACTCAATGTTTTTTACATGTTAATATATGAGAATTGATGATGAGTGCTAAAGAATTTATAGTTTTGAATCGTGGTGTTGGAGAAGACTCTTGAGAGTCCCTTGGACTGCAAGGAGATCAAACCAGTCAATCCAAAGGCAATCAGTCCTGAATATTCATTGGAAGGACTGATGCTGAAGATGAAACTCCAAAACTTTGGCCACCTGATGCAAAGAACTGACTCATTGGAAAAGACCCTGATGCTGGGAAAGATTGAAGGTAGGTGAAGGGGATGACAGAGGATGAGATGGTTGGATGGCATCACTGACTCGATGGACATGAGTTCAAGCAAGCTTTGGGAGTTGGAGATGGACAGGGAAGCCTGGCGTGCTACAGTCCATGGGGTGGCAAAGAGTCAGGCACAACTGAGCAACTGAACTGAACTGACTGATATCTAAGAATGGAATGCATCTTAAAATTTATAGCATCTCTTAAATGCTATAAGTCAGGAGACAATAATGACTTTATTGTCACTGCTTGCACATATGTGACTTTGGTCATAGCTGTTTATAATTGGTATTACTTTATTTGTGTTAGGAGCATTTTGGGGATAAAACATTGAGTTTAATGGCTCTTTAAATGTCTTATGATTCATCAGTAAGACCAAAATTTATTATCTACTGAAATTTATGGAAATAGAGCACCTGGACATATAGGAAATAAAGTCCAATGCTGTACAAAGCAATACTGCATACGAACCTGGAATGTTAGCTCCATGAATCAAGGCAAATTGGAAGTGGTCATACAGGAGATGGCAAGAGTGAACACCAACATTTTAGGAATCAGTGAACTAAAATGGTTTTGATTCTTTTGATGTTTTTGAGCTGTGGTGTTGGAGAAGGCTCTTGAGAGTCCCTTGGATAGCAAGGAGACCCAACCAGTCCATTCTAAAGGAGATCAGTCCTGGGTATTCTTTGGAAGGAATGATGCTAAAGCTGAAACTCCAATATTTTGGCCACTTCAAGCAAAGAGTTGACTCTTTGGAAAAGACTCTGATGCTGGGAGGGATTGGGGACAGGAAGAGAAGGGGATGAAAGAGGATGAGATGGCTGGATGGCATCACTGACTCGATGGACGTGAGTCTGGGTGAACTGCGGGAGTTGGTGATGGACAGGGAGGCCTGGGCTGCTGTGATTCATGGGGTCACAAAGAGTTGGACACGACTGAGTGACTGAACTGAACTGAACTGAACTAAAATGGACTGGAATGGGTCGATTTAGCTCAGATGACGATTATATCTACTACTGTGGGTAAGAACCCCTTAGAAGAAAAAGCAAGAAGACTCTTGCTTTTTCAATAATCCAACTGATGTTGGCAGTTTGACTGTTGGTTCCTCTGGAGGTAATGAAGATAATGGTGAACTCTTTCAAAGATCCCATGCATGTGCTGTTACAGTGCTGTCACTGCCCCCAACCCTGCAGGAGGCCACCATCTACCCATGCCTCTGCTGGAGACTCTTGGACACTCCCAGGCAAGTCTAGATCAGTCTTTTATGGGGTCACTGCTCCTTTATCCTGGGTTCTGGTGCACACAAAGTTCTGTTTGTGCCCTCCAAGAGACTATTTCCCAGTCCTGTGTGAATTCTGGCAACTCTATGGTAGGGTTAAGGGTGACCTCCTCCAAGAGGTCTTATGCCATACCCAAGTCTGCTGCACCCAGAGCCCCTGTCCCTGCGGCAGTCCACTGCTGACCCATACCTCCACAGGAGATGTTCAAACACAGTTCTCTCTCAGTCTCTGTGGGGTTCCTGGGTCCTGGTGCACACAAGGTTTGTTCAGCCCTCTGAGCATCTCTGGTAGGAATGGGGAATTTGCCCCTCCTACAGTCTTGCTGGGCCTTCTCCTTTGCCCTTGGGTGTGGGGTCTCTCTTCACAGCCTCTCCAGCACTGTTCAGCCACCACTCCAGTGCCTACCATCTTGTTGGGTTTTTCTGACCTTGGACATGGGGTATCTCCTCATGGAAAAACAGACTGGTTCCAAATAGGGAAACGAGTACTTCAAGACTGTATATTGTCACCCTTGCTTATTTAACTTATATGCAGAGTATATCATGGGAAACGCTGGGCTGGATGAAGCACAAGCTGGAATTTTGATTGCTGGGAGAAATATCAATAACCTCAGATATGTACATGACACCACCCTTATGTCAGAAAGCTAAAAATAACTAAAGAGCCTCTGGATGAAAGTGAAAGAGGAGAATGAAAAAGTTAGCTTAAAACTCAACATTCAGAAAACTAAGATTATGGCATCTGGTCCCATCACTTCATGGCAAATAGATGGGGAAACAGTGGAAACAATGACAGACTTTATTTTGGGGGGCTCCAGAATCACTGCCTTTTCATTCTGTTGATGGGGTTCTCAAGGCAAGAATACTGAAGTGGTTTGCCATTCCCTTCTCCAGTGGACCACATTTTGTTGACCATCTTGGGTGGCCCTATACGGCATGGCTTAGTTTCATTGAGTTAGACAAGGCTGTGGTCTATGTGATTAGATTGGCTAGTTTTCTGTGATTGTGGTTTCAGTCTGTCTGCCCTTTGATGTCCCCTCTCAGAGCTTACTGTCTAAGTGGGGTTTCTCTTAATTTGGACATGGGTTCTCTCTTCACAACTGCTCCAGCAAAGCACAGTCACTGCTCCTGACCTTGGACATGGGGTATTTCCTCTTGGCTGCTTGCTGCCCCAGCACTGTAGAGCCACAGCTTCCTTTGACTGAGTGGATCACAATTAACTGTGGAAAATTCTGAAAGAGATGGGAATAACAGACCACCTGACCTGCCTCTTGAGAAATCTGTATGCAGGTCAGGAAGCAATAGTTAGAACTAGACATGGAACAACAGAGTGGTTCCAAATAGGGAAAGGTATACATCAAGGCTGTATATTGTCACCCTGCTTATTTAACTTATATGCAGAGTACATCATGAGAAACGCTGGGCTGGATGAAGCCCAAGCTGGAATCAAGATTGCTGGGAGAAATATCAATAACCTCAGATATGTAGAAGACACCACTCTTATGGCAGAAAGTGAAGAAGAACTAAAAAGCCTCTTGATGAAAGTGAAAGAGGAGAGTGAAAATGTTGACTTAAAGCTCAGCATTCAGAAAACTAACATCATGGCATCCATTCCCATCACTTCATGGAAAATAGATGGGAAACAGTGTCAGACTTTATTTTTTTTTTGTGGGGAGGGGGCTCCAAAATCACTGCAAATGGTGACTACAGCCATGAAATTAAAAAACACATACTCCTTAAAAGGAAAGTTATGACCAACCCAGACAGCATATTGGAGAAGGAAATGGCAACCCATTCCAGTGTTCTTGCCTGGAGAATCCCAGGGATGAGGGAGCCTTGTGGGCTGCCGTCTATGGGGTTGCACAGAGTTGGACACAACTGAAGCGACTTAGCAGCAGCAGCAGCAGATAGCATATTAAAAAGCAGAGACATTACTTTGCCAACAGAGGCCATCTAGTCAAGGCTGTGGTTTTTCCGGTAGTCATATATGGATGTGAGAGTTGGACTATAAAGAAAGCTGAACACCAAAGAATTGATACTTTTGAACTGTGGTATTGGAGAAGACTCTTGAGAGTCACTTGGATGGCAAGGAGGTCCAACCAGTCCATCCTAAAGGAGATTAGCCATGAGTGTTCTTTGGAAGGACTGATGTTGAAGCTGAAACTCCAATACTTTGGCCACCTGATGTGAAGAGCTGACTCATTTGAAAAGACCCTGATGTTGGGAAAGATTGAGGGCAGGAGGAGAAGGGGATGACAAAGTATGAGATGGTTGGATGGCATCACCTACTCGATGAACATGAGTTTGAGTAAACTCCGGGAGTTGGGGATGGACAGGGAGACCTGGAGTGACGCAGTTCATGGCTTTGCAAAGAGTTGGACATGACTGAGCGACTGAACTGAAGTGAAATGCACTGCAGATGGTGACTGCAGCCATGAAATTAAAAGACGCTTGCTCCTTGGAAGAAAAGCTATGATCAAACTAGACAGCATATTAAAAAGCAGAGACATTACTTTGCCAACAAAGGTCCATCTAGTCAAAGCTCTGGTTTTTCCAGTAGTCATGTATGGATGTGAGAGTTGGACTATAAAGAAAGCTGAGTGCTGAAGAATTGATGCTTTTGAACCATGGTGTTGGAGAACACTCTTGAGAGTCCCCTCGACTGCAAGGAGATCCAACCAGTTCATCCTAAAGGAATTCAGTCCTAAATATACATTGAAAGGACTGATGTTGAAGCTGAAACTCCAATACCTTGGCCACCTGATGCGAAGAACTGACTCATTTGAAAAGACCCTGATTTTGGGAAAGATTGAAGGCAGGAGGTGAAGGGGATGACAGAGGATGAGATGGTTGGATGGCATCACTGACTCAATGGACATGAGTTTGAGTAAACTCCGGGAGTTGGTGATGGACATAGAGGCTTGGCGTGCTGCAATACATGGGGTCACAAAGAGTCGGACACGACTGAACTGAACTGGGCATAAAGGATAACACTTTTTCTTCCTGTTGGCCAGGTCAGACAATTTCATTTGCTTAAAATGAGTTTTTATTTTATTCTATGTATAATATACTATCCTCAAATCTTTTGGGCTTAAAACATCAAGTATTTGTTATATCATGCAGTTTCCAAGAGTCATGAACATGGAAGCATTTTGGTTGGGTAGCTCTTATTCAATGTCTTTCCCAGCCCGCAGCTTTGCTTTTAGCCAGGGCTTCAGTCATCTGAAGGCTTGACTGGGGCTGGGATGTGCTTGCAAAATGTCTCATTCACATGGCTGTTGGCAGGGCCCAGTTTCTCACTATGGGGACATCTCCAGAGGGCTGCCTGTGTACTTCTACAACAATTTGTCTTAGAGAGAAGGACCAAAATGAAAACCATATAAACTGCATTGGCTTTTTATGACTTAGTTTCCAAAATCCTGCACTGTCACTTCTGTTTTTTATCATATTCGCTTGAAATGAGTCACTAAATTCAGTTCAACCTCAAGTGGAGGGGAATTAGAATTAGGTTCCACCTCCTGAAAGGAGGAATATCAAAGAATTTGTGGACTTCTTTTTTCTTTTTTTTAATAGCCCTAATAGCTATCTATAAGTGCTTGATATTAATGCCTATTAATACTCCTTCATGGATCACAGCCTTGTCATGGTGAAGGGGCTTGGGTAACTTAATGAAGCTATAAATCATGCCATGCAGGAGCACCCAAGATGGACTGGTCATAGTGGAGAGTTCTGACAAAATGGAGAAGGGAATGGCAAACCACTCCAGTATTCTTACTGCACTCCAGTATTCTTACCCATGAACTGTACTAAAAGTGAAAAAGATATGATACTGGAAGATGAGCCCCCCAGGTTACAAAGTCAGAAGGCTACCGGGGAAGAGTGGAGGACAATTATCAATTGCTCCAGAAAGAATGAAGTGGCTGGGTCAAAGTGGAAACAGTGCTCAGTTGTGGATGTTTCTGGTGGTGAAAGTAAAGCCCAATGCTCTAACAACAATTTCTCATAGGAACCTGGAAAGTTAGGTCCATGAATCAAGGTAAATTGGATGTAGTCAAGTAGGGGATGTCAAGAGTAAACATAGACATCTTAGAAATCAGTGACCTAAAATGAATGGAAATGGGTGAATTTAATTCAGATGACCATTATATCTACTACTGTTGTCAAGAATATCTTATAAGAAATGGAGTAGCCCTCATATTAAAAAAAAAAAAAGATTATCAATCTCTTTTTTTTGAGTGCAGTCCCCAAAATGAACAGAATGATCTTGGTTCATTTTAAGGCACACCATTCAACATCATAGTAATACAAGTCTATCTGCTGACCTCTAATACTGAAGAAGCTGAAGTCAACTGGTTCAGCGAAGACTTGCAAAACCTAATTCAAAAAGGATCTCCTTTCCTTCATAGTGGATTGGAACGCAAAAGTATGAAGTCAAGAAATACTTGTAGCAACAGGCAAGTTGCAATGGAGTACAAAATGAAGCAGGGCAAAGGCTAACAGAATTTTGCCAGGAAAGTACACTGCTCATAGCAAACACCCTCTTCCGACAACATAAGAGATGACTCTGCACATGGATATAACCAAAAGGTCAATGCTGAAATTAGATTGATTATATTCTTTGCAGCTTAAGATGGAGAAGCTCTATACAGTCAGCAAAAACAAGACTTGGAGCTGACTGTGACTCAGATCTTGAGCTCCTTATTGCAAAATTCAGACTTAAATTGAAGAAAGCAGGAAAAAGCACTAGACCATTCAGGTATGACCTAAATCATATCCCTTACGATTATACAGTGGAGGTGATGAATAGATTCAAGGGATTAGATCTGGTAGACAGAGTGTCTAAAGAACTATGGACGGAGGTTCATAACATTGTAGAGGAGGCAGTAACCAAAACCATCACAAAGAAAAAATAATGCAAGAAGGCAAAGTGGTTGCCTGAGGAGGCTTTAGGAATAGCTGATAAAAGAAGTAAAAGGCAAAGGAGAAAGGGAAAGATATATACCACTGAATGCAGAGTTCCAAAGAATAGCAAGAAGAGATAAGAAAGCTCCTTCTTAACTGAAAAATGCAAAGAAATAGAGGAATACAATGGAATAGGAAACATTAGAGATCTTTTCAAAAAATTTTTGAGCTATCAAGTGAACATTTCATGCAAAGATGAGCAAGATAAAGAACAGAAACTGTGGATCGTGACTGCAGCCATGAAATTAAAAGACACTTGCTCCTTGAAAGGAAAGCTATGACAAACCTAGACAATATTTTAAAAAGCAAAGACATCACTTTGCCGACAGAGGTCTGAATAATCAGGGCTATGGCTTTCCCAGTAGTCATGCATTGATGTAGACCATAAAGAAAGTTGAGCACCGAAGAACTGATGCTTTTAAATTATGGTGCTTGAGAATCCCTTGGACTGCAAGGAGATCAACACCTGATATGAAGAGTTGACCCTGATGCTAGGAAAGATTGAAGGCAAAGGTGAAGAGGGCAACAGAGGATGAGATGGTTAGATAGCATCACCAATTCAGTGGACATGAATTTGAGCAAACTCCAGGAGATAGTGAAGGACAGGGAAGCCTGGCATGCTGCAGTCCATGGGGTCACAAAAATTCAGACATACTTAGTGACTGAACAACAACAACCACAACAACAATGCCTGATAAGATTGAGAAAGTACTGCAGAATGAGCGTTGGGAGCTTCAAAGATATACTTAAGCAGTCTTTTAAGAAATGATGCATATACAAATACCACCAAAGAATAATATTTTGTGGCAAAATACAAATACCAATTACTCAGAGTTTAAGATTGGTTTAGAAGAATTATTTTCTGAATATGGAAATATTTAAGACTATATTACACAATTTCTTTTGCACATAGTTTCTTTCTTGTGTGTGCATGAGAATCACAAGTCATAAACATTTTGTTTAAATAAATATTTCCATAAATATACAAGTCTATATGATAAACATTGTATTATAGTTTAATTACAGGTATTTTTTCTTTCTTGATGGTAAAATTAGTGGCCTTTAAACCAATGGGATTTGGTAAATATACATGGTAGATTGCATCATTTGGTTCCAACTTATCAGTATTCCCTTTATCCACACCCTTTGCCTTTAACTTTAAGGTGTCCGCCCACATACGTGGGTGACCTACCCTGCTCCTTGAGTCTGAGCTTTATAACTTGATTCTGTTAATGAGATATTAGTAGTCATGGGGCAAGCAAAGGCTTGAAAGAGTACATGCACATTTCCATTTGTTTCCTTCTACCTCTGCCATTTGTCATGACAACATGCCAGAACTAGGCTGCTGCAGGATGACAGAAAAGTGGAGCAGATCCAAGCTGGCCCTAAAGGCGCCAGCTATAACAGCTGATAGTCAGCCTGCTCTCAAGTGTGTGAGAAAGTCCAGCTCACATTAGCAAGGCCACATTTCTGATCCACTGCTGATCTTATGTGTGAGCAATTAATGTTTACTGTTATATGCCACTAAGGTTTTGTGACTATGTTTCTGCAGCATTATTATGGTGATAAATAACTAATATAGTTCACTTTAAATGGTATATGTGTTTTCACCAATTTAATGTGCTATGCCCTTTCCCATTGATTCATTGGATAACTGGATAAGATTTTCCAAAGAAGTTCTCAAGTCCCTTGGAAACTTGTAGTATGCCTGGATATACACATCATTCTCAGAAATAATGAAAAAAGTATAGCCAGGACTGCTAGACAATGTTTTCCCCTCACTCCTCATTATTGAAAATGTTATACATTTCAAATGAAATAAAAGGAAGACTTCAGAGCCATCAGACCCCTGGCCCTGTTCTTTTATATTCTGCTATTGCATTCATTGGGGCTTCCCAGGTGGCGCTAGTGGTAAAGAACCCACTTGCCAAAGCGGGAGATATAGAGATGGGTTTGATTCCTAGGTCTGGAAGATCCCCTGGAGGAGGGCATTGCAACCCACTCCAGTATTCTTGCCTGGAGAATCCTATGGACAGAAGAGTCTGGCGTGCTACAGTCCATAGTGTAGCAAAGAGTCGGACATGACTGAAGTGACTTGACAGGATTGCATTCATTTCAACTAAATCAGCTCTACCTTACCAAGGAGAGCAGACCTTGATTTGACTGTGAATGCTAAGCTCTAGCTATTCAATCACCTGAATTAAGAATTTTAGAAGCCTTATATGCTAATATGCATATATATGGTGAAAAGTTATGGTGGGAGGGGAAATTTAAGATTTTGCAGGCATTTATTATATGCTAGGCATTTTAACTCTATCATCTATTTAACACATAGAATTTTAGGAAGAACAAGTGGAGTGGAGAATGTTTTTGCTAGTCCAATATCCTCCTTTTGTTAATAGCACCTGGTGTCCCATTTAAGGGAATCATCCTTTTCCATTTCATGTGGTTCTGGTGAAACTTCTTACAGTGTTCTTGCCACCATCCAGTTATCTAGAAAGATGGCCAGCCTCCTGGGGATAATATGAGTCTTTAATGAGATTTTATACCTGTAATAAGTAGGAAAAAGAATCTCTAGTGCTTTGGAGCCACCAATCAGTAGAATGTAGGGTTGGACCAGTCAGCATCCATGATTCCTGCCACAAGAAGATAGCCTGCCTATGAATGAAACATGTGCACAGGGAGAACCAGAATCATCAGATGGAGAGGTAGCTCTCTGATGACACTATTTAAGCCCTTATACCCAGCCCCTGTATCTCATAGATGCAATTATTTGAGTCAACAAAGTCCTTGTTTGTCTTAAACTTATTTGAGTTGAGTGTTTGTCACTTGCAGCTGAAAGGATTCTAAGTGATTCAAAAGTATTACTCTTACTTTATGGTAAAGGAAACTATCTTCCAAATGTCAACTTACTCATCAAAGGTTTCACAAGGTATCTCATAAGGTAATAACAGAGTTAGAATATGATCACAGGTCTGTCCAACATTCATGATCTTTGCATAACTACATTATAAAAATTTCTAAAGTGTACATACAGTAAAACTCCCTTTTTTGTTGTATAGTTTTATGAGTTTTGATAAATAGATTTGAGTCACTGCCATCAGTTTTGGCACCCTTCAGAAGTTCCCTCCATGCTGCCCCTTTTAGGTCAAACTCTCCTCCTTACTCTTAACGCTTAATAACCACTGACTTGTTCTCTGTCCCTAGAATTTTGCCTTTTCCAGAATGTCATATAAATGGAATCGCAGTCTTTTTTATCTGGCTTTTTCACTTAGCATAATGTATTCTGTTCCATAGTGTTGTATATTATCAACACAAATGTTTTATGAAAGCATCCCTGGAGTCGTTTTTCAGTCTAATCCTCATTAGCATGAGTGGGGCATGTGTGTGTGTGTGTTCAGTTCTCAGTCATGTCTGACTTTTTCCAATCCCAGGAACTACAGGCCACCAGGCTCCTCTGTCCATGGAATTCTCCAGGCAAGAATACTGGAGTGGGTTGCCATTTCCTATTCCAGGGGATCTTCCCAAACACGGGATCAAACCCACATCTCTTGTATCTCCTCTATTGACAGGCACATTCTTTACCCGTGCTTCAGCTGGGAAGTCTGAGCGGGGATATACAGGTTTTAAAAAAAGGAAAAGAGACATATACTGGGGTGAATAGTATTCTAGATTTATGTTCAGTTGGAATCTATGAATGTGACCTTTGTTGGAAATGGGAACTTTTTAGATGTAATCAAATTAAGATGATGTCAAACTGGATTAGGGTGGGCCCTAATCCAATGACTAGTGTTTTTATGAGAAGAGAGAAAATTATTCCTTTATTTATATTTTTTAAACTTTTTTATTTTGTACTGAGGTATAGCTGATTAGCAAACAGCACTGTGATAGTTTCAGGTTAACAACCATGGGATTCACCCTATATATACATGTATCCATTCTCCCCCAACTCCCCTCCCATTCAGGTTGCCACACATCTCAAATTCTGCAATTATCCCTTCCTCCTGTCCTTCACCCCAGCAACCATAAAAAGAGAGAAATTTAAATACAAACGGAGACTGTCACATGACAACAGAAGCAGAGATTGGAGACATGCAGCTGCAAACCGAGAAACACCAAGGATTGCCTCCAACCACAAGAGAGGCACAGAACAGATGCTCCCTCAGAATCCACATGAAACCAATCTTGCTGACACCTTGAATTCCAGCTTCCAGCTTCCAGAAATGTAAGGGAGAGATTTCTGTTGTTTGAAGCCACTCAGTTTGTGGTCATTTGTTGTGGAAAACCTAGGAAACTAATACAAGAAGGTATGAAAGTTAGGGGATTGCTTTTAAGGCAGCTTTCATAAAGCAAAAGAGCCTGACTGAGGACATAGGATAGATTAAGACAAGTTTCTTCACTTCACAGTTTTGCCTTAGGATATGCCCAATTGAATTCAAGAGTCAAATAGTAATAGCATCATGGGTACTGATGCATGTAATTTCTCCAAGCATCAAATTTATTAGTAGTAATTGAAAAGTGAAACCTGTTCTTTAAATGTGATAAACAATGTAGAAACTAATTTTGGCCTCCCTACCCACTAATTTTGAAGTCAACTCATTCATAACCACTCATGTTTCCATTGTGGAAAAAAAAAAATGCTCAAGTTGGAGAAGGGGCACCTTTCAACAATCTTTATATTAGCCATCTCCAGAAGATTAGAGATTCAGGAAATTAGGTATCAAAATTTAACTTTCCATGTTACAAAAAGGGAAAAGAAAAAAATAAAATAAAATCCACATTTCTCTAGAGAGAAAACCTGAAATGCATTTCAGTCTGCTGCATGGATTTTAGACACAAACAAATTAGGGGACAATTTTAACAGACAAAAAGTATATAGCATTTTGACACTTAAGATATAGAACCAAAAGACAAAAAATGAACAAATTAACATTTTAGATAAACCAAGAGAATGGATTTATTTTTAAGAGAATTTAAATTATGTATCCATGATGTTTATATTGTTGATTCAATTTAAAATATCAATTAATCTAACTTGTAATAATGATGAAAACCTGTGATTCTCAAACCTGGGATCCCTTTTAGACTCTCACAAACAACCTAAAAAGATACAGATCCCTATGCCTCACTGCCCAATTTTGATTTGGTAAGCCTGACTGAGGCCTAGGAAATCTATTTTGCTTTTTCAAATTCTCCAGGTTATCCTGATGGACAACCAGGTTTGAGAACAACTAACAAGGAAAATGCACTCACAGAAAGAAGCTTTGATCTCCCAAAGCCTGGAGAATTAGAGATGGGGTCAGTCCTGGGTCAAATACCAAAAGTAAAATATTAGAATGGAAGTAATATAATACTTAGGGTCAAGAAACAGAGGTGGGGTCCAAAAGGGGAACCAGGGTGCAGGGTGGAAGCAAGCTTCATGAAACAGGAAGAGAGGTCAGAATGCCAGTGAGAAATCACAATCAGAACGCAAGGGAGGATGTAAGGAAGAAGGCAGAAACCTCTGGGATTCAGCATTTGAGGTTCAGTCTGGCTCAGGACTCAGAGAAGGCTTCACCTGTACCAGATTCCTGTTTGCACAGCTATGCTTTTAAGTAAATTCCTCCATTAAGAGTATCAGCTCATTCAGGGTTTAAACAGTCTCTTATTTTTTCAGTATCTAACAGCTTGCATTAGTGTCCAGCATAAGATTGAGTGATATGCACTGACCTCTCCATAAATTGAAGACATCTCCCAGGTGATCATATGTCATTGTAATGCTTGTGTGTGCATGTATATATTTTTATGTATATTTTTTTGTAGAACGCTTCAAACATTGAACTGCTGTTTTAATATGTAATATTTTTTCCATGTTATTAAATTTTTAAAGAAAATCCTCTAAAAATGAATTTTCAAATTCAGGTAAATTGAAAGGACAGTTGTTATTTCTTGGGTAACAGTAAGACATTTATTTCTTTATAATTTTTTTTCATTCATAAAAAGGACAAAGCACAGTCCTATGCTACTCCATTGAAAAAAATGATAAAAAATAACTAAAAAAATCAATTCAATATTTATCAGTATCAAATAAAACTACTACCACCTTTCCTTGAAATACAAAGAAACAACAGATGTATCTATCACTATATAAAGTTTAATTAAGAATCTTGTGTCTTAAAGCAGATGATGCATTAGTTTGACAACAGTTTAAACCTGATGGTCCCAGTCAAATTTGTACACGTCTATGAGGAAATGAAAGCTTGAATTATCAGTGTATGAGAGATTTTACTCTATTTTATCTCTGTCACAAATTTAAAATTAAACAAACAACCTTCAAAGTCTGTTTTCTTCTTATCTGTCAGAACCATTTCATGCAAAATCTAACCAGTTTTGCTCTTTATTACCATACATAAGAAAATAAAAGGCAAGCATGCATTTGGCAAAATATTTAGTTGTTGATTATATAAAAATGCCCAACATGGGTCACATTGCAAAAGGAAAACCTCAAAGTGTAACAATGAAAACACAAACATTTGTACAGAAGGCTCACAGAGTATTTGTTTCCCCGAAAGTATGAAGAGATTTTGTTTCTTTTTCAAATAATTAAATATTTTATGAAATCTGGCAATGATCTCAGACCGTTGACATACTTCTACTGGGGAATCATCCCTTTCACTTGTTTTTAAAAAGTTTCATTTTATAACAAAGAGTTAAATGTAAACTAATGAAATATTTATTGGTATTTTCTTAATGAAAGCTCTAAACATTTACACATAGATATATAGTACAAAAATTATACAAATTAAAGAAAAGGGGGTAAAATAGTAATAGATCTATTTTGCTTCCTGTAGATATTTTTATGAACCTATAAGTTATCCTTTCTAAAAAGATAAACTCTATCTCTAATTAGCTAGCAAGGTTGTGCTAATAAAATAGGATTATACCTCTTGAAGCATCAGACATTGCACTATTTCATTAGCCAGCTAATCCTTTATTACTTCTTTCACATCCACACTCAAACACATGTCCGTGCACACCATGGAGAATGAAGAAATGTGCATCTTCCTTTTCAGGACTTATAAAAACCTAAAATACCAACACTTGGGAGATACCACTGCACAGACAAGCTATTTGTCTCCTCCCAGCCTTCTAGTTTTGGATACTCTTCAAAGTACCATTAACAAACCTTGATTTGGTATTTTTAGCCAGTTTTCGGTATTGCATTGAAGCAGGAAATTAATTTAAAACTAAATTTAAAAAATAATGGGGAATACTGTAGTTTTTCCAAGCTACAGGTGATTTCTTGATCCCACACCTTTAATAAAGAAAGGTTTTACTTATAATGAAGCACAAAAACAAAGACACTAGAATATTAGATAATTCTGATATTCACTTAACTGACATTTATTCCTAGCTATGTAAAGCCTGTCACTTCTCAATTAAAAAAATGGAAGCTCTCTACTTTTTAAAATTGATCATTTCACATATGAATAAATACAGCAACATGATGATACTCTATCACAAGAGTTATGATTTTTGAGGTTTGAAATTGATAATAAGAAAAGCATAAAAGAACATCAGAGTAGAATACAAAAGTAAAAAAAAAAAACTTCATACAGTATGTTAATTTTACTATTAAAAAACTAACTTAAAAGAATTACTGATTCTGAAAACCAAATGTTTAGAAAATTACTTGCTTCCAAAATAGGAATACTTATCATAAGTTCTAGAATTTGGTTTTCAATATTCAAAATCTTCCAACTTATTCAATAAAATGATTTGGTATTGGAGATTATGTCTAATTCTTCAGTTCTATTATTTTTTTCTAAGAAAACTCAAAATGTCAAGAATGATAGGGGCCATTCAAAAATATGCAGGACCCAAAACAGAGAGGATAGTACAAGAGACTATAGTACTCTTACATTTACCACATACGATCAACACTTCAACCTCTATTATATTTCACAACTTGTTATTAAATTTAAAGCACCTGTGTATGGTGATTTTACTTTCACTCTACAGCCTATAGTATTGAATTGAACACTGTAACTTGTCCCATTGGATTAAATCATGCAACTGTCACAGAATCAGTTTAAGTGGTTTATAAGGCATATTGGAACGAGTTAAAAACCATTTTATATTCATTTAAAAGTTTATTCTTTTGGATGAAGGGGTTCCTGAATGCCTCAGTCATAACATATGTTGTAAATCAGTTGGATAGTTTGTTAAATTATGATTTATTTGGCTTAGCGTGGAGCCGCAGGGATTGGAAGGAACTGTAGTCATCATAGGGATGAAGGGTGTTCTCTGAGCTGGGCTGGGAAAAGCAGGTTGTCACACCACATTCAGAATTCCAAGTAGACAAGGATGCCAAGGGCAGGCAGCAGGAAGCCGAGAAGACATGGTGATAGGATGGGTGCACCTATAATGCAAATCAAACACGTGCTTATTAGTTCATTGATAACAGTCACTATTGCTCATTTCTTCTGCTTTGGGGAAGACCATATTATGTAACCCTGAAAAACAAGTGTTTCCTTTGAAAAAAATACCAGCTTCTCTTAGTCTTAAGTGACTTAGTAAAAATAAAAATGGTTGATAAAGGATTTTGTGTGTGAAAGTATATGGACTATTTATACCATGAGTTCATATAAATCATTTAAGATAATAAGATCACAAATGTTTCTATTTTGCCTATGATCCAGCAGTCCTAAACTTCTACTAGAAGGCACTAGGTCAAGAAACATACATAAATAAGTGAAAAATCATAAGTAAGCTGTGACACAATAAGATGAAGAGATGCAGCAAAAATGCTAATAATGTTAAACCTGGGGCAATGACATTGAAGGGGAGAAGGGGACAACAGAGGATGAGATGGTTGGATGACATCACCAACTCAATGGACATGAGTTTGAGCAAGCTCTGGGAGTTGGTGATGGACAGGGAAGCCTGGCATACTGCAGTCCATGATGTCACAAAGAGTCAGACATGCTAAGTGACTGAACTGAATGACATCATATGTATACTGGAAGATATTGCATGATTTCATATCCCATATATCAATAGTTTTAAAACATTTAGGGACTTATACACAATGATTTGAGAAATGTATTTTTGATAATAATAATCTATTCAAATTTATATCTAAAGAACAATTGCCCTGAAATATTAATGCTGTGATTTAAGAATAAAAATGATGTGATATTCTATATACTTAACATACATCTTGAACGCCATCTAGAAGGGCTCTTCCTGTGCTAAGGAAATTTATAGGTCTAAGTCCAGCATCACTGGAATTCTTGAGAAAGGGTTGAAAAGTGGGATCAAAAATGTATACTCTTCCTTTCAACTCTCCACAGTTATTAAGAACTCTTTTCAATGACCGCACTGCTGGGAAAAGTGGCAGGCTAAAAATACAGTCAACAGATTGCAAGTATAATAGATTTGTGTCTATTTGTGTAAATATAATAGATTTGGAAGTTCTCTAAATTTGAAACTTTAAGTCATTGTCATCAACGATATCTACAGCTGTCTAAATATCCCTTTCTTTGGAATATTCTCCTTACATTTTGAAAGACTCAAGATTGAAGAGAAGAATCTTTTCTTCAATTTGGTCATTGAAAGCACAGTCATACTCCTTGTAAGGTGGACAATGATTGTGTCTACCTATATTCCGCTATTGCCCTGTTAGCAGCATTTGGTGCTGCATGGAAAAGAGAGAAAACATTATGAGACACACATAAAGGGGTTCTTAGAAGTGAGCAGGGCAGTGAGGGTAAAAGTGGGGCCAGAACAGTAGGCACAATGTAAATGGCCCTCAAGCAGCTGCCTCATTATGGAGATGCTGCATAATAGCACTACCAGTAGCAATGATGACACTAATAATAACTATGATAGCTGCTATTCACTGCTCTATAATTACAAGACAGAAACCACACTGGCCTTTTATGTGTATTGTGGTATTTATACGGTAGTCTAAGATGGTAGAACTTACTATCCTGACTCTATAGATTTGTTATTGTTGTTGTCCAGTCACTCAATCACGTCCGACTTTGCGACACCATGGACTGCAGCATGCCCGGCTTCCCTGTCCTTCATTATCTCCTGAAGTTTGCTCAAACTCATGTCCATTGAATTGGTGATGCCATACAACCATCTCATCATCTGTCACCTCCTTCTCCTCCTGTCCTCAATCTTTCCCAGCATCGGGGTCTTTTCCAGTGAGTCGGCTATTTGCATTAGGTGGCAAAGTACTGGAGCTTCAGCTTTAGCATCAGTCCTTCCAATGAATATTCAGGGTTGATTTCCTTTAGAATTGACTGGTTTGATCTGCTTGAAGTCCAAGCGACTCTCAAGAGTCTTCTCCAGCACAGTATGAAAGCATCAGTTCTTCAGAGCTCAGCCTTTTTTGTGATCCAAAGCTCATATCCATACATGACTACTAGAAAAACCATAGCTTTGACTATATACACATTTGTCGGCAAAGTGATGTCTCTGCTTTTTAAAATGCTGTCTAAGTTTGTCATAGCTTTTCTTCCAAGGAGCAAGTGTCTCTTAATTTCATGCCTGCACTTTACAGATTTTGTAACTCAGATTCAGATAAAATTACTGCTTAAGACCAGTAGCCAGTAGAAGACAGAGCCAGGATTAGATCTCAGATCAGCCTGGCTCCAAAGTCCATGCTCTTTCTACATTGCTGCCACTTTCTACAGATCACTTTGGAAATGAACCAGGTCTAGAAAAGCACTAGAATGCTACATCCTGCACTTCAAGTGTCAAGGCAGAGCACTGAAGGAAAATAAATGGCATAGGGGAAAGTAGAGAGCCTAAGCTGTTTCCAGGGGTATTTGTTCTTGTAGTTTTCCTTCTCTTTTTCTACATAGATATTTTAAAACTATGCTTCAGCACACATATTATTTTATTCAATAAGATGACCAATAATAAACCTCAATCACACAGAAAAATATTAGTTTTCAATGTTTGACCTAATTTAAATGATCTTTCCCAAAGACCTTTGTCTGAGAATGACAGCAGGGTCTCTGAAATGCTCTGTCCTTTGACCACAAATTACATTAGTGATGGGTACACGTTCGTGTATTTGCCTGAATATGTGGGTTGTCTAAGTACAAACTGTGGCAACAGAAAGATGGTTAGTCAACTGTGAATGCCATTTTAAAGTTTTGGTGTTAGTATGAAAACCAAATATAATTTCATAACTTGTGGCTGCAACATCAGGATATTTGATTTATTTAAAATAAACTCTTCAAAGTTTATGTGTGTTATATTTAATTTCTCTAATGGCTCAAGCCTATGTAATTGTGGTCTTCATCTTCAATTCTCTTCCACATTCCAAACAGAAATTAGAGACCTCACTGAATTGCTATTTAAAGTCATTTTAAATGTGGGATCCCCATATTCTTGAGGGGTTTTAAACATATATTCTTTTTTTACCTAACAAAATGTATATAATATTGCTATCAAGAATAATTTCAGTACTTACATGGTTAGTTGTAAACATGTATTTTGCATCAATGCAAGGAGACCTGGATTCGATCCCTGGATTGGGATCATCCCCTTGAGAAGGAAAAGGCTACCCACTCCAGTATTCTGGCCTGGAGAATTCCATGGACTGTATAGTCCATGGTTGCAAAGAGCTGGACACAACTGAGCAACTTTCACTTTCACTGAATATCAAACATGAACAAATCATCAATCTGGTTAATTACTTTTGCCTATAAGAACTCATGTAAAGCCTATTTAGAATACTATGTCATTGGGTTTCTGGATTTTTTTTACTCTTAACTGTCTAGTTACACATTGAGAAGAGAAATTTAAGTAAAAAACAAGCAGTACTTAACAATCTTTTCAGGTTTTATGGTAAGTAGACGGTCACTCCAGGCTTCCTTGGTGGCTTAGTGGTAAAGAATCCACCTGCCAATGCAGGAGATGGGGGTTTGATTAATGGGTGGGGAATATCCCCTGGAGAAGAAAATGGCAACCCACTCCAGTATTCTTTCCTGGGAAATCCCATGGACAGAGGAGCCTAGTGGGTTACAGTCCATGGGGTCACAAAGAGTCAGACATGTCTGAGCGACTGAGTACTGAGCATGAGCATAAGACAGTCTAGTCAGCTTTTAATACAAATGTCTTTTCTGATGCTTAAGTTTGGACATGCTCCAACCCAAGTTGCTAATGTTTGCTATAATTTTCTCCTCATGGTGTCATGCTTTATGTTCACAATTTTTAACATTTTGTGAACATCTTCAGGACAGGGAATATATCCAAATTATATTTTCAGCTGTGTTGTCTAATACCAAGCTCAACATATAGTAATTTAACTATAAAGGTATGATATAAATAATTTTTACAGTTAATATCCCTGAATCTTTTCTGATTGTGGAGTACAAGGTCAGAAAGACAGTAAAGGGGTAAGACATAGGGGTTTAAAGAAGAAGACAAAGACAACCACAGTGACCTGCATCTCTTATCAGAGAAACAATGTTAAAAATCTGCAACATCAGAAAGGCCATGTTTTACTCCTCAGCCCAAAGCGTTCTCCAACTTGTCTTAGTGGGATGTTACTTTGGATTCCTTCACAGTCTTATCCTTGGCCTTGGGATGGGGGAAGAAAGTGTTTTGATAAGATGATTTATCCCCATCTTCATATATATTAGGTGTTTTAGGAATACATCAGTGTGTGTTTGTGTTGAATTCAATAAAACTCCCTCTGGGATAGCAGCAAGTTTGGAGAATGTAACAGTCTGTCTGGGATTGACAATAAAATCAGCTCAGAGGGGAAAAAAAAAAAAACACAACAAAGTGACCTGTCTTTATTCAGGTTAGTTATATGAGAGACAAAGATAATGCCAACTGTGAAACATTTCTAAGATCATGCAGCGACTAGAAAATGCAAGAACAACCCCATCACTGAGTGGCTAGTGTTGACTTACCAATAATATTCCATACCTTCTTTACTCTTCCTATCTTTTACTAGGAACATGCAGCTGGTAAACTACTCTCCCCTCATGATGGGTCCCTGGCATGCTAAGTCACTTTAGTCGTGTCCAGCTCTTTGTGACCCTATGGACTGTAGCCCACCAGGGTCCTCCATCCATGAGATTCTCCAGGCAAGAATACTAGAGTGGGTTGCCATTTCCTTTCCCAGGGGATCTTCCCAACCCAGAGGTTGAACCCATGCCTCCTGCATCTCCTGCATTGGCAGGTGGGTTCTTTACCACTAGCACCACCTGGGAACCCCCATGATGGGTCCCAACCCTCCTTAATTCCTGATACTTCTGGCCTTATCTCAGAAACAGCAAATAACTCGGAACTGACTGCTTCTTCCCTTAGACCCTCCTCTGGATTATTCAGCAAGAACTCAAATCTTACATAAGATGTTTCTCCTTCCTACTTGAGTGGTGCTCCATGACTGTGTTGAGGTGTGTTTCCTTGTTACATCTAGTCAATTACAGATGGTCTGATTGCCTGTCAGAGTACGACTTTGTACTTGGTCTTTGGATGTTTAGATTTTGAGAACAAATAGGCAAATATGAAGGTCTGTAAGCAGGCCACTGTCCTGCCAGGAGATGTAAGGGTATACTAAGAATAGTGTCATGGGGCTCTAGAGCCAAGCAAGGATAATGAAGCCCACATTCTGCCTCTGCTTTCAGTTGGCTAGGTAATCCTGAGCATATTCTTTAATCTTTTTGTGTCCTAGTTCCTTCAAGTAAGAAACAGGGATAATATATCTCATGTCTTTATTGTGAGAAGACATGGAGAAGATGTGTATCGATGGTTCTTAGTGTGTTTTAGCAGGATAACCTTTCTTCAGAAGCAATCATATATGGAAGCTCTTTAACTGAACAAGGAGGGAGAGGGGATGCTTTATTTAAAGATGGGCCTGGGGCAGGGGACCACAGATATTTTTTACCTCCTTTACATTCATGCTGATTCCTGTACTCCCTCAAGCCCATCACTCCAGAAAATGAGTGGCGCTTTGCTTATCACAGTTTGAAAATAGTTGTTTTATGTACAGCACTTCAAAAAAATGCATGGCTGATAGAAAACTCCCATAAATGACAGTGATTGATACATTTGATGTTGTTCATCTCTTTATATAATCCTACATTATATTTTTGAAAAATAGTTGGATAAAACCAAAGGAAAACAATAGAGAAAGCAGGTGTGCCCCCTGCACACAATTTACATTGGAAACCTATATGCCTACCTACTGCTCCCCAGTTACATATTGTGTCCTGTTAGGTCACAAACAGCCCTGAAATGTCCTTTCACATATCAACACCGGACATATTGCACTTTTCTGTAGTTGCCTAGCTCGAGGTGCGGAGAAGGCAATGGCAACCCACTCCAGTATTCTTGCCTGGAAAATCCCATGGGCAGAGGAGCCTGGTGGGCTGCCGTCTATGGGATCGCACAGAGTCGGACACAACTGAAGCGACTTAGCAGCAGCAGCTCAAGGTGATCTCCTCTGTGACATGGTAGTTGGGGATTCTTTATTTTAATTCACTGGAACTCAATGAAGAAAAAGCTGATTTTGCACTGCTTTGGGACAACTAGAGCCAGTTAACTGAACACTTGTGTCTGCCAGATTTCTGGCTTTTATCTCTTCTTCCTTTGCAGATTGCCTCACATTCTCAGACTGACTTCTTCAAGATAGATCAAAGTGTGAAGCTCACAATTATACATTCTTAAAAGCAAAGAGATGATTTTTTTTAACGCCAACTCCAGTGAGAAAACTCTTAAGGAAAGATTCTTATTTGAGAAGTCTGAGCCATACACCTACTATAAGACCAATATTGTGGCTGAGTTAGTGGATTTGTGTGATTGAACTAGATTAGAGCAGGTGCCCATCCCATCCCTCAGTCAATCACTCTGGCCAAGGAGAAGGGTCACTTAAGAAGACATTAACCTTTCTAATCTTAGGTATTAATTAAGAGCTTTGTTTTTGGAGTTAGCTTAAGCAGTTTGGCCTCCTGAATCTATCACTCCCTGGCTGTGTACCCTTTAGAAAATGTTTTGTATGTGTTTACCAATTAGATGTTGTGAGGATTAAGTGAGAAAATGGCACTTATTTTCCTAAATTTTGTGACAGAGGTGGGTGAAAACAAAGTTTAAGGAGGAAAAGCTGTTTCTTACTTTGAAATCCTGACACATAATTTAATATATGAGTGAATTTTCTGACCAAGATCATTTTTTTAAAATATCGCACACTCCAATTTTCTTGCAGGACTTAACACAAAGGATCTGAAGTCTTTTGAGGCAAAAAAAAAAAAAGAAAAGAAAACTATTTAAAATCTGTCTTGACTACTGGGATTTTATTAAATATCCCAGACAAAACAATTATAGATTTGTTATTGGTAAATTAATTTCTGGGCTTTCCATCTTATATGTCTCTCTCTCTTTCATATTCACTCTTACATTTCTAAAGAAGTAGGTAAACCAGTTTTAAAAGTCCTCATAATTATAGCCTCATCATGCCCAAAAATCATATCAAAATTAGATTATTTAGCATGTGCTTGTTGGCCAATAATAGACCATATGTTTACATTTCCCAGCAAATAACCAGACATCACTCTATGTGCTTGCTCCTTTCTCAAGGAGGAAATGCATTCTTACAGTTTAGCATTTCCTGACAGGGGAAAGACTAGAGTCAACGGTAAGGAAAGTATACAACTGCCAGGATAAGTAGCCGGCAAACCATACACCCTTCTTCTGGCCCTTTTCCTGACCCACTATTTTTTTTCTTGCTGACAAATCAAGGGATTTTATTGGGAAATGGTGCCTGGGCAGACAGCAGGAGGGAAAAGAAACCCAGGATTGCCATGCCACATGGTTCACAGTCTCAGTATTTTATGGTGATAGGATTAGTTTCCTGGTTGTCTCTGGCCAATTACTCTGACTCACGCATACATTGCTCAGCCAAGATGGATGCCAACGAAGATTCTGGAAGGTGGTAGGATACGTGGAGTCTCCTTTTGACCTTTCCTGGATTCTTCCAGTTAGTCTACCCTATTTTTGATCCTTGCCTAGAATCTGGTAAAGAATTTTCAATAAAACTCCTGTAACTAATGAGGGTAACCGTAAAATTTACTCTGGGCCATATACCAGAACAGTTATTTTTATAAATTGTCTAAGAAGAATTAAAAGAGATATCTTTTTAAAAGTTAGTTCACTCTGCTAACTCTTGGGGGAAATGTTGAGAAAGTTTTCAATGTTATCTCAATTATTATAAGCATAAATACTTGCCGTTGGTAAAATGGAATAATCTAATCTATTTTTAAGAGTTTCTGGAAAAGAAAAACAAAAAAGAAATAAAAAATTAAAGTGGATTTTTTTCTTTGAGATACTGTAGACTTTTTATATATTTGTTGATTTATTTTTTTGCTTTGAGATCTATTTTATTATAGTGCCTATGTGGTATCAGCTTGCTTATTTTGTGTTTTATAATTTTTTCTCCTTATATCTCTTTCAGATAGCAAAACACTAAGCTGTGTGAAGAAGAGAAAAAGACAATTTAAGACCTATTTATAGTCCTGTCGATAGCTAGTTGTATAACTTAGAGAAAAGAGAAAATTTGGACTCAAAATATGGCTCTGAGGCTGGCATGATCTTTGGGCATTTTACTTGTCAAGGCTATTGATTTTCCTTCTGTAAAATGATAGGGTTCAATATTTTAAGTCCTTTGGTTCTTAGTATGGCTATTAGTATGTGATTCCATGCAAACCATGATTAATTTAAGAATCTCAAGGATTGAGCCATAAACTTTGTAAAGATATTTATTATATTTCTCCTTATCTATGATAATCTAAGTTGATATTTGTTTATATATACATTAAAAGCTTGATTATGTAAGTGATAGTGGTTATGATAGTTCTTTAAAACTGGTGAAACCCACTAATCTTGCTACTCCTATTTGTTTGGCAATTATAAACCCATATGTCAAGCAAAATGGTATTGTTTTTGGCAAGGGTATATGATTTGCTGGCAGCTTTTTCTGGTAGTTGTATACTTTCCTTACGTTGACTCTGGTCCTTTCCCTTTTAGGAAATGCTACATTGCAAGGATGCATTTCCTCTTCAAGAAAGGAGCAAGCATATCTAATAGAGTGATGACTGCTTATTTGCTGGGAAATGTAAACATAACTTTTGTCTATTATTGGCCAACAGTTTAGTTCAGTCGCTCAGTTGTGTCTGAGTCTTTGTGACCCCATGGACTGCAGCACACCAAGCCTCCCTGTTCATCACCAACTCCTGGAGCCTACTGAAACTCATGTCCATTGAGTCGGTGATGCCATCCAACCATCTCATCCTCTGTCGTCCCCTTCTCCTCCTGCCTTCAATCTTTCCCAGCATCAGGGTCTTTTCAAATGAGTCAGTTCTTTGCATCAGGTGGCCAAGGTATTGGAGCTTCAGCTTCAACATCAGTCCTTCCAATTCCAATTCAGGACTGCCAATTCAGGACTGATCTCCTTTAGGATGGACTGGTTGGACCTCCTTGCTGGTTAGGGTTAGGGTTAACAAGCACATGGTGTGTAGCCTAATTTTAATATGACTTTTGGGCAAGATGAGGCTATAATGCTGAGGACTTTTAAAACTGGTTTACCTACTTCTTTAGAAATGTAAGGTGCGGCTTTCACTAAAGCATGAGACTTGGCATTAAGAAAAATTCACTTGAATACTGTTATGTTCACTTGAGTGTGCAACCTCCTGCAAGGTACTGAATATCTCAGAGTCTTCATTTCTTTATCAGCCAAATGGGGAATACTTCCATAGCACAGTATTTATGATAATTAAATGGAAAAAAGTTAAAAATACATAGTAAGCACCATCTCATAATTATGAATTTGAAATATGACATTTGGTGCATTCATTTAAAAATTACTACTTAGTGAATATCTATGAAAATAAACTGAGCATGGGATGAGGCCAAAGAGACTCAGCACTCTCTTCTCTGCTATGCTATAAATTGTTCAACGTATATATAATGGATTTCAGGGGGTTAATTTTTTCCTCAAAATCCTTAACAAATAACTTTCAAGCTTTTGCTTTTTCTTATTCACAAACAACCAGAGCCAGCTTACTGGATCACCTGTGCTTTTGGTGCTGGAAATAGCTCACTGGCAGAATATTCTAACATGGATAGCCCTGGAATAAAACTAACTGGTCATGAAAGTCAATTTTTCTTAAACTTATCAGTGTATATAATCAAAGAAATTCAAATGAAGAAATCCAAAAAAGGAAAGTAGGTAGATACATCTTACTACAAAGCCCACTGAATTTTTTTTAGTTCTTTTTTAAAATAAATTTATTCATAGAGGATCTATTCTGTTTAGGCATCCTTAAAATTATATGACAGATAACCTATTTTTAGCAGATACATATTTGCATGCCTATTTATGGTACTAATATTTGTGGGACAAGTCATCCTCCAGTTCTAGGAAAGGTTAGGTGTCTTGCCTTTTAAATTTGCTTAGAATAGTAGATTTTTCAAGAGATGAGTGCTGAGGATGACACAGAAAATCCTCTGTCAATTGGCACTGTGACCCCTGTAATGGAAACTCCTTCAGTTTTATGTAACTGCTCTGTAGGACCCTAACTAGGCAGCCATCTTTCATCTGGCTGGCCTACCTGGGGGTGGTGTCCAATTCACATGTCAGGTTTCAACAAAGAATAGATGCAGGTTAATTTAAATTTAAATATTACCTCTGCTTTTCTTTCCAAATCAAATCTTCACCTAACAATGAGGAAAACTCCAAAATTTAAATATACAGGTAATGGTAATATAAGAATAAAAATGATTTCTTTAAAATTACTTTATTTATTCATAAGTTTTCTTTAAAACTGGCCCAAGTAATAATATTTGTCCTTAAAAAATATTTGTTAAAAAGATTATTTTTATTTAATTTACTAAGTGCCTGCTGTGTCCAGGAAATTTTTACAACATGTTATTTTGCTTAATTCTTATAATACAGTTAAATTTTGTCTCATTATCCTCATTTACTGAAGAAAGGCTTAAGGGTCAGATTTGTCCACCTAGCAAAAGGCAAAATTGGCTTTTGAACTGAAACCTGGTCCCAATGTTATTTTCTCTACTCCAAAGATGCTACATGAATGCTTCCTTCCATAATGTAATGACTTGAGAGTTAGAAAATATTACGAGTATCCAAACATCTCCATGCCACAGAAGTCAGACTCCAGTCCCCTACTGGTTAAATGTGGTGGTTCAGAGTCACAAATACTTAGACGCGTTCCCAGGGCAAAACCAGAAAAACGTTCTATTTGATTTTTCTTTGCTTTGGGGCTATGACAAATAAGTGACTCACCTGTTTGAGGTGGTATTTTTTTACTTAAGATTTTCCTTTTTAATTCGATCCTGAACTGATATGTCTGTCAGGCTTTGGGGCCTACTGCAAGATTCAGTGTCACCCATCTATCATCAAGGATGAATGGGTGCCTCGCTGTTTTTCCACATACACATGAAGTTCTTATAAGAAATTATCTGAATTCATTGAACCTTCACAATTATTAAAAGGATTATAATCAAGTGAAACTTCTTTTTGTACTTTCACAGAAGAAACAATTTCTCAGCTATTGTAACAACAATCTGAAACAGATATCTAAGGAGTTACTGGCTGAAATCAGCACTAATTACTCTAAAGGATTTATAAGATTTTGTGCTGATTCAGTAGAAGATATAAAAATTTTTCAATAACTTTGGATGACACCTACATGGAATTTTTGTTCTGTTTATATATTTTTAAGAGTTTTTTTTTTTTTTTTTTTTTTCCCCCAGAAGGCTCATTCTTAGTTATGTTTCATGGTGCTAAGCCCTGAAATTTTAAGCTCTTCTAAATTCTTTTTCGGAGAAGGCAATGGCACCCCACTCCAGTACTCTTGCCTGGAAAATCCCATGGATGGAGGAGCCTGGTGGGCTGCAGTCCATGGGGTCGCTAAGAGTCGGACATGACTGAGAGACTTCACTTTCACTTTTCACTTTCATGCATTGGAGAAGGAAATGGCAACCCACTCCAGTGTTCTTGCCTGGAGAATCCCAGGGACGGCAGAGCCTGGTTGGCTGCCGTCTTTGGGGTCGCACAGAGTCGGACACGACTGAAGCGACTTAGCAGCAGCAGCAGCAAATTCTTTTTGGGAGAAGGCAATGGCACCCCACCCCAGTACTCTTGCCTGGAAAATCCCATGGATGGAGGAGCCTGGTAGGCTGCAGTCCATGGGGTCGCACAGAGTTGGACACAACTGAAGCCACTTAGCAGCAGCAGCAAATTCTTTTTAGGTTCACAAAGGACAGGGAAGCCTGGCATACTGCAGTCCATGGGGTCACTAAGAGCCCGATAAGACTTAGTGACTGCATAACAACAACAAAGTGGAAGAAAAGAAGGTTGAATTTCATCACGTGTATGAGGAGTTTATTTTAAAAGTCTACCTAGTAGTTACTCCTTGCTAACCAACAGGAATTCTGGGAAATGCCTTAAGGAACCATTTTGTTTATACTGAACAAGTCAAATTCTTATACAGTGAGTGGCAATTGAAGTTCTTTTGTCAACATCTATTTTTCTAACCAGTATTCTTCCAGTCACTTTATTACAAAATATCTGGAGTAATTATTGACTTTTTCTCCACAAGACTTGCGTCTTGTATCTTGTGTCTTTATGCTTCATGAAAGTGTATTTGCTTTGTGACAGTGTACTGTATACAAAGGCACTGTTAGATGTTGATTGATGATGATATATGAATATGCTTAAAATAACACATGGAGAAGGAAATGGCAACCCACTCCAGTAGTCCTGCCTGGAGAATCCCATGGATTGTAGCCTGTCAGGCTCCTCTGTCTATGGGGTCGCAAGAGTTGGACGTGACTTAGTGACTAAACCACCACCAAAATAACATAACTGTCACGATATTAAGGGAAATATTATAAAATCTAGAAAGAAGTTTGAGACTACTAATTTGCTGTGATATTTATTTCCCCTGGACTGTCCTACCTCTTGTTCCCTTTCCCTGGCTTTTCCATGTTAGGTTCCACATAGGAGCACCACCTCTCTCGGCCTCTACATTATCTGTTTTGTCATTAGTCTTTTTTGCATCCTTCTGAATTACTTAGCTCAGTTAATCATTTGCCATTCATTTTTAATTACTCAGAATGGAAAACACAGAATCATTTTCAAAGGGCTTTTCTTTCTCACTTGCATACACCATCTTGGTCACCACGTATAATTGATTCCATCTCTAAGAGAGCTCTAGAATCTCTCTGCTCCACTGTCTCTCCAGTCTCTCCCATAGTTATCCAGGACTTCATCTCCTCTTACTTAAACACAAGAAAAAGTAAACAGATGAAAAAAGCAATCTACCTCCTTTTCAGTCTGTCTATAACCTATACTCTAACTATATTTACCTTCCTCTACTTTTGGAATCCTCCTTAAAGATACACTGAATGAGATGGCATTTTTATGTGTGCTCAGAGTCAACACTTGTTTCCTCAAACTGAAGTGCTATTTTACCTCCTTTTATACCTGGAAAACACTCACTGATCATAAACGAGTCATTAAAGTATTATTCTTTTAAATAATTGTGCATGAATTTAATTATTTCCTCCTAGGTGTTTGCTGGTGGCTCAGACAGTAAATAATCCACAATCAATGCAGAGACCTGGATTCGATCCCCAGGTTGGGAAGATCCCCTGGCAACCCACTCCAGTGTTCTTGCCTGGAGAATGCCCATGGACAGAGAAGTCTGGTGGGCTACAGTCCAGGGATAGAGATTATCAAGCCTCCTCTCTGCAAAGAGTCAGACAGGACTGAGCAACTACGCACAGCGCAGAGCTTGCTTCTACAACATTTTGTGCTGAAAATTATTTTCTCATCTATCTTATTTTTCTAAGACTTTATGGTTCTTTAAGAACAGAGACCATGTTCTTATTCATCTTCCAACTTCTAGGGACTAAGTTCTACCTAATACACATTTAATGCTCAGTACATTTTTGTTGAATGAGTTACACTAATGGTCCTGCTTTAGAGAGTCCCTCCCCCAGCACTGTAGTTCCACCAAAGATCTCTCTCTCTCTAGACATATCTGAGAAAGATGTAGTACAACAAATTAGTTTTCCTTTCTCCAGGGGATCTTCTCAAACCAGGGATTGAACCCAGGTCTCCCACATTGCAGGCAGATTCTTTACCAGTTGAGCCATTTAATGTGACATAAAATACTGATTTTTAAAGAAAATTCTCTGAATATAATTAATAGTTGTGACTATAATAGAAACTATTTCTAGAAGAATTAGAAGATAATAAGACAATAGAGTAATGAGGCTCTAAATTTAGTAATAAATTTTATTTAATTGATGAATGGGCAAAAAAACTTTTAAAAATCGGAACAAGAAAATTTTATGTTAAATGATCTTCCTATTTTTTAACTGAACCCAACGTTCAACAAAAGTGTAATAACTGAACAAAGATAAGATAGTATCTTTTTTGTAACATTATTTTAATATATCTTAATTTAATATATCAATAATCAGCTAAAATTTTTTGATAAAGACAATTTTTTAATCCTAACAAAATAATATGTGGCTTCAGAGAACTGCAAAAATATGTGTTCAACTGTCAAAAATATCCAAATAAAAGGTAAAGTTATGTACAAAATCATAAAATAATTAGTATTCCTTGGAAATGAGCAATCTTTTAAACTTGATGTTACCAACAGAAAAATATATTCAGTGAAAGCATAAGAGACAGAAGCCAAAAAACTTATCTGTGCAATACTTCATTCTTTATATTAAATTCATGTTGGATTTCAGGTACCTGTGTCAGTATATTTATATGTTTGGAGTGTTGTTGTTGCTGTTGTTTAGTTGTTAAGTTATGTCCAAATTTTGCTAGCCCATGGACTGTAGCCCACCATGCTCCTCTGTCTAAGATATTCCCAGACAAGAATACTGGAGTGGGTTGCCATTTCCTTCTCCAGGGGATCTTCCCCACCCATGATCAAACCTGCATCTTCTGTATTACAGGTGTATTCTTTACTGCTGAGCCACTGGGGAAGCCCAGTTTGGAAGATTAGGGAGCCTCTTATGGTGACAGTATAAAAAGAAAGAAAATCTTTTCATTTATAAAAACTAAAGATTTCTTAAAAACCTCAGAATGCATAATGGTACTAAATTACTTGAGGGACTTGGAAGAATATAAGAATTTAACTATATATTATTCATAAGAATACTAAAATTATGACTATATAAGAATTATGTCTATATATTTTTAATGTGATGGCATATTTTTTTATGATTCCAATCTTTTTTAAAATTACTTTTAAATTTGTTTGCTTTATGTTTGGAATTGCTCCTTGGTTTACAGTCTCTTTGAAATTTAAGAATCCCATGTGCCAGGTCTCCATTGGCCATGAAAATTATTATACTAATAATACAAGCAATTTTAAATTGTGTCCATTTTTCTTCATTTTTAGCATTTTTTCTTTAGATTTCATAGGTTCTCACATTTTAGAATACATTGTTTATGACCTTATGCATACATGCATGCTCAGTCGCTTCAGTCATGTCCAACTCTTTGTGACCCTAAGGACTATAGCCCAGCCAGGCTCCTCAGTCCATGGAATTCTCCAGGAAAGAATACTGAAATGGGTTGAGATGCCCTCTTCCAGGGAATCTTCCTGATCCAGGGATCAAACCAGCATCTCCTGCATTGCAGGTGGATTCTATACTGCTGAGCCACCAGGGAAGACTTTCAGTTTGGTTCAGTTGCTCAGTCATCTCCGACTTTTTGCGACCCCATGAACTGAAGCATGCCAGGCTTCTCCGTCCATCACCATTCATGTCCATCAAGTCGGTGATGCCATTCAACTATCTTATCTTTTGTTGTTCCCTTCTCCTCCTGCCTTAAATCTTTCCCAGCATCAGGGTTTTTCAAATGAGTCAGTTCTTCACATCAGGTGGCCAAAGTATTGGAGTTTCAGCTTCAGCATCAGTCTTTCCAATGAATATTCAGGACTGATCTCCTTTAGGATGGACTGGTTGGATCTCCTCACAGTCCAAGGAACTCTCAAGAGTCTTCTCCAACACCATAGTTCAAAAGCATCAATTCTTTGGTGCTCAGCTTTCTTACAGTCCAAATCTCACATCTATACATGATTACTGAAAAAACCATAGCTTTGACTAGACAGATCTTTGTTGGCAAAGTAATGTCTCTGCTTTTTAATATGCTGTCTAGATTGGTCAAAACTTTTTTTCCAAGGAGCAAGCCAGGGTTCTGGCCAGGGAATGCAAATAGAGAAGTAGCTCAGTCATTAAGTTCATTATCCTAAAGATATAAACAAGTACTGTGCTCAAGAAAAGTGTCCTATTTCTAGTCCTTAGACCAGAGAAATGATGCTAGTTAAGGGATAAGCTAGCTGGGCAGTACCTGGGGTAAAGGATGCTATTCAGTACTAGAAATGCAACAAATTAAGAAAGCATATTTACCAGAAGTGTTGATTTTCTTCTCCCCTTCCTATCACACATAGATCTTCAAAAGGAGAGTACTATGTTGAAGGAACTATTTAGAGTGTGTTTGTGTAGAGAACAAGTTTCTATTAAAAGTGCCCCAATAAGTAATATCTAAGCTGCATACAGGAAAGTTATGACCAACCTAGATAGCATATTCAAAAGCAGAGACATTACTTTGCCAACAAAGGTCCGTGTAGTCAAGGCTATGGTTTTTCCAGTGGTCATGTATGGATGTGAGAGTTGGACTGTGAAGAAAGCTGAGTGCTGAAGAATTGATGCTTTTGAAATGTGGTGTTGGAGAAGACTCTTGAGAGTCCCTTGGACTGCAAGGAGATCCAACCAGTCCCCTCTGAAGGAGATCAGCCCTGGGATTTCTTTGGAAGGAATGATGCTAAAGCTGAAACTCCAGTACTTTGGCCACGTCATGTGAAGAGTTGACTCATTGGAAAAGACTCTGATGCTGGGAGGGATTTGGGGCAGGAGGAAAAGGGGACAACAGAGGATGAAATGGCTGGATGGCATCACCAACTCGATGGATGTGAGTCTGAGTGAACTCCGGGAGTTGGTGATGGACAGGGAGGCCTAGTGTGCTGTGATTCATGGGGTCGCAAAGAGTCGGACACGCCTGAGCGACTGAACTGAACTGAAATGACTTAAGCTGCATATGGAGCAGAATGGATTTATTTTAACTGTATCAATTTTTTGTGTGTGTATGTGTGTGAAGTAGAGGGTGTCCTGAGGAGATAAAATTTTCTAGAAATTTAAACAGAAGTGGACTTCTCTCATTTCTTTCCTCTAATAAGATCTCATCTTCTCTATTAAACTATATATAGAAATTTTAAAATACTGATTTAATATTAAGTATCAGATATTTTGAGTATTTATTTATTGGCCTGGCCTATTGTGTTCACTTCTCTAGGTTCAGCCTCACCTGAAAAAAATTTCAAACAATAAAAGGAAGACTACAGTACATAAACAAATATGCAGTGTTTCTATAATATTAAAATTTCATGAGTGGCAACAGCTGCCAAGGGAAAAAAAATAAAAACTCTGTAAAAAGGCTTATTAGGGGGACAATAGTGAAAAAGGTTGAGAAACACTGATATAGACTACTATCTCTCCCGATTATTCTTCTGTTTGGAATTGGGTGGCAAAGATGTAAGATACATGAAGACTGGTTTTAATTTATTCATTTATTACTCACAATAATAGAAGGTAATAATTTACTAATCATCTATTACTCACATAAAAAGTAGACACTACTATTCCCATTCTACATGTAAAGTATAGAATATACCTATGTTATTGATCATGCCATACAAATAATAAAAATATATACAAATATATAGGGATATGATAGGCATCTCGATTAGAAGAATCAAATTTTCAAATTTGTAAAATATTAGAAAGCCAATTTAAAATCTCACAGAAATAGATTTGTTTTATGAATTAAAGGGTTAATGGTAATAACCATAGGTGAAGGTGAAGTCGCTCGGTCGTGTCCGGACTCTTTGTGACCCCGTAGACTGTAGCCTACCAGGCTCCTCCAATCCATGGGATTTTCTAGGCAAGAATACTGGAGTGGGTTGCCATTTCCTTCTCCAGGAGATCTTCCCGACCCAGGGATTGAACCCAGGTCTCCGACATTGTAGGCAGACACTTTACCATCTGAGCCACCAGGTAAGGGCTCGGTAATAACCATGGTTAACAAATAATAAATATGAATATGATCTATTTCTGAAAAGGTGGAATGTCATTGGAAGTTTTTGCACAGATGAGACCTGATATAATTTTAAATGATTCCTGTGGTCATTCTGCTGAGAATGAATTGTAGGGTTGTAGCTAAGCACAAAGCAGAGAAAACAGATGACTAATCTATAATCCTGGAGAGAAAGCGTGAAGCCTGGACCATGATGATGGCAGCAAAGGTGGAGATTTCTGGATATATTTAGTAGTAAAACCAATAGGATTTCTTGATGAAATGAAACTAACATATAAGAGGAAAAAGGAAGTCAAAGATGATTTCCAGGAGATGCATTGTTGAGACAGGCAAAAGTATAGGAAAAGCAAAGAAACAAAAGTTTAACTTAGGTATCCAAGTGGAGATAGCAGTTAGTTGGATAAATCAGAGATATATATTTGAGAGTTTTAAGCATTTATAGCCTTGACACAATAAGATTGCTTATGGACTAAGAAGGACAGAGCTATTGAAGTACTGAGCTCTTACCCATTTTAAAATTTAGAGGTTGGAAGGATGATCAGAAACCAGCAAAAGACAGAACAGCATCCTATGAAGGAGGAGGAAAATCTAGACTGGTGCCCAGAAAACCAAGAAGGAGAAAGTGATCAATAGTATTCACATTGCTAAGAAATGGAGTGGGAGAGAAGAACTAACTCCTGCATTGGAAACATGAAGGTCATTGGCGATCTTGACAAGAGCTATTTTGATAGAGTGTTGGGATGGCAGCACTGTGGGCCCACTTGACATAGCATAAATTCAAGGTGGAATAAATCTTAATTTGGGGTATTTTTCTCTAGCCACTGTTAGTTGTGAAAGTGTAGGTTTGGAATAAGTGGACAGTTAGATTTAATCCACAATTTATCCAAGTGAGTATGATGAAGTGAGAGAAGTAAAAGGGTGTCAAAGTCTATACTAAGGAGTAATGATAATTTATGACTGTGGGATTTCAGTTGGATATGTAGAGACTGAGAAAAGTAGGAGATGTAGGAAAAGTGGTAAGATAAAGGGTTTGTGGTTTCTGGTGGGTCAAAAATTTTCAGAAATCTGAGTACTAGAAAAGTGAGAAGAAAGACGGGTGGAGGAGAGAGATGAGAATATTTGAAATTACAGAAGCAAAAACAATAGAGTAAAAGTGGAACCATGGGAAGGACAAATAAATTGGAGGAAGTGTTTCAAAGAATTGAGAGGACAAAGTAATGTAAGGATCATTGACGTGTATATGGAAATCATCAGAATGTAGGAGAGAAGTAGTGTTGGAGACAGTGACTGATCTGGGCATCAAAATCTTCAAGGAACTCGTAGCAAACCTCAGGAAGATAAAATGAGTCAGAGAGGCAGATGGCATGAGGTTCTAAGCAGGGAACTTGGGGCAAGAAAGGAGAGTACAGTGGAAGCAACAACAGAAAGGAACAGCACCTATCCTGCATGGGGTCTGGTGTTCAAGGCACATGAATAGACTATAGGAGATGACACATGACTGGGAGCAAGGGGTGGGGCTTCTGATAAATAAAGAAGGTGAAGGAAACAGTCAGTGAAGAGACGGACATTATAGGATACTACCAATGACTGCCAATAATTCCAGACGCAGAGTAGGAAGGTTTAAGAATTAAGTCTGGAGAGTAATGAAGCCTTAAAATGAGGCACACAAAGGGGTATTTATTCGTTAGACCTGAGGGTCTCCAGGTAGTAGTACTGGGGAGGTGGCAATTGTTAGTGATGGTGATTGAAGAGGAGATTCTGGTGGCAACACATGGACCTCTGCTTGTATACAGGCATAAAATATTCAGAAAGTTTTGTTGAATAAAAATTTGGATTTGACCATGTGAGGAGCATAAAGAAAGAATGAGATAAGGTACAGATAAGGCCGTGGTTTTAATTATGGACTATGGAATCTGAGCTCTTTAAGGACATAACTGAGGACATGAAGGAGAATGAGAGAGGGAAAAAAGAAGAAAAAAAAAATAGCAGTAGGTCTGGGGTGGGAGTGGGAGAACTGTTGGAGTTGGAAGGAGATTTGAAGGAATAAATTGGAAAGATAATAGTGGTCAGAGAATAAAGGCTTAAAATTTTAATCTTTTGTATCAGTAATGTCAGGATTTGCAAAGATTTTAATCACTTTATGTGTCATAGATACCATGGCATTCTGTGAATATCTGAGAACACTGAAAATAATGCTTTTATATACATAAAATACAATACATGGAGTGAAAAGTAAATATATTAAAATGGTTTTTTAAATATCAGAAAAACAAATGTATGCTTATTAATATATAAGTAGTTTGCTTATATGGACTGTATGGTCCATGGGGTTGCAGAGTCAGACACAACTTAGCAACTTTCACTTTCAGTGTGCTTATAACATTACATAAAAAACTAGGATATGGTCTAATAAATATCATATTTTTTGAAGAAGTGATATTGCAACAGGTGAAATATTAAATGAAAATATCTGGGATTGTTCCTGGTGACAGATTTGTTGTTTAAATTCATATTTGAGAAATGATAAATTTTAGTTAAAAATTAGTAAAAATTACAATGTAATTTTTCTCAGTCAAGTTTCAGCAACCACTCAACTTCTAATTCATATGCAAGTTTGTGAAGCCCTGTCTAGATGTAATCATGGCTGGGTGGCTGAATCAGGCAGAGGGCAAGATCATCAGGAAAGAGGAATTAAGAAGCTAGGATATCAGAATGATCATCTCCACAGACATTTATATCCAAAGATTTCAGAACTTCCAGCTATTAATATATTTGGACTTTGAGGCAATACCTATGCACTAAGCATCTTGTTGAGCCACTCCTCTGTAATCTACAGTATCCTTGATTCTTCCTGAGTCCTCTGTAACCAGTGACAGTCTTCCCTCCACCAGCTTCTCATGGCCATGTGACCAAGGCTGGTGATTTGCTTTAAAGATGAAAATCAGTTATTCAGTGTCTGTTTTGGAGTGGTAGGCTATAGAAGAAAGACTACAGGATGGAAAAATTGATACTCTTGGAATATGTTCTAAATGATTTATTTTCATTTGTCTGGCTCATCTTTCAGAAGGTATCCGAAGAAAGTGCCTCTGGAACCTTGTTTGCTTCATTGCATGACTTTCATACTGTGAATAATCTAGCAAGGAACCTGGTTTCTAGCCTTACTCAACTATGAGAAGTACTTTGAGACCTCAACATTGTTTCATCAATTAGTAAAGCTGGTCCCTAAAGTAGTATCAAATGGATCATTTTAATATGTTGACGTATCACATTCCAGTTTAAGTGCTATATTCCCTTTCATCAGAGCATTAATTTTTCTAGTTCTATTTGTGAGAAATTTTCAGGGTTTTATTTTCAACAATGACATTTTATTTTCTAAATGGTTTTCAAGTTTATATTACAGTGAGTGTCAAACCTCAGGAGAGAAAATTCAAAACCCAACTTTCTTTTTCACCACAGACAATTGTCTCTATATCTTTCTAAGAAAGTTACAAATTTCAGCAGAGCCTATAATTTTTCACAAGAAAATTAATTCCAAAATGGTATTTTAATGGTTGATGTATATATCAGTTTAAGATAATATAATTATTTTAATTAAATTATTTGTTGCTCTTAAGTCAAGAGAGAATATGAAGTAATATCCAGTGATTTGAGAGGACATTTATCTTAATATTCCCTCCTTAGGATCATAGGATATCCAACCCATCTGCATGTACAGAATATATAATTTAATGTAACATTTTATGCCACTAATATATCAACATTCATAAAATGCAAAATTGAGTTTACTAATAATTAAAATTATATATTTAAGATAGACCATTGCACAAGATAATCCATTTATGACTAATTTATTGATGTATAATATTATGACCCATCATAATATCTGTTAAACCTTTATTATATTCCACAAAGCTTGGTATTATGCAAATAAGGTAAAATAAGCAGATGAGTATTTACTAAGACTATAGTTTTGCTGATACTCAAAATCAAAAAAAAAAAAAAGCCCATTATGAATAGACCATTGGTTCATTTTTTGCAACTTCTTCAATGTACTTATATTCTTTAAAAATGTTTAATTCCTTAATTTGCAACTCTGTTTTGGAAAGCACTTACTATATAAGGAAATCTCTTTGCAAACTAGGTTCCAATTTTAGTTACATCAACAATATTCTTTCCAGATTCCACTCTCCTAATATAATTTTCTAAGTTTAGAAAACTTCGCTAAATGCAACTCTTAAGGGGAAGGGTTTGTCTCACAGATTTGAGTATGGTGGAGTATCTAATCTAAGATGTAAAACAAAGTAGACATTTATAACTCTTCTGTGACAGTAATGACTTAAGCTGTTCCTTTAAACATGCCTATTTACCTACTTTAAAGCATGTGTTAGTCTCTCAGTCAGGTCTGACTGTTTGCGATCCCATAGAGCGCAGCTCACCAGGCTCCTCTTTCCACGGAATTCTCCAGGCAAGATTACTGTAGTGAGCAACTATTGCTTTCTCCAGGGGATCTTCCTTACCCAGGGATCAAACCTGGGTCTCCTGCATTGCAGGTGGATTCTTTACCATCTAAGCAACCAGGGAAGCCCATTTACCTACTTCAGTTCAGTTCAGTTCAGTCTATCAGTCATGTCCGACTCTTTGAGACCCCATGAACCTCAGCACACAATGACTCCCTGTCCATCACCAACTCCCAGAGTCCATCAAAACTCATGTCCATTGAGTCGGTGATGCCATCCAACCATCTCATCCTCTGTCATCCCCTTATCCTCCTGCCCCCAATCTTTTCCAGCATCAGGGTCTTCTCAAATGAGTCAGCTCTTTGCATCAGGTGGCCAAAGTATTGGAGTTTCAGCTTCAACATCAATCCTTCCAATGAACACCCAGGACTGATCTTTAGGATTGACTGGTTGGATCTCCTTGCAGTCCAAGGGACTCTCAAGAGTCTTCTCCAACACCACAGTTCAAAAGCATCAATTCTTCAGTGCTCAGCTTTCTTCACAGTCCAACTCTCAAATCCATACATGATCACTGGAAAAACCATAGCCTTGACTACACGGACCTTTGTTGGCAAAGTAAGGTCTCTACTTTTTAATATGCTGCCTAGGTTGATCATAGCTTTTCTTCCAGGGATTAAGCATCTTTTAATTTCATCTGCAGTGAAATTACCATCTAGAGTGATTTTCGAGCCCCCCAAAATAAAGTCAGCCACTGTTTCCCCATCTATTTGCCATAAAGTGATGGGAACAGATGCCATGATCTTAGTTTTCTGAATGTTGAGATTTAAGCCAACTTTTTCACTCTTTTTTACTCTTTCCACACTTTTTCACTCTTTTTTACTCTTTTCACACTTTTTCACTCTCCTCTTTCACTTTCCTCAAGAGGCTTTTTAGTTCTTCACTTTCTGCCATAAGGGTGGTGTCATCTGCATATCCGAGGTTATTGATATTTCTCCCAGCAATCTTGATTCCAACTTGTGCTTCTTCTAGCCCATCATTTCTCATGATGTACTCTGCATAGAAGTTAAATAAGCAGGGTGACAATATACAGCCTTGACGTACTCCTTTTCCTATTTGGAACCAGTCTGTTGTTCCATGTCCAGTTCTAACTGTTGCTTCCTGACCTGTATATAGGTTTCTCAAGAGGCAGGTCAGGTGGTCTGGTATTCCCATCTCTTTCAGAATTTTCCACAGTTGATTGTGATCCACACAGAGGCTTTGGCATAGTCAATAAAGCAGAAATAGATGATTTTCTGGAACTCCTCTTGCTTTTTCGATGATCCAGCAGATGTTGGCAATTTGATCTCCGGTTCCTCTGCCTTTTCTAAAACCAGCTTGAACATCTGGAAGTTCATGGCTCACGTATTGCTGAAGCCTGGCTTGGAGAATTTTGAGCATTACTTTGCTAGCATGTGAGATGAGTGCAACTGTGCAGTAGTTTGAGCATTCTTGGCATTGCCTTTCTTTGGGATTGGAATGAAAATGGACCTTTTCCAGTCCTGTGGCCACTGCTGAGTTTTCCAAATTTGCTGGCATATTGAAAACAGCACTTTCAGAGCATCATCTTTTAAGATTTGAAATAGCTCAACTGGAATTCCATCACTTCCTCTAGCTTTGTTCATAGTGATGCTTCCTAAGGCCCACTTGACTTCACATTCCAGGATGTCTGGCTCTAGGTGAGTGATCACACCATGTGGTTATCTGGGTCATGAAGATCTCTTTCTGTGTATTCTTGCCACCTCTTCTTAATATCTTCTGCTTCTGTTAGGTTCATACCATTTCGGTCCCTCATTGAGTCCATCTTTGCATGAAATGTTTCCTTGGTATCTCTAATTTTCTTGAAGATATCCCTAGTCTTTCCCATTCTATTGTTTTTCCTCTACTTCCTTGCATTGATCACTGAGGAAGGCTTTCTTATCTCTCCTTGGTATTCTTTGGAACTCTGCATTCAAATGGGTATATCTTTCCTTTTCTGTTTTGCTTTTTGCTTTTCTTCTTTTCACAGCTATTTTACGGCTTCCTCAGACAGTCTTTTTGCATTTCTTCTTCTTGGGGATGGTCTTGATCCCTGTCTCGTGTACAATGTCATGAACCTCTATCCGTAGTTCATCAGGGACTCTGTCTATCAGATCTAGTCCCTTAAATCTATTTCTCACTTCCACTGTATAATCAAAAGGGATTTGATTTAGGTCAGTTTCCTTAAGAGCGGTAGTGCCACATATCTAATTTTGAGAGTAAACTTGTATTTACTGTCTTTGGATTACAGTTCTCTCAGTTTATTGACATACTCTTTGGCTACTTGTTTGACATCCTAAATCCTTGTTTAAGTCTCAGAATCCTTGTTGGTGAAGTCTCCTTTTTATTTCAATTAAAAAATTAATCTTGCCTAAATTTTCTTCTTTTGAAGCTAGATTTCTATCCTTCCTGTAACTTGCCTTTCTCTTCTACACTTTTATGAAGTTGCTCTTTGACCTAGTTTCCTCTTCTTTCTTTCCCTATTTCCATGGATATTTACCTTGTTAGTTAACTCTGAAAAGTTAAAAGTTAAAGTTGAAATCTTCTTCTCTTTGCTTCCTTGTCAACACATTTCCATGTTTTGTTCAGATGTTCTCCCCTCAAGGAAGATATTTTTTATCCCCAGATTTGTGGTAAATTTTTATCACAGTGAGCAATCATGCAAATGCCATTTTATTAGTTTAAAGGTAGATATGTGACCCAGTTCTAGATAACAAGGAAAGGTTTTCTAAAGTTCTTCTGGGAAAGATCCTTCATTTTAAAAATGGAGTTTCAAAAGAGACAGAACTCTTCTTTATTGGAGGTCATCAAGTCTGTATGAAATAATTTCTAGCACTGTCGCAACCATCATGCAAGCACAGAGAGCCTTAGATGAGCTTTAGAATGAATCTAATCCTGAGACCTCCCAAGAAGACAAATCTGGGGGAGTGGGGCGACTGGTCCTTGATTATATGTTTGAGGCACTGATGTCACAATGGTGGAAAGCCTACCTATCTCTCAAGCAATTTTGAGTTGAGAGTTTGCTTCTGCCAGCTGAAAATCTCCTAATAGATATGAACACTCTGTCCAGCTATTTAAATTCTTCTTTAACTAGAAGTAATACATCCTTGTTTCCCTTGATCTCCTATTACCATGCAATGCACCAGCTTTGGGCAACATCAACAACTCTCTGCTATCTCTATGTCTGTATCAGGCTGGTATGGGCTATAGATATTTACACAGTTGTGCCAATTGGTTTTCTGACAAATTTGTTATCTGACCTCAGCTAGTTTCTGTTCGGCTAGATGATTGCTTTAAAATCTATACACCTGGATGTCTAATAGACATAGCATAAAGTAGCATATCAAAATTTGAACTCCTAATTATTTTCTCCAATTATCTATTTTCAGTAATTGATTCTATTGAAGTAGATATTCTTTTGGCCATTTCAGTAGATGATTCCGTTGGTTAACCTAAACTTTTAAGAGTCATACCAATTCTTCTTTCACCCTCTCTCTCATCAGAAAATATTTTTGGGTCTTCTTCCAAATAAAACTTGGAAAACTCACTTCTTTCACTGTGATCATTCTAGTCAAATAGTGTGGCTCAGATGGTAAGGATACCATCTGCAATGCAGGAGACCCAGGTTCAATCCTTGGGCTGGGAAGCTCCTCTGGAGAAGCAAATGGCAATCCACTCCAGTATTCTTGCCTGGGAAATTCCTTGGACAGAGGGCCTGGTGGGCTATAGTCATGGGGTCACAAAGAGTTGGACATGACAGAGGGACTAACACACACACACACACACACACACACACACAAAGTCAAAGCTGATATCATCTCTTGCTTTGACTCTCACCTTTAGGCTTCTATTTCCTGCCCTCCTTATTTCCTGATATTGACAGAGATTTCCTCCACAATTCACAAAATTTCTACCTCTTTCCAAAGAATTGAAAAAACACAACTTGTAAAATATAAATCTAATCATGTCGGTCCACATCTTAAAATGCTTCAGTGGTTTCTTCTCACATTTAGAGTAAATTCCAATGTTCTCAACCAAGATCTATAAATCTAGTTATGACTCAGGTCCTATCTAACTCTTCAGACTTGCTGTGTCCACTCTCCCCCTAGTGTGCTCAGCCCCAGGCATGTTGATCTTGCTTGCCCTTGAGCTATCAAGTATACCTTCTTGCTTGAGGCTTTTTATTGTTACTGTAGAAATACTTTTCCTGCATGGACCATTAATTGCATGGGCCATTTCCTTACTTCTTTTGATTATTTTTTCCACTGTTATCCTATCAGAGCAGGCTTTTCCTGCCATGCCCATTGAAAAACATGGTTCAGAAGGATCCATGTACCACTATGTTCACTGCAGCACTGTTTACACTAGCCAAGACACGGAAGCAATCTAAATGTCCATCAGCAGATGGATGGCTAAAGTGTATGTGGTACATACACACAGTGGAATATTACTCGGACATTAAAATGAATGGAATAAGGCCTATTTGCAGCAACATGGCTAGACCTAGAGATTACTGCACTAAGTGAAGCCAGTCAGACAGAGAAAGACAAATATCAGATGATATCATTTATATGCAGAATCTTAAGAAAAATATCAATAAAATTATCTACAAAACAGAAACAGACTCACAGATTGAGAAAACTTATAGTTACCAGGGGAGAATGGAGGTTGTAGATTGGGAGTTCGGGATTGAAAAAAATAAATAAATAAACATAGGCCCTAGCCCTCTTCCATCTTACCCACCTGCTTCTGCTTTTGCCACCTTTCTTTAGGATATAAGTACTGTGTAGATTGCTTAGAGAAATAACAGTTTCACCCATGCTATCTTATGGAGGCTTTCCTTTTGAAATTCCAGTGATTTTTTTATGGACTGGATTTTACCACTAAAAATTCATATACTGAAGCCTTAATCCCTAGTACCTAAGAATATGACTATATTTGGAGATGGAGTTCTTAAAGAGGTAATTGAGTTAAAATAGGGTTATGTTATGAGAGTGAGGTCTTGTCTAATATAATTGGTATTATTATAAGAAAGGGAATTTAGGACACAGATATATACAGAGGGAAGACCCATGAAGATGGGGAAGAAGATGGCCATCTACAAGCCAAAGAGAGAGGCCTCCAAAGAAGTCATACCTGTCAACACTTTTACCTCAGACGTCTAGTATCCAGAGTTGAAAGAAAATACATTTATGTTGTTTAGGTCACTCAGTCTGTGGTACTTTGTTATGGCAGCCCTAACTAATACAGACCTATAACATACCAAATTCAATAATCTTCAGCTGTGCCAAAACTCTTTTTACTTTTACAACTTTGAAATAAATTATGTAAATTAATATTTTTTTAAAATGCTGTTTAGAAAAAGCAAAAAATGTCTGTATACCTATCAGCAGGCAAATAAATAGCATTGTCACGATTCTATAAACCTCTTCTTGATTGCCCTTTGGAGCACTATGCTGAATTTTGTGCTAATCAATCTCTTTTGGGGGAAGTTTTACATATATACCTTTTTTAAAATTGCTTTATTATATTCTTTTTGAATTTCACATAGACTTACATATATTATTCTATTATTTCTTGTTCATGTGCACTAAATATTTGAGAATTTTTATAATAGAAATTAATGATTTTGTTTAAAACTAAAACACCAATCTAGTGTCAATAATATTTAAATACAAAGGTCTGTCTAGTCAAAGTTTTTTCCAGTAGTCATGTATGGATGTGAGACTTTAAAGAAAGTCTCACTGACTTTAAAGAAAGCTGAGCACCAAATAATTGATGCTTTTGAACTGTGGTGTTGGAGAAGACCCTTGAGAGTCCCTTGGACTGCAAGGAGATCCAACCAGTCCATCCTAAGGAAATCAGTCCTGAATATTCATTGGAAGGACTGATGCTGAAGCTGAAACTCTAATACTTTGGTCACCTGATGTGAAGAAGAACTGACTCACTGGAAAAGACCCTGATGCTAGGAAAGATTGAAGGCATGAGAAGAAGGGGACGACAGAGGATGAGATGGTTGGATGGCATCACCAACTTGATGGACATGAGTTTGAGCAAGCTCTGGATGTTGGTGTTGGACAGGGAAGCCTGGCGTGCTGCAGTCCATGGGGTCACAAAGAGTTGGACACGACTGAGTGACTGAACTTGAAAAATATTTGGTAAAAATATGGCATGAAAATGTTTAAAATCTTGATAAACTGGTTATAAAAATTTAAAGAAAATTAATAGTAAACAAAACATAATCTAATCAGAATTAAGAAGAATTGGTAAGATAAGTAACTATTAAACATATTAATCATCTAGGTAGCAAATATTAAAAATTATGAGATAATAACTTTGCTTAATTTATAAAATTTTTGAATAGCAAAATGTTAGTGAGATAAACCAAAAAAAAAAAAAGCCTCTTTAATGAAGAAATGAAGCTTCTTTAATGAAATGTGGGCATTACTACTTGGGTAGCAATTTGACAATTGTCAAGTAGGGGCCACCAAGTCTTTGAAAGATCCTTCCCTTTAATCCTGTATTTCCACTTCTGGGAATCTTTTCTAAGAAACACATGGAAATTAAAAAAAATATATATATAAAAGGGTCTGCATACAATTATTTCCGTTATGATATTATCATAATACTGAAAAAGGAAATATGGGAGTGACTAAATATGGTAGCCACATTGTTATTTCTGAATCTTAGTGATCAAGTGATGTTAATCATTATTTTCCATATCTTGAGTAAATCTCCCTTTTAGATATTTTCAGATATAGCTTCAATATCTGCAGGTTTTCTTATCCTATAACTTTAATGGTTTCAATAATATGAATTTCTATACCATGAAAGCATTTTAAAATTAAAACATATTTATTTTCTTTTTTTAAATTTAATTTAATATTTCCAAAAAACCACATTTAACATAAGGACTAGGATAACCATGATGGTATAGTCACTCAACTAGAGCCAGACATTCTGGAGTGTGATGTCAAGTGGCCTTTGGGAAGTATTACTATGAACAAAGCTAGTGGAGGTGATGGAATTCCAGATGAGCTATTTCAAATCAAAAAAGATGATGCTGTGAAAGTGCTGCACTCAATATGTTAGCAAATTTGGAAAACTCAGCAGTGGCCATAGGATTCAAAAAGGTCAGTTTTCATTCCAATCCCAAAGAAAAACAATGCCAAAGAATGCTCAAACTACCACACAATTACACTCATCTCACATGCTAGCAAAATATTGCTCAAAATTGTCTTAGCTAAGCTTCAACAGTACATGAATCAAGAACTTGCAGATGTTCAAGATGGATTTAGAAAAGGCAGAGGAACCAGAGATCAAAATGCCAACATCCATTGGGTCATTGAATAAGCAAGAGAGTTCCAGAAAAACATCTACTTCTGCTTTATTGACTATGCTTAAGCCTTTGACTGTGTGGATCACAACAAATTGTGGGAAATTCTTAAAGAGATGGGAATACCAAACCACTTTACCCGCTTCCTGAGAAGCCTGTATGCAGGTCAAGAAGCAACAGTTAAAACCAGATATGGAACAATGGACTAGTTTCAAATTGGGAAAGGAGAACATTAAGGCTGTATTTTGTTACCCTGCTTATTTAACTTATATGCAGAGCACATCATGTGAAATGCCAGACTGGACGAAGTACAAGCTGGACTCAAGACTGCCAGGAGAAATATCAATAACCTCAAATATGCAGATGACACCACTCTTATGGAAGAAAATGAAGAGAAACTAAAGAGCCTCTTGATGAATGTGAAAGAGTGAAAAATTTGGCTTAAAACTCAACGTTCAGAAAATTAAGATCATGGCATCCAGTCCCTTCAGTTCATGGCAAATAGAAGGGAAACAATGAAAACAGTGACAGATTTTATTTTCTTCGGCTCCAAAATCATTGCAGGTGGTAACTGCAGCCATAAAATTAAAAGACTCTTGCTCTTTGGAAGAAAAGCTGTGAAGAACCTGGACAGCATATTAAAAAGCAGAGACATTACTTTGTCAACAAAGGTCCATCTAGTCAAAGCTATGGTTTTTCCAGTTTTCATGTATGGATGTGAGAGTTGGACCATAAAGAAAGCTGAGTGCAAAGAATTGATGCTTTTAGACTATGGTGTTGGAGAAGACTCTTGAGAGTCCCTTGGACTGCAAGGAGATCCAACTAATCAATCCTAAAGGAGATAAGTCTTGAATATTCATTGGAAGGACTGATGCTGAAGTGGAAACTCCAATACTTTGGTCACCTGATGCAAAGAACTGACTCATTGGAAAAGACCCTCATGCTGGGAAAGATTAAGGGCAGGAGGAGAAGGGGACAACAGAGGATGAGATGTTTGGATGGCACTCAATGGACATGAGTTTGAGCAAGCTCTGGATGTTAGTGCTGGGCAGCGAAGCCTGGCATGCTGCAGTCCATGGGGTCACAAAGAGTCGGATATGACTGAGTGATTGAACTGAACTGAACTGGACCACCAATTGGGCTCCTTTTAGCTACTTTTCTTAAAGCCAGCAGATATTCATTATCATAGTTCTTATACAAGGTTTTGTTTCCTTTTTTAAGACTCTAATTAAATACTTGATTAAAATATCCAGAGATGTTATTATTTTTTTCCCCTAAATCTGCCCCATCTTTCACTTTCAGAAGAGAAAAGAAACAATTATGTAGCAGTATATAGTTTGATCCTATGAGTTTGATTTTATTGGAAACTAATTCAATCATTATAGAACTGATTGAGATTTATAATCTGTTGATTAAAGCTTTTGATATTTACAAGACTGCTTGTAAAATGGGTTAATTTCCTCCCCATCACTAACAGTGTTTCAGCCGATGCTGAGAGAGCATAAACCATCAATGTCCTGCGGGGAATTCCAAACTTTGGGAAGGAGCTGAACAAGATGAGACAGACATTTTCTTCCAGCCAGCTTATGAATTCTTTATATTTTTATTAATATCTCTAATAGTCCACCTGAAAATTTTTATTAAAAACATTTAAAATGTACATTTCATCCTCTGAATTGTATACAATGTCTTCTTTAGTCATTTATGCTAGAAAATGTCTTGCAATTTGCTTTACATCTCAGAGCAACAAAAAAATTAAACTATCCTATATATCAATTCTTTCTGAAGGAGAATCTGCTTGTAATGATTGGATTTCAAACTTGCTATTTTCTTACCAATCCCACCAATTCCCCTTTTGTTCCACTTTAACTGTTTTCAGCGCTATAGCAAAGATGATCTTAAATCAGATTGCATCACTCATCTTGTAAAGGCTCATCAATATTTTCCCACTGAACACAGGATAAAGTACAAACATCTGACAAAAACCTTTAAGGATAGGAAAAGGGAGAGAAATAGAATGAGAGGAGAAGAGTATGAGTCTGAGATGGAATCATGGCCATTTATGGCTTTGCCCCTCCTAATCTCTCCAGTTCATCCCCTTTATGTAATAGTCTCACTGGTTTTTCAGCTTCTTGAACATGTCATGCTCCTTCCTTGTCCCTGTGACTCTTAGCCTCATTTGTGTGGTCTGTCTAGTTCCTTTTTAGGCCTCAGCCTAAACATCTCCTATTTAAAGGAGGCTTAACCTGCTCATCTTATTTAAATCAGTCTTACCTCTTTTATTCTCTATATTAGCTTGTTATTTTTTCTTATAGGCCTTAATAAATCTATATCTAGATAAATGTTATTATTTGGATTAGCGCTTTATTTTCCTGGTATCTATTAGCGTTCTTATTTTTATAAATTGATTTACAATGTTGTGGTAATTTCTGGTATACAATAAAGTGATTCAGTTATGTGTATATATATGTACAAACATACATGTTTTATATTCTTTTCCATTATAGTTTATTGTAAGATATTGAATATAGTTTCCAGTGCTATACAGTAAGTCCTTGTTTATCTGTGTTACATATAAGTAGTATGTATCTGTTAATCCCAAGCTTCTAATTTATTCCTTCCTTATTCCCTCTCCCCTTTGGTAACCATAAGTTTTTCTTCTATGTCTGCAGCTCTTTTTATGCTTTGTAAATAAGTTCACTTGTGTCATATTTTAGAATCCACATATAATAATGTCATAAGACATTTGTCTTTTTTTGTCTGACTTACTTTACTTAGTATGATAATCTACGGGTCTATCCATGTTGCTGCATGCAAGCTTCAGAAGGGCTTGCCAATTGTTGTAACCAGTAACCTAGCAATAGCCTGACATATTGCAGGTGTTCAGTAGCTGTCCATTGAATGAATCAGTGTTCTGCAGAGCAAATGTGTTATACAAATATGGAATGTTTTGAGAGTAAATTTTATCAGAGGGAAAAATTATTTTCACTGGAGGCAAAATGGTTGTCTGAGGAGGCCTTACAAATAACTGTGAAAAGAAGAGAAGCAAAAGGCAAAGAAGAGAAGGAAAGATATACTCATTTGGATGCAGAGTTCCAAAGAATAGCAAGGAGAGATAAGAGAGCCTTCCTCAGTGATCAATACAAAGAAATAGAGGAAAATAATAGAATGGGAAAAACTAGGGATATCTTCAAGAAAATTAGAGATACCAAGGGAATATTTCATGCAAAGATGGGCATAATAAAGGACGGAAATGGTATGGACCTAACAGAAGCAGAAGATATTAAGAAGAGGTGGCAAGAATACACAGAAGAACTATACAAAAATGATCTTCATGACCCAGATAAGCACAATGGTGTGATCATTCACCTATAGCCAGACATCTTGGAATGCAAAGTCAAGTGGGCCTTAGGAAGTATCATTGCAAACAAAGCTAGTGGAGGTGATGGAATTCCAGTTGAGCTATTTCAAATCCTAAAAGATGATGCTCTGAAAGTACTGCCCTCAATATGTCAGCAAATTTGGAAAACTCAGCAGTGACCACAGGACAGGAAAAGGTCCATTTTCACTCAAATCCCAAAGAAAGGCAATGCCAAAGAATGCACAAACTACCGCACAATTACACTCATTTCACATGTTAGCAAAGTAATGCTCAAAATTTTCTGAGCCAGACTTCAACAGTATGTGAACTATGAACTTCCAGATGTTCAAGATGGATTTAGAAAATCCAGAGGAACCAGAGATCAAGTTGCCAACATCCGCTGGATCATTGAGAAAAAAAGAGAGTTCCAAAAATACATCTACTTCTGCTTTATTAACTATGCCAAAGCCTTTGATTGTATGGATCACAAAAAACTGTGGAAAATTCTTAAAGAGATGGGAATACCAAACCTGCCTCCTGAGAAATCTGTATTCAGGTCAAAAAGCAACAGTAAGAACTGGACATGGAACAACATACTGGTTCCAAATTGGGAAACGAGTATGTTAAGGCTATATACTGTAACCCTGCTTATTTAATTTATATGCAGAGTACATCATAAGAAATGCTGGACTGGATGAAGTACAAGCTGGAATCAAGATTGTTAGGAGAAATATCAATAACCATAGATATACAGATGACACAACCCTTATGGCAGAAAGCGAAGAACTAAAGAGCCTCTTGATGAAAGTAAAAGAGAAGAGTTAAAAAGTTAGCTTAAAACTCAATATTCAGAAAACTAAAATCATGGCATCTGGTCCCATCAGTTCATGGCAAGTAGATGGGGAAACAATGGAAACAGTGACAGACTTTATTTTGGGGGGCTCCAAAATCCCTGCAGATGGTGACTGCAGCCATGAAACTAACAGATGCTTGCTCCTTGGAAGAAAAGCTGTGACCAACGTAGACAGCATATTAAAAAGCAAAGACATTACTTTGCTAACAAGGGTCCATCTAGTCAAAGCTATTTTTTTTCCAGTAGGCATGTATGGATGTGAGAGTTGAACCATAAAGTAAGCTGAGTGCCCAAGAATTGATGCTTTTGAACTGTGGTGTTGGAGAAGACTCTTGAGAGTCCCTTGAACTGCAAGGAGATCCAACCAGTTAATCCTAAAGGAGATTAGTCCTGAATATTCATTAGAAGGACTGATGCTGAAGCTGAAACTCCAACACTTTGGCCACCTGATGCGAAGAACTGACTCATTGGAAAAGACCCTGATGCTGGGAAAGATTGAAGGCGGGAGGAGAAGGGGATGACAGAGGATAAGATAGTTGGGTGGCATTATCGACTCAATGGGTATGAGTTTGATTAAGCTCCGGGTGTTGGTGATGGACAGGGAAGCCTGGCGTGCTGCAGTCCATGGGATTGCAAACAGCTGGACATGACTGAGTGACTGCATTGGACTGAAATATTGGGGGATGATTTCTTATTTTCTCTTCTATTTTTATAATGTATTCCAGTGTGGATTTTTATAATCAAATTATATCTGCAACTAAGTTAATGAACAAAATATCTTGGGTGTTGTGTGAACTTACTAGTAACTAATAAATAAATAAATAAACCTTGGGGAAGATTCAGGAGAACCCAGATTAGTTTAGATGGAGAGATGCTACGCATGGTCTGACAAAGTGACAAAATCTGCTCCTAGAATTATTGCCCAAAGCTTCTGAAGGGTAAGTAAACCTTTGAGAACTTCTTTACTGGGAGTCCCTAACCCTGTCCATCAACTGCTGAAACAAACATGGATCATTCATACATTGACAATGAACAGGGCACTGAGTCAGTCTCTAAATCAAATATAAAGATGTGAAAAAGTATTAGTTTGCTCAGATACCTTCACATTTATTTTAGTCTTGTTACAAAACTAGAAGAGTCAAGCACCGCAATAGAGTCAGAAAACATTTTAAGTGGGTAGTCATGACTGAATGGTAATAAAAGGAATTTATATTTTAGAGGTAATTTTAAATGTAAGATATTTGTCAGCCTAGAAATATACAGGTTGGATTCACTCTCTTGCATCCCTCACAAAATATAGCAAAGGAAAACAAAATATTTGATTATTTCAAAATGGTTTGAGTGATAGCATTTCTTGAATGACAATATTTGATTGTCTCATAGTCACAAATATAAAACTTTAAAGTTATGATGATTAACTTATAAAAATGACGTTCAACTTAACTTTACTGTGACATAATATACCATGTCAAAATTTTAGGCTAGTAGGTAATTTATTTATTGAAATTTATTTTTCAAATGATACAGAACATTGACAAGGTTACAGATATGGAGATCACTTAAGAATATGGCATCCTGTCATTAAATAAGACAGGTTAAAGTAAGCCTTAGACCACCATGTATATAGAGGCTATTGTATAAAATTAGACGCTCAGACTATTTTTTGTTTTGAAAATGCTTACTAAGGTATTTGCAAAATTGCTGATGTTAATGAAGAACTTTAATTTCATAAAGTAGGAATTAAACATAGACAGTGGAGAAGGGAGCATGTGAGTAACGGTAGTCAGACATCTAAAGTTTTCACTAGAGAACGGTTTCCTAGCCCTTTAACTTCTGCTACTGGGAAGAGAACAAACTGAAAAAACAAAATGTGTTTTTCATCAGTGTTGAAGTCAGTGGCTTTGGTTATGTAGTTTAACTAAATAGCTTGGAGTTACCAAAAATAGTAGGTTAAATGTTTAGATAATATCATCTATGGTAACATCAGGATAAATTGCAGATTTATTAGAAGACATAAAGTCAACAAAATAAATCTATAGTAACTTTAAATCAAGCAGAAAAGATGTCTCGTTCTTTTAGAACCTATCCTAGACTTTACCACTGCCTTCTTTCCAATCCAGACCATCATCATATTAATCATTCTATGATAATAACCTTGTAATTCATGTCCTTCTATCTTACTCTCCTACTGTATATATTTTCCACAAACAACAAAGTAATTTTTCAAGTGCAAATATCTGGTCATATTACTAACACTTTAAAGGGTTCAAATGACTACCTTTTTTGATTTTAAGTAGTCCAAACGCTAAAATGTCCTTGAAACTCTTGATTTGAATAAGATAGCTTTAGTGTGTTTAAAACTAAAAGAAAAATAAAAGCTCAAAATATGCACATTGACACATCAGTAAGGAAATACTGCTTCTCTGTGGATGTGTTTTGTCAATTTATATTCTGAAGTTTTATAAGTGTGTATTTCATGAAGAAGTGAAGTGATGTCACTCAGTCATGTCCAACTCTTTGTGACCACATGGACTGTAGCCTACCAGGATCCTCCATCCATGGGATTTTCCAGGCAAGAATACTGGAGTGGGTTGCCATTAAGATAAATTACTTTGTATTAAAATGTATAGTTAAATTTCACCTGATTCTTAATTTCATTCACAGTGATCTATAAAAACAAAGGATTCTTAAAAGACAATATAGAATGTATCAGACATAGTATGTTTGTGACGAAACATTTGCAGTGTTATGCTTGCCTCTATGTGAACTATAAGCAATCTGAAAAGGAATAATTTATTAAGAGAGCAGATGACAGTGTTCAGGTCAGAGATAAATAGAGTTACAGATTACCATGTCTAATCAATTTTCTAGAATATCTCTGATATGAAGTCTTAATCTTTGTAAGAATCAAATTTGTAGATTAGCATGGCATAAATCATGTGCCCAACAGGATAGCATATCAACATTCTAGACATCTAAATTACAGTTTAAGTTGCCCCAATTATTCTTATAACTAAATCTTCCTCTATACAGAAACCATTAATTAATTAAACAATTATTTGTTAATACCCTGTTACGTGCCAGATATGTCCCTTGAATTCTAAGGATTCAAGGATTGAACAAGGCAAGCAAGAACTTGATCCCACAGAGCTTAGATACAAGTAAGGATATAGACAGTGAACAGTATAAATTAATAAATAATTCTAATAGCTATAAATATGAATAAATTGAAAAAATGATGTGATATGAAAAGCACTAGAGTAGGGGGCTATGTTACATTGATGGACATATAATAATTCTTCCTTCAGAAGGTGACATCTGAGCAGAAACAAAAATGACAGAAATAACCAGCAGTGCCAAAATCCACAGAATTCCAGACAGTGGCAAGAACAGAGGCTTAGAGGTTGAATAATGTTTAAAGGGTGGATAATGCTGGTGTGTTCAAGAAGCAAAAAGGGTTAAAGGAGCACAGGTGAAATCAACTGAAGGAAGAGTGGGAGGACCAAATTATACAGGCAAGTGGTGAAGGGTTTTGATTTTATTCTATGGGATGTTTTTCTAAGAGGAAAGCTATATGATTTGACTTATGTTTGGAAGGATCAGTCTGGCTGTTATACAGCCTATATACTATATATAGGAAGCCAAAGTTGGAAGCCAAGAGAAATTTTAGAATTATAGTAGAGCCAGAGGGGGATGATTGTGATGTAGACTCCAAAGCATGTGGAAATATATAAATGGTAGAACATTTTAAGTATGTAAATTATGCCTGAAGTATTTTAGGCATTTCATGTATATTTTTTGAATGAGAAAAATGAATGAACAGCATGATGTATATAGACATGAAAATGTAGCAATGTATTATATTCATAGCTACATATTTTAGGCACAAAAATTGAAACAAAGGAAAGTACTGGGAGTCTTTTAAACTTAACGAAAAGTCTAACATTTTCATGTGTATTCAAATGCTTTTCCCATTACAAATAATTTGAAAATAATAAATGAGAAAATTCTAGAATGGTGTGTTCATAAAATATCTGATATTTCTTAATATTAATTCTACAGGTTTTGGAGGGTTTTTTTGTACAGTTCTGACCAAATTAAGAGATAAATAACAGAAATTCTGCATTAATAAAACATTTTCCATTATTTAGCAATAAAAGGAAACTATTCTGAGTATATTTCAAGTTTCTAAAAAATCATACTGTGTCTTCTGTATATGGGCTGTTTACACCCTGAAATCAGACTATAAACTTGGGGTGCTGCAGCTGGTCCATGCTACCTGCCAAAAGGTGACTGTTACATTTTAAGGAAATTCGTGAGTGGGTTGTTTAAAATGCTGTTATTAAAATTGAAACTATGTAAATTTATCAGTTAATTGAAAAAAAATTAGATAAAAGATAGTAAATACTCAGCTTCATCACTTTGGTTGGTATTAATCACTAAGTCATGTTTGACTCTTGCGACCCCATGGTCTGTAGCCTACCAGGCTCTTCTGTCGGATGGATTGCCCAGGCAAGAATACTGGAGTGGGTTGCTACTTCTTTCGCCAGGGGATCTTCCCAAACCAGGAATTGAACCCAGGTCTCAGGCATTGCAGGCAGATTCTATACCAACTGAGGTAGGAGGGAATCCCTTCCCTGGGCTTCCCTGGTAGCTCAGATGGTAAAGAATCTGCCTGCAATGCAGGAGACCTCGGTTCAATTCTTGGGTGGGGAAAATCCCCTGGAGAAGGGACAGGCTACCCACTCCAGTGGTCTCGGGCTTCCCTGGTGGCTCAGTTGGTAAAGAATCTGCCAGCAATGTGGGTTACACTTTCACTTTCATCACTTTACTGCAGTTCATCTTCATCAATGCTCATGAGGTTATGCCTATTGCGTCTGGATGGTGACAACCCTATCACAGTGTGCTCCTGAGCTTGTTTAGTTGCCAAGTGTCCAACTCTTTGTGACCCCACTGACTGTAGCCCACCAGGCTCCTCTGTCCATGGGATTTCCCAGGCAAGAAGACTGGAGTGGGCTGCCATTTCCTTTCCCAGGGGATCTTTTCCACCCAGAGACTGAACCCACATCTCCTATATGGTAGGGAGATTCTTTACCATTGAGCACTAGGGAAACTTGTGCTCCTGAGCACCTCCTTCCAACTCCGCGTTTAGGGACATCATGTAGCAAGCTTGAAATCAGACATGATGAAAATATTTACATCCTAAAAATTGGCAAACACTATATACCAGGGCTTCCTCCCACCTTCAGAGAGTCAATTGTTTAACATTTACCAGGACATCACTAGTTACAACTCTACTGATGCTACTGCCACTGCTACAGCCTTTGTCACTGCTACAAACTTCTGTAGTTTAAATCCCAGGAACTACCTTTTGCTTCACATTAGGAACACATCACGGAGAAGGCAATGGCACCCCACTCCAGTACTCCTGCCTGGAAAATTCGATGGATGGACAAGCCTGGAAGGCTGCAGTCCATGGGGTCACTGAGGGTTGGACACGACTGAGCAACTTCACTTTCACTTTTCACTTTCATGCATTGAAGAAGGAAATGGCAACCCACTCCAGTGTTCTTGCCTAGAGAATCCCAGGGATGGGGGAGCCTGGTGGGCTGCCATCTATGGGGTCGCACAGAGTCAGACACGACTGATGTGACTTAGCAGCAGCAGGAACACATCAAGGGTAAAAATGAAGAGAACAACAGTATGCCACTGTCTGGCTTCTAGAGAGGGAAGGTCAGTTTTCAAAAGCAACTTACTCAGGATTTTTTGCATTTTATCACATTCAAAATAATTTCCTTTTGTGAAACAGCCCTTCTAAGTGTAAAACTATTGAATCTGTGTGCTATCCAAGTTCAAAATTTAGAAAACGTTTCAAAAATACAAAGATGCCATGTTCTCCTATCAAAATAGTGATGACTTAAAATATAGAGACTAGTGTTGGAGTGGTGCAGTAGAAAATGCACTCATACACAATAATAATAGGAACATAAGTTGATACATATTTTAAAAGAAAATTTGAAATATAGAAGTAAAACTCTTTAACTCATTGTTTGAATTTAACCTTCAGGAAGATTATTTATATTTAACCTGCAGAAAGATTTATAAAAATGCAGTGAAAATAGTATTATTTATGATAGAAAAAACTGAAATAAGTAGATAATTTTGCACATTTGTTTGAGAGAATAGTAGTCTCAGTGTTAGTCGCTCAGTCGTGTCTGACTCTCTGTGACACCACGGACTATAGCCCACAAGGCTCTTCTGTCCATGGGATTCTCCAGGCAAGAATACTGGACTGGATTGCCATTCCCTTCTCTAGAAGACCTTCCATACCCAGGGATCGAACCCAGGTCTACCGCATTGAAGGCAGATTCTTTACCATTTGAGTTACAGAGATTTTAAATAAAATTCATGAAATTTTCAATGTTCATGAAACATAATTGATAAAATTTGGATATGACAGGATATATTCAATAAAAGCCCACACATGAAATTACAAATGTCTATAGGGTAACTTAAAGCGAATTCCACTGAACATGAGTTAAGCACTTAGAGTGGAATATGACTATTTTATTTTCCTTTCATTTTTTGCAATTTCTAAATTTTGTAAAAGACATAATAACAATGTCTAAACTAAAATTGTTTTTAATGTAAATAATTTAAATTCATATGAAAATGTAAAATTTCCATTTGTATTCATATACTTTTCTCATTGCAAATAGTTTAAATAATTTGCAAATAAATCCAAACATTTTTTTTAAAGTCTCAAATTATACTATTTACCTAACATCTGACATTTCATGTTAATTCAACAGTTTCTTTGTATAGTTATGTTTGGACAAAAAACGCTGGCATTGTTTTAAAGGACTTTTTATTAGGTTAATATATAGCCATATTCATCTATTTAACCATAGATCATCAAATTTTCTTCTAAATCAATTACTTCATCTTTGATTTAGCATCTTCTAGAATTTCATAGTCTCATAAAATTCTCAAAATAACATTGATTTTAATCCAGTACTAAACCATGTGTACAGAGTGAGAGAAAAGCAACAAAATTGTAAAAATTAGTAGAGTTTTACAAATTCAAATAGAGGAAAAATTCACTGCCTTACATATCTATTTCAAATTAACCAATGCTGTGAAAATAGAGTTTTCAGAAAAGGAATAGCTATACTGAGACAAATAGATATATTGGTAAAGGAAGGAATTGTCATCTACTAGTCTTTCTTATTATTATACTAATATGTGTAAGATAAGGAAAGAGTGTTTAGGAAAATATTAATAGTAGTCCAATGAATTTTCTTTTGATATTAGAGAAGTTTGGATATTATTGTCTTTGGATAATATTATTAGTATAAGTTTGGATATTATTTTTTATTATTTCAATAAATACCATTGTGTTTTGATGTTCAGATAATAATCAATAAGTATCTGATATGTTGCCCATGTACTTTTGTGACACATAAGGGAACAAAACAGCTTTGCCCTTTGTTGAAGAGCATCTTTAACATTTCAAATCTACTTACAAATAATACTGATATTAGTGGGAATATAAGTTCCACATTTATATTTGGGAACCCATATGGGCCTAGAAACTTATGAGTAGTTAATTAAAATGTGTCTTAAATGATTGGCTTACCTGAAATTTTGACTTGAGACACCACTCCATCTCCTCCATCACTGTGTGCACGAACCTCTACAACATATTCTCCATCCCTGGGGATTGGGACTTCTATGGAGTGTTTATGAGTTGAATACAGCTTGCCATCATGCTGGCCATCAGGTCTATAGAGTACCTTTAAAAGTTTCAGAATAGGACTATTTAATACATGGGTAATAATGAACCAATTCCCTAATACTAAATTTGACTAAAAATGCTTATAATAATTAAAAAAAAATAGGAAGCTATGTGTAAACTAGCTGAAAAATCCATATTATTTTTTAATCACATAGATTTTATTTATTTTAGGCTAATCCAAGAGGACACATCTTAAGCATCTGAATTTCATTTTTTGAAGCTATCTAAAATAGAAATTAAAAATGTATTTTTTAATGAAAAAAGGTATACAATGAGGGCTCTTTCAAAATATTGAAATAGTCTAAAAAAATTGCCTCACAATTAGAATTTTTCACACTATTCCTAAAATTTGGTATCCATTGAAAAATGTGATAGTGATATAAAGAATTTATATAAAAAATCTTTTTTTTCCATTTTTGTTCAGTTACAGAGGGTGAGTCAATACATCAAAGAATTCACTATGTGCTTGGCAACACTATCTTACTCACTGCCAAGCAGAAATCAATTCTTTCTCTCTTCCTTAAACACTAATTATTCTAACAATTCTATTAAAGTAGTTATTCTATCTTATTCACTTGACATTGTATTTTCCTGGAATTCACTGAAGATCTTTTCTCATTTCAAAATTTATCATAGCACTATGTCGTCTGATTCCACTACACAACTAGAATAAGAGCTGGATGGGTTTTGACAAAACAACAATGAAAAAACAAATATCAGTCACTCTGTAAGAATGAAGCTTGTGTAGGAAATAATCTAGTGATCTTTTGTATACCTTATATCCCGTCACTGTAGATTCATTTGACAGTGCAACCACATGATCCCAGGTGATTATGTAGCGTGAACCAGACCTTACGGAACTGATGATCCGCGGAGGCTGGCTTGGAGCTGTGAAAGTAATAATACGCTACTGATGGTAACCACATACAACTTCAGTTCTGCAAGCTGCACAACATCAGGAATTATAATACTGATAGTGATGTGGGAATAAAAATAGCTAATTTTGATGTCTGTATTACGTGCCTGGCCCTATGGTTTGCATCCATGGTTTCATTTAATGTACCTTGTGGCCCTGGGAGGTAAGGTAATATAATGATCTCTTATTCTCTTCTCATCAACTTTCAGTTGGTTGTCTCTTTTCCACCACTCTTTAGAAACTGCTGTTCTCAAGGTCATCAGTCACCTCCAGTTAGCCAAATTTTATGTCACTTTTTTATTCTTTTCAAGTTTAACATCTTCACATTTCACAGAATTAACCTTCTAATTCTTTCTTGAATATCTTTTCTTAAATTCATAATCTCTTCTAATCTTTCCTCCTGTCTCTCACATTGCTCCTTCTCATTAATCATTCTTTGCTAGCTCCATGACCTCTGCCAAGTTTCCCAATGTTGGGATGACTTACGACTTGATCCTGAGCGCTCTTCTTTCCTCTATGTATAAATCTCCTCAAACCTTACATCTGGGCCTATGGCTTTAAATACATACGATTCTGTCTCAAGGTAATCTTTCAACTTGTACAGATATGTGTCCAACTTCCTATATCCTCCTCAATGTTTAAAGGGTTTCCCAAATGCAATATAATCAAGACAGAACATTTACTATGTAGCCTTCAAATTTGCTTTTCTCTGTTTCCCAAATTTACTAAATGGCACAACCAAACTCCCAATGTTTCAAGCCAAAATCTATTCAATCTTCTGTTTCATTCTTTGCCAACATACAAATTAGCTGAAAACTGTCAACTCTGCCTGCAGAAAATTTTCTGCTTCTATCTCTTTTCATCTCTGGTCACCATCAGCTCTTCCTTGAATATTAAAAAAGGCCTCCTAATTGGCTATACAGCTTTTACTCTTACTCTACTATGTTCCTTGTTTACCCAGAAGACAGAAAATTAAATATATATATAATATCACTCTCTGCCTTAAAATTGTCCAGTGATTTCTTATGACACTTAGAAAGAATTTAAACTCCTTACTATGATCTGTAAAACCCTGCTTCATATGACTCCTCCACAATTCAGAGCTGGAACCATTGTCTTTTCTACACTTAAAACACACCAAACTCCTCTCATGTAAAGGCTTTGTACTGGTTATTTTCTCTGCCTGATAGAATCTCTTCAGCAAAGTACTCCTTCTTATTATTCATATCCTAGGTCAGATAGGATCTTCTCTAAAAGGACATTCCCAACTACCCTATTAGAATTTGGCTCCCACCCAAACCATTTTAAATGTTCGTATTTGGTTATTTCTTAGATTTTATGTATTATTTATCTTTAATTGAATTGTAGTTGATTTACCATATTAGTTTCAGGTGTACAACAGTGATTCATATTTTTGATTATATCACTTTAAAAGTTATAAAATAGCAGCTATGAAATTGTATATCAATGCCATACAATATATCCTTGTAGCTTATTTATTTTATATATAGCAGCTTGCATCTCTGAATCCCGTAACCCTAGTCCCTTTTAGTTTCCATTTGCATGAAATATCTTTGCCATCTTCTCACTTTCAGTATATGTGTGTCTTTAGCTCTAAAGTGAGTCTTTTGAAAGTATCAAATACATGGGGCTTTTTTTCTACTTAATCAACCACTCTATGCCTTTTTTTTGCATTCTATGTCTTTTGATTAGAACATTTAGCATATTGACATTTGAAATGATTATTGATAGAAATGTACTTAATGCCATTCTGTTACTTGTTTTCTGGTTGTTTCTGTAGTTCTCTGTTCTTTTAGTTTCTTCCCTTGTGGTTTGATGATTTTCTGTATTTGCATGCTTGTGTTCCTTTCTCTCTAGTTTTCCTGTGTGTACAATTGTGGGTTTTGATTTGTACTTCCCATGGAGTTCATATATGTTGACCTATAAACATATCTACCTGTCTTAAACTTATAGTCATTTAAGTTCAAACACATTCTAAGATATCTACTCTTTAAACCTCCTTTGCAAGTTTTGTGTTTTGATGTCATATTTCACTTCTGCATGTTTAACCCTTAATAGTCTTTTGTGGTTATAGTTAATTCTATAATTTCTTTTTTTTTAAATATTCATAGTTGCTTATTCAAGTGCTCGATCCACAGACCTTTACTATATATTTGACTTTACTAGTAGGATTTTTTCTTTTCTATTAATTCTTACTACTTGTTGCAGCCTTCTCTTTTCCACTTGGAAAAGATTCTTTAAAAATTTTTGTAAGATTGGTTTAGTATTGATAAACTCAATTCTGATTGATAACCATAGTGAATAGAGTATCCTAGTTTGTAGGTTTTTCCCTGTTAGCACTTTAAATATATTAGGTCAATCCCATCTGGCCTGCAAAGTTTCTGCAGAAATGTCGGGTAATAGTCTTATGGAGGTTCCCTTGTATGTGATTTTTTTTATTTTTCTCTTACTGACTTTGGAATTCTCTCTTTAACTTCTGCTATTTTCTTTATAATATGTCTTAGGTTTCTTTGGGTTCATCATGTTTGGAATCCTCTGTGATTCCTGTATCTGGATATCTCTTTCCTTCTTCAGGTTTGGAAATTTTCAGCCATAATTTCATCAAATATATTTTGGCCCTGTTCTCTCTTCTTATTCTGGAACTCTCTATAATAAAAATGTTGCTATGCTTGATGTTGTCACAGAGGTCCCTTAAACTAGTCCCTTAAAATCTGTTTTTCTTTTGCTGTTCTGATTGGGTTATTTCCATTATTCTGTCTTCCAGATCTTTCGTATCACATCAGTTTAGTTCAGTCACTCAGTCGTGTCCGACTCTTAGCGACCCCATTAATCGCAGCACCCCAGGCCTCCATGTCCATCACCAATTGCCAGAGTTCACTGAGACTCACTTCCATTGAGTCAGTGATGCAATCCAGCCATCTCATCCTCTGTCGTCCCCTTCTCCTCCTGCCCCCAATCCCTCCCAGCATCAGAGTCTTTTCCAATGAGTCAACTCTTCTCATGAGGTGGCCAAAGTACTGGAGTTTCAGCTTTAGCATCATTCCTTCCAAAGAAATCCCAGGGCTGATCTCCTTCAAAATGGGCCAGTTGGATCTCCTTGCAGTCCAAGGGACTCTCAAGAGTCTTCTCCAACACCACACTTCAAAAGCATCAATTCTTCGGTGCTCAGCTTTCTTCACAGTCCAACTCTCACATCCATACATGACCGCAGGAAAAACCATAGCCTTGACTAGACGGACCTTTGTTGACAAAGCAATACACTGCTTTTTAATACGCTATCTAGGTTGGTCATAACTTTCCTTCCAAGGAGTAAGCATCTTTTAATTTCATGGCTGCAGTCACCATCTGCAGTGATTTTGGAGCCCAAAAAAACAAAGTCTGACACTGTTTCCACTGTTTCTCCATCTATTTCCCATGAAGTGATGGGACCGGATGCCATGATCTTCGTTTTCTGAATGTTGAGCTTTAAGCCAACTTTTTCACTCTCCTCTTTCACTTTAATCAAGAGGCTTTTTAGTTCCTCTTCACTTTCTGCCATAAGGGTGGTGTCATCTGCATATCACATAGTTTGCTGTTAATTCCATCTAGTTTTCCTTTCAGTCATTGCATTCTTCAGTTGTGACTTATTCCTTTCTATATTTTCTAATTCTTGTTAAGATTTTCACTGTCATTTATTCTTTTCCCAAGTTCAGTTAGTATTCTTATTACTAGTGACAAACTCTATCTGGTAAATTATTTACCTCTGTTTCATTAGTCATTTTTTAAGGAGATTTTCCCTTGTTCTTTTGTTTTAAAGTAATTTCTCTGTATTCAGGTTTAAGTTTCTCAGACTCTGAAATTAGGTGAAACACTTCTTGTTGTTCAGTTCCCCAGTCATATCTGATTATCTGTGACCCCGTGAGTGCAGCATGCCAGGCTTCCCTGTCCTTCACTATCTCCAGGACTTTGCTCAAACTCATGTCTGTTGAGATGGTGATACCATCCAACCATCTCATCCTCTGTTGTCCCCTTCTCCTCCAGCCTCCAATCTTTTGTAGCATCAGGGTCTTTTCAAATGAGAAAGCTCTTTGCATCAGGTGGTCAAAGGATTGGAGCTTCAGCTTCAGCATCAGTCCTTCCAATGAATATTCAGGCTTGATTTCTTTTAGTATTGACTGGTTTGATCTCTTTGCAGTCCAAAGAACTCTCAAGAGTGTTCTCCAGCACCACAGTTCAAAAGCATCAATTTTTTAGCACTCAACCTTCTTTATGGTCCAACTCTCACATCATACTTGACTACTGGGAAAACCACAGCTTTGACTAGATGGACATTTTTCAGCAGAGTAATGTCTCTGCTTTTTAATATGCTGTCTAGGTTGGTCATAGCTTTTCTTCCAAGAAGCAAGTGTCTTTTATTTTCATGGCTGCAGTCACTGTCCACAATAATTTTAGAGCCCAGGAAAATAAAGTCTGTCACTGTTTCCATTGTTTCCCCATCTATTTGTTGTGAAATGATTGGACTGAATACCATTATATTAGTTTTTTGAATGTTGAATTTTAAATCAGTTTTTTTTCACTCTCCTCTTTTACTTTCATCAAGAGGCTCTTTAGTTCCTCTTTGCTTTCTGCCATAAGGGTGGTAGCATCTGCATATCTAAGGTTATTGATATTTCTTCTAGCAATCTTGATTATAGTTTGTGTTTCATCCAGCTCAGCACTTCTAATGATGTACTCTGCATAGAAGTTAAATAAGCAGGGTGACAATAAACAGCCTTGACCTACCCCTGTCCCAATTTTGATCCAGTCCATTGTTCCATGTCTGGTTCTAACTGTTGCTTTTTGACCTGCATACAGGTTTCTCAGGTGGCAGGAAAGGTGGTTTGATATTCCCATCTCTTTCAGAATTTTAAAGTTTATTGTGATCTACAGAGTCAAAGGCTTTAGTGTAGTCAAGGAAGAAGTAGATATTTTTCCTGGAATTCCCTTGCTTTTTCTATGATCCAATGGATGTTGGCAGTTTGATCTTTGGTTCCTCTGCCTTTTCTAAATCCAACTTGTACGTCTGGAAGTTCTCAGTTCATGTATTATTGAAGCCTAGCTTGAAGGATCTTAAGCATTACTTTGTTAGAACTTGAAATGAGCACAAATGTGAGGTAGTTTAAACATTCTTTGGCATTGCCTTTCTTTGGGATTGGGATGAAACTTGACCTTTTCCAGTCCTGTGGCCACTGCTGAGTTTTCCAAATTTGCTGGCATATTGAGTGTAGCACTTTCACAGTGTCATCTTTCAGTATTTGAAATAGCTCAACTGTAATTCTAGCAGTTCTTGAAGGTGTGTTCCTAGGTTGTAGTGGCTCTATCAGTCAGCATATGCCCAGTGGCTTTGGTGGGAGAGCTGGATCTATAATTAGCACAGATCACATATTTTCCTAGGGCATGCTGGTGGGATATCGGGCTGGAAATGGAGGAGCTCTACCCAAAGGCAGGTGGGAGCTGGAACTTTTCCTATGTTCAATGGCCATCACCATTCTATTGAGGGTAGTTTTGGGTCCCAGGGTGCTGGAGCAGAAGCCTTGAGGGTCAAGTTTAAGCTGGTTTCATTCCCTTTAAATGTGCTCTCCCTCTCCCCCCAGCAACAGCATCTTTGCCCCAGGGCTAAGCACTGCTAGAGCAAGGGTACTAGAGTGGGTGCCCAGAGCAGGCCAGAGCATGTGATAAGACAGTCCTGGCAAGACAGTCAGAGCTTGAGAGAGCTCCTAATTCACAGCCTCTGTGAGCACAAGCAATGGTTTTCTTTGCTCCATTCAGATCCAGTGCTTGTTCTTTGCCAGTTCTATCCCCCACAGTTGCGCAATCTCCTTGGCAATGTAGCCTTTGTTTTACTGGGGAGTTGGTCTGAAGAAGGCATCTGGAACAGGCTGGGACATATGCTGGGCTGTCCCAGGAAATCACTCCAGCAGATTTTGCTCTTCATGAATGAGATCTTATTTTTCTACAGCCATCTTGTAAGTCCCACCAGTATTGAAATCTGCTACTGGAACTCATCTTCCTGGTGCTGGACTCTGTGGTTGGGGAACCTTAGATGTGGCTCAAACCACTCTCCAGGGAGGACCTCTGAGCCTGGGATATCCCCCTTCCACTTCTATGTCCCCTACTAGGGCTATGGTCCCAACCTGATTACTTCTCCCTTTCAACTTGACTCTACAAGGATCTTACTTAAGAGCCTTGATTCCAATAGCCCCCAGTTTTTTTCAGTGAGAATTGCTCTACATGTAGGTATGTTTTTGATGTGTTCATTGAGGGAAGTGAGCTCAAGTCCTCTACTCTGTCATCTTGGTCTATTCCTCCATTATCTATTTATTTAATTTATTGCTCTGTCATTTGATGTTATCATATTTATTTGTCATATTTTTCTCTCCTTCCTTATCTCTCTCCCTCTCTTTCCATTAGTTTGTTAAATCCTATGAGAAGAGGATCTGGGTCTGGCTTGATCTTTTCTCTATCCTCAATACCTAGAGCTGTCAAGGGCACATAGCATACTTTTGGTAAATTAATAAATTGAAAAACTACTATGAGGTACCATTTCACGCCAGTCAGAATGGCTGCAATCCAAAAGTCTACAAGCAATAAATGCTGGAGAGGGTGTGGAGAAAAGGGAACCCTCTTACACTGTTAGTGGGAATGCAAACTAGTACAGTATGGAGAACAGTGTGGAGATTCCTTAAAAAACTGGAAATAGAACTGCCTTATGATCCAGCAATCCCACTGCTGGGCATACACACTGGGGAAACCAGAAGGGAAAGAGACACGTGTACCCTAATGTTCATCGCAGCACTGTTTATAATAGCCAGGACATGGAAGCAACCTAGATGCCCATCAGCAGATGAATGGATAAGAAAGCTGTGGTACATATACACAATGGAATATTACTCAGCCATTAAAAAGAAAACATTTGAATCAGTTCTAATGAGGTAGATGAAACTGGAGCCTATTATACAGAGTGAAGTAAGCCAGAAGGAAAAACACCAATACAGTATACTAACGCATATATATGGAATTTAGAAAGATGGTAACAATAACCCTGTGTACGAGACAGCAAAAGAGACACTGATGTATAGAACAGTCTTATGGACTCTATGGGAGAGGGAGAGGGTGGGAAGATTTGGGAGAATGGCAAATTTTATAAAAAAAAAGAAAAAGAAAAAGAAAAAATAACAAAGGAATAAATGCTCATTTTATAAGTTACAAAGCTGATGCTTAAATACTGAGGTACCACTTCAGTATTCTTGCCTTGAGAACCCTATGAACAGTATGAAAAGGCAAAATGATAGGATACTGAAAGAGACACTCCCCAGGGCAGTAGGTGCCCAATATGCTACTGGAGATCAGTGGAGAAATAACTCCAGAAAGAATGAAGGGATGCAGCCAAAGCAAAAACAATACCCAGCTGTGGATGTGACTGGTGATAGAAGCAAGGTCTGATGCTGTAAAGAGCAATATTGCATAGGAACCTGGAATGTCAGGTCCATGAATGAAGGCAAATTGGAAGTGGTCAAACAAGAGATGGCAAGAGTGAATGTGGACATTCTAGGAATCAGCGAACTGAAATGGACTGGAATGGGTGAATTTAACTCAGATGACCATTATATCTACTACTGTGGGCAGGAATCCCTCAGAAGAAATGGAGTGGCCATCATGGTCAACAAAAGAGTCCGAAATGCAGTACTTGGATGCAATCTCAAAAACGACAGAATGATCTCTGTTCATTTCCAAGGCAAACCATTCAATATCACAGTAATCCAAGTCTATGCCCCAACCAGTAAGGCTGAAGAAGCTGAAGTTGAACAGTTCTATGAAGACCTACAAGACCTTTTAGAACTAACATCCAAAAAAGATGTCCTTTTCATTATAGGGGACTGGAATGCAAAAGTACAAGTCAAGAAACACCTGGAGTAACAGGCAAGTTTGGCCTTGGAATACGGAATGAAGCAGAGCAAAGACTAATAGAGTTTTGCCAAGAAAATGCACTGGTCATAACAAACACCCTTTTCCAACAACACAAGAGAAGACTCTACACATGGACATCACCAGATGGTCAACACCAAAATCAGATTGATTATATTCTTTGCAGCCAAAGATGGAGAAGCTCTATACAGTCAGCAAAAACAAGACCAGGAGCTGACTGTGGCTCAGACCATGAACTCCTTATTGCCAAATTCAGACTTAAATTGAAGAAAGTAGGGAAGACCACTAGACCATTCAGGTATGACCTAGATCAAATCCCTTATAATTAAACAGTGGAACTGAGAGATAGATTTAAGGGCCTAGATCTGATATATAGACTGCCTGATGAACTATGGACTGAGGTTCGTGACATTGTACAGGAGACAGGGATCAAGACCATCCCCATGGAAAAGAAATGCAAAAAAGCAAAATGGCTGTCTGGGGAGGCCTTACAAATAGCTGTGAAAAGAAGAGAAGTGAAAAGCAAAGGAGAAAAGGAAAGATATAAGCATCTGAATGCAGACTTCCAAAGAATAGCAAGAAGAGATAAGAAAGACTTCTTCAGCGATCAATGCAAAGAAATAGAGGAAAACAACAGAATGGGAAAGACTAGAGATCTCTTCAAGAAAATCAGATATACCAAAGGAACATTTCATGCAAAGATGGGCTCGGTAACGGACAGAAATGGTATGGACCTAACAGAAGCAGAAGATATTAAGAAGAGATGGCAAGAATACACAGAAGAACTGTACAAAAAAGATCTTCATGACCCAGATAATCACGATGGTGTGATCATTGACCTAGAGCCAGACATCCTGGAACGTGAAGTCAAGTGGGCCTTAGAAAGCATCGTTACGAACAAAGCTAGTGGAGGTGATGGAATTCCAGTTGAGCTCTTTCAAATCCTGAAAGATGATGCTGTGAAAGTGCTGCAGTCAATATGCCAGCAAATTTGGAAAACTCAGCAGTGGCCACAGGACTGGAAAAGGTCAGTTTTCATTCCAATCCCAAAGAAAGGCAATGCTAAAGAATGCTCAAACTACCGCACAATTGCACTCATCTCACACGCTAGTAAAGTAATGCTCAAAATTCTCCAAGCCAGGCTTCGGCAATATGTGAACTGTGAACTTCCTGATGTTCAAGCTGGTTTTAGAAAAGGCAGAGGAACCAGAGATCAAATTGCCAGCATCTGCTGGATCATGGAAAAAGAAAAAGAGTTCCAGAAAAGCATCTATTTCTGCTTTATTGACTATGCCAAAGCCTTTGACTGTGTGGATCACAATAAACTGTGGGAAATTCTGAAAGAGATGGGAATACCAGACCACCTGATCTGCCTCTTGAGAAATCTGTATGCAGGTCAGTAAGCAACAGTTAGAACTGGACATGGAACAACAGACTGGTCCAAATAGGAAAAGGAGTTCGTCAAGGCTGTATATTGTCACCCTGTTTATTTAACTTATATGCAGAGTACATCATGAGAAACGCTGGACTGGAAGAAACACAAGCTGGAATCAAGATTGCTGGGAGAAATATCAATCATCTCAGATATGCAGATGACACCACCCTTATGGCAAAAAGTGAAGAGGAACTCAAAAGCCTCTTGATGAAAGTGAAAGTGGAGAGTGAAAAAGTTGGCTTAAAGCTCAACATTCAGAAAACGAAGATCATGGCATCTGGTCCCATCACTTCATGGGAAATAGATGGAGAAGCAGTGGAAACAGTGTCAGACTTTATTTTTCTGGGCTCCAAAATCACTGCAGATGGTGGTTGCAGCCATGAAATTAAAAGACGCTTACTCCTTGGAAGGAAAGTTATGACCAACCTAGATAGCATGTTCAAAAGCAGAGACATTACTTTGCCAACAAAGGTTCATCTAGTCAAGGCTATGGTTTTTCCTGTGGTCATGTATGGATGTGACAGCTGGACTGTGAAGAAAGCTGAGCACTGAATAATTGATGCTTTTGAAGTGTGGTGTTGGAGAAGACTCTTGAGAGTCCCTTGGACTGCAAGGAGATCCAACGAGTCCATTCTGAAGGAGATCAGCCCTGGGATTTCTTTGGAAGGAATGATGCTAAAGCTGAAACTCCAGTACTTTGGCCACCTCATGCAAAGTGTTGACTCATTGGAAAAGACTCTGATGCTGGGAGGGATTGGGGGCAAGAGGAGAAGGGGACGACAGAGGATGAGATGGCTGGATTGCATCACTGACTCGATGGAAGTGAGTCTCAGTGAACTCCAGCAATTGGTGATGGACATGGAGGCCTGGCGTGCTGCGATTCACGGGGTCACAAAGAGTCGCACACGACTGAACAACTGATCTGATCTGATCTGATCTGATGTCTACCAATACACAATTGAGTAAGTGACAGGGACAAATTTGAAACCCCTCTTTGATACCAAAGTCTGGATCCTACCTCCATGCTCTGTTATACCATTAGGACTATCTTTTCACCCAAATAAATTTCCAAACTCTAATGGTAATAATGTCTTCAAATCCTTGTGAAACTTCCCAGGATTCTGAATATAAATTCTCTTCTTCTATTTGTTCAACTTAATCAAGAAGGAACTATCATAGTGAAGCCAGGGAGATGAGGATGAGCACAAAATGTGAGCAGGGCAGGAGGTCTTATTATATTAACAGTGAGAACATACAGTAATAAGAGAGTGAAGATAACACTTCAACATTTAACTTGCATTTGCATTGTACAATGATGACATAAATCAAAGCATAGAATAATTACATAATTTTCATTTTCTCACCCTGTTGATGCATTCTTATAAAACCAAGTTTAAAATAATAAACTAATTATCTAATGATGCAAGATTTTGTGGATAGTCTTTAGAAAAGGAGGTTCTGCAATTTTATTTCTGAAATGGATATTAATTATGTGAAAGTAATTGCCACTTTTTTCATCTACAATAACTAATAATGGTTTTGTTGTTTTTGTTGTATTTTAAAACTTATATGATTTTAAAGGCTAAAGTTGAAACCCAAATGTGCTGATTGCTAGTAGTAAATTTCTCTCACCTGTACCTGTATCATTCAATCAATTGGGAATTTTGGCAAGTATATAACACACATATTGAGACTCACGTGCTTTCTTGGTGAAGGTCTCAATCATGTCACTGGGAGGTCCACACCCTGCACTATTGCACGCCCTGACTTCCACAAAATACTGGGTGTCAGGCAGAAGGTTCTCCAGCCTGGCCGAGTATTCTTGGCTAGCAACTTGAACTCTGTGTGCAGCTGCTTCTTTGTCATGGGAAGCCCAGTACCGAATCTGCAAACATGCAAGTTAAGTAAGGTTTTTTCATGATTCAGACACTTCAGTCGTAAAAATTCTTTTCAACTTGTTATGACACCATTGATGATGGCTGGGCATCAGATTCTCAAATGTTACTTGCTGTTCCATTTCTATTAGTCTTAGACTATGGCAAAGCATATAATGCAGATCTGATTAAAGATGTCAAAAGCAAATTAAAGCCTCACTTCAAGGCCTGAAATAGCCATACACAGATGAAAAAAGAGAAAAAGCCAAAAAACTTTGCATAAGGTTTGCTCTCAAAACGTAAAAGTGGTCTCTGTTTAGAAGCATTTGACACAATAATTTATATCATTGGTTTTCTGCTTTATTTCTGTTTATATGATTGCAAATTTGTTAAGGGTCCCTGATAAAAACAACCACATGGTCTAAAACAGGCTAGCATAATTATTTTTTGCTAGCTTATTTCAGAAGTATGTAAAAGAATCTTCTTTGAACCTATATAGAGACCAGCTATCAAAGAAATATTATACCTAATAACTGGTTGCAGAAATTATTTATCTTTAAAATGTTTTAAAAATTTTCATTCATGTGGTGATTAGAAATGATTACTTTTACCATCTAGCATATCAATGACAGCCTTCATAGGCTCTTAAATTTTAAGTTAAAGCCATGAATTATAATTTTCATTCCTCATATAAATTTTTGGTTAAAAAATCCATAATTATATCTAAGTTATAAATAAAAATAAAAGCTTGCTTATAAGTTTACCTCTATTTTATATTTTAAATGTCCTGTCTATAAAACAATGAGACTTGAATTTCACAATTCACCAAAATACTATAGGATAATATTTAATATTGATATAATTCTGAAATTTTTTTACATAAACACATATGAAGCCATTATAAAATGGAACTGGACAGCTCAAATTTCTTCAGTAACAAAATGGGGTTTATATGTAGAATGAGCACATTTTTTAAAAAAAGGCTAGTTACTAATTTCTGATTGGTTTCCTTTGATATATTTTTATCTTGTTGACTAGTGCTCATTTTTTCTGAGGCCAATATGTTTTTTCCAAAGAGTTTTGATAGAATCTCTTTGGCTTTTCTGCTCTCTGACCAAGGATGGCTCAGAACTGAAGAAGTAGAATTATACCAAGTGGTTCCAAAGTCAGATGGCAGAGAAAAGATTTATGACGGTAGGAGTATCCTTGTGAAGGCATGAGTTTCCTCATGCTGGGAGCGCCTACATTCATCTGAGAAGGAGGAAGACAGCCTACATTTTAGTGGGCATTTGAACTGTGTGACATGTAAGGCCTCTTCCACTCCTTGGCTGAAGAGAAATAAAATGTGCATTTATATTCCAATGAAATGCCAGGTACTAAAGTAGGATCATTCATATGTATTATTTTCTCAACAAGTCTGGAATGGTAGCATTTACCTTGCTTAATGCTGCAGTCCATGGGGTCACAAAGAGTCGGACAGGACTCTTAGTCGGACACAGACACTTAGTGACTGAAGAACACCAGCTTGTTATACAGCAATCAAAACTGAAGCCCCTGAGCTTCAGGTACTTTTATATGGATGCCTGTTGACTGAGACCACCTTTCACAATCTTCATTCCAATATCACAACTTTTCTATACAGTTTAAAGAGGAGAAACTTTTTTTTTTAAGGCATTGTATATTTATATTGTTGTGCCAACCTCCTCTGCTGTACATCAAAGTGACTCAGTTGCATATATATATATATATATATATATACATTTTTTTTAATATTCTTTTCCATATTCTGTGATAAACCATAAAGGAAAAGAGAAGATTTTTAACTAGATATTCCTAAGATAGTAAGCACTAAAATGAGGACTTAAGAGTGACAAATTTTTTGACATTTTACCCAAAATTCCATGAGGCATTTTGGCAATAGAGAAGGAAAGAGCAAAAGTGTCTTTAATTTACTCTTTGCATCTATATCCTAAGTGTCAAATTACTATATTCATCTGATTTTGACACAGATCTATGTTACACGGTCTCCACTGGAATTCCCAATAAACTTAAGCATTGCTTTAGTTATGCCATGGTAACTAGGGAACCCAGAGAGTTATTGAGTGTGCAAAATAATCCCTGATTTCCTTATTTTATGAGATTTGAATGACACTTTTACAGTATTTTAAGCATCTACTAATGAAAGCATCTAATACAAAATTATTTTGGTTGAATAAGCTCTCTCCTTAACTCAAATCATGCATTTACATATGTTGCAATATTTTCAAACAATTCTAAATTAAACAGTCTATATAAAATATGGCATTGTATTTTTTTTATCTGAACCAGCCATTGGCCATGCACTTAGAGATAATTTCCAAATAGACAATTTGGGTGACTGCATTTTGATCCTCGCCCTGAGTTGCCCATTGAGGTAAAGAACCAACTTTAACCTGAGAGAAAATTGCTTCGAATGAAGTGAACCCATAGTAACGGAGCAGAACAAATGCATGCTTTTGACTAATCACTAGGGAGACTGAAAGACAGTCTGAATGAACTAGTGTAAAAATAAATAAATAAATGAAGCAGTTTTTGCTTTAAGGATAGTTGACCATAAATTCCTTTTCACATGCTAGAGCAACATATGCTGTATTTATTTCTATTGCATGCTGTGGTATTATATAAATTTAACTCTTTATTTACATGTTCCTAAAATCTGTACAACACTCCATGTCTAGTGTTAATCTATCTTAGTGTTTATTAAACAATTATGGAATTACATCATTACTGGTCTCTACTATTACTAGATTATAAATTGCTTGAGGACGAATATTAACTATTTTGAACATGATGTACAGAGGACTACAGTTGATGTATGGCACTCATTCATTCACTGAATAAATATTTATTGTGTATATACATTGTACCAGCTACTGTGCTAGGTGCTGGGAATATAGTAGTGAACCAAGCAAACATGTTTTTGCCTTCATAAATCTTTAAAATAGAAATCAAAATGTTTAAGTCTACATAGATTACTAATATCTTTGATGGAATAATCTGTGTATAATTTTACCCCAAGAAAATTTACTCTTTATAACAATATTGGAAAGCTGAAAAGAAAAGCCTCAGAAAAAGGACTCATACTTTTAATAAAGAATAATTATACTTTCCATACATTTATGAGCTACAACAACACCACTTTTGACTAAAGATAGTAGTTATATTCCTTCTAAGGGAAATGTAAAAAATTTTAATAAATAAATAAATAAAGACCTAGATGTTACAATTATGGTAGTGCTTAAAAACATTTAGCACTTTTGAAAATTAGACTTGCTCCATTGTTATTTTCTACTTCAGTAGTAAACTTTTGTTGCAGATTTCCAAATTCTCTCCTTCAAATTCTAAATTTTCTGGAAAAAAAAAAAATCTTCTGATAACTGAATATTCTTTTGTTATAGATCTAATGGGTTTTCCTGATAGATCAGTTGGTAAAGAATCCGCCTGCAATGCAGGAGACCCCGGTTCAATTCCTGGGTTAGGAAGATCTTCTGGAAAAGGGGTAGACTACCCACTCCAATATTCCTGGGATTCCCTTGTGGTTCAGCTGGTAAAGAAGTCACCTGCAATGTGGGAGACCTGGGTTCAATCCCTGGGTTGGGAAAATCCCCTGAAGAAGGGAAAAGCTACCCACTCCAGTATTCTGGCCTGGAGAATTTATGGATGGGATTACAAAGAGTTGGACATGACAACTGAATGTTCTTTTGTTATGGATTTAATACAGTTTTCCAGAAAATAATCTAAGTATGGTTACTTAAATAAAAACTGAAGTTCTGCAACAAAAAATTCAACCTTTAAAAGATGTTATATAATAGCTTGATATCATCCAGATCGCAGACTAAGTCATGCATTAGTACATTCTATGGGTTTAAGAAGAGCAGGAATATAAATCTTTAAAAATCTGTATTCTTACACCTCTTGGAAGCTATTCAAAGTTCATTTTTATTCTAGCCATTGGTTCAGGAACTAAACAGTTCTATGCAGGCTTCAACCAGCTTCCCATAAGTACTACCTGCATTTTTCCTCTACTATTTCCACTAAACTCTCACTTCCTGTCTTGGATAATGCTTGATGCTGCAGTGTGAACTTTGCCCTGCAGTTCATGCAGGGAGGGGAGGTGGTGCCCTGGGGCCATTCTTAACCTGTGGGCAATTACAGTGGTTGAAAGCTTCCCCTTTCATCCCATGTGGGTCAGTTCTGAACCACATTTATGATGTTCCTCAAAGATCCCAAGGGATGGAGTATCGGTTGCCCACAGTGGTTGCCGACCTGATAAAGCATTTTTCTAACCAAGCTTCTCCCTCTTCTGTTCATTCTGCTTTTTCTTCTTATGTACTCCCTGGGACCATATTTAAAACAAATAAATAAGCAACAATAACAACAGCAAAATCACTAACTTTTTCTACACCTGTGTCTGACTTTCCTTTTAGGAGATCAGATCAAGATACATGCCTTCTCCAAATAAGAAAATACCATGCTTCCTAACATGAGCTTCTGCTCTCCACAATAATTTGACTTTTTAAGACATCTGAGTAAACTGCTCAGGATTGATAATCTTTTAAGAATAATCAATCATCTTCATTAATCTCTGATTCAGCTGCTAAGAGGCTTTCTGTTATTACTGATAGCACATTGTACTTGTTTTCATTAAGGGAATTCTTTACCTGCTGGGTAAGTAAACTAAATCTTTTGTGGATTCCTGGGCCGGAGCCCAAAGTTCTAATATGCCTTTGATAAGAAACACTTCTTGAATTCTTCCAGTTCACCTACACTGCGGGAAATTAAGAATAAGGTTAGAAGGGGTGAGCTCTTTAACTAGCCAAGGTGGGGCGGATGGAGGGGGGGAGGAAAATAAAACTTGAACTTTCTATAAGACAAACTTAAAACCACAAAGGTTTATTTTTAAATCCAACTGCCTACAATTCTCACTTAAATCTCAGGAAATTAACCTTGAGATGGGGGTCAATAACACAGCTTTTCATTTATCTTATTTTATTAACCTGCTCTTTTTCTGTTTCTTTATAATTTAGACCCATTGTACATTTTCATGGGAAGTGCAGTGGAGTATTAGCTTTCATGATCATCTGTCTTGTTAAATCATTGACTTTTTCCTTCATATTTTAAAACAGAAACAATAACCATATTATAGCGAGCCAAGCTTTTCCCCCATAAAGAACATTTTCTTAGAGGAGAATAAATGTTATGGATTGTCTCTTTTAAACTGTCATGCTTGACTCTTTGATATTCAAGGCTCTGTGTGAAAAACATAAAGGCTTTTTGAAAAGGAACAAATGGCAATAATAATTTTGTGATTTACTTCCAACACTTTTAACTATTCTCTGGAGAGGTAAGACCTAGGTTCAAGTCAGGATATACCAATTATTACTCAGATAAATGTTTTCAAACCTCCAAGTTCTTCATCTTTAAAATGGAAAAAAATAATAGTATTTATTCCCTGAGATTGTGTGGATTCAATACGATGAGCTTAATTAAATTTTTAATATAATAAGGATTAACAAATATTATCAGTTATTATTATTAACATCATCATTATCTTCTTCAAATGTCCAATGACTTGAAATAGGGAATGACATTAAGTGCAGGTTATTTAATTTCTTCCACATGATGGAAGGATATGAGGCAGTGATTACTCTCAGCTTTGTAGGTGAGGAAATTAGACAATTTGAATAAATTTTCCACAGAATTCTTAAGTGACACAGCTGAGAAATTAAATGCATGTATGCTCACCAACAAAGTTCATAATTTTCTAGTGTGGAGTTGCTAAACACCAGAAATCTACGAAACTAAACTTGCTAGCATACAGTTTTTTTATCATTTGAGGAAATCATAGCTGTTAAACATTATTTGAAGATTATTTTTTGCTGACTATTTAATTTGGCAAAACTTAATTTAGCTAATTTCCCCATCAAGAGCATATATTCTGATTATTGTCTAAATTCACTGGTACCAGGGCATCATTTCTTATCTTGTATGTTCTTTGTCATCTGCATTTCAGAAGTTATAAAATAGTTAGTATATAATTATTTGATAAAGACAAGATATATTTTGGTGGCATGTTTTTAACAAAGTAAAATATATCTTCAGCATTTTGACAATGCATGAGGTATATATTAATCTTTTTTCTTTTATTGCTTAGAAAGCAATAATGTTAAAAAAAGAAGAAAATCTATGTCTAAAATATGGCTTGAAAACTCTAAATATTGATGTGTTCTCTCAAGATACCTTGGACTAGTTTATTATAGGGGCTTGTAACATTTAGTGAATTTCTCTGTTTCCCATTTCTTTTCTACCAGCTGTAAATGGAAGTTTGCTGCTGCTAAGTCGCTTCAGTCATATCCGACTCTGTGCGACCCCAGAGACGGCAGCCCACCAGGCTGCCCCGTCCCTGGGATTCTCCAGGCAAGAACACTGGAGTGGGTTGCCATTTCCTTCTCCAATGCATGCAAGTGAAAAGTGAAAGTGAAGTCGCTCAGTCGTGTCTGACTCTTAGCGACCCCACGGACTGCAGCCCACCAGGCTCCTCCATCCATGGAATTTTCCAGGCAAGAGTACTGGAGTGGGGTGCCATTGCCTTCTCCGAAATGGAAGTTTAATATGTTATGAATATTGGATCTTCACAGTCCACTTCTATAACTCCACAGTCTTGATGATAACTTCAGCTAAATGTTTGCAAGAATAATCTGAAAACATTTTGACATCTAACTACCCCAATTATAACACATGATACCAAGAAAAATCTTCCTGTTAGGTTGTGTGTTTGCAACTTAAAACCTTAGGCTGCTCCTGTGGTTACATGGTCTTGAGAAAGTTAGATTGCAGCATTTTATTTGACCATACTTTAGTATTTCTATCAGTACTCAGTGAATATTTCATTTATGCCTATGATATGCCCACTATTCTTGACACAGAGCAAAAGAGACAAAATGCTACCCTCATGAAATGAATATTCCACTGATGTATGATAAAGCACAAGAACTGAGGGCAAGTTGACTGGGTGGGCAGCTCATCAGCCACAGCTTCAGAAGGTCAGTTACTGTCCACTCACTGAATAAAATAAAGGGAGTCTGTGATTTGGCATAAATCATAGCACTTGGAATCAGGACATCTGAATTTTAGGCAGTCTCTGACATTTTCCCTTGGTGCTAAGACAAGTCATTGAAACACTTTGACATCCATTTGCTCATTGGTAAAGGTAGGATGATGTCAGTTCTTAATTTTCAGTCTTTGTGCTATGAGATGACTTCAGTTTTCCTACACAATTGAGTCTAAATTTCATAATAAAGATCCCAACTGAACTAGCTTTAATATCCCAGGTCTTATTTCCTTTGACTAAAACAAGTCCTCCCCTTTCCTGCTGGCTAATTCCTACTACTCTTTTAACACTTATTTCAAAGGAAGTTACCTTTGACATATTTTGAGTTTGCCAATTTTCTGCCTTCATATATAATATAATGGGATATATATTTAGTATATTTAGAAGTGTTTCTTTAGGAGGGTCTTTTGGAAGTAGTACTACTGAGTCAAATATGATAAACATTTTAAAATACCAAAATGATTTCCCCAAAACTTGAGATTCACCAGATGTTATGAGAACATTTGTTTCAAAAGATCATGTTTAAGCCTTAGTTTTATTACTTTAGTTTTTATTTTGGTCAATTGTTTACTTACACATAGGACTCTACATCTCTCATAGATAAGTTGGTTGAAAATCTCCACTTTACTCATGATAATTAATTAATAAATATCCAACATACTGAACACAGAAAATATAGTGTTGTCACATAAATCAGAAGGATGCAGCACACTGAAAGATGCGACATATTTGAAAACATATGCTGATAATTATGAGTAGATGTATTTCGGTTTGATAAAAATTGAACTCACCTGATAGCTTTCTACTATTTTTTCTACAACATGCTCCCAATGAACAGATATCTCAGAAGATGATAAGACTTTTACTCCTACTGCTGTTGGGGCTTCACTGGGAGCTGAAATTTGATGAGAACAATGCATTCTTACATAAGATGCTTATATTAAGAAACTCAAATAGCTCCATTTGCTGTATGAATGGATGAAACTATATTAGTATTTAAAATAGTTTTAATATTTCCAAAGTAAATAGTTCAAAAATTTTATTATTTATTTCTCTATTTTTATTTATGTCGTGGCTATCAGTAATATACACACACACATATTCATATATATGAATGTTAATATAGAGACACATATGCATACATATGTACACACACTTTTACAAAATACGGAAATCCATAAGAATTTCTCTGATATCCTTGAGCAAGAACCATACTAATATTTTATATTTCTTTTAATTAACTTGTTTATGAAAGCTTGTGAATGCAAATCAAAATTTATTATTAATGTGTTCAACTTATCAACTCTATATATATTATTAAAAATAGGAAATTAGGTATTTCTTACAGAAAATTATTCATTAACAATTAATTTTCAATTTTCTCATGCTATTTGTATGAGCTAAAGATACACAGCAATACTTTCCTCTTTTTCTTTTACGTTTAAGCTAAGTTTTTTTTTTTAAGATCATTTGAAACAAGTTGTGACATTCACTGCTTCTTGGGCTCAGGAAAGCTTTTATAAGTCTAATCTTCCAATTGGGCATCAAGTCAAATATGTATCAAAAAGGCCTCTGTTCAGTGAAAAAAAAATACTCTATATCCCTTACAAAAATTAGACAAAGAAACTAAGGAAATCTTAAGCAGGAATGATCAGGAGTAATCAATTTTTATTGTCTTTTCTGAACAAGACAAAATACTCTTTTATGCTGAAGTGTCCTGCATGTGAACACTGTTGTCTTTCCAAAACAAGGTAAATGTGTGGTACTATGATTGATTTCTTAGCAGTAAAAGAGAAAATGAACGTTTATACAAGTTTCAGCACATGCAGGTTTTATGAGGCTTATGAAACATTTAGGAAAGAAATGTAATTAAATACAGATGGCCATAACTAAAGACATGACAAGCATGACCTTTACCTGATTACTTTAGCATAAAATAAAACATTAAGAATGATACTAGGTGAGAAGATGACTTGTAAAATATTTTATATTTTCATTTTCTCTGTGAGTTGTACATATGTCATTCAAACTATTAAGATTGAGTCAAGTTATAATATTTCTTCAAATTAGAGCGAGTTTTGAAAATGTAAAATTCATTACCGAGGATTAAAAAGTCCAGAATTGATTATAAATTTAGAAATTTCTACTTGTTTTTCTATGTGTTTATCTTTCAAAAAGAGTGTGTGTACATAGATACGTATATAATATAGTTGTTTATGTTTGTATTGGAAGTAAAGATCATGGAATGATTTGAATATATACATTTTTAACAAATATGAAAGCTAACAAATCTATGACTATAGAGCATAAACTTTAAGCAATAGCTAAATGTTTCTTGTGGACCAAACATAACATAAATTGGGTAAACTAACAAATAGTGCTTTTTCTCTAAGAAATCATAAGAATATTTCACATAGCTTTAAGTTTTAAAACCCTTCCATTGTTGCTTGTCACACATGTGCAAAATGAAACTTATCCAAGCACAAATGTGTTAGGTCAGAAAGCAATGAAAATTTCTACTTTCTCTTTTAGTTATAATTATTTACCTAATGCGCACGAGTAGAAGGTATAATAAGGAAGTATTATCTTTTCAAATAGGAAAATAAATAATAAAAATGTAGTAACTTAAATAGGAAATCATAGAAATTAGTGTAATTACATTTAAAATTATGTATCATTTATCATAGATATATAAAGTTCTTTAGGAACATGATTGGTTCAATTAAAGTTTCTAGAAAAACAGAGAACCAGTATCGGTAATTTTATCCCTTTCATATATATTTTTATTTTCAAGAAAAAAACTTACATTGGCCTTCTGACCCCTTTTTCATAGAATTATGCCTAAATTCCCTTTAATAAAATTCCAGGATGCTACTGTTGATAAAGAATCTGCCTGCAACGCTGGAGACCCTGGTTCAATCCCTGGGTAGGGAAGATCTCCTGGAGAAGGGAATGACAACCCACTCCAGTATTCTTGCCTGGAGAATTCCATGGACAGATGAGTCTGATGGGCTACAGTCTGTGGAGTCGCAAAGAGTTGGACACAATTGAGTGACTAACACTAACACTAACACTAATGAACATGCTACTGTAATGACAAAAAAAAGTTACATAAATGCTACATTACACATTTTTGAGTTAAATGGAGAAATTTTATCAAAAATTATATTATTAATTAAATATTATTAGTATTATTAAAGAGTTGGTAAACTAGTGAATTTTATGAATGAACAGGCACACTGAGGTTCTCAAATCTAGAGATTTTCTGACTGCAAAATTATAATTAAGAGATCAGGAATAGGGTCTAAGCCAACGATTTTAGTGGCGATTTACTAACTACCATAAACACAATCTAAAGGATGAAAAAGATTTTGGCAACATTCTTGTCATTTAGATAAAGAGACTGACATGCTGATTTGGCTCAAAATAATACTGAAAAGACTGCAAACAAAATGCCTACTAGAGAATCAGATTTTTCATCCCTCATCATGTCAGTGGGGCCTTTCTTTCACCTACCGTCTTGTGCGGAGTGGATGACAGCTGTGAGACTGTAGGGTCCGTCTCCTTTGTTGTTGAAAGCTTTGACTTTGACTTGAAATGCAGTGGAAGGGCGCATGGTCTCATCTTTATGGACATAGCGGCCAGTATCTGGATTAGTAACTGTCACTTTTTTCCATTCTTCCCCATCAAATGGCTTAAATGCCACTATGTAACCAAAATTGTTGCCGTAATGGTATTCTCTTGACAAAGGCTAAATAGAAATTGAAATGTTAAACAGGTTTAAGCAATACAGGTAACGGAGAAAATCATATGCAAACAAAAATGCTACACATGGAAGCATGCTTTCTGTAAAAACATTTTTATTTCTTAAGTGAGAGCTGCCTACAAAAATTCGGCACAAACGAGCTGCAACACGTGAGACTTCATTTACCAAGTTCACTATTTCTGAAACACTCTGGGGGAGGGGTACCTCTCACTCTGGGTCTTTTTACTTTCAGTTTCTTCCTTCAAGGGTGCTTTCCCTGAGTCAAAAGACCCTTCCCTCACATTCTGAAGGCTAAAAAACTACTTGGTGCTTTCCCTGGCCACAGGATCTGCCATTTTAAGATTCTTTGTGCAATAATCCATATAAAACATCCCCAGTTATTTTTCCTTCTTTAACACTATTATGATCTACACTATATATTTACTTATTGTCTACTTTATTCTTTCTTGCCTAGTAGAATGTAAGTTTCATGAGAACAGGGTTATTGACAGTTTCATTTACCTCTTTATCTCTAAAACCTAAACAAAGTCTCAAGTAGTATTTATTCAGTGGATAAGTTAATGAATTTCTTTAGAGTTGAAAGACTATAATAAGAAAGTTAACTATACACTGGAATATCTGTACTGCTACCCAACAGTAGAAACTGGTCACAGAAAAAGAAAGAAGGAGAAAGGAGAAAAAGATAGCATTGCCTCCATCTGCAGGTGACTGGCTAAGCACCCTGTCTGACTCTAATACTGAAGAAAGACCTTTGTTTTACATTTTCTTAGAGCTATTATTGGATTTCTCTGGTGGCTCAGACAGTAAAGTATCTGTCTACAATTTGGGAGACCTGGGTTCGATCCCTGGGTCAGGAAGATCCCCTGGAGAAGGAAATGGCAATCCACTCCAGTACTATTGCCTGGAAAGTCCCATGGACAGAGGAGCCTGGTAGGCTAGGCTCCATGGGGTCGCAAAGAACCGGACACGACTGAGCGACTTCTTACATGTCAATTACTCAATAAAGATGTCCATGTCAGCCCTAAATTCTGACTTAAATTCTACTGAGTATTCATCATTTAATCTTTTTTAGTCATTATGTATTTGCTTTTTACACAGAAATATCACAGTTAAAGTGTCTTGAGGGGAAACCTTTAACTAAGTACAACATAGTAGCTCGAATATCCTTATGTTAAACAGGGATGCATGTAAATGTACAAAGTTCAAAGGAAGAAGAAGTTGCTCTTGGTTGCACAATATAGAAACTGTAAAGCATGATCACAAGGAGGTACATAATATAATTTTACATTATTAACACAATAGCCTAACATTTCCACCAGACTTTAAACATTTCTTTTTCTTATTGATAGTTCTATACTTAATTTTTGCAATTTAGTATATCAGAATTGGGCTTCCCTGGTGGCTCAGATGGTAAAGAATCTGCCTGAAATGTGAGAGAGACCCAGGTTCAATCCCTGGGTTGGGAAGATCCCCTGGAGAAGTGAATGGTAACCTATTCCAGTATTCTTGCCTGAAGAATTCCATGGACAGAGGAGTGTGGCAGGCCACAGTTCATGGTATCTCAAAGAGTCAGACATGACTGCACGGCTAACATATCAGAATTAGCTATGAAGCTTTCAGAATGTAGTGACTCTCTGGTCCTGTTCTCAGAGACTTGATTTAAAATTTATGGTAAATGAGTTCCAATCTGAATGTTTTGACAAGCTTCTCCTCTTATTGTGAGGCAGATATCTACACATGTTGAGAAAATAAAACCTAAAGAAGTAAAATGTTCAAATTTTCTAATATCTTCACTTTTTGTGTATCACACTGTCACTAAAACTGCCAAATCATTTGAGATTCAAATGAAGAAGAGGCGATTTTTTCCTGAATCCTACTTTAATATAAGATGTAATGACAAGTATAAAATATGACTATACAATACAGAGTGAAGTCAACTTTGGCTAAATATCCACTTATTGTAAAAATTAATTTGACACATGTAAAGAATAAAACGTGCTCGTTATTTCTGTAGTTTTCGGAATTTTTTGGAGTCTTAGTTGTGTTCTTTGACCATCAGCAGAGATTAAATACTAAAAGTATTTAATGGATACATAGAGCTATATAAAGCATGTTAGCTACATAAATGCCAGATGTCTAATTCAGACACATTTATGTTATCAAAATTTTCCTCATCCCCGATACCTCTGTCACTTCAAAAATCCGACTAGGATACATTATTTTCCAAACATTATAATCTCTGATACAGAGCTCCCTTTGGGTTATAAAATTTTAATAAAATGTTTTGGATACCTTAATAACAAGTCATTTGTGGGGACTTCTAAGACTGACCTATAGTGGTAAATTACACGTGCTGATGAAAGTAAGTTTCAAGTCAGAAAGCAAGGGCCAATTTAAAAACAGATGCTGATACAAAAGATTTTTTAACTGAATCTTTGAAATTTTGAAAGTCCAGAGCAAAAATTATGAATTGCAATTGGGTTACCAGGCCACAGTGAGTACAGAGTACATTCGTCTCTGGAATGAAAGAATTGAATGTTTATTTAATCTTTTAGGCCTAGGCCTATAGATACAATAGCATCAATAACTTATTTTTGCATAAGAATGGCACACTAAGCCATAGTAAATTAGGCAAAATCTGGCATGCATTAGAGAAAAAAATTAATTTTAGTAATTTATTCTTATTTGTTTTTGAGGCATTGTCTTTTATTTTATTTCAGGAAACAAAATGGGTTTGAGATTAAGTGTAGGTAAAGCAACAAATTACATGTGCAACTTCTTAACACTTACCGCCCATGTTATGGTCAGTTCTCTGTTGCTTCCACCTCCACCTCCTACATCTGAAGGAGCCACATTAGGTGCTGAAACAAACAAATAAAACCACAAAAGAGAGGCCATGTAATTTTTTCTGATGTTAGATTTCTTATTCACTTAGAAACCATACACATTTTTTTTCCTTTTACTAGAAAAGACAAGCTGCACACGATACACTCAATTATAATGACAATGCCCCAGATTTGCTATAATAATCTGATTTTCTGCCAAGATAAAAATTAATTCAGTGCTACATGAAATGTGCTGGATTCCTTCATTAAAAGGTAGTGAAGCAAATTTGCCTTCCCTTTTTAAATTTTTTCTGTGTCCTTTCATTTAATATGACTTTGAAAGACTGGACTCATTTTGTTGGGAAAATATTTCACAGCTCTTGTTTTGAACTCTATAAACTTCTAACAACATACTGTTGGGTTAGTTTCATGCCTCAGTCTACAAATAACTGTTAAGAAATGGAACATGCACATTAACGTAGGATTGTACTTCCCAAAGATATTTGGAAACATTACAAATCTTTTTACAAAATGTTTTTGTGTTCTCATTTTCAATGCCTAAATCTCTTCGGGAACCCTGTCCTGTCAGGGTTCTTCTCCCTTACTTCTATCTTTTTATAACATCATTCAATTTTTCAGTCTCTACTGTAGTGACTATCCTTTGTAAACTCTCAGCCTTAAAAATCATCCTATAATACTGCTTTACACTTAACCTCCAAGCCATCTCACCCTTTCCTGTCACTGAGGTGCAAAGAAGAACTGATACATGATTATTTTTGTACTTCACTCTATAATCACTTTTTAATGATGCATAATCTGTTTTCTATGTCTTCATATTACTGAAATCACTCTCTCAAAAATCACAAAATTGCTTTTAACTACCAAGTCCAATGGCTTCTTTGTTTTTCTCCAAGTTATTCTCTCTCCTTGGAAGTCCTTCAGGATGTGTGCTATATATTATTAGATTTGTAGGTGGCTCACTGGTAAAGAATCTGCCTACAATGCAGAAGATGTAGATTCAATCCCTAGGTTGGGAAGATCCCCTGGAGAAGGAAATGGCAACCCACTTCCGTATTTTTGTCTGGGAAATCTCATGGACAAAATGAATGTGCTGGTTTACTTCAACAAAAGATAGTGAAGCAGATTTGCCTTCCCATGTTTTATTTATTTGAAAACCTATAGTCCATAGATTACAAAACAGTTGAACATGACTAAAAAATAAGATTAAATACTGTCTTACTGTAGGCTACATCTTATTGGATTTGCATCTAATTGGAGTTGTACAGATAAATATGAAAGCAGTTTATTCCTGTACTTCAAGCCCTTGGAGACCAGCTACCCAACTACATGGAAGAAGACTGTGTCTTGACTGAGAACACACATTTTCCCACACAACTGCTATGACTCAGTCTGAGATATTATTCCCAGTTCTCTTAACATTTTAAAGAACAGATGAAATGTCATTTCTTCCTTGACTTTCCAAACAGCCCTCTCAAAAGGAAACAGCAACACCTTGGAAAGAGTATTTATTTACAGATCCTAATGTAACTGTGATTCTCAAATACTTCAAAATTTCCTCTATGTTAGTCATGAAAATTCTTTGCTGAACTATGTATAGTAATTATACAGAAACAAACAAAATGGAAGCTATTTTTTTATATCTATAAAATTATATGGTTTACTTTCCAGATTAAGAAATTAATGTGAAGTTTGAGGGATTTTTTTATTCAACTGTCACCACATGAGAGTTAGAAATTAAATTTAGTGCATGGGGGTGTTAAAAGTTAATTTACTTGTAGCACTTTAGACGAAATACATATTAAAGGAGTCCTCAGGCCTAGAAAAGAAGATAACCTCAAGGGCCCTTGCTGAACCATCTGACTTCCGGGATGGCAAAACTAAACTTTAAGTCCCACCCTGATACTCAGGGCAGACTGCATCAGCCTGGGACCCACCATCCGCTGCCCGGAACCCCGCCCGCCCGGCCGCCCCTGTTTATCAGCAGACTGCCATCTCAGCTAAAGATTACCCAGAACGCCCCGCCTGACTAAATCTTCCCGAATCACTTCTGCAAAACCTCCCCTTAAATATGAAGCCTCCCTAGTCCCGCACGGCTCAACCTGGTCGTTAGACGGACTATCGTCCCTCCTTGCCTGAATAAAGGTAATCTGTCTCCATTAAGGTCATCTTCCTTTCTTCATTGCCTCGTCTGAACTATATCTTACACATATTTAAGGCTGAAACATTAGAATACTCTTGGAAATTCTTTAAACTCCGTAACTCATGTTCTGAAGCCCAAACTCTACCTGCTATAGAGAAACAAAAAGCATGTTGTCTTGCAATCAATGAATAAATCAAATTTTGTGTGTTTAAGTATAAATATTGTGGTGACTGGCAAATAGTTTCAAAAGTAACTCCAGAATAATTTATTATACTGAAATTTGTTGAATCAGGTATTGCCTTCATCAGGGCAAGTATTATTTGCCAAAGCATTTCACTATAATCCATTTTATTATAATCAATATGAACCTTTCTTATTTAGAAAAGATCTAAAAATAGAGTCTGCTTATGTTATAGTGAATGTTTTTCCCATTTCATAACACTTATTTTAAAGATAATTTTGCTCTTCAAAGATCACCCATCGAGTTCAATATGCTGAAAACAAGACAAAGAAACACTCAGAAATAAAGGTAGCTGTATCTCTTAATAGAGTGTCATATACATTACTTGGAATAATAATTGATTTAATTTCCTTTGAGCTTTGAATGTTCAGTTGTAAATTTAGCAGCTAAGGGACATTTTTTTCACAAGGGAATTGGACATATAACCTACACATCTGACATGAATCTGAGCAACTAGTTCTGTGTTTGTATTTAGTCCTGCAGAAACAGGAGGACTTGGCCAAATAGTGATTCTGTTCAAGGAAGTAAATTACCCTGAGCACAAGGAAGTTTCTTTAACTTTAGGCTCCAGGGCATTTAACAGTGAACAAACTAGGCATTCTCTTAATGATAAATCATTAAAAATAATTTTAATAAATATTTTGTAAAAATATAAAGTTCTTGAATTAATCACAAATAAACAATGAAAGGTAATGAGGTTTTTTAATTCACGCTTTTGCCATGATTTCAGTCTAATAGGGATTCTTTGTTGATGTTTATAGGATGGCTTTGAATTTTAGTTGTAGATCTAGAAAATATTTAAAAAGAAAATCAAGCCAATACCCTGATTCATCTTTCCTATGTTATGAAACTAATGCTGTCAATTTTACTTTTAGATTTAGCACTTAAATAATTTGCATAGAAGTACCTTTGGGGACTTTAGCATTTTATTTAACAATATGCAAATCACCTTGGGACACAATTCTAAATTATAAAAATCATGGAGTAGAGGCTCTTGACTTAGAATATATTGATTATTCAGTTCTTGTTAATTATTGCTTTAATTTAAATAGCTATTTTTACAGAGATAAAGTTACCATGGATGTATTGGGTTGATCAAAAAAGATCATTTGGGTTTTTCCATAATATCATCCAGAAAAACTTGAATAAACTTCCTGGCTAACCCAATAGCTTCTTATTTTAATTTGCATCAGAATTTCTTTGTGATTTAAAACAAATTTTTTAGTAAGAAATTCAAAATAGCAAGTAATACTCTAGAGTCTAGATAAACAAAGCGATTAAAGTCTTACATCTGCTTTTATTCTATCTGTAAATATGTTTTCTTTCTGAAGAGATTAATAAAATTAATAAAGTCAAAAAATTAATAAAATCAAATGAACTGCATGTTTGGATATTCAAATGAGTTGCCCATAACCCATGATCTACTGTTCTGATGGTGGAGCATATTGTTAACAATTTTAATGCATCTACCATGTTAAATTGATGCTCTTTGCAGGTGAGGACGATCCCTTGGGGCAGGGCATGGTGACCCACTCCAGTATTCTTGTCTGGAGAATCCCATGACAGAGAAGCCTGGCAGGCTATGGTCCATAGCGTTGCAAAGAGTCTGACAAAACTGAAGCAATCTAGCACACACGCATCAGATAAAAGAGATATAGGGTCTGAGATAGTTCACAAATATATTAATGTCTTTAGGGCTTATCAGGCCAAATTTGTTGTTTGCTTATTAATCTAAATTTTGCTGTCAAACAGGAAATTTAAAAGCATGTGACAGAGTAAATTTGTTAATTTCTCAGTGGAATGTTAGTCTAAAAACAAGTAATCTGGGGAAAGTTCAGATGGGCAGAAAAGAATGCTATGAACTGAAATAATCATAATAAATAGTAAATTTATTATTAATATAAAGAACTCAGACCAATTATGGATATTTCATTTAAGTGAAAGAATGAACACTTCCCAAGTTTATCTCACTGTATTAAAAACAAAAGCATCTAATGCATATTTTAACTTTATTTTGAACAAAACAAATTGCATTTATTAATGGATTTGTCTAAATTTTATTTTTTTTTCTAAATTTTAATATACAATTATCACTATAGCTTTGATCACTACTTTTCTTTTCATTATCCTCTATTCACTTACAATTTCCAGAACCATCCTCTTTTCCTTCTTGTTCCTCTCTTTTCCTACAAATAATTTTAAGTACCAGATATAGATACTATGCTGTGATAAGCACTAAAGTTACAATATGAATAAAATCTGATTTCAGTCCTGAAGATGCTAATATAGTACAAGCTAAATATGTACAACTAGTTTTAACTCATATGTTAAATATCTACAATGTATTAAAAAATCCCCAGTAACAGTTTGCTGGATGACTGTATGAAGTGAAAGTCGCTCAGTCGTGTCCGACTCTGTGTGACCCCATGGACTGTATAGTCCATGGAATTCTCCAGACCAGAATACTGGAGTGAGTAGCCTTTTCCTTCTCCAGGGGATCTTCCCAACCCAGGGATCCAACCCAGGTCTCCCACATTGCAGGTGGATTCTTAACCAGCTGAGCCACAAGGAAAGCTCAAGAATACTGGAGTGGGTAGCCTATCCCTTCTACAACTGGGGTCTCCTGAACTGCAGACAGATTCTTTACCAACTGAGGTATGAGGGAAGGACCAGATGAAAGTATGAATGAATGTAAGAAAGCCCAGTGTATTAAGACTCATCTAGAACTTCGAAAGGATTTTTATGTATCACACCTAGCTGGATACTCAGGTTAGCACTTTTAAAACAAGATTTTTCTATTGTATTATTAGTGACAGCTACTGAATTTAATATAGCATCTTACTGGCTATTAAATATGTTCTTGATACCATTCTTCTCCTTTATCAAACATATCTAAAAAATAAAAGTATATGAAAGAGCAGAAGAGCTTCATTGGACATGAAATTAAAGTTTTAAACAAGGTATGAAAGTGTTGATTCCAGTGTTATAGTATTTTTTCTCTTTTCCTTCTTAGTTGTATCTGGTAAATAAATGGCAAAAGCTTTCAAAGCAAACCTGAGTATACCCTTTTAGGATACTGACTTGTCAACTGTACCTGCAGAGCTATTAGCCATAAGGGTTTGGTCTTAAAATGACACATCACTTTGAAGGATGCTTTTGTTATCTCTCATTTACAGTCAAAATTAAATGGGTTACAAACACATCTTCTAATTCTTCATTTGGGACCATCCATTTTATAATGCACTTGTCTGAAACCAAAGAATATACCCAACTGTGCCTTGCGATCTTAACATTAAGTAATTGGACAGATAAGGGTGTATGCTACACTAGATAATGTCCTGTCTTTCAGTCAGCATAATGAGCCACACAGTACCCTTCCCATCAAATGGAAACTAGCCTTTATCTCATATAACAAATGTTGGCATCTCTTAGAGACTTGATATAATGGTACATGACAAGACAAATAACCCCGTGTTTCAGAAAGTATTGTTTTGTAAGGATAAAAAATATAAATGTCCAATTTTATGAATACTCAATTTTTCAAAAACAAGATGAAAGAAAAAACAGAAATTAAAGAGAAAGTCTGTTGAATTTTATTGTATTAAATATATAGACACATTCTTGTAAGATTATATGATCCTCTACTATGTTTAGAAAAATGGAAACATTGCCAAATGTGGTGATTTATTACAGAGTAGATAATATTTTCTTATAAGCATATTAAAGCATAAAATGAGCATTGAGAACATAATAAAAATTTGATTCAGCAAATATTATGTACTTGAAAGTACTAACTTTGCTTTCCTTACATGTTTCTAATCATTATAAGATTTCATAAGGAAAATAATTTCCACTTAGAGATGAGAAAATTGAAGTTTAGGGAGTTTGAGTAATGTGCCTCTAATTACAGAGATTTTAAATGATGGAACCAATATTCTACTAAAGGATCAATGTCCCAGAGCTTTAATACTGCACATTGTTCTTGTAGGAAGTTGTTTAGGAACAAAGCTTTTATTATTACAAAGCCCTTAATTTGAATTCCAGCTCTGCTTCACATTAACTGAATGAGATATTGACTTCTTTGTCTGTAAATCAGAAATAATAATACAAGTGAATAAAGTTATTGTGGGAATTAAATGGAGCAATGAAAGTAGAGAGTTTAGCACTCTGAGATAACACACAGAAAGTACCTAAATGATAGTAGGCATAAACGTTGATTAATAAAGGATCTAAAATATTTTCTTACGAAAGGTTAACAAATGTATTACAGAGTATAGGCTTTATTTTTTCACAATTGAAAGGAATGCATCATTTCACTATATCACTATAGAGTCATATCTTGCATTGCGAATAAGACTGTTACTACTTCATGTGTTTGTTTTGTGTTTGAAGGCTTTTAAGAGAAGTTGTTTTCCAAGCACACTAGAGAGAGAATTAAGTCCTTAACAAAATACATTTCAGCAAACATAATGTTAGAGGTGATACTTAATGAAGGTGATGCCAAAAGTTATTGGTTGAAAGTAATAACCTTACCAAAATTTTAGGTTTGATATCAGTCTGAAACAAATTGTTCCCAGCATTTCTAAAGATAAGAAAACATTAAGGTTGGAAAGTCTTCAGAGTTACATGAAAACTCCTGGCAAAATGGACATAAAAAGTATTCTAGTCTTCTAAATATGATATTAAATATAAATTATATTCAGAGATTCACATATGAAAGAGTTAGATTAAATCTTTCTTTCTGAACATTTTTATTGTTGCTCTTAAAAACATATTTCATTTAATTGATTGTACACTGAGATTAAAAAATAAAAAATCTAAATTCTTATGATAATTCTGACCAAATGATCAACCAAAGTATACTAAAGCAATAAGTTTTGAAATAAATAATTTTTTGGTAACAAAATTTCTCAGAAGGAAAAGGGAGGGTCTACTAACATCATCAGTGCCAGAGAAAATATCTTCCCTCCCCATGAACAATGTTATTTTTGGATTAGAATTAATTCACATTTTGCTGGTCAATATAGGACAGAAAATTAATCAAGCTCCATGAAATTAAAAAAAAAAAAAGCTGATATCTGAGGTAAATCTGTTATAATTTTTAACTGAAATTGGTTTATTTTGACTGACTTAATCATTTGATATTTTTGCAATTTTATTTAGAAAATGAATACTTGTTGAAGCAAGTACATGATCTCTCAGCATGAATTATGTGGTTTAAACAACCAGTCAGATAATGTCCCAGTTCCTTTTTATTTTTGATTTTTAAGAAGGGACAACTGTGTTCAGTTCATCACATAGAAGGTTCTATTACAAACATAGGAGGCTTTAATAATAAAAAGCAAACTCAAGGGTCCTGGCTATCTGGTATCTGCATTCTCTAAAGCTGCAATTTATATTATCTCTGTATCCTAATGAGATTTATGTGAGGTAGAGTAAAAGAAACAATTGTGTTCATTTCACAGGTGGATATATGAAGGCAAATAAAAAATGGTATTTAAGTCATATATTTTTGTAATTGAGAATGAAATGTGAATTTCTACTAGAACACTAATAAAGTTTCATATAAATGACTGTGCTTTTAAAACCTGCTTGAAAAACCACCTTTAAGAGAGAAAGGTGAATGCATCAGGTCTGGATTTGAATTCTGAATATTGAATATAGTTATATCAACCTAGGCAAACTATCTAGTGTCTCTGAGTTTACTGCTTATTAATGAGTATTGGATTATAATACCTTCCATTAAAACTATTAAAAAAACTAAGATCATGGCATTTGGCCCCATTACTTCATGGCAAATAGAAGGGGAAAAGGTGGAAGCAATGACAGATTTCCTCTATTTTGGCTTTAAAATCATTGTGGCCAGTGACCACAGCCATGAAATCAGAAGACAATTGCTTCTTGGCAGGAAAGGTACGACAGACCTAGACAGTGTGTTGAAAAGCAGATAAATCACTCTGCAGACACAAGTCAGTATAGTTAAGGCTGTGGTCTTCCTAGTGGTCATGTAGGGTTGTGGAGAGCCGGACTGTAAAGAAGGCAGAGGGCCAAAGAATTGATGCCTTTGAACAGTGGTGCTAGAGAAGACTCCTGAGAGTTCCTTGGACAGCAAGATCAAACCAGTCAATCTTAAAGGAAATCAACCCTGAATATTCATTAGAAGGACTGATGCTGAAGCTGAAGCTTTTATTTTGGTCAACTGATGCGAACAGCTGCATCATTGGAAAAGTCCCTGCTTCTGGGAAAGCTTGAGGGCAGAAGGAAAAGAGGGCATCAGAGGATGAAATGGTTGAAGGCATCTCCTATCAAATGGACATGAAGTTGAGCAAATTCCAGGAGATAGTGAGGGACTGGGAAGCCTGGTGTGCTGCTGTCCATGGGGTTGCAAAGAGTCAGACCCAATTGGGCGACTGAACAATAACAACAATACAATCAGATCAGATCAGATCAGATCAGTCGCTCAGTCATGTCCAACTCTTTGCGACCCCATGAATCGCAGCACACCAGGCCTCCCTGTCCATCACCAACTCCCAGAGCTCACTGAGACTCACGTCCATCGAGTTAGTGATGCCATCCAGCCATCTCATCCTCTGTCGTCCCCTTCTCCTCCTGCCCCCAATCCCTCCCAGCATCAGAGTCTTTTCCAATGAGTCAACTCTTCGCATGAGGTGGCCAAAGTACTGGAGTTTCAGCTTTAGCATCATTCCTTCCAAAGAAATCCCAGGGCTGATCTCCTTTAGAATGGACTGGTTGGATCTCCTTGCAGTCCAAGGGACTCTCAAGAGTCTTCTCCAACACCACACTGCAAAAGCATCAATTCTTTGGCACTCAGCTTTCTTCACAGTCCAACTCTCACATCCATACATGACCACAGGAAAAACCATAGCCTTGACTAGACGAAACTTTGTTGGCAAGGTAATGTCTCTGCCTTTGAAGATGCTATCTAGGTTGGTCATAACTTTCCTTCCAAGGAGTAAGTGTCTTTTAATTTCATGGCTGCAGTCACCATCTGTAGTGATTTTGGAGCCCAGAAAAATAAAGTCTGACACTGTTTCCACTGTTTCCCCATATATCCCACAACTGCACAACTGCACTCATCTCACACGCTAGTAAAGTAATGCTCAAAATTCTCCAAGCCAGGCTTCAGGAATATGTGAACCGTGAACTTCCTGATGTTCAAGCTGGTTTTAGAAAAGGCAGAGGAACCAGAAATCAAATTGCCAACATCCGCTGGATCATAGAAAAAGCAAGAGAGTTCCAGAAAAACATCTATTTCTGCTTTATTGACTATGCCAAAGCCTTTGACTGTGTGGATCACAATAAACTGTGGACAATTCTGAAAGAAATGGGAATACCAGACCACCTGATCTGCCGCTTGAGAAATTTGTATGCAGGTCAGGAAGCAACAGTTAGAACTGGACATGGAACAACAGACTGGTTCCAAATAGGAAAAGGAGTACGTCAAGGCTGTATATTGTCACCCTGCTTATTTAACTTATATGCAGAGTACATCATGAGAAATGCTGGACTGGAAGAAACACAAACTGGAATCAAGATTGCCGGGAGAAATATCAATAACCTCAGATATGCAGATGACATCACCCTTATGGCAGAAAGTGAAGAGGAACTAAAAAGCCTCTTGATGAAAGTGAAAGTGGAGAGTGAAAAAGTTGGCTTAAAGCTCAACATTCAGAAAACAATATAATACCTACCTCAAAATATTATTAGGAGGATTAACTGAAATATATGTGAAAATACTCAGCATAGATCAGTATTTTAGTGTTTCTATTCTTCTTTTATTATAGAATCATCTATTTTATCTGGTAAATTACATGAAGTTACATGAAACTTTAAGACAGAGTTTACTGATGGCAGTCTCCGTGAATAATTTAGCTTTAAAAACTACAGACAGTACAATTCATAATTATATTTAGAAGTTAGGCCAAGGGATTGATGTAGCCAGAAATGGATAAATGTTATTAAGATAACACAGCAGAATTTTAATGGTGTTCTGTCATCCATTTAAAATATTTTTCCCCAAATAAAGCACTGAAGTTTGGCAAGGCATAGTAAAAATAAACAAACTCAGAGAGTCTACAAAACATTTTCTTTTTCATAGACAAGGAATGATAAAGAAAAGTTATTATTAGAATCAGAACAATATTTTTGCCCAGAAATGCAAGGGAGAAGGAAAACAGAGTGGAATATTTCTTGTATGAACAATTATTAAAATGGAGTTGGTGTTCAGCATAAAAATTGGACCTAAATTGGAAGAACAGCTATGGTTGAGCTGAAAAGAGCACATTTAGAGTGGCACCTAATACTCAAAAGAACATATTATAACTATTTCTAAGGTGCTCTGACTCCCCAGGTGTACAGATCTGAGAGTGTCCTTCACTCATCCTACTCTCCTGCTCATACTTCCATCCATGTGACCATTCAGTTATAAATGTCTCTGAAAGACAGAAAAAAATGTGAGCCTTCTAGATCAAGGGAACTGTCTACATGACTCTGCCTGGTTAAGATTCACAATTTACATTAAAATTTATATTCTAAATGGGCTTCCCTGGTGGCTCAGATGGCAAGGAATCTGACAGCAATGTGGGAGACCCGGGTTTGATCCCTGGGTAGGGAAGACCCCCTGGAGAAGGGAATGGCAACCCACTCCAGTATTCTTACTTGGGGAATTCCATGGACAGAGGAGCCTGGTGGGCTACAGTCAGACATACTGAGAGACTAACACCTTCACTTATATTCTAAACGCCAAATTCATTTAAGTAGTGTCTAGAGGATCACAGACTTGCCTCTATTTACCTCTTTCCCATTAATTATGTAAAAATATTTTAAAGCTTTATATCTTCTCTTTTGATTTTTGACTTCTTGGCGCATAATGTGCATACATGTGTGATATACATATATATATATACATTTTTAATTACTTACTTCACAGCATTATTTCCCAATATGTTCAATTATGTATTAAAGTGTCACTGAATTTATAAAACCTTAAAATTTTAAAACGTTTTTTCTACATACCAGCGCCATCTGTTTTAATTTTGTTTGATGGTATACTGGGCTCTCCTATACCCAATGTATTGGTTGCTACCACACGAAATTCATATTCCATCCATGGGATTAAATCCACTGCTCTTGCTGCCTCCATGTTTCCTTCAATAATTGGGGGATCTAAATAAAACAAATATTAAATAGAGAATATTAGTTGAGTAATATCACTCTTATAATTCCCTATTTTTATTTTACTCTTTTGAGAAAATGGCACATATTCCACTAAGTCAAATATAAATAAAAACTAGGATGACAAAATGTTAATTACATTTAAAGAAGTAGGAAGAGAGGTCCTTAAGAAAATCTTAGACCCTAGAAAGACAGACACACATATGTATCATTTATTTAGTAAGTATAGGCCAGGTGCACCAAGATTCTGCTCTTCTAACTGACTCCCAGTTCAGGTCTTTGCTGCTAGTCCACCGGCTACACTCTGAACACTGAGAATATGTATTCTGAAGACAGAATCCAGAAAAATTCTTGACCCGAGGGTATCATTCAGGAAGATAAAATTTTTCTGGACTCAAACTGATATAGTGTATAGGTAGCAAATGATTGATTAGTACAGTACCTATATGTTTATACCCTTTTGTTGTAAGCTTTTTAGATTTAAACCCAAATCATTTGGGGCAGTTATTAATGTTAAAATAATTCATTCAGATTTATTTAATATTCAGAATTTATGCTACTAGATATTAACAGGTAAATTATACCTTAGGGGTAAGATATGCTTCAAGATTGCTTATTTAGTTGAGGTATTAGAAAACATACAACCAAGGCAGGACCATACATTATTTTAAGTTCAGTTCAGTTTAGTTCAGTCGCTCAGTCGTGTCCGACTCTGCAACCCCATGAATTGCAGCATGCCAGGCCTCCCTGTCTATCACCAACTCCCGGAGTTCACTCAAATTCATGTCCATCGAGTTGGTGATGCCATCCAGCCATCTCATCCTCTGTCATCCCTTTCTCCTTTTGCCCCCAATCCCTCCCAGCATCAGAGTCTTTTCCAATGAGTCAACTCTTCGCATGAGGTGGCCAAAGTACTGGAGTTTCAGCTTTAGCATCATTCCTTCCAAAGAAATCCCAGGGCTGATCTCCTTTAGAATGGACTGGTTGGATCTCCTTGCAGTCCAAGGGACTCTCAAGAGTCTTCTCCAACACCACAGTTCAAAAGCATCAATTCTTTGGCGCTCAGCTTTCTTCACAGTCCAACTCTCACATCCATTCATGACCACAGGAAAAACCATAGCCTTGACTAGATGGACCTTTGTTGGCAAAGTAATGTCTCTGCTTTTCAATATGCTGTCTAGGTTGGTCATAACTTTCCTTCCAAGAAGTAAGCATCTTTTAATTTCATGGCTGCAGTCACCATCTGCAGTGATTTTGGAGCCCCCAAAATAAAGTCTGACACTGTTTCCACTGTTTCCCCATCTAGTTCCCATGAAGTGATGGGACCAGATGCCATGATCTTCGTTTTCTGAATGTTGAGCTTTAAGCCAACTTTTTCACTCTCCACTTTCACTTTCATCAAAAGGCTTTTTAGTTCCTCTTCACTTTCTGCCATAAGGATGGTGTCATCTGAATAAGTTAGTTCTCCTAAAATATTTTTTAGGGCTTCCCTAAAAAATTCTTCAACGGTAAAGAATCTGCCTGTCAATATGGGTTCAAACCCTGGGTTGGGAAGATCCCCTGGAGAATGTAAAGGCAACCCACTCCAGTATTCTTGCCTGGGAAATCCCATAGATAGGAATTACTTATTTATCTATTTATGTATTAATCCAGGTAAGCAATAGTTCATTGGACATGGCTTAGCCACTAAACAACAACAAAATACTTTCACATGTCTTTAATAATCAATCTACACATACATATGCATATAAAACAGATGTACATCATTTATTTGAAAAATGTGTTCCCTTAGGCTTGCATATGACTCATTATCTTATTACTTAGGGAATTCCTAAATCTTTATGTAACACTGCAGACCATGAATACGTAGCTTTTTAAGATACTGTACCAACGGCCACCATAAATGCTGAGCATCACAGTGTCAGTTTCTACTTTTGGACAAATTCCTATACAGCTCAGCCTATCCCATGTGTCACATTGTCACATGCGGCAGAACTCTCCTAGACACTAATTTTACCATCCAATGTCTTATTTTGTTAAGGACTTGTTTTATATATTTGACATATTTTTGACATTCTGATGAAAACTTTGGCTTTGCTTTTGCCTGTTTTAATTCTGCCTCTTTATCTTCTATCTCCTCCACCACACTCTCACACCATATCTGAATCTGTTTGTCTTACTTCATATACATAAGAACAAATTTTAGGTAATTGGAAGAGGGAAGATGAAGTTTTGAATGTGCAGGACTCTTCACAGAGAAAGGGAAAACACAGGGCTCATTGTTATGACACTGGGTAGAGTCTTTCTTGGAGAAGGCGATGGCACCCCACTCCAGTACTTTTGCCTGGAGAATCCCATGGACGGAGGAGCCTGGTAGGCTGCAGTCCATGGGGTCGTGAAGAGTCGGACACGACTGAGCAACTTCACTTTCACTTTTCACTTGCATGCATTGGAGAAGGAAATGGCAACCCACTCCAGTGTTCTTGCCTGGAGAATCCCAGGGATGGGGGAGCCTGGTGGGCTGCCATCCATGGGGTCGCACAGAGTCGGACACGACTGCAGTGATTTAACAACAGAGTCTTCCTCACTAGATGCCTTTTAATGATTTTGAGCTTCCATGATTTGAATGGTGATTGTCCCTCCCCTGCCAAAAGATATGTCTATGTTCAAATCACCAGAACCTTGAATGTGACTTTGTTTTGCAAAGAATTTATCAACCATTTTAATTTTAAGACTAAAACAAAGTTAAAAATCTTTAGCTAAAATCATCCTGGATTGTCTAGATGGATCCTAAATCCAATGACCAATGTTCTTATAAGAGAAACACAACAAGGAAACATAGAGAAGAGGAGGCCGAAATGTGAACACAAAGGCAAAAACCGAAGTGAAGCAGCCACATGCCAAGGAGTATTTAGAGCCTCTGGAAGCTGGGAAAGACAAGAAACGGGTTGTTCCCTGAGATCCTTGGAGACAGTACAGCCCTGCCAACACCATGATTTTGTACTTCTGTTGTTGTAAACCACCAAATCTGTGGTAACATGTTACGACAGCTGCTGCTGCTAAGTCGCTTCAGTCGTGTCTGACTCTGTGTGACCCCATAGATGGCAGCCCACCAGGCTCCTCCATCCCTGGGATTCTCCAGGTAAGAACACTGGAGTGGGTTTCCATTTCCTTCTCCATGCATGAAAGTGAAAAGTGAAAGTGAAGTCACTCAGTCGTGTCTGACTCTTAGCGACCCCATCCCACCCGGCTTCTCTGTCCATGGGATTTTCCAGGCAAGACTACTGGAGTAGGGTGCCATTGCCTTCACTGTTATGACAGCCCTAGGGAATTAATACCGAGATTTAGAGGCAGAGACTGATGGAAATATCTGTGAGTTTGTAAATCTGGAAAGTACAAGTTAAAAAGTATAACAGAAGGGTCAAGGAGGCAGTTGGATATTCTCCTCTGCTACTTATGCTGTGAAACCCCAGCCCCATTTAAATGTCTGAAGAATGGAAATGTTGAAACTGTTCTAAAGGGCCATTCTTGGCAAGGACATGGTGCTCTCAAGATGGTAAAACCTACACTGGGGCTTTTCCAAGCAGCTGGGCAGTCAACAGGTAGGGGCAGGTGAAGTCTGGCTCAGAACAGGAATACCCTGATGGATGTGCAGTAAAAACTGCAGCTGATAAACTGACTCCAAACATGCATGAAGGTCCAATACTAAAATAGCTCCAAACAAATGGAAGCTCAGGGGTATGTCCTGAGTAGAAAGTCATACTTGACTACAGAAAATATTTGGAAGAATGGTGAGAGATAAAGAAAAATCAACTGGAGTCAATTTAGGGTAAGTTTTAGATTCCAGATGAAGATGTAAGATTTGTGACTAAATGAAGTCTGAGGTAAAGAAAGAAGAACAAGCAAAGAGCCTTGGAGTTACATTACAACCATGAGAGGATCAGGCCTCAGTGGGAAACCCTTGGCCCAGTGATGCAAATGACTTTCAAAACAGGAAATTGGAAGTGGGTGTTAGGAAGATAGACTTTCAAGATGTACCTTATGAATAATTAAACAAGGAATTTGACATCAATAAGCTAATAATATATATACAAATATAGCTAAAGGTGTAAAAGCTCCTCTTTTTAAGAACAAAAAGCAGTTATGTTCATTCTTATTAATATACACTAACATCAGCACCTATGAGATGGTAAGTATCTAAAACAAAAAAGTTTTTGGCATATCTTTACAATACTCCCTGTATAAAACCATTTATATAAGTAATAGGGCTAATCTAGCAAAAATGACTAATACCAATTATTTTAGAAAAATGTATCTAGAATTAAATGTGGTTCTGTATCTGGCCTGCTTTCCTTCCCCAGAAGGGGTCAGGACTTTTGACTCATACCACATCACAAGAACAGGATTTAAAAGTTTGCTTTCTAATTTTTTTCCTGTCCAGTCTTGAGCTAAGCAGCCCAGCTCATCATTTTACAATTAGAACCTCAAGATTGGCTATGTCCATACCAGGCCATACTCATAATATATCTCTATGTCCCACTTATTTACTCCTATTTGTGATTTATGGATATATATATCTCCATATATATGTTTGTGTTTCTTTTACTTCTTAATCATATTTTGGGGCCACTCAGGGCTTCGTATACCTAGTATGATGTCTTGTAGGTAAAAGTACTTGATAAATATTTGTAGAAATCGTAAACAAAATACAAATACAGAAATTGTGCTTATATGGCAGAAAGTGAAGAGGAACTAAAAAGCCTCTTGATGAAAGTGAAAGTGGAGAGTCAAAAAGTTGGCTTAAAGCTCAACATTCAGAAAATGAAGATCATGGTATCCGGTCCCATCACTTCATGGGAACTAGATGGGGAAACAGTGGAAACAGTGTCAGACTTTATTTTTCTGGGCTCCAAAATCACTGCAGATGGTGACTGCAGCCATGAAATTAAAAGAAGCTTACTCCTTGGAAGGAAAGTTATGACCAACCTAGATAGCATATTGAAAAGCAGAGACATTACTTTGCCAACAAAGGTCCGTCTAGTCAAGGCTATGGTTTTTCCTGTGGTCATGTATGGATGTGAGAGTTGGACTGTGAAGAAAGCTGAGCGCCAAAGAATTGATGCTTTTGAACTGTGGTGTTGGAGAAGACTCTTGAGAGTCCCTTGGACTGCAAGGAGATCCAACCAGTCCATTCTAAAGGAGATCAGCCCTGGGATTTCTTTGGAAGGAATGATGCTAAAGCTGAAACTCCAGTACTTTGGCCACCTCATGCGAAGAGTTGACTCATTGGAAAAGACTCTGATGCTGGAAGGGATTGGGGGCAGGAGGAGAAGGGGACGACAGAGGATGAGATGGCTGGATGGCATCACTGACTCGATGGACATGAGTCTGCCTGAACTCTGGGAGTTGGTGATAGACAGGGAGGCCTGGCATGCTGCGATTCATGGGGTCGCAAAGAGTTGGACACGACTGAGCGACTGATCTGATCTGATCTGAGAGTTTACAATGTCTCAGCACAACCATGTGTACAACAATCACTTTATTTTCTCCTTCAACCCTGAATCAGGCAGGCTACTGGTAGTAGAAAAGAGGGCATTATATTACTTGAACCCTCCAAAAAATATCCATGCTTTATGGCTTTTATATCTATATTCAACTCATAAATTATCCTGCCTTTTCTAAAGCAGAGGATAAAGCTCATCTCCATTCTCTTAAGCTCTCTCCCATTCTCTTTAACTCTGAGTTGGTCCTTTCTGATTTCTCTCCTCCACTGCTACTGTTTTACCTAATTTTAATTTATTTTATTCATATCCCTAGATGTTCCTATAAAAGGATTTGTACCTCTTGTAATTTTATCCAATCCCTTTAGCCTTGGTAGAAGCTACTGGATGTATTTTATTTTTCCAAAACAACCCACACAGATAGGTTGGAAGCAAAGGTCATCTTTCCTTTGGAAAGCATTTCATGCCCCTAGCCAAATGGACAATAATCAGGAGCAGAGGGACTCTGTGTCACCTTTCTTCAGCCAAGTCTCTTGCTACCTGTTTGCTATTTCTGGGGTTAGAAAGAGAGGTGAGTACTTTGCACAACAGAGGCAAGTACCCGGAATTAGGACTGAGAGCTCAAGTTCCTGAGTTTCAACTGAGTCAGTTCTGAGTCAGGTCACTTTTTACAGATAACAGTGTAGAAAATCAGATTTTTAACTGTATAAGGTCAGGGGCTTCTCTCTGTTAAAAAAAAAAAAAAAAAACAAGGGTAAAATATTATATTTAAGGAAGAAACAGACAGAACAGGCTCCATCTTGAAAGCAGGACTCCATCTTGAAAGCAGGCTCCATCTTGAAAGCAGGACTCCATCCTGGGCCGGACTGTGGACTTTGAGCTATATGCCCAGTATTTATGGAACCGACATACTAACTGGAAAACCAGACCCCCTCCCCCGACCCATGAAAGAGCCCCAGGGCTCGTATCTAGACTCTCCATCGCCTAAAAGAATACACTAATTATCTGTGTAACCAAATAGAATCATAAATTCTATTATGCTTATTGGGGTATGACCACAGGTCTATTGATAATTGTCCACTGTTAACTACCTAGGCTTAAGGCATACGAATCACAGGTTTAAGGCATATGAATCACGGGTTAATTTTTATTGTATCTTTCTTTTCCTTTGTTCAGAGTAGTTTCAGAGAATTTGGGGAGGTGGGTTTGAACACATACACTTGGGGTATATAAGATTTTCACAAAAACTGATTGGGGTCCTTGGCTAAGAGGAGACTCTGCCTTGGGCCCACCATATAATAAACTGCACTCCACTATCTGCATTGTCCTTCTGAGTGAGTTTGTTTCCCGGAATGTGTGTCTACAACAGTATATTAACCTGACAGGTATTTAGATTGGTTGCAAAAGGATATAGAATAGGAGACATAAATCTTACTTTAATACTCAGATCAAAAGACCCTTCTTTAGAAGGTCTTATTTTGATAACCAGCCCTGAGCAGTAACGTAGAGATATATTTTCAAATAGTTTTAGCCCATAATGCTCAGAATTAAAAAGACAAATTCTAACTGTTCTTTGGAGGAAAAGAGAAGCAAGCCTTATGGGTATTGAAAGGCCAAAAGTTACAAGGTTTTGGTTTGTGGTGCTTTGTCATATGCTTTATATTGCTGTGCCTTCTAAGCCACATTGATTAATTCTTTGAGCAGCTTCAGAAACACACAGAATGACCTCCAGTCTAAGAAAAAGTAGATGTTTCAAAAATAACTCCAGGCAATATATCACGTGTTCTAGATTCTCCAATGTTGCCATAGTAAATGCTGCTATTTCCTCAGGATTTAAATACAATTCAAATCCTCAGGAACTTCCATTTCAATCTAAAACACAAGTTTTTGAAAGTACCTGGAAACCATTACCCACTTGGGGATTATAGCTGAAAAAAACTAGTCCATTGTTTGAAAATGAAAATGGGCATTTAAAGGCTTCTCTCTGGCACTGACACAACTACTCTGTGTGATGTTAGAGGCTCTAGACCCAACACAGAGACCATTTGGCAGGACTCGGGGAGGAGCCAGAGGTGTGACAAAATTCCTTAAAGAGAAAGAGAAGTAGATTGCACTTTGGCATCCCAGAGTGTATGATTCACTGATTCTTCTCTAGGGAAAATTTGCATGTAGCCTCATAAAAACCCAGAAATTTATATTTGAAATGAGAACAACAAAAGTGAAGCTACAGGAAAGCATCAAGAAAATAGTAAATTTTTAAAATGCAATCTCCTACAAGGAGCCTAATTATTTTTTTCATTTTTTAAACTATTACTTTGGCAAAGATTTAAAAAAAATACTAAATACTAAGTAGCAATGTGGTAGAAGAGAAACTCATATACTGGTGGTGGAAGTAAAAACTTATACCTTTCTACAGTGTAATTTTGCAGTATAACTCATGAGCTTAAGCATGCTTACACTCAATAATTTAAATTACAAATGTTTATTCTGAGGAAATAATCTAAATAATCTGAATAATTCAGAGAAACATTTATGTACTGAGATGATAATTGCAGAGATTTATAACAATTCTAGTCTTCCATATGATAGAACTTTAAACATAAGGACATTTTTCTTCATTTTCTTTCTTTTTTTTTTGAAAACATATCCAGGATTCTCTCAATTGTTCCTCATAGCACAGTTTCCAGGCTATTTTATATTCTGGCCAACCTTTCTCTTCCACACAAACCATCACCAGAAGTATTCTATAATTTTTCCTCTGAAAGCAGTAGCATATAATCCAACATAACATTCTAAATCTGACCTGAGCATCTCGAGGAACTCTAGGAATGGTATCAAATTTATGTCGTTCATCCCCAAAAATGCTCAAGAGAAGTAACACTTCCAGTAGCTTGTTTTGGAAAGATGTGCTTTCCATTATTTCATGTCATTATCCTAAATTTAATCTTTAGAATGTTGAAAGCTGGTATCTGAAAAATACCTATTGGACACCTAAAATAATTACCTTCATAAAACTGAATTTAATTTGGCACCTCCTGTCTTCAGTGGACACCACTATAAATAAAAACCATGTGAGTTTTATTTCTGCATTGGTTGCCAAAATTATTTTTCACTTCTATTTATTGAAGGAGGAAACAGACAGAACAGGCTCCATCTTGAAAGCAGGACTCCATTTTGGGCTGGACTGTGGACTTTGAGCTATATGCCCAGTACTTATGGAAATGACATACCAACTGGAAAACCAGACCCCCCGGATGGAAGAGCCCCAGGGCTCGTAGCTAGACACTCCACCTAGGTGGAGAGTCTATTCACCTAAAAGAATACCCTAATTATCTGTGTAACCGAATAGAATCATAAATTCCATTATGCTTATTGGGGTATGACCACAGGCCTATTGATAATTGTCCACTGTTAACTACCTAGGCTTAAGGCATACGAGAATCACGGGTTAACTTTGTATCTTTCTTTTCCTTTGTTCAGAGTAGTTTCAGAGAATTTGGGGAGGTGGGTTTGAGCATGCACACTTAGGGTATATAAGGTTTTCACAAAAACTGGTCGGGGTCCTTGGCTAAGGGGAGACTCTGCCTTGGGCCCACCGGTGTAATAAACTGCAGTCCACTATCTGCATTGTCCTTCTGAGTGAGTTTGTTTCCCAGAACACATGGCTAAAACATTAGGACACAATCACAAGAGAACAATACTGATACTACTAACAAGAAGAATATATAAAATAATATAAATAATAATAGTTTTTTCAGAGCCCATCAGAGAGTTGAATTTGTGAGGAAATCTAATGAATTAAATCATCATTGATAGAGTCATGGGAAGAGGAGGAAGTAGTCACAAATGTTCATAAGAAAAACTCAGTTTAACTTTTCATAGATATTTAAAGACAGAGTGCATGCTGGCATGACTTTTTTGAATCCATGGGAAATAAAGGAGAGTCTTTTCCTGTTGACAAGTTCTTTTTTGTAGGCTTCACCAGATGTATTCAATAAAGTTTGGAAGCAGAAGAGTGCTGAGAGACCACCTTTAAAGGCAATGTTTCTATATCTCACTGATATTATCGGTAAAAATATGAAGATTATTCTGATAAACTCAGGTAAATCAGGTAAGCTCTGATTACTCTAATGATTAATCATTAAGGTTTTATATTTAGAGAATTTCATTAAATTAGCTAAATTTTTATGCTAGAAAATATTCATAATGCAAAAGAAAGCCATAAAGAAGGAATAGAAAGACATAAACATGAAATATTTAGAAGGCAAAAATATCAGGCAAATATAAATTCAACTACACCAGTGATAACATCAAATGTTAATGGATTAAATACTCTAATCAAAAGGCAGAGATTGTAGGCTAGATATAAAATAAGATCCAACTATATGCTGTCAACAGAAAATATACTTTAGATTCAACGATACAAATAGGTTGGCAATTGTAAAAGATATAACATGGAAACAGGAACCATAACAAATAGAAGCATCTATGTTAATATCAGAAGCACCCTATTCAAATGCAACTTTTGTTTCCCAATCTCCCTTCTCTGTTTTTCTTTAGCACTAAACACCATGTGACTTACTTTACATTTTAGTTAGTTGCTTATTACAATCTCTCCTAGTAGAAAGTAAGCTCTTTAAAGATAGGGCTATGGCGTTTGGTTTGGGGTTTTTTTTTTTTTTTTTTTGCTTTTTTTTCCCTCTCATTTACTCACAGCTGGTCCATTATGAATCCAGCATCTAGGATAGATTCAGATACACGATGGCAGCTCAATATGTATACATTTAATGAATGAACTTTATAAGCCTTAATTAGTTGCTAAGGATAGAATAGTGAATCAAACAAAAGTCTTCCTTCTCATGAAACATAATTTATAATAGAATAATTTTTTTTAGTGAGAAGCATATTTTATTGAGCTACACAGTAAGCATACACAATTAATGGAGATGATTGCAATTATTATTCCTTTCTCAAAGCCAAACCAAATTTTAAACATGTGTGTATTTCATTTGCTCTCCAGTATCTATAATTAACATCAATTTGACTGGATATCGAAGATCATCTACTGTTTTATTACTGTCATCCATTTTCATTCTATTTGGAGAAGCAGAAACTGCTTGTGCATTATTTTATCAAATATCTAAATGGTTTAAAAAATTGTTTTTCAAATGGTTGGATTTTGCCAAGTATGTTTATAAATAATTCTTATACTTACAAGCATAATGTAATAGAAATGTTTCACTTGTTTCTAATTCATTTGAACTTCATAAACTTATATACAGAATTGCTCAGTTGTGTTCAACTTTTTGTGGCCCCATGGACTGCAGTGCACCAGGCTTCCCTGTCATTCACCATCACCCAGAGTTTGCTCATACTCATTTCCATTAAGTTGGTGGTGCCATCCAACCATCTCGTCCTCCCCGTCCCTCCTACCTTCAATCTTTTCCAACATCAGGGTACTTTCCAATGAGTCAGCTCTTTGCATCCAGTGGCTAAAGTACTGGAACTTCAGCTTCAGCATCAGTTGTTCCAATGAATATTCAGGCTTGATTTCCTTTAGGATTGACTGGTTTGATCTTCGTGCAGTCCAAGGGATTCTCAGGAGTCTTCTCCAACACCACAGTTTGAAAACATCAATTCTTTGGCATTCAGCTTTCTTTATGGTCCAACTCTTACATCCATACATGACTACTGGGAAAACCATAGCTTTGACTAGACGGACTTTTGTCAACAAAATGATGTCTCTGCTTTTTAATCCTCTGTCTAGATTTTTCATAGCTTTTCTCTCAAGGAGAAAGAGTCTTTTAATTTCATGGCTACAGTTACCATCCACAGTGATTTTGGAGCCCAAGAAAATAAAGTCTGTAACTGTTTCCATTGTTTCTCCATCTATTTGCTGTGAAGTGATGGAGCCAGATGCCATGATCTTTGCTTTTTGAATGTTGAGTTTTAAGTGAGCTTTTTCACTCTCTCCTCTTTCACCTTCATCAAGAGGCTCTTTAGTTCCTCTTTGCTTTCTACCATTAGGGTGGTGTCGTCTGCATATCTGAGGTTACTGATATTTCTCCTGGCAATCTTGATTTCAGCTTGTGCTTCATCTAGCCCAGTATTTTGCATGATGTACTCTGCATAGAAGTTAAATAAGCAGGGTGACAATATACAACATCGATGTACTCCTTTACTAATTTTGAATCAGTCTGTTGTTCCATGTCCAGTTCTAACTGTTGCTTTTGACCTGCACACAGGTTTCTCAGGAGGCAGTTTACGTGGTCTAGTATTCCCATCTCTTGAGGAATTTTCCACAATTTGTTGTGATCCACATAGTAAAAGTCTTTAGTGTAATCAATGAAGCAGAAGTAGATGGTTTTTCTGGAATTCTCTTGCTTTTTCTATGATCCAATGGATGTTGACAATTTGATCTCTGGTTTCTCTGCCATTTCTAAAACCATCTTGTACAGCTGGAAGTTATCGGTTCAGGTATTGTTGAAGCCTAGCTTAGAGGATTTTGAGCATGACCTTGCTAGCATATGAAATGAGTGTAATTGTGTGATAGTTTTAATGTTCTTTAGCGTTGCTTTTCTTTGGGATTGGAATGAAAACTGACCTTGTCCAGTCCTGTGGCAACTGCTGAGTTTTCTAAATTTTCTTTCTTTAGACTTAAATTGAAAAAAAGTAGGGAAAACCACTAGGCCATTCAGGTACTGCAGAGAATTGTTTAACAATAAAATATATCCTGTGCTGTGCTTAGTCGCTCAGTTGTGTCCAACACTTTGCAACCCCATGGATTGTAGCCCACCTGGCTTCACTGTCCATGGGGATTCTCCAGGCAAGAATACTGGCATGGGCTGCCATGCCCTCCTCTAGAGGATCTTCTCAACCCAGGGATCAAACCCACGTCTCCCACATTTCAGGCAGATTCTTTACTGTCTGAGCTACCAGGGAAGCCCAAGAATACTGGAATGAGTAGCCTATTTCTTCTCCAGAGGATCTTCTCAATCCAGGAATTTAACCAGGGTCTCCTGCAATGCAGGTCAATCCTTTACCAGCTGAGCTACCTGAGAAGCCCAAAAATGTGTCCTAAATCCTTGTTATAGATTTCAAATATATATTTCATTAATTTCCCATGATAAGAAGACATTATCCTAAAAAGGTAAATTTAAATTAAAACTTCTCAGGGAGCAATAAAAATAAATTCCATTATGTAAAGATTAAAATGAGCAGGTTTAAGTTATGCTGGGACTAATTCTTGTTGTTGGTTTTTTTGTTTTTTTAAAGGAGCATTCTATTCACTTTTGTCTTTTTTTCTTCCCTTTGTGACAACAAAGGCCATATTTTATGCCTCTTCCTTATGCATCTAAAATAAATTCTAATAACTACAAATTTGGTTAGATATATTGTCAACAATGACAAGGATTAACAGGCTGTTTTATCAAAACAATCCTCTATCTTTTTTTATATCTGAGAAAATAAGCTAACATGTGATATTGAAGACTGGTGATAACAAATGACAATGGTAATAACTTCTACACAAGGGAAAGTACCCACTTACTCTTATAATTTTTTTTTCTTTTAGAAAATCTGAATAAAATATGAGGGGGAAAACAGTTGAGGTACTAAACTTCTTTTAAAACCTGTTTTGAGGAAATTCAAGCCAGACAGGAACATACTCGGAGTTATGCCAGTAAGATTTAAGTGTTTAATCTTTATGATCAACTGTCTTTTTTTTTTTTTAATGCAGAGCTATAGTACCTCTGTAATTTGATAAAAAGGATAATAAATAATGCTATAGATACCATTTGTCAATATAACACCTTCTCTGTACTTTTTTCCTAATACATCTTAGACTTACATATAGCTCAAATAAGAAACCCAGGAGGCCTCTCTTTGCTCCCCCATTATATTAATAGATTAGCCATGCTGCTTCGTCCTTTATAGCTTTAAAACATTTAGTTTGTTGTGGTTTTGTTTACTACCAAAGTGTGGGGTTACTAAAAAAATAATTTTTTTAAAGAAAATTTTCAGGGTAGAGAAGACTCTTGAGAGTCCCTTGGACTGCAAGGAGATCCAACCAGTCCATTCTGAAGGAGATCAGCCCTGGGATTTCCTTGGAAGGAATGATGCTAAAGCTGAAACTCCAGTACTTTGGCCACCCAATGCGAAGAGTTGACTCATTGGAAAACACTCTGATGCTGGGAGGGATTGAGGGCAGGAGGAGAAGGGGACAACAGAGGATGAGATGGCTGGATGGCATCACTGACTCGATGGACGTGAGTCTGAGTGAACTCCAGGAGTTGGTGATGGACAGGGAGGCCTGGCATGCTGTGATTCATGGGGTCGCAAAGAGTTGGACATGACTGAGTGACTGAACTGAACTGAATACAAGAAAAAAGAATTCATCTCAAAACATGAACAGATTAATCAAACAAATAAACTCACCTGTCTTCGCATCTTTCCAATCATCCGAAAGAATAGTCTTCGTCTGGATAGTGTACTTAGATATAGGACTATGATTGTCTGAACCACGGCTCCAAGTAAGTGCCACAGAAGTGGCTCTAATGTCTTCTATTCGCAGACCACCTGGAGGGCCTGGAGGGCCTGGAATGAAAATATGGGTAATGAATCAATGAATCCCATCCAGTGAATTGGGTGCATATTGGCATACAAAATTGTCTTCCTTGCAATTAATCTAAAGAATATTTACACAATGAAATCAGTGTTGCCACATTCCTTTTAAGCATAAACTATAAGAAGCAATACTAATGGTACTTATAGTTTTTACTAAATGATTTCATGATGTCTTTTTATGAAAAGAGATAAATACCATCCTTTAAAATGGCATTATTATTCAGGATATATATGATAATCTTTGACTCATAAAATACAATTGACATCAAGGAACCTAACAGATTTTAATCATAGTGAGATTTAATGAAATTTTGCTGAATAAATGAATCAGAGCAGATAACACTGCCTAGATATGAGGATAGTTAGTCATAGTTTCATTCTGCCTCCCCAAAATGGAACAAATACTTTTTAATAATTCTAAATGTTATAGTTAATTTATTTTACTTGGAGTAGAAATTTCTGAAAATGACTGTATGTACCATTTTGGGTAATACAGTCTATGTTAGTTAAAGTAATAGAAATAATATTAACAGAAATATTTCTATGTATATAAAAGGTAGAAAACAACTATTAATTCAGGCATACCAGGAATGATCTAAAAACATCAAATAATATACTGAAGAAACAGGTCAGAAGAATTATACTGAAGAAACAGGTCATAAGACAATGTTAAAAATAGGATTTCACAGATGCTTAATAACTCAGTATTAATATTATTCATTTATTCTCTAAACTGAGAACACTGTGTTGAGTGGGAGAAATGAAAAGATAAATGAGACATAACTTTTAGGCTTTGAACAGATCTTTGTCGTGAAAAGGGTGGAATGGCACAGTAAATAAGCGACTGTGAAAGACAGTAGCAAATGCCAAGTTTATGGTTTACAGCATACTTAGACTTTGCATCATGATGTCTTCTTTTTAAAACTGTGAGAAAAAGTTCTTTAGATGGTAATGTAGTGTCTATCACTTACAATGCTAAACAAGGTTCTGTTGCCAGAGAACTCCTAAGATAGACATTTCAGACAATGACATCACTTTTCTTTGCATCAAAAAGGAGGCCATCCCCAATTGAATTAGGCACAGTGAACAAAATAATCAACAACGTTAGCAGAGTGGCAAATTTTTAAAGTATTAAATAAAACACATGTTTTTATCTTTTAGGTGAAAGCAAATACAAAGAGAAATCTTGAGAGCAGCTAGAGAAAATGGGCACATTATTTAAGTGCCTTCCCGTTTAAATGTCAGATCAGCTGCTTTATCTCCAGGGCCTTGTTCTCCACATGGGCTTTGGTCTTTACAGAGGTATAGATAACACTCCAAACCTGCACCAATTTCTTTGTAATTGGTCCCAAAGAGAAAAATGTGTATAGAACAACACAGTTGCATTACTACTAACAGTAAAATAACACAAGACACAGCCTATTTATGATAGTAACTTTTATTTAGAAGCACAAAACATAAATTAATAAGGGCAAATAGATTCTTATAAATATATATGTAATAGTATTTTTATACTTACTGATGTTAATTAAAAGTAACAATAATATGCCATCCAAAATTAATGAAAATAGCCACATAAATTATATAAACCACATTTGATATTCAGAAAGAACATGTTGCATTTTCCATATGTAAAGACTACATTGAAAAACAATACACATTCTTGATCAGAACCACAATGTTCCTTACTTCACATTAAGCATCAGCCCAAGTCAATTACTGAGTGGAATATTTCAGAGTATTAAAATTAAAATTTAGAAATGAAAAATTAAAAACTATATTTTTTTAAAAAAAGAGAAAGTCTTATAATGCAGGCATTCATACACTTTTTCTGAGCATAAGGAAATGTTAAAGGGAATTTAAGGCAAAATCGCCATAGGTTAGACTTTTATCATTAAGGTGTAAATCATTTCCCCACTATTACTCTCTGAAATTTTCGGATGGCAAATGAATGACTTTTGGAAAGGTCAGGTTAAAGCTGCATATTAATAATGCATTAATTGGGATACTATATGCATAATAATTCATCCCATTCACTGAGGAACAATATGAAGCAAAAGGCTGTAATTATATTTATGCATTTCTTTCTTTGATATATGCCTGGCCTATACTGACCCTTCTTAATAAATATTTGGTGAAGATATAAATAAATTTATCACATTGACCTTCAGAGCTCTGTAAACATAACAGTTATACACAACACAATCTCATTCTTTCATTTGCTCTGAAACTGTATTGCATTAAGAAGGTGAAATTGAGAAAATAAATGGAAAGGAGTTGGTTGATAACCCCAAAACCATAGTGTGGCAATGTAACTTGGTAGTAATTTACCAAGTAGGTTTTTTTCCATGTAGTAATTAAATACAAATATCCCCTAGGAAATACCTGAGAGGAAATATACTACTAAAGAACAGAGATTTTAGAGTTTAAAAAGGCTTGATTTTAAATTCAGTGCCTTGATTTATCTTGGGCAAGTTTATCAAATTGACTAAGCTTTCATTTTCTCAGGTATAAAATAGGAGTAATAAAAACTGACCAGATTGTTGTTAGGATTAAAATAAAAATCTTTAAGGAATGTAGTGCTAGGCCTGGTTTACAGAAAGCCCTTAGTAAATTTTAGTCTTAATACTATCAATGTTACACCTGTAAGAGCTTTCTGCACATCTGAGCTGTTGGATAGGATTAATATTTGTATAATAATTAACAAGGATCTGTTTATCAGATTGTTCTGGTAAACACCAGTTCTTTCCACTCAAAATTAAGTTGTTTCTGGTAAATTTTTTGGAGATAAGGAAAACTGGTCATGTGAAGGCCCTCTAGTGTGTACAAAGGATGCAGCGAAACTAGAGTGGTACTGTGGAGAGAAACGTGGCCAGCCTTGCACTGTCTCCCAGGAGAAAGGTTTTCTAAGCAGTGTAGCTCATGTTACTTGCTCCGTTTTTCTGTTCAAAATGGAGAGAAAAGTGCTGTGGCAGAAAATAAAATAATGCAGCCACTAGTTCCTCAGCACAAAGGCAGGCATTTAGAAACTGACCATCCTTCTGGACATAGCCAGAGTGGTTATGAACCACTTTCTGTGTGGTTCAACGGAATCTCACTGGCCACATCCATACTCACTTTTCCAAAATTTGTCTAGGTTCTCAATGTATTTACTATTAAATCACTGACTACTGGCAAACAAAATAATATATTTTAGTAAATCCTTATTATATCTGAGTCTTTTATAATTCTTACAAATAACCCTAAAATGTAAGCACGTTATTTTCACTCCTTAATAGATGAGGAAATCCAGACATGAATAGATTAAATAAAATAACCACAGTCATCCAGCTAGCAAAGCTAAAGCTAAGATATGAACACAACCGATTCGCCATCAGGCTTTTCATTTACTACAGTGAAAACAATCATTTAAAAACAATATTACCAGATTCAAATTAAAAAATGGCCTTGACAGCTTTCCTTTAGAGACCTTTTGTGTTGCGGAGAATATGAATTACTTGGGCATTACTGTGCATTTTTGGGAAAATGATAAAAACTGTGTTACATTGATTATAGCTTTTTATATCTTTTTTGTGATCTGTTAACTCAAATAAATGAAGATAAATACATCACATAAATACATCATATAAATTCCTACTGTATTACATCCTAAGGTTTTGTTTTTATTATTGTAAAAGTGTTTGGTAATCTTTCCTGAAATTTACCAATTTTTTAGGAAAAAAAAAAACCTATGTATGAACAAAATACAGATGTGATTTCCACTCAGTCTCTTTCATATATAAAATAATTAGAAGGAAAAATGAACAGAAATACAATTATTTCTCAATTCCATCATTTCTTCTTTAGGATTGTAGTAACACTCTGTGAAATAGTTTAGTGACATTTGAGGAAATAGTCAGTGACATTTGAGGAAAAATAGAAGAAAAATTTTTTTTTCAAAATGATTATTCACACATTATAAGTTGACTATATTTTCTCCATCAATAATTTTTTAATTTATTTTTTAATTGAAGGATAATTGCTTTACAGACTTTTGTTTTCTGTCAAACCTCAGCATGAATCAGCCATAGCTATACATATACCCCCTCCCTTTTGAACTGCCCTCCCATATCCCTCCCTATCCCATCCCTCTAGATTGATACAGAGCCCCTGTTTGAGTTTCCTGAGCCATATAGCAAATTCCTGTTGCCTATCTGTGTTACATATGGCAATGTAAGTTTCCATGTTACTCTTTACATACATTCATCCTCTCCTCCCCTCTCCCCATGTCCATAAGTCCATTTTCTATATCTGTTTTTCTATTGCTGCCCTGTAAATAAATTCTTCAGTACCGTTTTTCTAGATTCCGTATATATGTGTTAGAATACAGTATTTATCTTTCTCTTTCTGACTTACTTCACTCTGTATAATAGGTTCTAGGTTCATCCACCTCATTAGAACTGACTCAAAGGTATTCCTTTTTATGGCTGAGTAATATTCCATTGTGTATGTGTACCACAACTTTATCCATTCATCTGTCAATGGACATCTAGGTTGCTTCCATGTTCTAGCTATTGTAATTGAAAAAGACACATGTATCCCATTATTCATTCCATCAATAATTGAGATTCATTTTCATTTAAGTCAAGTGGCATAGAAGATTTGAAACTGGGATCCTCCAAGATTAAACAGGATGCATAGTAGTCAAGCATCATGAGTCAGTGACAATACTTAGCCAAAAACCTTAATGCACTTTCTTCTGCTTAAACACTGACTGGCTTTCTAAACAACTGTGGTTGGAATTGGATCCAACATACTGTTGGTCCTTCTGGGATTCCACTCCACATAGCACACATTTAATATAAGCTTTGACACTAAACAGGAGACACATCCCAGTGTCATCCTGTTTCCACTTGTAATTGCTCAGTAAGCAATTAAGAACAAACCATCACATATAATATCCTATCCCGTGGTTCACTGTTTATTTTTACTAAAATAGTAAATCATAATGAAAAGTTTGAATGCTAAATGTCAATGAAAAGCTTAATGAAAAGTTCAGTGTAAATTATTGTCCCTTTTAAAATAAAGTAATCTGAAAATAACAATGCTGAAAGAACATCAGTTATATTAAGGCGGGTGGCTTCTTCTTTACAAAAATACATCAACTGAAGTCCCTTTTTTACTACAAGCCTGTTCTTGTTCTGAAAATTAGTTAAGACAACTGCTTTATCATAAGGTAATATAACACAAATTGATGTGTGGTGTTGTTGAAGCATGCTGCTGCTGCTAAGTCGCTTCAGTCGTGTCCGACTCTGTGCAACCCCATAGACGGCAGGCTCCCCCGTCCCTGGGACTCTCCAGGCATGAACACTGGAGTGGGTTGCCATTTCCTTCTCCGTTGTTGAAGCATAAGGCTGTATTAAGATGAAGCTGAATATTAAATGGGAATATGGTAGTTTTTAACCTCTAACAATGGTATTTTAACCTTCTACTTGATAAAAACGAACTTAGATCCCCATTAGAAATGAGAATGAGGTTAAAGGGAGGTAAATGAATCAATGTAATTCTAGTTGATATTGATACAGTTTATCTAAAGAAACTGGAGAAGGAAAGCTTCTTTTTTTCCTGGCACTTTTCATACTTGCCATGTGGTTTCCTTTCTAATTTTTATTGATCCTTTCCCAAACTATATTCATATCTGATGGTATATATTGCTGGTATACTTTCAACTAGAGATGGCTTAAGGGGCCCACAATGCTGATTCATGTACATCTCCATGGCAATATTTATGGATATAGGACAATCTCAAATTATTTTTAAAAATCTTATTAAAATGGCAATTGCCCTAGATCTCCAGTCTACATTCTAGGATGCTTCTTTCTGTGACAATAATTGAGACTAGAAAATGAGAAGTAAAAAATGATGGAAATAAGTAACATTTTGAGCCAGAGACATGTATTCCTTTAAGATGGCTGATCAATTGTTTTTTAATTACTTAAATATTTGGGATTTATATATATTTCTCTCAAAACTTCCCTAAGAGTTCTTCCAACCACAGATGGGAATGCTACAGTTACTAAAGGAGATATTTATATAATATCCCATGCCTAAGAGTAAGCCTATTTAAGAAGAGCAAAAGTATTTCTTGTGAAGAAATAAGAATTTTAAGCATGTTTGTTTGACCAAAGCGGGGCAAGGGAAATATTTTCAAATAATGAAATTTAAGCAGTTCCAATATTACTCTCTCATTTCTACCCATGTCCTTCCAAAAAGTCTTGACCTTCCTTTCAAAATAAAGATCCAAGAAGGCCGATGCTAGGAGTTAACAATTAAATATGTATACATGCTGTTAATCACTTTGTTATCTTCACTTAAATCTAGCTACTGAGATGACAGTTTTCTCCACATGCTGTCCAATTTCACTTCCCAATTCCAGGAATTGTTCCAAAAACCCTACAGGGCCATGAGCAGGCTTCAGTTGTTTCTTGCTGCTCTATGTCTTTTCTTGCCAAATTATATATATGGAACCAGGGTACAGAAGGCCACGGGAAATAATGCCCCTTAGCTTACATCCTAATTAAGATAACTCATTAGTGAATTTGACAACAGGTTTGTTCATTACCTGCTTGGGTAAATCAAACAGTCCATTCAGTAGCAATACTCTTGTATTATAATTCACCAATTTTTCATATTTTTTTTCAGATAATGAGCTAATTTCTGAGATATGTAATTTCAAAGAAAGACAGGACATGAAAACACAAAAATTTTACTTGGCCATCATATGATGTACTGGGTTAGTTCAGCAGACAGTTTTCAGATATTAGTAAAACTATATCATTATTTTCAAGTATCTTTCTGTTCAAAGTATGTTTAGGTGTCCAAAAGGAAAAAATCCTCTAGGAATTGGATTTTGGCAGGGGGAACTTCAGAAGCTACAATATTGAATTAATTAGTAAAATCTAGTATAATGTGTTAAAAAAAAGTTTTCACACAAATAGTGAGTGTCAGCGATCACCAGGTTGGAGGCAGGCTTGCACAGACGGGGAGAAAAGGATCCACCATGTTTTTCTCTCCATCTTTTCTGTTTTTACCTGCAAGAGGAAAGATCAAGGCTGAAGGGCAAGTGTTGATGCCCATTTAGGAGCAGGAAGCCATGTACTTTGAAAATTTGTCATATATCCTTAATTGGTAAGTTGAAATACGAACAAAGAACAACTTCTAGACATTGTGGATGAGAGTCCAAAAAGGAGAAGCCTGAAGAGACAAGCTTTGGCCCATTCAACCTGTTTCCCTCACAAATAGTGACTGACTTTCTAAAGAATAAGAGTTGTAACCGAATCCCCTCTTCCCCTCTATAAACAAATGAAACAAAACAAAAAACTCCTAAAGCCTTTGTGATTTCACTCCACAAAGAACAAGTCTACCTACTGAAAATATGTTTGTGCCTTCAAGACTTCTAATTAAGAAAAAAAGCTTGAGGGTAAATTTAAGCTGTGACTTAAAAAATTAATCAGAGATTGGAGCTGGAAGTTGTAGGAACCTGTGTCTTGAGAAATATATTTATTATTCATGTCTATATGAACATTACGGCAAAAGGGGAGCGAAGTAAAAGAAAATGTTTATAAAAAGCCATCATGGGCAACACGTGAACTGGAGTTGTTATTATTCTCTTACATAAATATGGACTCTGAGACCTACAAGACCACAGCTTATTCAGCAGGTGAAGTGCTCTTTAAATCTATGCTCACATAATACCAAAAGCCAGACCATTCCCTTTGCATCACGTGGATCTTTTAATGACTATATCATATATCAGTATAACTATACCATTATAGAAAATCATGACATTAACAAGATGGTCATCCTCCTATGTTTCCTTACTATAACTAGGGATAGTTTGATTATAATTAAGCTATTTTGTAACCACTAGTATCCTCCTAGTTATAGTTATTTAAATAGGAGTAATCATGTATAGAAAAACTTGCTAGGAAAATTGCTGACTACTTGTTGCAAATTTAGTCCTATGATAAACGGTAACAAAGGTTACTTAATGCATTTGTCACCTCTATGTGTCTTTCAAATGTTAGAGATTTCCAAGTCTTTTGATGAGAGCTGAAGTTGATAATTTTTGAGATATTCTTTTTTCTCCCTTTCAAATGAAGTCTTGGTATTTTTGCAGAGAGAGAGGGAGTTGTGAACAGTCACACAGGAAGCCTCCCTAAACAGATGCACATTAGACTGCTATTTCTTGAATTAGTTAACAGTAGCTTTCAGCCTTTGAAGGAATATATCAAATAGTGGTCCTCCAAGTTGTTTAAATCACAATCAGAAGCACCTGGTGTCTTCTATTCAGGAACAGTCCCTTGCCCCTGAAGAAATTCTCAGAGGTGGGCAGGGGGCTCAAACACTGGCTGTTGAGGCCCTGAAGAATGTAGTGAGCTGATGCTCAGGAGTATATTCCTCAGTGTGACAGAGTCCAGACTACTCTGTGACACACCTACATTCTAGTGGGTCACACATTTTTTGCTGCTAAGAATATTGAAAATTCATAATTTTGTACATTATTTTTTTGTAAAAATGAAGCAGATTCAAGTATATCCTTTTAATTTTGCTAGCTCTTGCTTACCTTCATCCCAATGTACTTTCAGATAAAGGGGTTGGTGTTCCAGCAGTGTCCTGGGAAATGCACATGGACCCCAACCAAGTTCCTCACCTCACCCCATGTCCACAGAATGACTGTTACTAGCACTGGACAATTAGAAGTCAAAATGACATTTTACTTTTTTGGAAAATAAAGAAATCTTTTGGATGTATTCCAGAATCTGCATTCACTCATGAGCATATCAGTCAGTTAAACATTATAATGGAAAAGTGTTTGGCAGAGAGAGCTTCCCATTGTACTAATCTAATGAGATATCCTAAGCCAGATTTAAACACATGTATGGGGGTCTAGCACACAAGGACTGAATCATGTAGTCACCTTTAAGGAGGAAACAGGGAAGGTGTAAACCAAAAATAGCTGGCTTTGTAGAATACCAATAGAGATTCACAGGAGGTTGGATTACCCTTTCAACATCTCTGCCCTTCTCTTTAGTCTATCTCACTTAACCCCAGTGATGATGGTAGTCAGATGAGCTATGTGATAGGAATTCAAAAGGACAAAAATCCCCTCTCTGCAGCTTCTTAAACTGACCACAGGTTTAGAGGGTAAAGGTTTTCTCTGATTTCCTTCATTTTCTTTTGCTTAGGTATAAAAAATTCTGTGACCCAGTCAAACTCCCAGGTTAGTGAGGTTGGCTGGTGGGAAGAAGATGGGAGTGGCAGGAAGCCAGTCTGCAAAAGGTACCATGAGGAAATAATTGCACATTTCTGAAACTCGAAATGGCAGATTTCACAAAAATCATATCAAAAAAATTGTTTTGCTTAAAAAGAATTATATGCCATTGAGTCTTCTGTTGATTATTTTTTCAATAATGAAGCTCAGGTGTTTTCTATTCTTTTTTAAATAAAATGAACCAAGAACAGAAAATATTAAGAAATTCTAATTTCAAGTAACTTAAAAGTTTACTCTGTAAATTAACTTCTAATTATCAATGCCTCAGGGTGTTCGGGTGGACAATTTAACTAATTATAAAACAAACCATATATCAACAGTAAAAAAGGATGCAAAATAAAAATTATCTGATCTGATTTTATATCTGGGGAAGTTAAATATTAAAGAAAAGTGAGAAAGATAAGTCCTTGCACTTCTAACATGCAGCAGTTTTGTTAGGATGACCTGAAAAAATTTATATGAAAGTTCTGTAGACACATACATTTTAATCTAAAACACTTAAACATTTTGAATGAACTATTTTTAAGGCCAAAAAACACATTGTAAAAATCAAGTTTAAAACTATCTATTATGATTTATTTACTCTTTTTGCTATTGTAATTATAATTTATAATGTTAATAGAGGAAAAAAATATTATAGCTTTCTTTTGTCATCAGACCTATCATAAATACATTATGGGCAAAAATAAAATTGCAAAATTTGCATCAGTAACTTTTATATAAAATTAACATTTTTTATCAAAAAAAGGCCTACATTTTAACTTTTCACATTGATTACTTTATCTCTGAATATATTTGAATTAGTGCTTAATTAAATTGCTTTGCAGCAATGAACTGGGCATTATATATGAAGTGGGACTCCCTATATTCAAATCTTATTTTTTTGCTTAGTAGCTGAATAACCTTAGGCAAGTAACTTAGCCTCTCTGGGACTCAATTTCCTCATGTGTAAAATGGAGATAACAACAGTATCCATCCATCTCTTGAAATAGTGCCTGGTAAAAATAAACCTTTAGTAAATATTATATATCCTTGAATAATATAATAACTGTATACTTGCAATATGTATTTTGTTATTATATATAGTATATGATTTGTCATATATTATACAATTAGAGATACCAAGGGAACATTTCATGCAAAGATGGGCTCGATAAAGGACAGAAATGGTATGGACCTAACAGAAGCAGAAGAGATTAAGAAGAGGTGGCAAGAATACACGGAAGAACTATACAAAACAGATCTTCACGACTAAGATAATCATGATGATGTGAACCCTCACCTAGAGCCAGACATCCTGGAATGTGAAGTCAAGTGGACTAAGATAATCATGATGATGTGAACCCTCACCTAGAGCCAGACATCCTGGAATGTGAAGTCAAGTGGGCCTTAGAAAGCATCACTATGAACAAAGCTAGTGGAGGTGATGGAATTCCAGTTGAGCTCTTTCAAATCCTAAAAGATGATGCTGTGAAAGTGCTACACTTAATATGCCAGCAAATTTGGAAAACTCAGCAAGTGGCCACAGGACTGGAAAAGGTCAGTTTTCATTCCAATCCCAAAGAAAGGCAATGCCAAAGAATGCTCAAATTACCGCACAATTGCACTCATCTCACATGCTAGTAAAGTAATGCTCAAAATTCTCCAAGCAAGGCTTCAGCAATAGGTGAACCGTGAACTTCCTGATGTTCAAGCTGGTTTTAGAAAAGGCAGAGGAACCAGAAATCAAATTGCCAGCATCCGCTGGATCATGGAAAAAGCAAAAGAGTTCCAGAAAAACATCTATTTCTGTTTTACTGACTATGCCAAAGCTTTTGACTGTGTGGATCACAATAAACTGTGGAAAATTCTGAAAGAGATGGGAATACCAGACCACCTGACCTGCCTCTTGAGAAACCTGTATGCAGGTCAGGAAGCAACAGTTAGAACTGGACATGGAACAACAGACTGGTTCCAAATGGGAAAAGGAGTACATCAAGGCTGTATATTATCACCCTGCTTGTTTAACTTATATGCAGAGTACATCATGAGAAACACTGGACTGGAAGAAGCACAAGCTGGAATCAAGATTGCCAGGAGAAATATCAATAACCTCAGATATGCAGATGACACCACCCTAATGGCAAAAAGTGAAGAGGAACTCAAAAGCCTCTTGATGAAAGTGAAAGAGGAGAGTGAAAAAGTTGGCTTAAAACTCAACATTCAGAAAACTAAGACCATGGCATCCGGTCCCATCACTTCATGGGAAATAGCTGGGGAAACAGTGGAAACAGTGTCACACTTTATTTTTTTGGTCTCCAAAATCACTGCAGATGGTGACTGCAGCCATGAAATTAAAAGACACTTACTCCTTGGCAGGAAAGTTATGACCAACCTAGATAGCATATTAAAAAGCAGAGACGTTACTTTGTCAACAAAGGTCCGTCTAGTCAAGGCTATGGTTTTTCCAGTGGTCATGTATGGATGTGAGAGTTGGGCTGTGAAGAAGGCTGAGTGCCGAAGAATTGATGCTCTTGAACTGTGGTGTTGGAAAAGACTCTTGAGAGTCCCTTGGACTGCAAGGAGATCCAACCAGTCCATTCTAAAGATCAGTCCTGGGTGTTCTTTGGAAGGAATGATGCTAAAGCTGAAACTCCAGTACTTTGGCCACCTCATGCAAAGAGTTGACTCATTGGAAAAGACTCTGATGCTGGGAGGGATTGGGGGCAGGAGGAGAAAGCGATGACAGACGATGAGATGGCTGGATGGCATCCCTGACTCGATGGACGTTACTTTGAATGAACTCCGAGAGTTGGTAATGGACAGGGAGGCCTGGCATGCTGCAATTCATGGGGTCACAAAGAGTCGGACACGACTGAGCAACTGAAGTGAACTGACTGATACATTAAATTATGTAATAACAAATATTTTTATTTTATATTAAAATATGTGTCTTTCACAGCATAAAGACTGGAGCTATAAATATATATTTTGCCAATGTAAATTAAAATTAATTTTTAAAATTTGAACTAATTGCCATTTATTCACGCTCATAAAGGCTTGTGTATATCACTGATTATCTGTACCCCTCTTGTAATTTGACATAGTTGTCAGTTTAATTTGGATTACTCTGGTAAATATACATTAATATATTAAGATCATTATGGACCAGTGAAATGAAGATCCAGGCTATTTAACAAGATCCAGGCTATTAAGTTCTGTAAAGCTTTCCTGCCTTCTCTCCTGGAATCAGAGTGAGGAGAAGCAAGTTTGTTGATTGTTTTTTTAAGGGAGCCCTGGATATAAACCCACTGTAGCAAAGAATAAACTCCAGTTTGCCAAAACCTGACCAGTTAGCTTACTAGACAAAGAGAACAATTAACTGAAGAAAAGAAGAAATCCTGCAATGAAACTTCTCTCACTGTACTTCAATGAGGAAAAAAAAAGTAATTAAATTTATTCAGTGCATTCTTCATAGTGTCATCTACCAGTTTATAACCCTCATATTGTTATTTTTGATTTTTGCATTTGTAAAATGAAGGGTTAAACTAAATCACTTCCAAGATCCATCTTAAAGTTTAAAATATCATATCTCAGTCTGAAAGAACTACACGTTTCATTGATATAATTGAACATTTCCTTGAATTTATGTCAATATACATTGTTTTGACATTAAAAAATACAATTTCAAATTATTACTGTACTTTGTAACTTTAGCAGTAATTAGGAAAGCTGCTATTTTTACTAGAGCTTTTATAAATAGAACTACTAGTAATTTCTAGCTTTGAAACAATCAAGCTACTTCTAAATTCTGCATTTATGATAAACAAATATGCATTTCAGCTTTAGCATTTAACAGTTACGGAGAACTGACGCTTAGTAGCTTGTGAATTAGTTGATTCTCAATGGAAATGAGAAAGCTTAATTTCTGGGCAATCTTCACTATTAATAGATGTATTACTGCGGTATAGAGCCAACTGGGGTCAGGATGCCTCTGAATGGCGCCTGGTCAGTCATTGTTCCAACCAGTGTGGGCAGGGAGGGCCATTTTCCTGTCTCAGCCTACAAGGACTGATGAGATGGAATCTTTAGTCTGTCTCTGTGGCAAATTTTCTTGGCCAAAGTGGAAAGCAAAGGCAATTATCCAAGAATCTGAGGTAAATGTGTGTTTTTCTGACCCAAATACTTGAAAAACTACCTCAACTATTCTCTTTGATTTGGCGGTGATGATCTGGACACATCTTTCTGCCTATATAAGTGAATCTCTTTTCTGGATGTCTTCACTAAGAGTGAGTGTGTTAGTGGGTGAAGGGTGGTAAGGTGCATGCATAATTTTATGTCTGTCTAACTTTGTGTGTATATCACATGAAACTTTTTAATCTGTCCTTCCTAATTTTATAGTTATTAAATTAATTAATGTAAAAGTCCTTTTGAATTAATTAAGGCATGCCATGCTTAAATAATAATTTTGAACATAAACCACATTTGGTTATTTAATAATTTGAATATTGGAATTCTTGAACACAGTGTGAATATTTATGCCAGATACTGCAGAAGTCTAAATCCTGATTAAACACCAAGAGTTCCACTAACTTTTAACTTGACGGCAGTCTCATTTTCCTTCTGCTTTCACAAATAGCCAAGGTTCCTGAGTTAACCATACAAATACAACATTAAATAACCCAAGAGGAGGTAATTCAACCTTTTAAAATAAATGTCTCTGGCTTTATTTTTCCCTTGATGTTTAAAACCCCAACCACTATTTATTAGCATGTGCTGGACAATAATGGGAAAGTGAGCAGAGCAGAACTGCAATCAGTAACTTTCGTAGTAGCAGTTCTACAACAGACTTGGTAGTCTTCTGGCTATTATACCAAATTAACTATTGAACATTTTAGAGTATTAAAGTATTAAAATTTTAAAACCTTAGGTACAAAAGTTTTAGAAATTAACTATAGATTTTATTTATTCCTACTATCTGAAAGACATCTATTATCAGAAAATTGAATTGAGGTTCCAAGATAAATGTCACAAAATACATGGGTAATTCAAGGCAAGTCTCTCTTGAAATCTAAATTTTGTAGTAAAAAGGGATGGGAACAGTCTAGATGACCTCTAGGACTAATTCTAGATTTGAAATTGTATATTCCAGCTTTAAGATAAATGCAGGTATTTCATGTAGCTACTCTGAAGAAGTTAGAAGGGAAAAAAATGTAATTTTAGTGCATGCTTTTCTAATAACAGGGCCATTAGAGCCCTTTTATCTCAAACAAAGAAAATGTTTATTTCATGTTTTTTTAAGAAACAGTACTAATGAATCTGGAACAACGTCTCCAAGTAAATAGTTCAAAATTAAGTTTGTCTGGATAGCAAAGAGAGTATGCTTTGGATGTGAACTCTGCTAACAGAACATCTGGAAATAATAAATACCCAAGGGCATTTTCTGTAGAAAAGACTTAGCCAACTATTATGATTGTTAAAAATACAGCAGTATTATTCATACTAAAAATTATATTGCCAGCTTCCATCAGGTTATTTATTTGACCATATTAGCTTAACTTAACCAACACAGAATTTAAAAGTGAGCTAGTCATCAACCAAAATGACCTCCTTAAGAAAGAATCTGGTAACCGTGTCATTAGGCCAAGTAATAAAAACTTCAGGGGATTACATCAAATAAAGATGACATCTTACTTACATTCATTTCCATTCTGCAACTGTATTTTGACATTAGAAATAAAGTAGAAATATGCACACACATAATATTCTTGTCTAAATAAAAATCTACATAAAACTATGCATGTAAACTTCTAATATAAAAATACAAACTTGACTTGGGGATTCGATAGTTTGCATAGTTTTATATTATCCACTTTAACTCCAGTTATTCTTTTTCCAAAACATTTCCAAATTTCACATAGCATAGGTTAGTATTGAGATTCAAACTAAAAGTTTTGGAGAATCAAAGTCTTTTTATCTTTTGTTTGTTTTTTAATCTCAGCCTTGTATTAAGAAATGTTGTTTAATATGGTATTTAAGATATAAAAATGGGGGGCAGATATGAAAAGAATAATCATGACTGCATTTTCTATTTTTTCAATTTTAGTGACAAACATTATGTTCAGCCAGGTGTCAGGAGGGTGCTAACAGTTGGTAGCACTACCAAGGATATTTATAATACAGCAGAAATGCCATGGAAAGTAGTAAAACACAGATGTCAAAGCCTAATTTCTTGCTTTTGTGGCCTAATATTATGGTCCATTTTTGAATATTGTCCAAAAGTGCACTCATAAAAGAGAATTTAACCTTGGCAAGCTACATAAATGTTCCCCAAAGTGCTGTCAAATGAATCCTGAGAAACCTTTCCTTATAAATGACACTTTTTTCTTTTAACTGAAAAGCATTAAGTCCTCTAGAAACATATTTAATTGCTAAAAACAACAGGGCTGTTGTGCACCAAAACTCACTTGATGAAGCAACCTGAATTACACTTTTATGGACCTATTAAGTACAACCTTTATTACAAAAACAATAACAAAATGGAAATTTGTATCAATCGTCTTGATTTGGTTTCTTATATAAGAAGCCTAAAAATAGCTGTTTTTTGAACTAAAAATAAATTTAGACTCTAAAGGTCTTTTAGCTATTAAACAATTTGTTTGAGTTCTAAATCCCCTTGGCTATATCATACATGCCTGTGTTTTAAAGTTTTATTCTGAAATTGCCTCTTTCACTAATACAATATTATTTTAAATTGAGGTCAGTGTGTGCTCTAACAGAAAAATAATTCACTAAAATTATCTACAAATTACTTTAAATGTCATAATACCAAGAATGGTATTACAATCTCTTATAAAAGTTATCTTCATTTTTATATTAGTTATATTTTATCATATCATTTTATATTAGCTCTAGCTGGGGAATATTTCATCTTATTTTGTATCTCTTTTTTTTACTTACTATTGATACATAGATTGAGTGGTTCTTGATTAACTTTAGAGTTTTTGAAGCTGATTATCTTCCTTGGTGTGATTTAGTGCTTAAAGTTCAGTTGTGCTAAAATTATATAAGGGTGAGGGAAAACCACCTGGAGTTAACTCTTTTCTCACCACCTGAACTGCCTTCTTCCATTCCCATAACATTCCTGTCCTTACATCAGAGCTCCCTTCCTTGACTTCTAGCCAAATATTCATAAGTGTTTTTTCAATTATTTGTTGAGACTTCTATTTGGTTTGCACAGGATAAACTGGAGGAAAAGAGGATCTTATTATCTTTCTGAAACACATTTCAAATGTCTTTGTCTATTCGATAAACAAAACGACTTTCAAACCATTTTCCATGAATTCTCTAGAACAATAATTTCTGAAAACCATTTAAAGACCACTTCATCACGAGCATTGTGTAGTTTTATTAAAAAAAGAGACTTGCCAACTCAGGCCAGGTTTAAACATTTGGCTCCTCTGGAATGGTATAATTTGATGCCCTCCATAATGACATTCTTTAAAAATATATCCAATACTTATTTGAAAAGAATACAGTAATGCATAGGGGAAAAGAGTGGAGGAGGGTTCTGGGTAAAGATGCAGGCAACACATTCTCCTCTACTGCCTTTGGTAATTCAACCCTGGTGCCAAAGCTGCAGCCCAACTCAGTCCTTCCCAGGCTTGGATCAACTTCCTCAGAAGGCAGTTTAGTAGCTGCCACTTGTTCAAACATTACTTCTGGGTATGCCATAATCTACGCTTCCTAGTAATATTATGCTATTTTTGAAAAAAGAGAAAACATGTACATATTTTCTTTATATTTTCAGTGTGTTTTATGTTTATTGATTTTTTTTGTTAAAAATTTTTGGAGAAATTATAGATTCACATGCAATTGTGACTATTAATGAAGGAAGGTCCTGAATATCCTTCATTCATTTACTCACCACAGCAGTTTGCCTAACTAAATATATTAGCACAACCAGAAAACTGACATTGATACTATCCATCAAACTTGTAGTACAGATTTCACTAGTTTGTGTGTCTGTGTGCTTGCTTATTTCTAAGAAACTTTTAGTTTTATCACATGTGTAGACTTCAGTGACCATGACCAGAGTTAAGATACAGAACAATCTGATTATAAGGATTCCCTGCTCTACATTTTTATGGCTACAACTACTCCCCTTCTTCTAATCTCTTTAAGTCATAACAACTGATAATCTAGTCTCCATCTCTATAATTTTCATTTCAAAAATGCTAAATAAATGGAGTCATAGAGTATGCAAATTGGCTGCTTTCCATGCAGCATTCATTTGAGATATAGCCAAATGGCACACATCACTAGATTATTATTCTTATTTCTGAATAGTAGTCCACAGTACTAGTATATCACAGTTTGTTTAACCGCTCTTATGTTTAAGAGTATTTGTTTCCAGTGTTGGACTATCATGAAGAAAACTGCTATGAACGCTGTCCCTAATCTTTTCTTAATTTGTCTGTAATTGTTATTTAACCCATCCAATGATTTATTTTAAATTTCCAATGATTGTTTATTGTTTGTAGTTCTTTTTTCCCCCAAACTGCTTCATTTCATAGTATCTTATTTCCAACTCATTTTTATCATTTTCTCTCTTATTTGTCTAAAGATTTAAGCATGATTATTTTTATTCTTATTCTGATGATGAGAGTCTCTGATGGACTCTAGACTTTATTGTTTTGTTTTTAATTCTCCCTGATTCATTTTTATGGCTTGTCATTTTTGACATAGTTCAGTATTTGATTTATCTAAATTTGTTGGAATCCTAAAAGGCTGTGTTGAATGCTATTTCAGAGATGGTATTCCTTTACATTTGCCTGGGCTCTGATGAAGAATGTTTACTGACTTATCTAAAATGTTTTGTGTTTCTAGTGAGTTTTTAGAACAGTGAATGAACACTTTGCCAAAAAAAAAAAAAAAAGTTTTCATTTCTTTCAGTCAGGGCAGCTTGAATTCTATATATTGGGCTTTCAGGACAACATTGTTTAAATAAAGGTTGCTTTTACAAGAATAATGTCAACACTATAGAAATACTAAGAGAAATATTTCCAAACTGAAAGGATAGAACTAGTATAAAATGCAGTTTTGGACATCAAAGGTGAAAATTACATGGCCAGTACTACCTCATAACTTGAAATTGCTTGTATAACTGGAGAAATAGGCAATGTGTGTCACTTTTATGGTCTCTTTTCCTTGAGCATCTGTGGACTTAACTAGTGGGTAAAGCAACTGAAGTTCTACAGGTTTTTACATGTAAACGCTTATGACTGCTACAGAATGACAATGGCTTATATTCGATTATTGGGCCATTTTCTATATTGTTTTCAGTTGACAACAATTGCTATTGTCTTCTTTATTTCTCAGTTCTACCAAACCTTAAATGGATAAGTGGGGAAGTGAGTTACCTCTGGGTAAAAAAGTCCTACAAAAGCAGATCTAATGTTACATTTTCCTTCAGCTATGTGTTTTTCTATATTTAATCTCAGTTTTATATTTAGAAACATTCATATTTAACTAATTCACTGCCTCCATTCTAAACTCAATTTAAAAATGATGATGAAAGGCACAAGCTTAAAATACATTTTTCACTCTTATTCAAATTTTCATCAGGCTTTACCTGCACAACCACCCATCCAAACTGGCAAATACACACACACACACACACACACACACACACACACACATAGAATATAAGGGGGATACAAAATTTTCACTATGTATTAATTTACTGCAAGAGAACATAAGCTAAAAGATCCACATTTTCCAAATTATCCCTGAATATTTCTACTTTTGTTTAAGCCCTCTGATAAGGCATAATAGTGTATGTGTACTATGATGGATATATTGTCAAATTTTTTTTCTCAGTGATCATAAGAGGAAATTAGTTTCCCCTCTAATCTGTTCACTGTCCCTCTCACAGCACTGACATTCTCATAATTTTAGAAACGTCAGTTCAGATCACTGATATCTGAGTGTGAATTAGCACTGTGTATGTGCATTAGTCACTTGGTTGTGTCCAACTCAGAGACCCCATGGACTGTAGCCCACCAGGCTCTTCTGTCCATGGAATTCCTCAGGCAAAATGCTGGAGTGGGTAGTCAGTCCCTTCTCCAAGGGATCTTCCTGACCAAGGGATCAAACCAGGGTCTCTTGCATTGCTGGCAGATTCTTTACCATCTAAGCCGTTGGGCATTAATTTACCTCAGATTTAGCAAGCTCTTATATATTGTCTAATATATAGCATGGTTAATATATTTATAGACAGATATATTCTTGAAAATTTGAAAGAAAACTGATTGAAAGCAATTTATAATCTAAATGTGCTATTAGACCTCACTACATAAAATTCATTAGTTTTTTATTAGCATGAGGTGAAAAATAATCCCTTATGTTTTCTTTTTTTGAGAATCTTGGTCTAGATGGGGTAAAAAGAATAATAGATTAAATTCCTTGGCCTTTTAGCTAAAAGTGGCCTTTTGGGTCTTTGCTGGCTGTGGAAATTTAATGAAAGTGATAAATTCTCTTCCCAGGACAATCTAGATACTCATTGAATTTTCCATTTAACTTCAGGAGATCCATAGGCCACTTGAAGCCTATCACTGGATTCCAGGTTATGATTTCCTAGACTAAATAAAAAAACATAATGAGGTGGGTAAACAATATTACTAAAGTCATACTATGTCATTACTCATCATTATTTTAAGAAATAAGGAAAACTTTAATTCTATATTCCATGATATAAATATATAAATCATATCTGAAGGTTTACTTTATATATATTTTTGACAAAAGCTATGCAGAAATGCATCTGACTATTTGAATTTCAAATTTTTATTGATGCAAAATGAATATCTTATTAATAATGAAATTTGGAGAATGATTATGCTGCTGCTGCAGCTGCTAAGTCGCTTCAGTCATGTCCAACTCTGTGCGACCCCATAGATGGCAGCCTACCAGGCTCCCCTGTCCCTGGGATTCTCCAGGCAAGAATACTGGAGTGGATTGCCATTTCCTTCTCCAATGCATGAAAGTGAAAAGTGAAAGTGAAGTCGCTCAGTCGTGTCTGACCCCCAGCGACCCCATGGACTGCAGCCCACCAGGCTCCTCTGTCCATGGGATTTTCCAAGCAAGAGTACCGGAGTGGGGTACCATTGCCTTCTCCCTTATCAATGCTAAGACTGTCTTTTATCAATGCTAAGACTGTGAAGAAAGCTGAGTGCCGAAGAATTGATGCTTTTGAAATGTGGTGTTGGAGAAGACTCTTGAGAATTCCCTTGGACTGCAAGGAGATCCAACCAGTCCATTCTAAAGGAGATCAGCCCTGGGTGTTCTTTGGAAGGAATGATGCTAAAGCTGAAACTCCAGTACTTTGGCCACCTCATGGGAAAAGTTGATTCATTGCAAAAGACTCTGATGCTGGGAGGGATTGGGGGCAGGAGGAAAAGGGGACAACAGAGGATGAGATGGCTAGATGGCATCACCGACTCGATGGATGTGAGTCTGAGTGAACTCTGGGAGTTGGTGATGGACAGGGAGGCCTGGCATGCTGCGATTCATGGGGTCGCATAGAGTTGGACACGACTGAGTGAATGAACTGAACTGAAGCAATTCTTTTTATCTGTGCTGTGCTGTGCTTGGTCGCTCAGTTGTGTCTGACTCTTTGCAACCCATGGACTGTAACCCACCAGGCTATAGTTTTTTTAACATTCTGTTATAGTGCAGGAACTCAGTTTCCATTGTTTTATGTTATTTTTCTTAGAACTAAAAGGCTTTAGAAGTAAAAACTTATATTTTCACATAATAACTGCTATACATTTTTATACTGGTTTTTACTTTTATAAAAAATACACACTATGATGATTATTAATTACTTAGTGTGAGTGGTCAAGATTATTAATATTCTTCAACTATATCTGCAAAACTTATTCTTCCCTCAGCATTCCAGGAGTTTACTGCAATTTTGATGGCTCATCTATAAAGAATACGCCTGTCAGTTCAGGAGACAGGGGTTTGATCTCCGGGTTAGAAAGATGCCTTGGAGAAGGAAATGGCAACCCACTCTAGTATTTTTGTCTGGGAAATCCCATGGACAGAGGGGCCTGGTGGGCTACCATCCATGGGGCTGCAAAGAGTATGGCACGACTTAGTGACTAAACAACAACAACATCTAAGTTATATGAAGACACTGATGTACATATATTATAATATAACCCCTATTGTGATAGGGCTTCCAGGGTGGTGCTAGTGGTAAAGAACTTGCCTGCCAATTTCAAGAGACGTAAGAGACATAAGTTCGATCCCTGGGTCAGGAAGAATCCCTGGAGGAGAGCCCAGCAACCCATTCCAGTATTCTTGCCTGGAGAATCCCATGGACAGGGTGCAGTCTGCAGTGCAGTGGCAGGCTGCAGTCCATAGGGTCACAAAGAGTTGGACACAGGGGAAGTGACTTAGCACACTTATTGCAATGCTAATAATAATCATTTAACATGCAAACAAAGTCAATTAAATGAAAACATAGGCTATCCTTGGAAGCAGCTTAGCAGCAAGTTGTCTGACTAGTAAAAACAGTGAATAATTCCTCTCCCAGATAACTCTCAGACAGATGTCCAAGAAAACAAAATGGAAATATTGAAACTATAGGAACGTTATTGAATTTAACATTTTGTAGCCTTGGAGTTTAATTAATTTTCAATGAGGGTTGTGTGTAATAAATACCTAGGTTTATTTGGATAAAGAAATTTCAGCTAGACTTCTAATACTCTAAAGAAGAATATATTTAACTGGAATAAGTGTTTTCAATATTTGCTCAGTGAGACTGGGGGACTCCATACTACCTTTGCTCTAGAGGAAAATGCAGGACATATATGAGATTGACTGAAATTATATTTTTGATCTGGATTTAGTATGGGTAATATTAAAAACCATGTGTATCATCTCAGTTACTAATAATTTATCTGATTATGCAAAAACTGATGAAAAGTACAATCAGATCAGATCAGTCGCTCAGTCGTGTCCAACTCTTTGCGACCCCATGAATTGCAGCACACTAGGCCTCCCTGTCCATCACCAACTCCCGGAGTTCACTGAGACTCAGGTCCATCGAGTCAGTGATGCCATCCAGCCATCTCATCCTCTGTCGTCCCCTTCTCCTCTTGCCCCCAATCCCTCCCAGCATCAGAGTCTTTTCCAATGAGTCAACTCTTCGCATGAGGTGGCCAAAGTACTGGAGTTTCAGCTTTAGCATCATTCCTTCCAAAGAAATCCCAGGGCTGATCTCCTTCAGAATGGACTGGTTGGATCATGGTCAATAAATATTTTAGTACGTAAAGTGTGAAAAAATAAAAATGTTAACATGCTATTGAGACAGAGGGAAAAAGAGAACTATGAAGTTATGAAATAGAATTCTGCATCTCACTAAATATTGTTAATAATAAAAACACTTATGTGAATTTCACAACTTAGTAGAGGAGATAACTCATATGCACAAATTGCTATAAAACTCATTCAACAAAATAGTTATTGTTACCGAGTTTAGAAAAGAGGGTTAATATTTAGGACATCAAAAAATGACTTATGAGTTTTGTACTTTTGAGCTAATCTTTGAAGGATGGAGGGCTTCCCTTGTGGCTCAGCTGGTAAAGAATCTGCCTGCAATGTGGGAGACCTGGGTTCAATCCCTGGGTTGGGAAGATCCCCTGGAGAAGGGAAAGGCTACTCACTCCAGTATTCTGTCCTGGAGAATTTCATGGACTGTATAGTCCATGGGGTCGCAAAGAGTCAGACTAGACTGAGCCACTTTCACCTCACCTTAAAGGATGGATAAGACTTGGGCAACAAGCAATGAAAACAGGATGTGGAAGGAATGTTGTGAACCAAGGAACAAAGGTAAAAATCTTAGGATATTTCTGTGGACTAGTTGGTCAGCAGGAATGGTGAGAGATTAAAGCTAAACAGGCCTAGGTCACCACACAGTATGGAACTTCTCAGGTGCTTAGCTAAAAGGAATGGTCTTCATTCTTTAGACAGTGTGAAGAGCAGATGAATGATTTTAAGTAAAGTGAGGCAGGTTTTGAGCTGGCCTCATAGCTATACAGCAGAGATCAGTAGCAAAGTGGTGGGATTTTCAATAAGCATATATCCAAGCACATTCTCAATCATTTATAAGAACAAAAGCACAGGTTTGAAAATCAGCAACAAATAGAAACATGATACCTGTAAAATCATTTTTTATTCTAAGATGATAGTGGCAAATGTGTTAACAATTGAGGTTATATATTATACAGAGTGAAGTAAGTCTGAAGAAAAACACCAATATAGTATACTAATGCATATATATGGAATTTAGAAAGATGATAATGATGACCCTATATGAGAGACAGCAAAAGAGTCACAGATGTAAAGAACAGTCTTTTGGACTCTGTGGGAGAAGGAGAGGGTGGGATGATTTGAGAGGGTAGTATTGAAACATGTATATTATCATATGTGAAACAGCCCAGGTTCAATGCATGAGACAGGGTGCTCAGGGATGGTGCACTGGCATGACCCTGAGGGATGGGATGGGGAGGGAGGTGGGAAGAGGGTTCAGGAGGGGGGACACATTTACACCCATGGCTGATTCATGTCAATGTACAGCAAAACCCACTACAATATTGTAAAGTAATTAGCCTCCAATTAAAATAAATAAATTAATTAAAAAAAACAATTAAGGTTATAAATAAACGTCATCAGTATATTTTTTTTTCCATAAAAGATTAAAAAAGGAAACATGCTGTTCAAACACGAGAAGTATTAGCAGAAACTGAGAACTTCTGGTAAGTACTAGGTTTAAAAGCACAAACGTTTAGTAGGAGGTATGTGGTATAAGTTTCTAGAAGATATGTAGTTAGTAAAACAAACAAAATCAGTTTTGTTTACTACTTGTCTGGCATAAATCAGTCTTAGGCATGGGTGAAGAGCTGTTCTCAAAGATCGAGACTCTAAATATATAAGAATTCGTACCAGAGTTACCAGAAAATTATACATATTTATGCAAGTCAAATAGCTTTGGTTTTATGATTCTAAAATGTCGAAACTCTTACCTCGCACAACAAGGTCAGCAGAGGCTGAAGAATTGTCTACAATTGTCTGAGCTGTGCACGTGTACCTCCCAGCGTGTTTCAACTGGGCATTTCGGATGAGCAGCTCCCCATTGGAATCCAGCTGTCGGCAAAAACAGCAGTCATTCAAATCAGTAACTTTTTCACCAATTAAGTGGTATTTAGCATATGAGAGGTACATTTTCCCCTAACAAAATGCAACCATTTTCATTAAAAGGCATCTCTTTTGGATGTACTGACAGTGTGTTCTTATGTTACTTAAACTTCTGGTCTTCAGTATCTGAAGCGAAAAATAGAGTGAATTACTTAAGGTCCATTTTAGCTCTAATGTCTTTAGCATCCCATTATTCTTATAATCAGAGGTCCTTTGAGAAAACCCACAGGATGAAACTTGATATTGATGTTGAATATCAATGAGGATACATACATGCTCTTTGGCTACGAAGAATTATTAATTTCAAGATGTGTCACCGTTCATTTTACAATGATAATGAAAGTGTGTAGAAAATGTTAAAATGGACAATTCTACTAACATGTTCCATTTGGGCCAAAATATAAGCTCCGTGTGGGGAAGGATTTTTGTCTCGTTCACTGCTCTACGCCCAGTGCTTAGAATAGTGTTTAACATATATTTTTTGAGAAAGGCTTAAAGGAATTTTGCTTGTGAATGACAAGGTACCATTTCAATGCAGTTTCTAAAAATAGCTAATATTTATCAAAAGTCTCCTCTGTACAGCTTTTCTCATTCCATTCTCTTCTGTGGACACTTCTATGAGATGAGTCCTAATTTGTACATTTTATTAAAGACAAAAGTTAGACAGAGCATCCAAGTAATTTAACTATAGTTACTTTGTTTGTTTGGTTAGGAGGAGCATAACATAGTCCATACTCATTATCTCCAAATATCCTCTTAAAAGACAAATACAGAAAATTCAATTTTTAAACAGACATTTGGTTTTCTAGCGAATCAAAAATATTGATTTACTATTGCGATCATAGATATCCAGATAGATAAAAGGATGAAAAACTAATGGTTAAGTCAGTTTTTCATGAAGGCATTGTTTCTTTTATACGACATACTTGCAAATTTTAAATTCTGATTATTTAATGACTGTATGTAAAATGAATGCTCTGCTTCACCATTGGTTCTGCCAGTGGGCCCTTTACATATTAAATTTCCTGCTGGTCTTAGAAAGTATTTGGGTTGCAATCCTTGCTTGACTAATAAGATTAATTAAGAATTTAGTTATAATCAGAACAGATTGATTCAATTGATTGTAACAGAATACTGCTAACTTCATATAAATATCTGGTCAGTGGCCACACACCTTATTCCTTGCTCTTAGCCAGTTTCAGTAAAAACACAGCTACAGATAATACAATTTCATGTTAGTTGTAGATCTTCCTGCCCCTTGAGGTCTAAATTGGGTAAAAATTCAGATTTCAAGATCTCTGTGCAGTCCTAAGGTAGGGGATTTCTTTCCCTCTGTTCTCTTGTCCATTTATTTTTTTTTGCTATATTAAGGAGCCTCGGACCAACCCTTTCTCTATTTTGCCTTGAAACCTACTAACACAATGCTTCCCCTAGTAAAGTAGGTTTACAGGAGAGTTGAAGTTCAAGGAATTGGTTGTATCCCACAAAGTAGAGCAATTATCATCCAATACATATTTCTATTCTTAAAAGTCCTATAGGTCATACTTTAATTGAGGATTTCTCAGTGACCTTTACTTCTCCCAGTTCCCTGCCATCTTGTTGGCGTTTGTTCCCAGTCCCATATCTTACCTCTGACTGCTCTTTCTTGTTTCCTCTAGAAACAATCAACTATTCTTCTTTCTTTATGTTGAGCTACTTAATTCCTGTATGATTGCTTGCATCCTGACCATACCTAATTATCAAAACCCGACTTTCTGTTTTTAGCTTTTGCCATTTATTTACCTTACTCCTCGATCCATTTCAAGCTGGTTCCTGCTTCTTAAACTCATTTTGCATGATTTCTGATAGCATTTGACCTTCTGTCCCCCAAAACTCAACTTTTCTTGTCATCTGTGACAGCACATTTTCCAGAAATTTTGAGAAAACTCTCAACCCTTTCTCTTCTTCAGTTTCAATTCCATCATATGAATTATTGGATTTATCCCTTTCTCTTCATCACCATTCCTCTGCCTTTGTCCAAGCTACCAATATCCGTCACTGAACTGCTGCTGCTGCTGCTGCTGCTGCTAAGTCACTTCAGTCGTGTCCAACTCTGTGTGACCCCATAGACAGAAGCCCGCCAACCTCCCCCATACTTGGGATTCTCCAGGCAAGAACACTGGAGTGGGTCACTGAACTACTATATCCTATTTGGTCATGACCTCCACCCAGTTCCTATTTATTCTCTTCTCCATTTGGCACCCACAGTGACCTTTTAAAAATGCAAATATGATCAAAGCATCCCTTTCTATAAAAACAAACAAAAACCTTTAAAAATATTCCCCTTCTTGGAATAAAAGCTGTAAGTGGTATGATGGTCAACCTGGATCCATTCTCTAAATTCTGTCCAGTATTCCAGCTCACCAAGTGCCACCATTTCACTTACACTCTGCTTTCCAGAACATTCCCTTTTTAAGGCTTAATGTATCTTGTTATCTCTTATCCCTTGTTCTCCAAAGTGTTTCCTGTCCTGGATTTGGTCCCCTTATATCCTACCCTCTCCCCACCTTCACCGAAATAACATTTACCGTCCCTGACCAGATTCAGTTCGTCATTTCCCTAAGGCAATGACTTTCTACTTTCTGTTGTTATGTTTTGCCATAGCACAATTTACTTAATGTGAAATTATATATCTCATTTCAGTAAAATATTTATACAATTATATGATTAAAGTTGGTTTCCCTGAAGGAAAAACCTTCCCTATTTTATTCAGCTTTGTATCCCTGTGTTACTAACATACAGCTGTATGTGCTGTATCTCTAGGACCAGCACAGCAGTGCCAGGAACATAAGACCAAAACTACATCATCTGAATGGACAAGTCGACATGCTTATTAAGACTCCTGACATCAAATCTTGAGATAATATGTACTTACTTTTTAGCTACAAGCAGAATTAGAATAGGAAATTCATATAGTCTATCACAATTGCAGCATTTTGTAAGCACATGATGAGACTTATTTTGGTGTCAGGATGAAACACATTCTTGCTACTTCCTTTCCCACTTCCTGTACCCCAGTAACTTACACTTTACTATGTGTTCTCTTTTCTGCAGACCTTTGTTTACATATTGTTTCCATTGCCTGGATTCTCTCATTTCCCACTTCTATCACTTGGTTAGCTTCTAGTTGTTAGCTGCTCCTTTCTCCTCTGGAATCCAAAGTCCCAGTTATGGAGTTGTCCCTTGTATATTTTCATTGTAACTATTCCTTTCTACTCTAATTGTTTAGCTTTTAATTTCTTCTACTAGATTGTAATTCTTTGAGAAAGAATTTAGGACTTATTTATTATTATATACAAATTACATATTGTGATATCTGACATACAAGAGGAATTCAGCCAATAAATATGGAATAAATGAATTAAAAGAGTTATTATCTACAATGTTTTTAATAAATTCTTTTAGTAATTTCTTGTGATTTTTCAGGTAAGATAATGATCATATTATCAGATAAAATACCTGAATTAAGAACAACTGTTGCTGTCATATTCATGAGATCAACTGTCAATTAATATTATATTTCAAATTATTTGAAAACTAATTTCATGAGTAAATATAAACATTTTAGGAATAATATGTAAATTTATAGAGGAAAGAATGCAGTTGACATATAAGAAAATGGACACCTCTAAGTTTTACAACCACCTGTATCTGTGGTAGGGGCTTCCCTGGTGGCACAGTGATAAAGAATTTGCCTATATTGTAGGAGACATGGGTTCAATTCCTGAGTTTGGAAGATCCCCTGGAGAAGGAAATGGCAACCCATTCCATTATTCTTGCCTGGAAAATCTGGTGGACAGAGGAGCCTTGCAGGCTTTAGTACATGGGGTCTAAAGAGTCAGACTCAACTTAACAATTAGACAACAACGACAATATCTGTTGTAAAGAATTAAGCCTACCAAAAAAAAAAAAAAAGCCTTTACAGAGGCCAAATTTGTAATGCAAATCACAAATTTACAAAGAGAGGTTTGCCTTTCCCTCAGCTTCTGGAAGGTAATCTTTAGTATCTTTCTCTGCCTGGTTATCTTGGGTCATACTAAACAATTCTAATCATGCGATTTAGGGTGGCCATTAGCTGCAACTGTGTAGTTTTAGAGTAGGGGCTGGCCATGCCCAAAAGATGAATATTGTGACTTCTAGTAGCAGCTTTGCTGCTGCTGCTGCTGCTGCTGCTAAGTCGATTCAGTCCTGTCTGACTCTGTGCAACCCTATAGATGGCAGCCCACCAGGCTCCCCTGTCCCTGGGAGTCTCCAGGCAAGATCACTGGAGTGGGTTGCCATTTCCTTCTCCAATGCATGAAAGTGAAAAGTGAAAGTGAAGTCGCTCAGTGGTGTCCGACTCTTAGCAACCCCACGGACTGCAGCCTACCAGGCTCCTCTGTCCATGGGATTTTTCCAGGCAAGAACACTGGAATGGGTTGCCATTTCCTTCTCCAAGTAGCAGCTTTGAGTCATGTAGTAATCATCAACCTAGAGATTGAGATTAACTATTATATTTGGGCAATCAATCAATGCCGATATGATTAAGCCCCAACTAAATCTCTGGACATCAAAACTCAAGAAAGACTCCCTGGTTGGCAATACTCTGTGCATACTGCCACACACCAAAGTGATACAGTAACACATCTTGACTCCAAGGGGAGAGAACAAGGGAAGCTCTGTATTTGGTACATCTTCTGGACTCCACCCCATGCACTTCTTCCCTTGGCTGATTTTAATCTGCATGTTATTCCACGGGGTAGCAAAGAGTCGGACACAACTTAGTGACTAAACAGTAGCAGCAGCATTCAGGTAATAAATTATCATCATAAGCATAATAGCTTTCAGGGACTTCTAGAAAATCAAAGCTGAGGGTGGTTTTGGCAACTCTTGGAACTTGTAGTTGGTTTCAGAACTGAAGATTGTCTTGGGAACTTGCCCAACTTTGTAGTTGGCCAATTCCTCATAACCAACTCCTCATATTCCTACTAAGTAGAATTCATCTAAGAGAGGAAGTAAATAAATATTATTTTATTATTTATAACTCTTTTTAGAAATATTTGAAGTAAATACAGAGTAAAATTGTGTATATAGGGAAGGTAATAATAGAAGAGTTTTTCTTGAGCCATCATAGAGGCTAACTGGCACATATTTTTCAAGAAAATTCTAGTGAGAAAAAATAATGTAAAGTAACTATAGTAAAATAAAAATAATCAATCACTATATATTTATAAAACAGACTAATGTACTTTTACATCCTTAATAGACTGAATTTTGACACTAAATATTCAGTAATGAAAAGATATTAAATAAAACAGTTTAACACTATTATGACACAAGATAATAGCTATATTTTAGAAAGAATAATGTTTGCATGAAGTGAAAAGCACTTAGCTCTATTATATGCTTTTATTATGTGAACTCACTACTTTGGTTGCTTCATGCATCTAATGAAAGATAATCCTGTGGTTAAACTCTGGCTATTTCAATGAGCTATGTGATTAGATTGGAATTAAAAATAAAACACTTCAGAAATTAATTTTTTTTTAAATTCAACCTTATAATAAAAAAATGAGGGCAAAAATAATTTTAAAAAATTGTGGAACCATAACTACTCTTTGTAAAATACTTGAATGCTATATACCTAATAATCTTCTTTTAATGAAATTGCTATAATTTCCTCCCCAAATCTCAGTTTGAAGCATATTACTTCTTTATATTCACTTACTTAATTCTGAGAGGAATAATGTGGTCATTTTTTTTATACTTTTCACATGCAATGAAAAACACAAACTATTTTATGTCTTAACATATCATATTAAAGTTATACTTACTGAATCTTCAGAATTAACTCCTTAAAAACTTTTAATTAAACTATTCTAAAAGTTTAATGCTAAACTCACTTTAAATGTCAGCCCTGTTTTAAACATTAGGACTTGGGTAGCTAATGATACGGAGAAGGCAATGGCACCCCACTCCAGTACTCTTGCCTGGAAAATCCCATGGACAGAGCGGCCTGGTAGGCTGCAGTCCATGGGGTTGCGAAGAGTCGGACACGATCCAGTGACTTCACTTTCACTTTTCACTTTCATGCATTGGAGAAGGAAATGGCAACCCACTCCAGTGTTCTTGCCTGGAGAATCCCAGGGACAGGGGAGCCTGGTGGGCTGCCGTCTATGAGGTCGAACAGAGTCAGAGAGGACTGAAGCGACTTAGCAGCAGCAGCAGCAGCAGCTAATGATAGGTTTACTCACATAAAACAATAATAAGGTACTTTAACATTTATTCTCATTTGGTCTATTTTTGGTGAAGGTGTGGTGTTGAAACACCTCAAAAGGAAAGCAAAGAAAAAATATACTATATCACTTCCAATCGAGTTGTGTATGTACAAAAGCTTTGCTGAAGCTTTTATAAATGATGCTAGCGCTTTCCATACCTCAGGAGAAGTTGAGGTTCTCGGTGGTTGACAGAACGCTTACGAAGCAAGTAAAGATCATGGATCTCAGCACATTCTAGCCGCAAATTAGATACGAATGCTCTCTATATTTTCACTACAAACCGCTGCTTGGCTGAATTACAAAATGCTTCCCTTCATATGAGGAGGGTTGAATCACATACTGGAAATTGTGATAGCACAGCTCAGGGATGTTCCAAAGTGTATATGTGGTTTACCACTAAGAAATTTCCCAAATTTAAGTCAAAAGACTTTCAAAATATAAATGCCCATTCCTTCCTTCCCCTTCTCCCGTGAACTAACTTTGAAAAATCATTCCTGTAGTATAAATGAATCTGAATTACTAAGTTGTATTAACAAATTCAATTAACCATAATGAACAAAGAAATATGCTAAATGGTATGTATATACAAGGTCTGAATAAAGCTTAGAACTCATAATGTCTCTATAGAAATATCTATTTTGTTACATTGAAGTTCAGAATGAAGAGACAAATATAGAAGTTTGGACAAAAGCAGAGCCTTTAAAGAGAATATTTTAGAAACCTATAAGGAAAATTAATAAATATGTATAAAACATGCTATATCTATGAAAAATATTTTTCTTTTTTACTTTTGGCTTGCTAGGTTAAAAAAAGGATAACTGCAGCAAATTCATCAGATGCAACTGCAAACTTTAACATCACCATCATCAACACAACAACAAATATTTAGTAAGGGTTTTATAGGTGCCAGAGGCTAATACAAATACTTTGCATGTGAAAATTCATTTACAACCACCACCTTAGGAGAGAGGTGCTATTCTTAACTTTATTTTAGAGATGAGGACACAACACTACTCTTACTACAACCACTACTACTGCTACCACTGTTGCTGTGAATAGGATACTACTTCTGCTGCCTCTAACACCACTATTAAGAATGCTAGCACAACTTCTACTATTGCTACTGCCATTGCTATTGCTACTGTGAACTATTAATATTTGATCTAACTTATTTATTAAAGGCTCTTTAGATGCTTGGCTTAGTGGTAAAGAATCTGCCTGCCAATGCAGGAGATGCAGGAAACTAGGGTTCATTCCCCAGGCCAGGAAGTTCCCCTGGAGGAGGAAATGACAACCCAGTCCACTACCCTTGCCTGGAGACTCCCATGGACAGAGGAGCCCGGTGGTCTACAGTCCATAGGGTCACAAAGAGACATGACTGAGCACACACACACACTATGCTAGATGCTTGGCAATGGGCTTGCTACTTTAAATATATTTTCTTATTTTTTGTATGATGTTCAGGGAGATATAGTTAATCTTTCTATTTTATGGATAAGGGATTTGAGATTTTAATTTAAGCTACTTGTAGAAGGCTTCCCAGGCGGCTCAGTGGTAAAGAATCCACCTGCCGAGCAGAAGACCCAGGTTCATTCCCTGGGTTGGGAAGATCCCCTGGAGAAGGAAATGGCAACCTATTCTGGTATTCTTGCCTGAGAAATCCCATGTACAGAGAATGTAGCCCTGGTGGGCCTACAGTCCGTGGAGTCACAAAAGATTTGGACACAACTTAATGACCAGACAACAACAACAACGAAGGCTCAATAATTAACCTATTTTCACCAAGTTAGGCTGCTGCCAAAGCAGTACTTCACGGATCAAACATTTGAATTTAGGTTCACAGTTTAGTAGGTAAAAGTGGATATTTTCTCACAACAGGAAAAATACAACACGTTATTATTTTCTTTTTTATTTAAATTTTAACCTAAACACTAAAGCATAAGAAAATAGAATAGTACCATGGCCACCCATATACTAACCAATTAGATTCAACAATTACAAATTTCTTGCCATATTTGCTTTTATCTATGTATCAAGTTATGTGTCTGTCTAGTGTTGAACCCTTAAAAAATAAATTATGATACTATAATTCATTTCTTAAAACATTAAATTGAATCTCCAAAAAAGTAAGGCTATTATCTTAATCACAAAATCATTTTCACACATGGCATAATTAACCTATTCAAGTTAGTGTTATTTTAAGTAATGTATCAGCTCTAAATTTGCTTGAATGTTAAAAAAAAAAAACTTGAAAATATAGGGCTTACAAAAAATTTATGATTGTGATAACAAATAGACACACTTAAATATATTAGGGAAATCATGTAGGACAACTACTAAGATGTTGCCCAGTACTTATAGGATCAATGGAACATTGACTATCCCTAAATTTGGCTATTCTGATGGCTAAAGTGTTCAATTTTGATCAATTGGATCATTTAAAATTAAAATTCACAAGGAAGGAAATGTCTACTAAGCATTTTAAATGACGGCCAAAACCTTGAAAGCCTTAGGTTTAGCACCCCTATTTCAGAGTTGAAAGAAAACCTGGAACATTGCTTAATTTGTATGGTTTTTGAATTGATTTCCACTAGCCTCAGAGTTCCAAAACCTTCATGGATTGCTTGGTAGAAAGAAGGGATCAGAACAAGATGTGTTTTGGGATAGGAAGATGTGAGAGACCCTACAGTTAGGTCTTTGGGTTCCTACAACTGTGAAATCCTCACAGATTCTCAGAAATTGTGCATACAATTTCTTCAGTCAGAGTAATTTTAACTTCACCGTGAATATTTATTTGAGTTCTAATTTAAATTTAACTTTTCTTTGGGATAAGAATTCTACTGCTAAAAGCCTTCTGTTGCTGTTTTTCAAAATTTCTGCTGTGGCCCAACTTCCTCATATGACAGATGAGAAGCCTGAGGCTCAGAGTGACTGCTTTGCTGAAGGTCATATAATTTGTCAAGGGCAAAACCACAACAGAATTCTAGACCTTTAGATAATGTTCTGTTTTTAAAAACTGGATTTTAAAAAAAGTTCTATTTTGGGGCAATATGATAGCTAATGACAAAATAGTATATTTCTAGTGTGATATAATAAATAAAACATCAAAATCAACAACATGAAATTATAAAATAAAATTCCTAAGACACCAAAAATTTATGCTTATTTTCCCTTTTATTTTATATATGTATTTCTATATACACACTATATTTTGCAAGCATAAAGAACGAGAATAATTACTCCAATGATTGTTAAGTATGCAAGGAGTTTTACGTAAAACAAATTGGACTTTAATTTTGAATGAATTTTTGGAAATTTTTCCAAGCCAATGCATTTCTGAAGAATAAAGACTTGCAGCCATATATGCTTAGTTCTATTTATTACTTTGCCAACAAAGGTCCGTCTAGTCAAAGCTATGGTTTTTCCAGTAGTTATGTATGGATATGAGAAAGCTGAGGGCTGAAGAATTGATGCTTTTGAACTGTGGTGTTAGAGAAGACTCTTGAGGGTCCTCTGGACTGCAAGGAAATCAAACCAGTCAATCCTAAAGGAAATCAGTCCTGATTATTCATTGGAAGGACTGATGCTGAAGCTGAAGCTCCAATATTTTGGCCACCTGATGTGAAGAAATGACTTATTAGAAAAGTCCCTGATACTGGGAAAGATTGAAGGCAGGAAGAGAAGGGGACAACAGAGGATGAGATGGTTGGATGGCATCATCAACTCAATGGACATGAGATGAAGTTCTGGGAGTTGGTGATGGACAGGGAAGCCAGGTGTGCTGCAGTCCTAGGGGTTACAAAGAGTTGGACACGACTGAGCAAATGAACTGAACTGAGCATGATCTTCAACAAATGGTTCCTAAAGACTAGACTGTGGAACTGTCTGTTAGAGAATAACTGTAGTTGGCATGATCTCTACCCTGGAAGCATGATGATACAGAAAAAGCCAGCCTAAGTATAGATACATCTAGTGAGCATAGGAACCTACCTCCCTCCATGTTTACTGGGGGAAAATGGAAAACATGGTATAAGTAGGCTTTTTAGTGTAGTGAAAGGGAGTTTGAGAAAATTCATACAGGATGAGGTATGATAGAGTTCTCTTTTCCAATTAATTAATGTTAGTAGAGAAACAATTTGGGCAGAGGTAACTGACATTTTGAGGTGTTTGTAGGTCATAGAACCAAGTCAGGGGAATTTTTACATATTTCTTTCTGCCACCATTCATCAGAATTTCAGAGTCTTCAATTCACAAAATACATTCAGTCTATTTTGAAAAATGATTCATGTATCTTTATATATCTTATCATTACTTTGTCTTCAGCACTGTCATCTGTTCAAAATAATATAACTTCTCCTTGTTTCCAACATACCATGCTTAAGACTTTTCAGTCCTTTTATGGTCTTTTTTTTTTTTTTAAATCTCCCTTGAGAACAGTATTTCTCAACTTTGACCCGATGGACAGTCTGGTTGAGATAATTTTCTGTTGTGGATTGTCCTCATCATTCTGGGACGTTTAGCCACACCTGTGCTAGACACCAATAATACACCACCTCCTCTCAGCTGTGACAACCAAAAATGCCTGCAAATATGACTAAATTTCCCTGGGAATAAAAATTGTTCCTGGTTTAGAACCATCATTTTAGAGCTCACATCATCTCATTGTGCCTGCTCGGTCTTCTGCTCTATTTCTTCAGGTCTAATTTGATTTATTTGCCTGGATTGTAGCCTAATGCTCTTTTTCCACAGATATCTGTTGCCTCATTACTCTGGACAATGATTACCTTCTTGCTTGACAATGACAGAGAACCAATGAAATTAAAAGAAAAATAATGACTTCCTTTTTATTATTGTTACTTTCTTTTCACACACACAGAAGCAAAATATTGGTTCAAATTCATAATACTTTCTAGTATGAGATATATGTGTTTCAAATTTAAACACATTTTTCAGTAGAATTAATATTTTCTTTTAGCCTTAGGGTAAAAAAAATCTGTCTTTTTTGAATGTTGTCTATGCAGTCAGAACAAATGCATTGCTGCATACCTGCAAACACACATATAACCTATCTTGCTAAAGGAGATCATTAAGAACTGCCTGAAACTCTGTAGACTTGACTTACTATGTACAAAATTTTGCTAAAAGTATAGGGAGAATAAAGTAATTTGGATAATTTTGAGTGAACATAAAAATTTCTTTAAGACTTCCCTGTTATTACAGTGGATAAGAATCTGCCTGCCAATGCAGGGGACATGTGTTTGATCCTGGTCTGGGAAGATTCCATTATGCCATGGGGCAAATAAACAGTTACTAAGCACATGCTCTAGAGCCCCCAAGCCACAGCTACTGAAGTCCCTATGCCTAAGTCCTGTGCTTCACAACTAGAGAAGCCACTGCAATGAGAAGTGCATGCATCACAATGAAGAGTAGCCCCACCACCCCACCACCTGAACTAGAGGAGGCCTGCACAGGTCAAAGACCCAGCACAACCAAAAGTGAATGAAATTTTTACGAGTTCATTAAACAAGATATAGAATAAGTTAGGAGTAGAACTGCTGTTCAACTGCTGTCTAATAGTGTTGCAAATAATGGGAGGGAGATTATTTAAATAGATATAGACATGAGTACCAGCCAATGGATTGGAAACTGAAGTGGGGAGGACCACAGGGTCTGCAATCAAACCATCTTGGTTTCAAATCCTCTACCACCAGCAAGTTATATGACTTTGGATAAGCTACTTAACCTTTCAAATGCTGTTTCCTCATCTTGGAAATTGAGACAATCACAGTAATATATGCTCCATAGAGAACTACTATGAAGATCGACTGAGAAATACAAGAAAACATTAGGCCCAATGCTTGCCAAACTCAGTAAAATGTTGACTCTTTGTCACCCCTCCATTGTCCTCAGCAAGGAAATACCTAGAATCTTTTGTTTCAGACTAGGTATTCAGTACAGCAAGCAGTGCAAAATATAAATCACGAAAAATGAGATCTGTAACCAGACAAAACTATCTGGCAAAATCTTCTGGAATTTTCAATGAAGAATGATTGCTCTATTATAAAAGTATTAGTAATAAACCACCATTTGCCAGATCTTGTGCCAGGCACTTTATAGGCATTCTCTCATAGGATTCTCACAAAAATACTATGAAGTAACACATGTTGCAAACCCAATGAAGCAACTAGTGATGTAGGTGAATTACTAATAAAATTTTACCAAGGGGGAAATATGAAACTTAGAGAGGCTTAATCACTGACTCAGAGTCACAGAATAAGAAATGAAAAAAATTGAGCCCAGAGCTCCAGTTGTGGCAAAGTCTCTGAACAATTTATATGATATTTATGAATTCAAAACAGGTATGTAAAATCTTCTACCTGAATTATAATTTTAACTTTTGTTTTTAATTAGAAAAAGAGCTAAGTCATTTCAGTGGCAATACCAGAATTAGAAAGTTAAAGAAACTTAAACTTAGATAGTAGCTCTGACAGGGCGAACTGACGAATAGTTGACAGAAAATGACTCAAAGTAGATGTCAAAAGTTCTTGAAAAAAAAATCTGCATATCAGGTATCACCATGGGAGAGCCAAAAATGATATGTTATAAATACATATTTCTTGGTAAAGTGTCTCAGGTCTTTTCTAGAGCAAACGGGGTTAAAAATTAAATTAGTAAGTAAAATGATGCTGCTTTTTTATTTACTCTAAGGGAGAAGTAGCTACAGGATTGGAAAATCAAAATAGAAATCATTTTATATTTGGACTTGAAAAATTTATGTATTTGCCATATAATTTTAACAGAATAAAAGAATGCCAGATAAATTAATTATAAGCTTATTGTATCAAAGTTCCAAAGTTATGACATTTATAATTCATATATATGTATAAATATAAGAATACTTAACATCAATGCATAAATTCAAGTTCAAATGAAACATTTACTGACCCTGATTACATAACCATATAATACTCAGTGAATATTTATTTGAATAGTGACAGGATAAATAACGTGACAGGTAAATTATATAGTTAACCTTTAAGTCTTTTTCTATAATCAGTATTGTTTACTTACAGCTTTAAAATTAATAGCTCCATTTTAAAAAATTAACTAATTCAAAAGAGTTTTACATAAAGCAAGATTATAAATGTAATAGAAATGTTATTTATGTATTTAAATTTTATAGGTCACTATAAATTCTTAAAGGAAATGCACATTTTCAAAAATATAGTTACTTTCCCCCTGATAATTATATGAATATAATTGGAAGAAGTATAAAGAAAAAAATTAAATCATACATCTTAGATGTATATACTTGTTTAGTTTCATAAAACTTCAAGTTCCAGAGTCCACGTTGTGAAATTTGAAACCTTATGTAAGGTTGCCACATAGTGGCAAGATCAAGGATAGCAAGCTAAAATCAACAATGCTTGATTATTGAATATAATATATTATTGAAATCAAACTAGAAAATACAGATTCTTAAATTAAAAGTCTAAATTTTAATGTCTATATTCTTCATGAATTAGAGTTTGTTATTAATTTTTAACAATTTAAATGATTTAAATATGATGATGATGATAGTTTTGTTAACTGCGATAACTACCAGGTTATTTTTTTCCAAATTATTTATATTTGAATTTTAAACTCATAGGGTAGCTATGATTTTAGGTTAGTGCCTGTGTTTGTCTTTTTTTTTTTTTACAAAAAATATAAAGGGCTTTCTTTTATTTTGTGTAATGTAATACAGGCAAAATTATCTCTCAATAAATTTTTTAGGAATTTCACGTGTTCTGAGTCCTTGCATAGTTAGTTACGCCAATGTCTGAGTCACAATCTTGATGATAGCCTTTTAAAAAATAGTTTTTGCTGAACCCACAGTTGTCACATCAGTCAGTCCACAATGCTTTTAGTTGGGCTTCTTTGACCTCCAATGGAATATGGATACACTTCAAAATGTTACGGTCTAACAGGTATTTCTGTAAGTAAAGGAAACTACATTGTTACTCCTCAAGGCATTTCCAGTGATGTAGGTTTACAGAAAAAGCCCCATCAAAATAGAACTCAATAGTGCCTGCATTTGTCTTATTCAGAGTTTTCTTTACTCTAGTGCGTATCACTGTTTCTGCCGTAGTATGGGTTCAATACTATATTTTTAAGTGAATACATGATATTTAATAATTAAAATGTTGCCAGAATTAAATAAAATATAAAAACATGATTTTAAAATCTTCAACATTATATATTGATGTATTTGATAGCGCAACTTGGATAAGAGACAAATACAAGCAGCTGTGATCCTTTCCTCACATTTGCTTTCCCCGTACCTGCCATCACTGTTATGTGTTCACTAACTGAGTTTTAGACTGGAAGAGCCTCTTCTTCTGAGAGTGGTCTATCAGTAACCTCAGAAGCACTTACTAGCATTAGGACTATCTTACAAAAGGTGGATCAGAAACATTTAGCAGTGAAGTGTGACTTTGAAATTTGCTTTGAAAGAGAAGGAAGATGCAAGGGAAAGTGTTAAAGGTCTTTTTTAGGTTCAAAAGACTGAATTAAGTTTAACAATTTATTTTAAAATACATTTCTTGTCTGGTTTTTTAAATTATTTACAGAATTAAATCGACTTGTCCATCTACAAAGTGCTAAAAATGTGCCTTTGCTTTTACTCCTTGGAAGAAAAGTTATGACCAACCTAGATAGCATATTAAAAAGCAGAGACATCACTTTGCCAACAAAGGTCCATCTAGTTAAGGCTATAGTTTTTCCAGGCGTCATGTATGGATGTGAGAGTTGGACTTTTAGAAAGCTGAGCACCAAAGAATTGATGATTTTCAACTGTGGTGTTGGAAAAGACTTTTGAGAGTCCCTTGGACTGCAAGGAGATCCAACCAGTCCATCCTAAAAGAGATCAGTCCTGGATGTTCACTGGAAGGACGGATGTTGAAGCTGAAACTCCAATTCTTTGGCCACCTGATGCGAAGAGCTAACTCATTTGAAAAGACCCTGATGCTGGGAAAGACTGAAGGTGGGAGAAGAAGGGGAGGACAGAGGATGAGAAGGTTGGATGGCATCACTGACTCAATGGACATCAGTTTGTAAACTCCAGGAATTGGTGATGGACCACTTCAGTACTCTTGCCTTGAGAACCCTATGAACAGTATGAAAAGGCAAAGATAGGACATTGAAGGATGAACTCCACAGGTCAGTAGGTGCCCTATATGCTCACCAATTCAATGGACATGGGTTTGGGTGGACTCCGGCAGTTGGTGATGGTCAGGGAGGTCTGGCGTGCTACGGTTCATGGGGTCACCAAGAATCAGACAGGACTGAGCGATGAACTGAACTGAAGGGAGGAGGCCTGGCCTGCTGCAGTCCATGGGGTCACAAAGAGTCGGACACGACTGAGCAACTGAACTGAACTGAACTGAAGTTGCATATTTAGCCAGTGAGTATGATTTCTGCCACTGATTATTATTATACTCCTTATTTGGTGAAATGAAGCTGAAACTAAGTCCCTTAGGCCAGAGCATTGGCCTGCAGTTAGGGTCTGTTCTGGCTTCTCTGAGGGGAAAGCATGAAGCTCTGTGGTTAACATCCAGAAGGAAGGAGTACAGTGAATGAATGATGATCAAAGACTTTTACATCATTCAGTTCAGTTCAGTCGCTCAGTCTTGTCTGACTCTTTGCGACGCCATGGACTGCACCACGCTAGGTCTCCCTGTCCATCACCAATCCCTGGAGTTTACTCAAACTCATGTCTATTGAGTTAGTGACGCCATTTAACCATCTCATCCTCTGTCGTCCCCTTCTTCTCCTGCCTTCAATCTTTTCCAGCATCAGGGTCTTTTCAAATGAGTTAGCTCTTCGCATCAGGTGGCCAAAGAATTGGAGTTTCAGCTTCAACATCAGTCCTTCCAGTGAACACCCAGGACTGATCTCTTTTAGGATGGACTGGTTGGATCTCCTTGCAGGCCACGGGACTCTCAAAAGTCTTCTCCAACATCACAGTTTAAATGTATCAATTCTTTGGTGCTCAGCTTTCTAAAAGTCCAACTCTTACATCCATACATGACTCATGGAAAAACCATAGCCTTAACTAGATGGACCTTTGTTGGCAAAATGATGTCTCTGCTTTTTAATATGCTGTCAAGGTTGGTCATAGCTTTTCTTCCAAGGAGTAAACATCTTTTAATTTCATGGCTGCAATCACCATCTGCAGTGATTTTGGAGCCCCCCAAGAATAAAGTTTGCCACTGTTTCTACTGTTTCTCCATCTATTTGCCATGAAGTGATGGGACCAGATTCCATGATCTTAGTTTTCTGAATGTTGAGCTTTAAGCCAATTTTTACATCATTATCAGCCAATTTAATATTAATTTCTTAATTAGGATTTCAGTGATTTCTTCATGAGCTTCTTTTTTCTTTTTTTTCCTCTCTCCTTCCCCAACTTCTCTCTCTTTGTCTTCTTTCCTTCCTCTCTCCTTCTCTCCCTTCCTTCCTTTCTTCCTTCCTCCTTTAATTTCTTTCTTTTGAAATGTTTATTTGAATCAATCAACAAAAAGAAACTATCATTTTAAAGAAAATAGAGGCTCGGCATTTGAAGTTTCAGCTTTATTTGGGCAATTTATAACTGCCAATTTATTTTTATAGACTCCACTGCAGCTAAAAGTAAGTACTTATATAAATTATACTTGCTGCATTTTAGACAGTATTCAGTGTATAACACCAAGGAACTAAAATTCAAAAGTCTACTTAAAAAAAAAACAAACAAACCTCTATTTTGTTTACTTTTTTTTTTCTTCAAATGAATGAAAACTGAGTGGTATTGGCTTTTCTTGCAAAACAAAACATAATGTGAAGAAATTATCAAAGACAATGGTACCAAATTTACTAATGTTGGTCATGCTTATGATTAAGCACATCAAAATAGGCATATAAGGAAAAAGTATCACATGTTCTGTTAAAATTATCTTCCATAAATTTCCAGTTGTTTAGTTTTAAAGTGTAAATTTGGTTCAGAAACTGAAAGACAGTAGATTCCCCGTATATGCGCAGTTGTACCTAGATCTGTTAGATTAAAAAGAAAGACACTGGAATTACAGCGGACATACGGAAGGCATAAATATTGATACTGTGTTGATAATTGTTTTATGCATCTATCTAATAAAGAATTAAAAATAAGTCTTTTTAGCCCATTAAAATCAGTCTCAACCTGACTGAATGCTTGTTTTGGCTTTTTAAAGTGTGATGTTCTAGATGAATTTTTTAAGGATAGTTAGACAATTTGAATGTAGAAGGAAATGGCAACCCACTCCAGTACTCTTGCCTAGAGAATCCTGTGGACAGAGGAGCCTGGTGAGCTGCCGTCAATGGGGTCGCACAGAATTGGACACCACTGAAGCGACTTAGCAGCAGCAGCAACAGACAATCTGAAAGTATAATATTATGATTCCCTGGTGGCTCAGACGATAAAGCATCTGCCTGCCATGTGGCAGACTTGAGTTCGATCCCTGGGTTGGGAAGATCCCCTGGAGAAGGAAATGGCAACCCACTCCAGTATTCTTGCCTGGAGAATCCCATGGACAGAGGAGCCTGGCGGGCTATAGTCCACGGGGTCACAAAGAGTCAGACATGTCTGAGCGAGTTCACTTCACTTCACTTCACATGTATCAAACTTCAGATTTCATAGGACTTGAAAAATCTTAAATACTATACTGAGTTAATTCAAACTTATTATAATTGACTTCTAAAAGAAGTAACTTAGTTTCTTAACTAAGCATATGGTCTAGATAGATCTTTAGGCTCTTAAACGATTGCTTTTCTAGAGAACAGACTGACAGGAGCAGTGATCAATTTGCACTTTAAATTCATCATAATTTAAGGAGCCTTATCAGTGCAATGGAGAAGGAAATGGCAACCCACTCCAGTATTCTAGCCTGGAGAATCCCTTGGACGGAGGAGCCTGGGGGGCTACAGTCCACGGGGTCGCAAAGAGTCGGACACGGCTGAGCGACTTCACGAATCAGTGCAACCAAGGGTGTTCCTACAGAAGTTTACCCCCTCCTGCATTACCCCCTCCTCCTTTTCCTCTGTTTTCTTTATTTCTATACAGTGACATCACCATGCTTCCTATTCTTAAAATACAGCCATTTAGACCTTTAAAAATCACATGAACTACTTCTCCAAACCTTTCCATGTATCAGTCAGTTCAGGCGCTCAGTTGTGTCCGACTCTTTGCGACCCCGTGAATCACAGCACGCCAGGCCTCCCTGTCTATCACCAACTCCCAGAGTTTACTCAAACTCATGTCCATCAAGTTGGTGATGCCATCCAGCCATCTCATCCTCTGTTGTCCCCTTCTCCTCCTGCCCCCAATCCCTCCAGAATCAGAGTCTTTTCCAATGAGTCAACTCTTCACATAAGGTGGCCAAAGTACTGGAGTTTCAGCATCAATCCTTCCAATAAACACCCAGGACTGATCTCCTTTAGGATGGACTGGTTGGATCTCCTTGTAGTCCAAGGGACTCTCAAGAGTTTTCCAACACCACAGTTCAAAAGCATCAGTTCTTTGGTGCTCAGCCTTCTTCACAGTTCAACTCTCACATTCATACATGACCAGTGGAAAAACCATAGCCTTGACTAGATGAACCTTTGTTGGCAAAGTAATGGCTCTGCTTTTGAATATGCTATCTAGGTTGTCATAACTTTCCTTCCAAGGAGTAAGTGTCTTTTAATTTCATGGCTGCAATCACCATCTGCAGTGATTTTGGAGCCCCTAAAATAAAGTCTGACACTGTTTCCACTGTTTCCCCATCTATTTCCCATGAATTGATGGGACCAGATGCCATGATCTTAGTTTTCTGAATGTTGAGCTTTCCATGTATATATTTTGTCTATTTCTTACCCTCAACGAAAAAAAAAATAAATGACCTAAAATCATCATTATAGTAAAGGATAAGTTCTGTTCTCTTACCTCATTTGAAATGAAGTCACTTAGAACCTGAAGTATAGATATAATGAGGTAGAGTGCACATTAACATAAAATTGTATTACAATAAAGAGAAAATGGACATAATGAGGGCTTTCCTAGTAGTCAGCTGGTAACCTGCAATGCAGGAGACCATGATTCGATTCCTGGGTCAGGAAGATCCACTGAAGAAGGGATAGGCTACCCACTCCAGTATTGTTGGGCTTCCCTAGTGGCTCACTACCAAAATCCTCAGGGCTAATCATTTTTAGAAAGGTTTAATACTACAATTAATTTAAGGAGGCCCATGAAAACAATATTGCCTGTTTTTCAATCTCAAGTATATGATTTAGTAATAAAATTCCAGTGCAGACACATGGGCATTATCAGAATGTTAATAAGATGAAAATAAGGACATGCCATAAATAAAACACATACCATAAAATTCCGCTGGTAATGAATGTTCTCTTTGTTAAAGTCGATCACATAACCATTGAAGGACCAAACAAATGTCAGATCCAGGGCAGGATCAAAGGAAGCGGCACACTGCATGGTGGCATTTTCTCCAACAGTGATATCAGCGTTAATCGGGGCCAATATAATTCGTGTGGGATCTAAATATTTTTAAATAGAGGAGTAAAGCACATTTCAAAAAATTAGGAGACACCATATTATCTGGTATATTACAAAATAAAAATCAATATAATTGAATTCCCTGGGCAAAGGAGTAAGATGTCTACTAATCAAATTCCAGGGACAGTTTCATCAAGCAAGAGATTTGCCCAGAAGGCTTTTGAAGTGGAAGCATCAATACATGAGTTGTCTCATAAGCTTGGTACAGAATCACATGTCTTATGGCACATTAGAAACTAAGCATTGTTAAACTTTAGAAAAAAATGTAAAATTAATCAAATGTTTTCTTACCTGTGATAACAAGAGTCCCAGTGCTATTAGCCTTCCCTTTATTATTTTCCACAAAGCATGTATAGACACCTCCATCACTCCTTGTAATGTTATTGATTTCTAAGCTACCATCTTCCCAAATGAGTATTCTATGAAATGAAAAAAATACATACTTCACAAAATTAATTTAATGAAATATGCCATTATTCTATGTACTAGATTAAAAACACTAACATCTTTGTATCATTAACATTTTATATAAATTGCTTGACAGAGACTTTTAAAAGATGAAACATTCTGCCTTTGTTTAGAACATTCTTTCCAACATCAAATTGTTTTGGGAAGCAATCTTCTTTTTCTTGGACTATCACAGTAATCCTATCTTCCTGCTGCCATCCTTGTCTCTCCACAGTCTTCATTCCCACATGTCAGCCAGACATGAAGATATATGTCATATAACTAGTATCATATCACTCTCTGGCTCACTGATGTCACTCCACAGCTCAGGACCCTCCAGTGACTTTTCCACCTTATGCGTAGTAAGGGCCACAGTCCTCAGATTGTCCTTTCAGGCCCAGTACAATTTCACAGTTCATTTCCTACATTCTTCAGGGTTTTCCCCAGTGGCACCTTCAGGAAAGCTTTGCCTGATAACTCCAGATATTACGACATGCACACAGGCACACATGCTCTGCTACTGTCCCGGCATTCCTCATGCTATCCTTGTTCCCAGAATTTTTCTTCCTAATACATATTTCATCAGAAAAGTACTTCAGTTTTACTTATTTATCGATCTTTGCATTAGATGTCAGTAATTTTTATCTGTTTTGTTTTTAGCCCTGTGTCCAACTAGTTAACATATCGATTAACGTATATATTCATTAGGAAAAAACAAAACAAAAAATAGTATTTTCCAGAAACTCCTTAAGGAGGAAGACATGGAACAATGAAGAGGCACTCAAATAAGCTGATTTTGAATATATGAACTACATGAAGTCTGACTGAAGCAGTGGCTGTTTACACACCACTGTAAATGATTTTTAAACCACTGTGAGATAGACTTAGACAAGTCACAAGCCTGAAACATATGAGTCCAGATCTTCCAGGAAAGTGACCTCAGAACTTCAGACTTGAAAGTTAGAACAGACTGTTATTTCCACAGTTACAGAGAAATACAAACATATTTTATTTTTAGAAACTTTCAAACAAAGATATTGTAAAACATCCCTTGGTGAAAGCTTCTATATAAATTACTACTTAGGAAAGTCTTCTATGAATGTAAACTAAATCTTTCATACTAATAGAACTTAAATCTGTTCCCTCTGCCTGTCTGCCTCTTCCTTAGAGCCAGGAGACCAAAAACTCATTTCTTATAACTTTTACATCTAATTCATATGATATTAATATCACATATATTATGATATATCATACATGATTTATATTACATATATCAATACTTTGGTTATTATTATATAACTTTATTATATAATGTTTGCACTTAGAATCATTATTGGATTATCTGACCCTGGATTTTTACATTATTTTATAAAGCTTTAAAATTGTTTTCCATTATGGTTTATTACAGGATATTGACTATTCTGTGCTTTACAGTAGGACCTTATTGTTAATCCAGTCTGTATATAAGAGTTTGCATCTACTAATCCCAAACTCCCAACCCATCCCTCCTCCAACCTCCTCCTCCTTGGCAATAAGTCTCTTCTCTGTGCCTGTGAGTCTGTTTCTGTTTTGTAAGTAAGTTCATTCGTGTCGTATTTTAGATTTCATATACAAGTGAAATATATGTCTTATTTTCAGAAAATATGATATAGATAAACAGTCGCAGAAGCCAGGAACCACATGGTCTTTAATAAATTAGTCACTTGTTGCCAAAATTATCTCAGTATAATCCATGAAGCATGGTTCTGAGAAATCCATGGTTGCAGAGGCCTATGACATGAATCCTCATAGGAATCAGAGCAAGATTTTCTTCATTAAGGAGAGAGAGCTAACGGTGCAGCCAATAGGGAACGCCATGCCCCAGGCTGTTGTAGTAGTGAATACCTGAGAATGGAACTACCTTTAGATTACGGGCTATATCATTCTTCGTCTGACTGCTGAAGTTTCAATGCTATATTGCACAAGTTGACTTTTCCTTTAACACTAATTCTTCAGGTATTATTTTGTTAAAGTCTTAATAACTCTTAGTCAAACATATTAACTATAAAAGTTAATGTGTTCTGGGAAACAGCTGCTGTCCCTGCCTACCCCTTCCCACTCCATTTCTGTCATATACACAGTCATACCTGCGATTATCCTAACAAGAGAAATATGTTCATTTCATATCAACATGGCACAAGTTCAAAGTTCTAGCTTAGAGATCATTTGAGATATTTTCAGAAGGTTACTTAAACCTTTCCAGGCTTTGCTGCTGCTGCTGCTAAGTTGCTTCAGTCGTGTCTGACTCTGTGCGACCCCATAGACGGCAGCCCATCAGGCTCCACCATCCCTGGAATTCTCCAGGCAAGAACACTGGAGTGGGTTGCCATTTCCTTCTCCAATGCGTGAAAGTGAAGTCGGTCAGTCATGTCTGACTCTTCGCGACCCCATGGACTGCAGCCCACCAGGCTCCTCTGTCTATGGGATTTTCCAGGCAAGAGTATTGGAGTGGGGTGCCATTGCCTTCTCCTTCCAGGCTTTAGATATATAAAAATAGAGATGATAGCATCCATCTTACATTCTTTATTGGATTATTATAAGAAGATTTATATTTTACATTTTGCCAGAATATTTTTTAAAGCAAAGGCTACTTTTCCCCTCCCTCATTTAAGCCTCTAGACAGATTTCCATTACTCGTAGATGAAGCCAAGTCCCTCAGCACAAAAAACATTGCTGATCATCTGGCTTACTATGTGTCATCCCTTAACACTCTTCATTTTCCTCTAAAGACAGCCACACTGATTTTAGTTTTTACAATCTTTATACGTCCTCTGCCCTCTGCCTTAGGGCCTTTGCACATACTACACTCCCCTGAATGAAATATTTCTTGCTCCTCAACCTTCATATCCCACTTCTCTTATTTCCCAACATGACTTGCTTCTCCCCATACTTTAGTACTCAATATAATCATAACTTCTTCTGGAAAACTTATAAAAACCATTCAGTTTGGCTTTTATGCAAATAATCTATGCAAGCTATATGCTTTGTTTTATCCCAAAGCCTCTAAAATACTGATAGGTAGTTAGGAAGATTAGAAGTTCCTGTTCACTTTGGAAGATGGGAAGAGGTGACTTGTACTTTGAAATCACCTTTTATTTCCCTACTGAAATGTTTAATAGACTAATCACATAAAATTAAATCAAATATGAATGGCTATAGATGTGCTTGTTAGGTAAAAATTAGATTCTGTTCTATTTCTCATTGTTAATTACTTTTGAAGCCTTGGGCAGTTTATCACAAATCTCTGGGCCTCACTTTTAAAATATCCTTATAAATTGTAGATGTTTAAATGTTTATAATAGATAGGGACAGTGATGGGTAAGTATTTTGGTTTACCTTAGAACTGTGATATCATCTGTGGAAAAAAGTTAGAACAAAAATATTTACATTATGAATGTGAAAGCAGGTTCTTTACAAAGTAAGCTTTTCCAAATACTGAACTGCATTCTGGACTAACCTGCTGCTATTGACAAGCCGCTCTGTGCCTTTACTCCATAAAAATGTTGGTTTGGGTGCAGCTTTGGGTTTGCATTCAATTATAACCCGTCCTCCTTTAGCAGCCAGGATCTTTTTCTTCATAGGATTCATTTCAAAAGTTGGAGCCAAAGCTAAAAAGAAAGAACTAGTTATTTTCTTTTTTTACTAAAAAGAAAAAAATTCTTCTATACTATAGCACTTTTTATTTCCTTTTGATTAATAATCAATAGAAAGGACTGTTGCTGTTGGTCATTGTGTCTGATTTTTGTGACCCCATGGACTATAGCCCACTGGGATTCTCTGTCCATGGGGTTTCCGAGGCAAGAATACTGGAGTGGGTTGCCATTTCCTTCTTCAGGGGATCTTCCCAACCCAGGGATCAAACCTGGGTATCCTGCATTGGCAGGTGGATTCTTTACCGCTGAGCCACTTGGGAAGCCAGAGAGGATTAATCTCACCAAATATTATCCACTATGACCAACAGACATTCCATACATAACACTAGTAGTTTTCCTTTGCTTTAATAACTTCACTAAGGTATATTTTATTTATCAAATCTTGCCCATTTTAAATGTGCAATTCTTGGTGATAACTGGATTATTATAAATTGTAGTTGCAGTCAAATGCTGTATAATTTTTAAGGTAATATCTAATTCAATTTTCTTGACTCAATTTCACAAGGGAAGTTAAGTGAAAGGCTGGAGGAAATGGAGCACCATTATTAATGCTGACACATATTTATAATTAGTATTCTTTAAGCATACTTTGAACAGTCTCTAGTTTACAAGTGAGAAAACTAATATCTATTAAGATTATGTAACCTGTCAAAGGTGCAACAGGCAGAGGGTTATCAGATGGGAGTTAGATTTGAATCTAGTTCCATCTGATTCACAAGCATGCTCTTTTCAGTAAACTATAAGACTCCTCCTTCATTATCCAAACATTTATTGAGCACCAACTATGTTGCAGACACTATGAGATGCCTTAATAAACAGAAACCCCTGCATTTAAGACCAACCTACAAACAGCTATGGGAATGATGTTTTCAATTAACTGAGGAGTACATGATACATCTCCTTACCTCAAAGTATAGAACAATAATTATGAAAACAGGTTAGAGCCTAAAATCACTTACTTAATGATATCTCACTTTCTTTAGTGTCTCCACATCTAGCTCATTTCTCAATCTCTTCATCTTCCCCCAGACTCTGGGGGAATTCCTTCTATTTCCACATATTCCAGTGATCTGTAACTGTCCTTTCTACAGCTTTTTCTGAGTCTAAGTATATCTTTATCCAGGTCTTGGTGCTTCATCATCTAGTTCCATGATTCTCAAATTTTATCTGAGCATCAGAACCATTGGAGGATCTCAGTAAAAATGCTGTTGAGATCTCAGTAGGTCTGGGGTGAACCTGAAATTCAGCACTTCTAGGAAGTGAGAAACGTACTCTGAGGAACACATTTCTTATGGAAAAGATTTAGGTTATTCCATTGTTCTTCTAGTTTGTGTTTTATAATTGGCAATAAATACATAAGTAAACAACCAACTTGTGTTGTATACCTAACACAGCATGTGGTACTCTGTCTGCTGCTGCTAAGTTGCTTCAGTCATGTCCGACTCTGTGCGACCCCATAGATGGCAGCCCATCAGGCTCCACCATCCCTGGGATCCTCCAGGCAAGAACACTGGAATGGGTTGCCATTTCCTTCTCCGATGCATGAAAGCAAAAAGTGAAAGTGAAGTCGCTCAGTCATGTCTGACTCTTAGCGACCCCACGGACTGCAGCCTACCAGGCTCCTCCATCCATGGGATTTTCCAGGCAAGAGTACTGGAGTGGGATGCCATTGCCTTCTCCGGGTACTCTGTCTAGGTTCAATAAATATTATGGGTAACATATTGTTTGTAAAATGAGAGAAAATGTAATAGAATTATATTTAAAAAGCCTAAATTCATCTATAAAATGAGAATTTTTCTTGAATCAGTTTACTTTTAATAAAATAGTTGCTTTTGTCCAGTCATTAGAATGACTTCATGCTTATGTAATATTTGAATTTCTAGTGACAGAATCTAGACTATGTTCATATATATGTGTATACACACACACATATATATATACATAGGTATGTATGTATATTCTCTTTGCTCTTTATTGAGCTTATTATAGACTAATATATGGTACAGCAAAAGTACTCAATAATCCTTTCGTAGATAAATAAAAGTTAGCTAAATAACTCAAGAAAGAAGAACGAGAAACACCATTTCTACAGGCAATAAACAAAAAAATATATTGAAACAAATATAAAGATGCCCAGGAATTTATCTCAATCTCAAAATGCTCAGTTTGCTTAATTACTACATTAATAGACATTCAATGATTGGAAGGTTTTTGGCTTGAAGACAAAGAGATCTTTCAATCTGAACTGTGGTATTTTCTTATCATTTTATAATGTATAACAATTATGGTCACCCAAAGCTGGTGCTCTGGGAAAACCCAGAGGGATAGGATAGAGAGCGAGGTTGGAGAGGGGCTCAGGATGGAGGGTACACATGTATGCCAATTTATGTTTATGTGTTGCAAAAACCATCACAGTATTGTAAAGTAATTATCCTCTGATTAAAAAAATGATAAACTGATTTTTTTAAAAAGAAGAAATTACAACAGAAAACAAAAGAGTTTACATTTGGGAAATAATTGAAACTCACCTCATATCTTCTCTAAAAGTCAAATGATTTCTTTGTACTTTTCACCAAAGTGATACAGTATGAAGCCTAAGCCTAAACATCTGCTTGATACCCAAAGAAGCTAGATTGAAGATATTAGCAATGAATTTTGATTTTAAGGGGAAGAAATGGAATATGATCCTTAAAATTTAAGAAGAATCAGGGAAAGTTAAAATTAAGAAGGCCTCAACTCTTTTAAAAGATAGTTTTATTTAATACTTTCTTATTATTATTTCACTGCCTTTCACATTCTTTTAGTGTCACTCAATTTGTAGCGGTACAACTGTTTTAAAGAACTAACCTTTGGTGTAGCAAAAATCAAATAGGCTGCACTGAGTTATTGCTTTGCTGCTGCTGCTGCTGCTGCTGCTAAGTCGCTTTAGTCGTGTCTGACTCTGTGCGACCCCACAGATGGCAGCCCACCAGGCTCCCCCATCCCTGGGATTCTCCAGGCAAGAACACTGGAGTGGGTTGCCATTTCCTTCTCCAGTGCATGAAAGTGAAAACTGAAAGTGAAGTCGCTCAGTTGTGTCCGACTCTTAGCGACCTCATGAACTGCAGCCTGCCAGTCTCCTCCGTCCATGGGATTTTCCAGGCAAGAGTACTGGAGTGGGGTGCCATTGCCTTCTCCGGAGTTACTGCTTTATCTTTTCAGTAATCATATCCAGAAGAGGAAGCCTGCCCATCTGGATTAATTACTTGAAATATAACTAAACTCAATGATAGCCACTTCAAGTAGTATGAAAAAGGCATGATATAGTAAGGTGTTATTTAAGGTAATTGTAATGAAAATAAGAATGTAAAAAAACTCAGAAAGATTTACAGGGTAAAAATGAGAAATTCAATAGATGTAATAGGGGAGAAGGATGTAATGGATTGTTTCATTTTTTATTTATTTATTTATTTTTTTACTACCTTGTTTCTTTTTTTTTTTAATTTTATTTTATTTTTAAACTTTACAGTTTCATTTTTTAGAACAGTAAACATTTCAAGAGGAAAAGGTGTGGATGAATAAGAAATAATGACTTTAATTTCAGACATGCTAAGTTTTGGATATCTATGAATTTACCCAGATGACCATTTCTGCTAAGAAGTTTTTCATACTGAGATAGAAGCTGAGGATAAAACTCTGACCCAGAGATATACTTTAAGGGGTCATTGATAGTTAATGGGAGAAGAAGATATCATCCAGGATAATTTTAATTTCAAATTAATTTCAAATTAATTTCAAAATAATAATAATTCAGGAATAATATTATAGAATATGTGAAAGAATGAGAAAGAAAATGGAATGCAGCCAGAGGAATGGAACTCTGGAAGACAGTAAGATTTTCAACTGAGCAAAGGAAGGGATGAAAAGGAGAAAATGAAGTGATCAAGAAGAAATAATATAGGAAGTATCAGCATTGAGTCACTAAACACAAACGAGAGGAGAATTCAAGAGGAAAACATGCCCAGAAAGTGAGGCATCTTGAGAGATATGCACATACAGATTTACACACTCACACACACACATACACACACAAAGAGAAGGGATGTGTTTTGAGTACAGAGGTAAAGGGATTATTTTTGGACGAGAGGAGGTATACATCATCCTCTGGATAAAGAGTATCTAAAGGATAAGTGTAGTAAAGATTCAGATAGTTTTGAATGAGGGATAGGAAGTTGAAACATTTTATCTCCATGATTTTCAATTTTCATGAAGAAGAAACTCAGTGTGGGGTAAAGGGACTGAGGAATGTGCTGAAGGTTTTAAACAGCAATTGTAGGATATGAAACCCAGGGACTGATAAAGCTACTGAGTGCCAAAGACTCTCCAAGGCTGCCTCACAGGCACTGAGGGAGCAGCTGTACTATGTGATGTTCTGGCAGTGTTTAGTTGCCCAGACATAGGAGAAAGCAAGACTTGTAAAAATTTACATGTGTAAAGTTTGCTTTACCATTAAAAACATTTTAAAAACCTTTATACTCTACATTGCTTCCAATTTATTTACTATTCTTCAATGAAAGGAAAATAATACCATTCTAATACAAACCACATTTTAGAAATGCTTAATTTCTAATTCAAGAAACTGTTAATTCAAGAAAGTAATATGAAATTAAGTATAATCTAGATAACCCAAGATACTTTTTAATGTGTTGCTTTCTTGCTGATTGTTGACAGAAACAGAAAGTGATACTGACCCAGGATCTTCAACTCGGCATTTGCGTAAATTGCTCCATGCGTGTTTTCAGCTATGCACTGGTACATGCCAGCGTTTTCAAAGGTCACGTCATACAGCCTCAGTTCCCCTCTATGGTACTGGAAAGAACACAAAGTAAAACACGTCTCCTTGAAAAACTTTAACAGAAATGCTTTCATTTGGGTTTGGGCTTGGTTGTCTTCCATTTTAAGTACATTATTTTTCCCCCACTGTTAATTAAGTCGAGTGGAGTGGGGTTTTCATGGTATGGGGAAGTAAAACCCACTTACCATGCCCAGTGGCTCTTGTTCTATTCATCCTACAGAGCAGAGAGTCCACCTTTTTCCCTCTCGGCCCAGCTGAGAGATTACAGTGGGAAGGTAGAGAAGGATCCCACTGCTGCTACTTGTCCCCAGGGCTAAAGGTAGGACCTTCACTCTTACCTCTGTTTCTGTGGGGTCAGGGAAACAGTGGTAAGAAAAAGAGGACAATATCAGGTAGTGGAGATGGATGCAAAGGAAGAAGGGGGAAGTGGAACAAAGGAGACAATAAGGAGAGAGAAAGAGAAGGTAGACATAAGATTATAGAAAACTGTTTAAGCTGAAAAAAGACACTTTATGTTCACTTTTTTTTTTTTTTTAAGGAAACTTTTATATTTCAGGGCCTACATGCCACTAGTTTTTCCCGGGATTATAGGAAATGTTACCTGAACATAGGCTCAAGAACTGCAAAGCGCTTGAACACACATACCGAATATCCATTCTTCAGCCATCGGATGGTAGGAATGGGCTTCCCCGTGGCCACACAAGGCCAGTAGAGATCACTGCCTATATCCACTTCTGTGTCATTGATGTGTTCCACCCACTCAGGAAATGCTAAAAAGTAAAGAACATTGTAAATGCAAATGCAAGTCTCAGCATTCATCATCAACTCAAGAAGACAAATATTATAGTTTTGACTTTCTTCTGGAGAATACATCAGATACTCTCTGAGTCTTAGAATCAATGATAGAATCATTGAAGTTGTATATAGGTCTGTAGGTAAACTTTACATTATTAGAGACAAGGTAATTCTAATTCAACTTATAATTGTTTTTCTATTTGTGAAGCATGTTTTGTTGGAAAGCTGATTCATAAATAACACTAAAATAACTGATCTGTTTCTTATAAATCTTTCAAACTGATATTTAAGGTTTGAAAGAATTATGTTTCAATTTATTGTGTAAGAGGGATAGAGTCCAGTGCACAAGTGGAGGTGTTGTCCTCAGAGAATAGCTGACTCTAGAGTAAAAAGAGATAAGGGTGGAGATGCAAGTGTTAGTAGAAACAGAACAGAAGTTTGTGAGAGTTCTAATTTAATTACTACCATTTTCTCTGTAAAATAGGAAGCCAAGTTATTAGCTGAGAGGAAGGTCGAAGAAGGAATTACTGTGGGTTTAATGGAAACCGTGAAGGCATGATATGGTCATCTAATAAAATGAGAGAGTGAGTAAATCTGGAGAAAAATAGTCCAGTTGCCAAGCAACATTAAGGGCCTATTTAAAGTTAGTGATGCAGTGATGTTTAACTAGACATAGGCTAATCAATTTGGTAGTGCTCATTTCAAGTCATATTCAAGTTCCTTGGTTCTGACACTAAGGCAGAGAGCCAGAGTTTTCCAGTATTACTCTTTGCCAAAGTAGCAAGACAAAGTGGAGAGAGATGAGTGAGCTAAGTTGGTGTGCAGGGAAATGATAATGATTGAACCCAGGTTTAGGAAAGAGATGGCCAAGTTAGGGAAAGTGAGAGGAAGTTAAAACAGAGTAAGACTAACTGATTATAGTTGCTGGTAGATTAAAAGGATTGTAGGAATCTGGGTATTGAAGCTTGAAAGGTGGTGATCAGAGTTTAAACACCTAAATTGAGATTGTAAAGGGATTGCACTTTTGGTAACAATAAGGTCTGAACCCTCAGCCTTAGGAGTGGATTGCTGAGCAAGATTGTAGAACAAGATCATTGGAAGAGAGGAGTTCAAAGGAAGTGAGACACAAGACCATTAGAAAAATTATTATAGTCCACATGATTTTATGTCACCAAGAATGAAGTCATGAAAAGACTTGTAGTGGTGATAGTTGTTAATAATGAAAATCTTAGAACAATGGGTTGGGAAGGTAACCTGACATAAGATTATAAACTAGATCATTAAAGGAAAAGAAAGTAGTCTAGCAACGGCAATAAAGAGCAAGGAGGACAAGTGTACAAGTCACACCTGGGGATGAGGGTTGTGAAAGAAAATTCAGCCACTGCTTGCGTGGTCTGCAGTAGAAACAGTGTCAGTTACAGCAAAGACTAAAGGGAATGTGAATAAAATAAATAAATAAACAGGCAATAAATAAATAAAGGGAATGTGCAAAGTTACGGATATAGGGGATTCTGATAATGATGGACTATGTGTTCTAGAGGCTTATTATAAGGACGTCAGAAGTTAGGAATGAAAGGAATATAGAGTCTGAGTAGGAAAGGTGCAAAGCCATGTGGGTATGAAAGTGTAGCCCATAAGACGGCCCTGGAGTCCAAGGGCTTCTTAAGGCAGATGAAATGCACAAGGTGAAAGTTACATTAATCCTAAACCTAGTGGACGTTCTGAGATGGTGGTGATGAGGCTGCATGTGCTGGGTCGTTGGAGATGCTTACTTCATTCCTATATAGACAGAGGCCTGGGGTCTAGGGGTAGGAGGTAAGGGTTCGTCCTGACACTGCCACAGTACCCTTTAGTCTACTGGTATTCCAGTTCAGCTCAGGCATCATCTCTAGTTTTTCTTATCATCCATCCTTTGATGAGACTAAGGTACCCCTTTATCAAATGCTTTATCAATCAATATCATATGTAATCCCCATATTGTACTCACAATTTTCTTTATAATTATATACATTAGGGGTATATATTTATTTGACTGTGTATGACCATATAAATTTGGAGGTTTTTCATATAGTATGACTAGAGTATGAACCCCTCAAGGACAAAATATTTCCTATATTTAACTGTCCTGGCTCCTACTGTGTCTGCCTCTGAGGACGCACTCTGTACATTCATCCTTTCAGTGAATGACCTTATCAAAGACTTAGATGTTTATTCAGGTGTGACCTGCAAATTTCACATTGGAGAACATTGTAGGGAGGATTTCAGTATGCAAAGTTTTAAGCATTGACTGAGAAACTATATTCTCTCCTCCCAAATAAAGCTTATTTCAATTAAATACTTGTATCAAAAAGTTGTATCAAAGAAAAACTTTCCTTAGACCAATAATTCTCTAAGAGTGGCTCCTGGACAAGTAGCATCAACATCTCCTTAGAATTTTTTATAAATACAAATTCTCACACCCCAAATAGACCTTCTAACTCAGAAACTCTTGAGTATGAGAACCAGCAATTTGTATCTTTAAATAAGCCCTCCAGATGATTTTAAAACATGGTAAAGTTTGTGAATCACTGGCTTAAACTATGTCATAATGCATAGGTGTTTCTACAAATAAAAAAGAGCCTGAAGAAAGTCAACAAGCCATATGAATTGTATTTTCTCAAAATTATCAAGAACACTACTATTGATCCATTCATGTTCCTGTAATACCAGTGGCATAAATTCCTAACTTGTCTACTCGTTTTTGTGACTTAGTTGGACATAAAGATAAATATTTTATTGTTTTTCACAATGTAATACACATTACTGTTTTTAAGGTTAATCATTTTATGCTAAGTTTTCAAGTTAGAAAATGGTTTTAAATAAGATATTGATTACATGTGTGGAAAATTAAAACAATGTATCTACCTTGAACATAAATTCTTGCCTGGTGTTTATCCTTTCCTCTATTGTTCTCAGCCTCGCATTCATATATGCCTTCATCTTCTAGCTGAATATTGAAGATCTTGAGGACAGCTCCAGAGGTGCTGATCTCAGCTGTGCTTGGCATTGGTTCTAGGACTTTTCGCCATCGGATATCAGGAACAGGACTTAAATAGAAGATAACAAGAGCTAATAGTCCACAACACTTAAAAGTCAATTTACTCTATGTTTATAGATAAACATTTTTAACATTTATTTCCTAACAATATAAGATTTAAACTCTATATACATTAATGAAAACTGTGAGCATACTTACTTGCCAAGTGCAAAACACTCTAAAGTCACGTTTTGGCCCATCAATGCATATACATCCTTGAACTGAACTACAATATCAGCAGGATATGGTTTTGTTGTTCCTAATTTAAGAAAAACCAAAATTAGCAAGCAGAGCAGAAAGGCTAAATACACTGCTTAGAATCATAACATGAGTGTGTGCTTTATACTGTAGAACACTTGAAAGACAAATAGATACATAAAGACCTGAAATATAAACCGAATCAATAGTAAATGCTCTAAAAAAGTGGTGGCCAAGGAGGATTGTTGGAAATATATAAGAGCTGAGGGAATCTCAGGCAAAGAGGACATTTGAACCAGACCAGTTCAAGTTGAGGAAATCGCATATTTTGACACAACTTCAGGAGTGTGCAGGCAATTATAAAAGGTCTAGGAATCAAAATGATATTGAAGTATATGTAGTTGAAGATGAACTTGAATCTACAATATAGAAGGTTTGAAACTGATATTAAAGATTTTGAGATTAATTTCCTCAATGGTTAGCTATTAATAGGATTTGTTAAAAGACTAAATATGAATTTTACCTTTGGTTTAAGTAGATTTGTTGGCAGTTTTAAGGGAAGGAATATGGAGAAGAAAAATATAGCAGAGAGTCAGAGTTCTAAGTGAGGGCCTGAACAAGGGCAGAGTCACAGTGGGAGCAGAAAGGAAAACACAGATCCAAGTTGTGTTTTAGAACCAGAATCAAAAGAACTGCCCCTTGGATCAATGTTTTCCCAAGATACAGATCAAAAATCCAATTCAAACATAAATTTATTTATTTTAATTGGAGGTTAATTACTTTACAATATTGTATTGGTAAAAATAAATAAATTAATAAAATCCAATTCATTAAAATCACTTGGGATACTCATTGAAACTATAGATTCCTGGATCACATCCTGGGTCTGCTGAATCATTATCTTTGGGTTCCACATTTTCCTCAAACTTTCCAAGTGCTTATGTCCTAAATGAAAACTGCTGTGTTCACTGTCCTCAGGATGTCAGTGGAAAGGAGTTGACGATTAAAATTCTCTCCTGAGTTACCAGTGAGAAATATGATAGTATTATTCAATGAGATGAAGAACACCAGAAGAGGAGGTTTAGAGAGCAGATGAAAGATGTGTTTGGAATATTTCAAATTTAACACTCTTGAGAAGCTTCTGTATGTCAAGCCCAGGATGTAGGTAGGATTAGGGAAAAGTTTTGGAGAAGTGAATCTGGAGTCAGCACATAGAGCTTCTAGTGAAATAAAGGTATAAATGAATGAGACTATCTAGAAAAAGATTGGAAAGAAATATGAGAATGAGGATGATCTGATGAAGGATACTGCGTAGAGGTTGTCACTGAGGCAGCTGGGAAATAAGCAGAGGCAGAAATAGTCAAAAAATAGGAAAAGAAAGGAGATTTCAAGAGAGGCAGAAGAGATCAACAAGGGTCAAATTTCATACAGAATCAGATCTGAAAATGTCTTTTGGATTTAGCAAATAAGAAGTGGTTTTGATTACTCAAGACTGTTTGCATTGAATACAAAAGAATATGCAGAGGGAAACAAATGGAGGAGAGTTTAAAGACTCAGAAAAGAAAGAGTGATGCAATGACATCCTTAAATGAAACAAATGGGATGTGAATCAGAGCAGCTGCAGCAATTAGCTTGAGCAGCAGGAAAAACACTTTTTTCACTGAGAAAGAAAGTAAGAAGCACTGAATTTTGAGGGACGAAAATGAGGGAAGTTTTCACATGATGGTTCCTTTTCACTCCGTGAAGTAGTGGTGAGAGTATTTCCTAAGATTTGAGAGGGGTAAAAAAAAAAAGCCAGATAATAAGATGTGTATTGAATACTAACCATTTGACTGCTATCTTGAGAATAATAATAGAATGTCTGTGATATGACAGACTTGCCACCATTATTATACAAAACTTAGAGGTAAGACCCAAATTTAAGTCTGCCAACAACAGAACCAGTATTTCCTTAGAAGCTTGAATTCAGTGATATGAGTGTTGCAGGAGGACTGAGATAAAAATAACCTGAAGTAAGAAAACATATTGTATTCTGATTTAAGTTCATTCAACTGAAGCCTGGGGAAAGGCCGGTTAAGAACGTGTTAACTCTTAACTGTCATTCAAGATGGTACCACAGTAGTCATACCCTACACTACTTACAATAGAAAGGCAATTTATATACTTATTTCCTTCATGTAAATAATTCCTTAAAAATAAAAAATGATCTGATTGCCTTTCCTTCCACCCCAATTCTGTAATCACTGCAGCTTGTTTTGATATAATCATTCACTTTCATAAATTGACTAAGAAGTAGGACTGACCATGAAACAAAAAACAGAGGGTGGTGATTCCCATTTATAACCAATATATTGGCATTTTGCTAGTAAATCAATTGGGTTTCTATACATTCACTGAACTGGAGGCAACCAATTCAAACTCAACCACCTTAGGACATTTTATGATGTAAATCTTCTCTAGGTGAAAATCTAAGGAAAAACCAAGACTTTCAAAGTATATGTCTTCTATTTGTCCTGGTGAAGCAGTCAGCTGGTTTGCCCATTGGATATTTCTTTTCATTATTATAAGTATGCCATAAGTAGACAACCTTACAAAAACAGAGAACAAATATACTTACGTTCAGGTAGTGGAATGAGTGGGATAAATTTGCTGAACACACTCTTTGTAATAGAGGGACTGGATACAAAGCAAGAATAGTTGCCTTTGTCAGATGCCTCAACATTAGCAATGTAGAGATTGCCATTTGTCTGAGACACAAATCTTCGTTTATCCATTGTGATAAATACAGGAAATTCATTTAGAAGCCAGCGGTAGCTAAGATCATCTAGAAGAAAATATTGTTGACTAAGTATTAAACTCCCTCCAAAAGCAAAGATTTTGTTTTCTAGTAGTAAGCTAGTTCATAACCTAATCTAGGCTTTTCAAATATTATTGACTCAGTTTTAAGCTCTTCTCCAAAAGGAAAAGTCTTGTTTTCTAGAAATAAACTAGCACATAATCTAATCTAGGCTTTTGTAGAGTAAATGTTGGAAGTAGGCCAAGATAAACAGCACAAATTTTCTAAAAGCTACCGTAGTTTGAATATAAAGTGATACTAAGCAATAATATCTATTTCTCAATTATTCATGAATTACCAATATTCTTTTAATTAATTATGGGCTAAATACAACTCAGTTTAAATGACTTGCTTAGAATTTCATGACTAAGTAGAATTAGGATTTTGAATCCAGGTCTAATAGCTTCAAATTCCATCTTCCCTACTGCATTTAGAAGATAAAGTCAACTGTACTGTGGCTTTATATCTTTTTATTCTCCTATTATACATGACAGATTTAGAAATGAGTTTATGCAGCCTATTCTGGCTACATTAAAAAGTAAAAACTACAGAAAAGGAAAAAAGGCATTTTACTTGTTTTCTTAAATATTAGGAAGCAGATCATATGGTAACTTTTAACTGTTGTAAATTCCTTTGGCTAAGCATACTGGCTGGTTAGGCCAAAAGTTGAATTTCCTCATTAAATTGCTTCTTTTCCCAGTTTTCCATTCAGATCTCCCCTTAATGTTTTGAGGGATGACATTCCAGTAATCATGCACAGCAGTAATGCGTAAGAGGGAACGCTGGGTGATACATATTTCTCAGTCTCAATATCCTAATCCCCTTTAAAACATTATAACCATGTGAAGACAACTGCCACTAGGGAGATACCCTCAGGGGGAAAAAAATACCCTCAGGGTAATTAAAATTTAAAAAAAGGTACCCTCAGAAAAAGATCTCTTAGTTCAAGTTAGAAAAGATTTAGATGCAAGATGGTGGAAAATCAAGATATTTTAAAAATGAAATAATCATAACCTGACACCATTCCATTTTGTTTTATGGAACTCAAGGTGATTGACTGGTAAAGCTGCTAAATGGAGAATGAAAAAGAGCTGAATATGAAAAACTAAAAGAATTGCATGCTATATACGTCCAGTATGATTGAAAATAATAGTCCAGGGGATTCCATTTAAACTAGCTATATAATTTTCTCCAGCAATATACAGTCTCATAAAAGTGAATGAAGATTATTTATCTTAACTTTTTAATTACAGAAGTTTATTTTTTGTTTTCAAAAAATGAAAATACAAAGTTAAATTTGAAAGAAAATAAAATCACCATATTTCTCCAACTCAGCATTCTTATTGTTAGCATACACATTCTCTAGACCTTTGTATCTGTGAATAATTCTTGTTGCTGTTACTCAGTCATGTCCAAATCTTTGTGGCCCTATAGACTGCAGCACGCCAGGCTTCCCTGTCCTTCAACATCTCCTAGAGCTTGCTCGAACTCAAGCACATTAAGTCGGTGATGCCATCCAACCAACTCATCCTCTGTTGTCCCCTTCTCCTCTTGCCTTCAGTCTTTCCCAGCATCAGGGTCTTTTCCAATGAGTTGACTCTCTGCATCAGGTGGCCAAAGTATTGGAGCTTCAGCTTCAGCATCAGTCCTTCTAATGAATATTCAGGGTTGATTTCCTTTAGGATTGACTGGTTTGATCCCCATTCTATCCAAGTGACTCTCAAAAGTCATCCCCAACACCACAGTTCAAAAGCATCAGTTCTTCAGTGCTCAGCCTTCTTTATGGTCCAACTCTCACATTCATACATGACTACTGGATAAATCATAGCTTTAACTATATGGACCTTTGTTGGCAAAGAAATGTCTCTGCTTTTTAATATGCTGACTAAGTTTGTCATAACTTTTCCTCCAAGGAGCAAGAATTTTTTAAATTTCATGGCTGCAGTCACCCTCTGCAGTGATATTTGGAGCTCAAGAAAATAAACTTTTTTACTGTTTCCATTGTTTCCCAACCTATTTGCCATGAAGTGAATGATTCTATTAATATTAATCGTTATCCTTATGCTGATTTAAGAAGGTCAGGTAAAAACCACAGAAGAAACAAAATAAGCAGAAACTTTGGAGGTTGCTTAAATTGCTGAAATCAGGTTTTTGGAATTGGGCAACAAATAATTCTATGTTTATAGTATTTAGAAATAACATTTATCATGTATTTTAACAGACTGTAAACCAAAATAATATTTAAAGTATATTTTAACAGATGTGAGTTTGTCTAGTTTTGAAATAATTTTTGTATTCTCACTTAAAAAGAAAATTAATATTTTTGTAATGATTTCTGGACACAAATTCCAAAAAAATTAGAAAGAGTCAGGAAAGTACAGATTTCCTTACAGAAGAATTTTCTTAGCTATACAATATTTCAAGACACCACACACAAAACTAATTCAGAATATTCTGAGTACTCCATAGTTATGTCAATGTGGAGACCTGTATTTTAATTCCAGACTAAATATTAATATGACTTTGGTCAGGCTATTTTAACTACCATATTACTCAGTTTTTCTAAATTCTAAGAAATTTTTCTGTGTACCACTCATTAGAGAAGAGGAACAGGATAATGTTTTACTCTTTGAATCTTAAAGGCAGAAAAGTTAGGTCAGAGAAGTTACTGCCATGTGTTGGTAAAAACATAAATCTTGTACTACAGAATAAATGGTCTGGCTGGTTTAAGGCTCAGTGTGTATTTTCCTAAATATTCAATGTGAAAGTGTTAGTAACTCAGTTGTGTCCAACTCTTTGCGACCCCATGGCCTGTAGCCTGTCAAGCTCTTCTGTCCATGGGTTCTCCAGGTGAGAATAGTGGAGTGGGTACCCATCCCATTTTCCATGGGAGCTTCCTGCTCAATGGATCAAAATTGGGCCTCCCCTCCAGTTTACTGAGTTATCTTCTATGTGCCACTAAAGAAGACAAATTTGGTCATTGCCCTTGTGGAACTTGTAATATTAATAATATAAATTTATTTAATAGATTATTGTCTAATGATAAACCATCTACTTGGACAAAAGAATAATTGCAATATGTTGGATGCTATCATTTCTCACTAAAACAAAGCTAGGGATCACTATTGTCATTTTAAAAAAAGGATACAGAGGTTTAGCTAGGTTGACTCGCCCAAGGACGTATAGCAATCAATTCAGTTCAGTCGATCAGTTGTGTCTTACTCTTTGTGACCCCATGGACTGCAGCATGCCAGGCTTCCCTGTCCACCACCAACCCCTGGGGCTTACTCAAACTCATGTCCATCGAGTCAGTGATGCCATCCAACCATCTCATCCTCTGTCATCCCCTTCTCCTCCTGCCTTCAATCTTTCCCAGCATCAGGGTCTTTTCCAATGAGTCAGTTCTTCGGTGGCCAAAGTATTGGAGCTTCATCTTCAGCATTAGTCCTTTCAATGAATATTCAGGACTGATTTCCCTTAGGATTGACTCGTTTGATCTCCTTGCAGTCCAAGGGACTCTCATTTAGCAATAGGAAGGCAGAACTGATCTTCTAACTTCCTTTTCCACCCCAGAACTACCAAAACTGTTCCACAATTGGTGTGGTAGCTGCCCTGATCAGACTTAAGAATGAAGCTTAATTTAGCTAATCAAGAGCCAAACTCTGACTCAGTTCTCATGGGCATTCAGTAGATTATCTGTCTTCCCTTACTCCCTGCAAATGGTAAAAATTAACCATCTCTGAAGAAGTCTTTCCCATTCTGTTGTTTTCCTCTATTTCTTTGCATTGATCACTGAGGAAGGCTTTCTTATCTCTTCTTGCTATTCTTTGGAACTCTGCATTCAGATGCTTGTATCTTTCCTTTTCTCCTTTGCTTTTCGTTTCTCTTCTTTTCACAGCTATTTGTAAGGCCTCCCCAGACAGCCATTTTGCTTTTTTGCATTTCTTTTCCATGGGGATGGTCTTGATCCCTGTCTCCTGTACACTGTCACAAACTTCTGTCCATAGTTCATCAGGCACTCTATCTATCAGATCTAGACCCTTAAATCTATTTCTCATTTCCACTGTATAATCATAATGGATTTGATTTAGGTCATACCTGAATGTTCTAGTGGTTTTCCCTACTTTCTTCAATGTAAGTCTGAATTTGGCAATAAGGACTTCATGATCTGAGCCACAGTCAGCTCTTGGTCTTGTTTTTGCTGACTGTATAGAGCTTCTCCATCTTTGGCTGCAAAGAACATAGTCAGTCTGATTTCAGTGTTGACTGTTTGGTGATGTCCACGTGTAGAGTCTTCTCTTGTGTTGTTGGAAGAGGGTGTTTGCTATGACCAGTGTGTTCTCTTCGCAAAATTCTATTAGCCTTTGCCTTGCTTCATTCCATATTCCAAGGCCAAATTTGCCTGTTATTCCAGGTGTTTCTTGACTTCCTACTTTTGCATTCCACTGCAAGGAGATCCAACTAGTCCATTCTAAAGGAGATCAGTCCTGGGTGTTCTTTGGAAGGAATGATGCTAAAGCTGAAACTCCAGTACTCTGGCCACCTCATGCAAAGAGTTAACTCATTGGAAAAGACTCTGATGCTGGGAGGGGTAGGGGGCAGGAGGAAAAGGGGAGGACAGAGGATGAGATGGCTGGAGGGCATCACCGACTCAATGGACGTGAACTCCATCCATTTGGGTGAACTCTGGAAGTTGGTGATGGACAGGGAAGCCTGGCGTGCTGTGATTCATAGGGTCGCAAAGAGTCAGACACGACTGAGCGACTGAACTGAACTGAAGAAGCCAGCACCTATTTTCCTCATAGCCTTGCTGTCTGGCTTAAACAATAAATTATTATAAAATTATTTTTTAGGAAGAGTAAATACCAGGACTGTTTCAAAAACATTGCTTTTATCGATAGGTGTCTGGGACTTTTTTCTTTGCCTCAAGAGAGTCTGTACCATATTACAGTGGGGATTTGTTTTGGCCAATTATAGTGCATTTGATCAGTTTCATTGTATTATTTTGAAATATACCACTTACCCAAGCTTGATAAATAATTTTACATTTCTCCTTGATATATATTTGAAGTAATTAAGTGCTGTCCCTGTCCACAAACTTTTTTGAAGATGTTTGTACTTTTTTTGTTGTTGTTGTTAATTAACCTCATTAGAACAGAATTTACCTATACCAATAAAACCACAATAGCTTCTAACTTTTGTTTGACATCTATAGTAAACTATATATAAACTCTTTTAGAAAGAAATTTATACCAGGTTATACTGTGGGCTCATATATTCCCTACTATGCTCTAGCATGCTTGTCTATTTTTATGCTTACCTTTCTAGTCTATTGAGATTCAGTGACTATCACATTCAACATTTAATGAGTTTTTTCTCTTAAGAGTATTCCCACTTTCTTATTTATTTAAAAATCCACACCATGTGTATTATTAGATATCCTATATTTTCTCAATAGTACTCACTCTTCAAATGATGGGCTTTTTTTTAATTCTCTTACAGAATATGCACATATATGATTCCTATTTTGTGAGTTGTGTAACTCAGTTTCAGGTTCTGAAAATTAGTTGGAATCAAAGAATCATGCTTCCATTTTCTGAGAATCTAGGGATTTAGAAAGTCTTACACATTAATGAATTAATGGTTCTATTTAATAAAACAAGATCTAAACAAGAAAATTTATCTTTTGCTAAAATTGTAATCACTATGTATCTATCAATTTAATGAGTACACTTATTTACTCTTTTACTTTCTCATTCTTCAAATATTTGTTGGACACATATCCTGTGCTAGGCACTAGGCAATCAGTTGCATATCAAATGTTGTTATAAAATTGAATCAACATTTTTACTGATATAGGTATGTATAAGTATTCCTAATAAATAAACAACTGGTTCAAATAAGAGTTTTCCTCTTTGCAAGAAATTGTAGAACACCCAAATCCATAGAAAAATGTAGTGATTGTAAATGATGAGATTGTCCCCTAGATCTTTTTCCTGTGCATAAATCAGAGGTGAATTCAATAGCCATGAATAAAAAAAATTCTTAGTGAAGTGAGATGTACTTTATTTGTTTTAATGGCGATTCAAAATATAACATTAAATGTACTAAATACATTTTATTTAATTTAATAATAATCCTTTTAAATTAGATATCCATTTTATAATTTAAAAACATTAAATTTGAATCTCATAACAAGATCTGTGAAGTAGGTGGCACAAGAATTATTACTCCCAAATTTTGAACAAGCAAACTGAGATGTAGTTATGGCTAAGTTAAGTTGACTTAGTAAGGAGTAAATTTTAGGTTATCACATCACCAAATAGAGCCAACAAGATTTGACTACTATAAATAGTTGCATATATAATGCTCTTTGAGGTTCAGAATCCAAACCTGTTTGGTTCGTTTATACCTCAACTCCATGAAATATTAACTGCAATATACAAAACCTTAACTGCATATAGTGGAAAGATAGATTTATGACATGCAAATGGCAAAATGGTACACACATATATACACACTATGGTCTTCAAGCATATGTCCATTCTTATATTTGAAGGTGTCATGTCTAATGTTCAAAGAGGTCGTAATCCACTAAGAGCACAAGTGGAGATGAGTTGTTCAGGTTCTATTCTGTGATTAATAATGTTTCTTTGGCTTATTTAAAAGACCTCCCAGTCCTGCCCCTACCCATGTAAACATTTGTATCTTTATCAGGAAGAAGAGGTAATACACTCATTTGGCTTAATGATTTGAAGCTTCTACCAACCTTAGTCTTGGTCCATGAAATTCTTCAGTCAACAAAGTTGTAAAGATGCCACAGAGGCTTGAAAACCAGACTCATCTCAGAAAAATCCCATAGTTTGTGTTCCTTGAACCGTTCCCCATATATCTATCTATACTACTTCCCTAGGTAATGACATGCAGTCCTATGACTCTGAAAACAATTTATATAATGCTGCATGACAAACTGATACTCCTACCTCAGATGTTGCCCTTGGGTTCCACATTCATAGAACTGCCAACTGAACAACTTTTTTTGGAATTTTAAATTAGGCCCCTCACTCTTAATCCACACCTATTCTTCCAGACAACTCCATTCTCTCCAGAGCTCATGACAAATACTTTGATGTCATCTTGACTCCTGTGTTTCTCTTATATCTCACACATAAAGTCTACCAGCCTGTACTCTTACCCCTTCCTTCAAAATATATCTTGATTTAACTACTTCTTCCTACCTCCAGTTCCCCTGCTCTGGTCCATATTCATTGCCTACATGATGGCAATACCTTTAACTGAGCTCCTGGTTTCACTTTTATATTCTGCTGAGTCTTTTCTTACAACAGTAACCAGATTTGCCTTTCTATAACTTAAGTGATGTCCTGTGATTCCTCTGCTCAACGCCCTTTAATGAAAATCTCACTCAAAGCAGATGCCAATGGAAACACTATGAACATGAGGGTATTTTTTCATAATTTTGTCAGTTCTTTAAAAAAAAAAAAGACCACTCCTTCATTGAAAAACTTTTTACAACATTTGAATTCATAAATTTCTCCTTTTGTTGTTGTTCAGCCACTAAGTCATGTCAGACTCTTTGCGACCCCATGGACTGCAGCATGCCAGGCCTTTCTGTCCTCCATTTTCTCCTGGAGTTTGCTCAGACTCATGTCTACTGAGTCTCCTATGTATATCAACTAATTCTCTTTCTCCCACAGTTATAAGAAAAAAGTGATCAACATTTGATTATAAACTGTCTATTATCCATACATAATCAGAATAGTATATATGTGCATGTATATATATTCCATATTAATATATGCCAGACTTATAATAGTCTGTTATGAATCATTCTATATAGAGATATTTAGAGACAACTTTATGACATAAGATTAAAACTATAAGAACCCAGAATACTTTTTTATGAGAGAAAAATGGTATAAATATATTATTTGAAGAAAATGATAAATGAAATGAGTGAAAATATTATATATGCAGTGTTCATCTTTTAATCAATGGTTTTGTAGCTTTCATTTTAGCCATATCAAATTACTGAAAACATGTATTCCAAAGTTGAATCTTGTAGCAGATGAACTTCAGTTTAGCCCCTTTCTTGTGTACAGGGATACACTGGCAGCGCCTGCGTACCTGTTGTGACAACTCTGAAGACTGCACATGTTTTAAACTTTGCTTCAAATACAATGTGCACCGACAAACCCAGGGCTTCACCAGAGGAAGACTGAGGGAGCACTCCAGTGGGGAGAAGGAGTAAGGATGAAGGGCAGAATCCTAGCTGAGGAACGTGAAGGTCAACAATCTTGCTCTGTATCCAATTCTGGATTTCCTCAGCTTTTATTTTCTTCACTATATGTATTTGTAACTCACATTCTGTTTGTGGATTAGAACTCCTAAAGAGATTAATAATTTATTATGTCTCTTTCTTTCTGGTGTTTAATTACAGGTCCTAGTATATTTGGCTGCAGTCCATGGGGTCGCTAAGAGTCGGACATAACTAAGCGACTTCACTTTCACTTTTCACTTTCATGCATTGGAGGAGGAAATGGCAACCCACTCCAGTGTTCTTGCCTGGAGAATCCCAGGGACAGGGGAGCCTGGTGGGCTGCCGTCTCAGGGGTCGCACAGAGTGGGACACGACTGAAGCAACTTAGTAGCAGCAGCATATTTTAGATGCCAAATTATTAATAAAATGATTATTTCCTCCTTGGTACTATTCTATTACAGGAATTATTTGTAGAAAATCTACCATATTTTCTCCAGTGTAACAGGACTTTAATAGGAACATAATCCAACATACATGTTATTTATAAGCTGAAATGATCATAGACCTTTGTAATTAGGGACAACTGTTTAAAGAATCAAAAAAGCAAGCATCTATAAGCTCTAGTAAGTGATGTGTTATAAGGTTATACAAATATTGAGTCTTAATTATAAATGCTCCAATATCATGAAGAAATAAAAGTGTTCCCACTTCATTTCCTAGATGCTTATAATCATAGAAGAGCTAAGTTTACCTGGGAAATGATATGGAGGGTCACAGAGTAGCACCATTCCCTTCCCTTCTTTCACTCTGACCTCAGGACGTTCCTCAGGTGGGAAAGGATCAAGATCTAATCATGAAAGCAAGAAGGAAAACATTCATTCTCCGGGCAATAGAAAAATTGATACTCATTAAAGTTTCTTTTTCAGCTACTAATTCACTTTTAGATACAATATTTCTCTGTTGGTTTGGTGAAGCTTATCAAAAGCTTATTCAAGCCTTTTCAGATGCTGGAATGTGCACACATTACAGAAGAATATGGACATTGGCAGCATCTGTATAACTGTTGTGACAACCCGGAAGACTGTGCATTTTCTAAACTTTTCTTCAGATTTAGGAAGACTCTCTTTAAGAATATCTGGAAATACAATGTGCACAGACAAACCCAGGGCTTTACCAGAGAAAGTCGGAGAGAGGAGTCCAGTGGGGAGAAGGAGTAAGGATGAAGGGCAGAATCCTAGCTGAGGAACTTGAAGGTCAATAATCTTGCTCTTTTTCAAATTCTTGACTTTCCTCAGTTTTTATTTCCTTCACTCTGTTCTGTGTATTTGGAACTCACATTTTGCTTGGATCTGATTCTTCATTTATGTTACTGGTTCTTATTCTGTTTCAGTCTTGTCTCATCTCCATTTCCTTATGTGTGATAAGTTGGTGTCGGTCACTAAGTCATGTCAGACTCTCTGCGACTCCATGGACTGTATGTAGCACACCAGGCTTCCCTGTCCTTCACTATCTCCCAGAGTTTGCTCAAACTCATGTCCATTGAGTTGGTGATGCCATCTGACCTTCTCATCCTCTGTAGCCCCCTTCTCCTCTTTCCCTTAATCTTTCTCAGCATCAGTGTTCTTTCCAGTGAGTTGGCTCTTCACATCAGGTGGCCAAAGGATTGGACCTTCAGCTTCAGGATCAGTCCTTCTAATGAATATTCAGGGTTCATTTCCTTTAGGGTTGACTGTTTGATCTCCTTGCTGTCCAAGGGACACTCAAGAGTCTTCCCCAGTACCACAAGTTGAAAACATCAATTCTTCAGCACTCAGCCTTCTTTATGGTCCAGCTCTCACATGACTACTAGAAAGACCATAGCTCTGACTAAATGGACCTTTGTCAGCAAAGTAATGTTTCTGCTTTTTAATATGCTGTGATCAGTACTCAAATTATGAAATCTAGTTTTTAATTCTCTTAATATGTTTATGTCTCTGAAAAATTATCATTCCAATAATTACCTTTTTGCAAAGAACCCTTCAAATCTACTTTTCCTGTCCTGATGCCTCCCTGGAATGCCATTCCTATTCTAAAACTTAGTTGGGGTCTATCTCACTGTGGATAACAATGTCTTCTCTAAATGCGAAGAGACCATTGAAACGCTTACTTTTATCCTTGATATTGGTCTTAATTGCTCCCGTTCCATTTTAAAGAGAGCAAAATGTTTCTGCCCTTTGACTAGACTTTCCTTAAGAAAACATTTAAGGTCTTTTTCCTTCAGTGAATCTGTTGTATATTTCCTCAAGGACTGAGTTTATCATTTGCACTCTCACTGTCACCACATGAATTTAATCTGGCTGCACTTGCTGATTTTGTCTCACTCCCTTCTGGTAATCAGTACCACTTGGGTCCTTTTAAAAATGTCACTTTCATCCTATAATTCATTTTGCAAAATATTTAAATGCTGACTTATAAAATCATGTATGGAGAACATCTAGTCTAACTCCTCTCCCAATAGACATTTTTATTCCATAATAACCTCTAACTTTTAGTTTAGCACAATGTTTCTCAAAGTATTCTCATTATTATTGTCCCTAAAAGGAGAAATTTTATTTAATTTAAACTTAAATCAGTTAACATTTAATTCATTACTAACAAGAAAAATTAAATACTAAGGAATAAGACCATTGTGTTGTAATACATAAAATGGTTCCCTGCCTCCAAGAACTGATTTTCACTCCCGTGGGGACAATATCATCCCCAGTGAGAATTCAAAGCTTAGTATTTCCGTTGAGAGTAATTTTTAGAAACTTATTCAAGATCTTTCTGAACATGACCTTAGTTTATTTTCCAGTGTTATCTTTCACTACTTTAAATACATTCATAATATTTTTCATAATACTTTGCTCTCTTGGAATTGTTTTTCTTCTCCACACAATTAAGGCCCACTAATCTTGTAAAGCCCACCTCATCTAGAAGTCTTTCTCTCGCTTTTCTTTCTCCTTGATTTCTCCTTTTCTGCTTAATTTTTCTGATAATGTCTAAAATTTTCTTCACCTAAATGCACATACCCATTTTAAAGTCACAATTACTTACATCCAAAACTCAGGGTTGCTTCAGTGCTTCTGACCATCCCATAGTTATTTGATGCTAAACAGTAATATATTCCAGCATCTTGCTGTTTGTCCGGATTGTTGATAACAAGGTTTCCTCCTACCATACTGTACCGATCACTTGTCAGATCAATATCCCCATTATTCATTCTCCATCTATGAAAAAATAAGTAAATGCTATATCAAATGTCAAGAGGACTGAAATCAGTATACTGGGATAACACTGTTCTAAAATAAAATGAGTACAGCTCCATATGAAAGAAGGTGATTAAGTAGTTGACTCAGAGTGGTATTTCTACGTATTCTATAATTCCATGTCTCTGGGCTCATGATTTATAATTTAGTTCGGGCACAGAAAGGTAAATGTTCAAGTATATGAGATATTTCCTTTTTTAGCATGAGGCATTCCAAAGGACAAATATTTCATTGACTTTTGCTACATAAACTGGTTTCTTAGCAGATATACATGCATCATAAATGATAACTATTTATGGAGTAGGTAGATTCATGAATAAATAAATGTTGTATAAATATTTTAAATATTGCTATAGTAGAAATAAAATATAAGATATCAATATAAGATACCAAAGTATAAGATATTAGATATCAATATCAAAGTCATTTTTGAATAAAATTTCATTTTGAATAAAACAAACCAATAGAAATCAGGGTTTTACTCATTTAATGTCATATTCTGACCACTAGAGGTCGATCACACCATTTGAAAATGGCTGAGGTCAATTGGGTCTTGGTTCCAGGCCACAGATACATTATTGCAGGTATACTGATGGTGAGGGTGAATAAACTAACTAGAAACAGGAATCTAGAATCTAAACTAACTAGAATCAGGAAACTTTCATGGTGAGATGATGAGAGGATTGCATATATAAAATAGTTTTCAATTAAGCTGACCACCTGCATAATTTTATAATCATTCTCTTTTAGGGTTAAGGTTTCATGTCTTCTGCAGTGTTCTAAGACAAGAACTATGTCAACCAGTGGGCTATGGCCCCATCATTCATGTCCTGGCTGCAAAATTCTGATTAGGGTTAGCATCTTGCCAGAAAGGCCTAATAATTTTATAATATTTTTAATAAATCGAACTACTAGAACATTTTTAGTTTTCATTTTTACAGTGTGGGAAGTAATTTAAAAGCAAACACAGAAAACCATGCTTTGCTTTTCAAAACCTACCAAATATCAGCCCTATGAACAAATCATCCCCTTCATCCTAGCTGGTGGCAATATTGTCCCTGCCTGAACCATCCAGTGTCAAGTCACTTAGCATTTGCCAAGGCAGTGGTTTCCCTTGTGAGGCACTAGTTATATCAAAATGTAAGATATAAATATACATTCCTCCCCATTATATTCACTCCAAATTTTTATTTCTTGTTTTAACTTCTTCCCAGTGGGTCTGATTCTGCTCCTGATGTGATATAATGCTTGCTGTGATTAGGTAAGTTCACTCGTCTATTTAATTTTTCGGGATATTCACCATTGTTATAATCCCTTTCACACAGCCTTAAATACAATTTTTATTTGAGTTCTTGTTAATGTGGGAGACAGGGCAAGATAGTGAAAGTCTCAAGACTGATAAGTAAAAAAGTTCCCTGTTTTATCTTTCATGATGTTGCCATGAATAACAAATTATCACAGAACATACCATAAATATCAAAGTACTATGTGAATGACAAATTGCATGATTACCAAGGTTAGTATGGCTTTCCTTGAATATTAAGTAAATTTTCATCATGGCAAGTGTTCTTTTGTCAGACAAGCTACATCATGAGCTGAATAATTTTTTCTTACTTTGCTGTCAAATGCAGACCATCTTCACAACAATTAAACATCTACTTCTTCCCATCAGTTTTCTATATTACTGTATAGATAATAAGGGCATACTTGCCCTGGGGACTTAAATGATTATGTAGTCTGTGGGAGGAAGTTGGTGATATATTTGCCAAGCAAAGTTTTGCTTCTTATTGTTATTTTTTAAATTGTGATAAGAAAACTAAATGGGACTTGAGGGAGGCAGATGTAAGGGGGTGTTAATATGTATACAATTTTAATGATGTAAAACTTTGCTTCTTACAGTCTCTATGGTGGCAGTGGGGCAGCAAAGAGAAGCCCACGTTCTTAGAACACTATCTGAGAACAACCTCTTTCTGTTCTTTTATTCTCCATGGGAGCCTGGAGGCTGATTTGCTTAGGTTCCATGTGTATGAATGTCAAGGAAAGAGAATCACAGAATAACCATCACTGAAATAGCTTTTCAAATACTATCAACCTGTCTAGATAGATGAATACTGAAAAAAAAAGTATATGTTTCCTTGAAAGTCATAATGCTTGTGTTTCAGTCTTAGAGCTGTGATTTACTAGGTCTGGAGCAAGTCAATTTACTTATATAGGTCACAGCTTCCTTTCCTATAAAATTCTGTACTTGATGTAAAATTCTGTACTTCTCTAGGGCCTGTCATTAGTTACACTATGCCAAGTCCAAGGTTATGTATGTAAACTCCCATTATGAATGACTTAAGGGTAGAAATAAATCTAGCCCATCAGATATTTTCAGAACAAATATGTTATTTATATAATTTATAAAATATCCACTTATATTGCACTCCAAGATGGTGAGTTTGCATATAAATTTAAATTTTATTTTAAGAAAAAATTTGCAATTATAGTTAGAGGCACTAGGAAATGAGTTCAAGTATAATGAAATGAAAGGAATGTGTATTCTTCATGATAATACATTTTTAATAGCAATGAAAAGTTGTTTTTGAATCAGTTCTAATGAGGTGGATGAAACTGGAGCCTATTATACAGAGTGAAGTAAGCCAGAAAGAAAAACACCAATACAGTATACTAACGCATATATATGGAATTTAGAAAGATGGTAACAATAACCCTGTGTACAAGACGGCAAAAGAGACACTGATGTACAGAACAGTCTTATGGACTCTGTTGGAGAGGGAGAGGGTGGGAAGATTTGGGAGAATGGCATTGAAACATGTATAATATCATGTATGAAACGAGTTGCCAGTCTGGGTTTGATGCACGATACTGGATGCTTGGGGCTGGTGCACTGGGAAGACCCAGAGGGATGGTATGGGGAGGGAGGAGGGAGGAGGGTTCAGGATGAGGAACACATGTATACCTGTGGCGGATTCATTTTGATATTTGCAAAACTAATACAATTTTGTAAAGTTAAAAAAAAAAAAAAAAGAGTTGTTTTTCTATTCATGAAAAGAAAAATCTACCACTAAAATCAACTTTGTTGAGTGACAACCTTCAATTAACTCAGATGATATGAACACACGAGAGCCCCAATTTTCCTGTCAATCACTTGCTTTGTCTTCATGGAACCAAAATCCATTGGCATTTGGTTAATTTTAAAATCTTATTCTTTATATAAGACTAGAAACTGTTAATATATTTTTCCGAACACCCTGAAGCAAGAAAACTGACTGCTACTTTTCATAAATTTATTTTTGATAGTGTCAATAGGTACTCCAGAAAAAACATGAAGAGATATATAGATTGTCTGATAGAGTCATTTAAGGAATTTGTTTTGTTGTCTGGCATATAGATCTGAGACTACTGAAAAATGGTGTTTTCTAGAATTATCTATAATATGCTCTTTAAATGTGGTTAATATAGACTATTATCTGTCATCTGTATATATGAGTTATCTAGGCCAATATACGGAGAAGGAAATGGCAACCCACTCCAGTATTCTTGCCTGGAGAATCCCAGGGACTGAGGAGCCTGGTGGGCTGCCGTCTATGGGGTCACACAGAGTTGGACAAGACTGAAATGACTTAGCAGCAGCAGGCCAATAAATACAAAAACAGTTTATCCTCAAGTGCATGTATTTTAAATATATTTAAATTTTTCATGTAACCATTTTCTTACTTAATAGCATAATCTCCATTAGCCAATTTTTAAGTGATAATGTGAAATGGTATTGGCATTCTCTGCGCAGGAAATAGGAAGTGAATTATATGCATATGTTTAATAAAACTATTTCAATATTAAACAACTTTTAAAAAATTAGCTGTATGACAATATTTTTTATAATGACCCTAGATTTTGTAGAAAGCTTTAGGCCATAGCTTTCTCTATAGATACAGGATCATAGATGCTGATCTGTAATCTTAGTCCAACACTTCATTCTGAAAAGAGCAGTGAGGTACGTTACTTGTAAACTGGGAAAGGGCTGGCTCGTGCCCTACAGTTTAGTGAAACTTTTCCTTCCGGTGACTCCTCTGGATAAATGGTATTGATTGGTTGTTCTTCAAAAATTGGTCCAAATCCTTTGTCTTCCTCAGAAACTATAAGAAAAATAAAATTATTTTATATTCCTTTATTTTAGAAATCAAAGAAAATTTGAGTACATTTTAAAAGGTTTTTTTGAAAGAAAGGTCAGAAACATGGGATCTCCAGTGTCATTTGAACCAAAGATGTTTGCCTCTATGATCCTGAGGAAAATGTTTAGGTTTATTCAAAATTCTTTTCTACTTATCTCTCATCATCTTCTGAAAAGCACTCTGTGTTGCCATGCTTAACTAATTAGTGCTTCTCAAACAAGCCATCCTTTCCTGCCTCTGAGCTTTTCCTCTTTCTGAAACCACCATCTCATTTCTCTCCTCCCATCAAAATTTGTACAATCCTTAATGACAATCATAAAGTTAGCTCCTTCGGGAACCCAACTCTCAAACCCTCCTAGTTTTAGTGACCTAGTTTTAGGTCCACATTCTCATAACTCCCTGGCAGGCTTATGGCACTTAACACAGCTGCTGTGATTCTTGATGCAATTTATGGTTTTGCAGATGCCTGGGGAAAGGTTTACTAGATTGCAGATGCCATAAATTCTATACCGCACTCTCCTCCACAGCTGTCTAGCAGTGTGGAACATAAAAATTGTTTAACAATTTTTGAACAATAGAATGAAATATTTCTAGAAGTTCTGAGGAAATGGGTCCTTTTCTTGGGGCAGTTCTTGTTTTGTTTTTCTCTTTAAACATGTGACCAGCACTGGTAGCATCTAGAACAATCTGTAAATTACTGAACAATCCATGAGTTATCAGTAAGTGGATATGGGATCTGGCCAGCTGGTTTAAAATCTACCACAAAAATACCAGTGTTGAAGCAGTCATTCCTGACAGCGTATCCTCTGGAGAGGAGGTGTGACACCTCACAGCAGGATGAGGAAGAGAATCACTCACATGTCATCAGTTTGGAACATTTTTTATAGAGCCCAGTGAAGAGCCAGACACTCCAGATGACTTCATACTTTTATATACATATATATATATATATATATGGCTAGAAAGGAGGAATATCTTACATGGGATCATTGTAGGTCTCTGCTTAATCAAAAGCTATGGTTCACTCTTTCAATTTATTTTTTTAAGAGCGAGTGTAAGGTAAATGTCATACTGAAAAATTGGCTATTCTAATGTTAAACTTGAGGATAAGAGCTTTCTTCTAGTTTCTCTTAACAAGCAGTTTAATTACATCTTTTAAATCTTGCCTTAGTGAAGTTTATCAGTGCTTTTGGAAAAAGTATTTAATATCTCCAGCCTTGATGTCACCCCTTATAAGATGGAGATAATATTAAAACCTACCTCATTTGACTACTGTAAGAATTACATTGAGACAACCCACATTCTCATGAATTTGCCGATCTTTTCAAAATTTAATTTACATGTCTTACATATCTCACCATTTAGACTAATTCCAAAAGTTTCAGAAGCCGAATTTTATTCATTCTTCTAATTCTGGTGCCACAAGCATCATGTCAATACACATTTTTGTATATACAGATGATTAATCAAAAACCTCAGTTAGTTTCTCCCAGTATGAAGAGTATTAATTTTCCCAGTATTAATTTTTCTAAACTGACTTGAAATATTTCAAAGGGAGAAGCCTCACTTTCAGTTGGAATTTGCTGAAAATGCCATTCAAGAATTTATGGATCTCAGTTACATTATATAGCATCATCCTATTTCAGATCACAGATAAATCACTGGATCAGTACTAGAGTGAGGAGGAACTAGAGGAAATGGGATTTAGCTCAACATTGGTTTCTTAGCTGTTGTTTTATACAAGTCATTCGTTCCATATTGTATTTACACTAAAAAAAAAAAAAAGGAATTGGGGCATGTTCTCTAAGGACTCCATAGGCCTACTCAACCATAAGTAAGATGATGAATGCAAGGTGTTCACAGAAGTCATTTTCTAATGATTTTTGAAGTCCTGCTCTAAGCTGTTTATTTCCATATACTTGAGATGAAAAACTAGAAATACTATAATGTTTTCTGCTTTGCTTATAATAATTACCTGATGATGCCCAATGTTTTCTGGCCTTTAGAAAGAAATAGCATCATAGGGAAACACGTTCAGTTCAGTTCAGTTCAGTCGCTCGGTCATGTCCAACTCCTTGCGACCCCATGAGTCGCAGCACACCAGGCCTTCTTGTCCATCACCAACTCCCGGAGTTTACTCAGACTCACGTCCATCGAGTCGGTGATGCCATCCAGCCATCTCATCCTCCTTCATCCCCTTCTCCTCCTGCCCCCAATTCCTCCCAGCACCAGAGTCTTTTCCAATGAGTCAACTCTTCGCATGAGGTGGCCAAAGTACTGGAGTTTCAGCTTTAGCATCATTCCTTCCAAAGAAATCCCAGGGCTGATCTCCTTCAGAATGGACTGGGTGGATCTCCTTGCAGTCCAAGGGACTCTCAAGAGTCTTCTCCAATACCACAGTTCAAAAGCATCAATTCTTTGGTGCTTAGCCTTCTTCACAGTCCAACTCTCACATCCATACATGACCACTGGAAAATCCATAGCCTTGACTAGACGGACCTTTGTTGGCAAAGTAATGTCTCTGCTTTTAAATATGCTATATAGGTTGGTCATAACTTTTCTTCCAAGGAATAAGCGTCTTTTAATTTCATGGTTGCAGTCACCATCTGTAGTGATTTTGGAGCCCAAAAAATAAAGTCTGACACTGTTTCCACTGCTTCCCCCTCTATTTCCCATGAAGTGATGGGACCAGATGCCATGATCTTCATTTTCTGAATGTTGAGTTTTAAGCCAACTTTTTTACTCTCCTCTTTCACCTTCATGGGAAACATGTAATGAATCTCAAATCCTTGATAACAAGACCTTTATTTGTATGTAGGTTCTAGATTTTTTGATTTCAGAAAGAAATAGCCTTGGAATTATCTATGATAAAAAGGGCTTCCTGGGTAGCTCAGCTGGTAAAGAATCTGCCTGCAATGCAAGAGAACCCAGTTCGATTCCTGGGTTGGTAAGTTCCCCTGCAGAAGGCTACCCACTCCAGTGTTCTTGGGCTTCTCTGGTGGCTCAGATAGTGAAGAATCCACCCACAATGCGAGAGACCTGGGTTTGATCCCTGGGTTGGGAAGCTCTCCTGGAGCAGGGCATGGCAACCCACTCCAGTATTCTTGCCTGGAGAGTCTCCATGGACAGAGGAGCCTGGTGAGCTACAGTCCATTGGGTTGCAAAGAGTTTGACACGACTGAGCGACTAAGCACATATCTATGACATAAGTCATGTGATATTTCTTCTCCCACTTGAACAATCTCATGAACTCTTCTTTGAATCTCTGTCAATTGCCCAGCTTTACTAGCTGGAACAATTTAGTAACCCTGCTGCTTTGAAGCTTCTGCTGTTTCTTCCCAATTTACACAAAAATGCTTAAAAAGATGAGCCGTGAAGTTCAATTTTATTAACATATTTTGATTCTCTTCTTGAAGGTAAGATGAATACTATTCTCACTTCAACCCTTGATGAATAATGAATAGTGTGACAATTCTGAGCAATTAAAAAAAATTTAAACATACTAATTATTCAGAATATTAAAATAAATATATTTTAGGGGAGTTTAAGCTCATGAATATCTTCTAAATTCATTGTATTTATATACAAGCTTGATGATTATGGTATTACTATCATTATCAACAGAAAACATCATCAAAGTTAAAGAGGAATGAATGTTTGGTGCAATTATAAAGCTTAAACAGAAGTCGACTTATCTACACTGGATAGATCTTGAGTTTCCACTTGTTACATTAGAGTTAACATAAGAATTTTAAATGGTTTTCTGTGAGGCTACAGTTTAATGAACTAGAGGTTATAGTTGTCCTTAATTCAGTCAATAACTTGATTCAGACCTTGCATATGGTGAAGAATTTTGAGACATGATTTCAAAAGCATGATCCATAAAAGAAAAAAAATGATAAGCTGGACTTTATTCAAGTTTAAAAGTTCTCTTCTGTGAAAGACACTGTTAATAGAATTTTAGGTCTTCAAGATTAGAGATTTTCCTTAGGTCCATTTCAACATACATTGGAGAATTTTGGAATAAGCAGCAAATTGGAAATACTTTCCACTAATTCATGTATGGATGTGAGAGTTAGACTGTGAAGAAAGCTGAGGGCCAAAGAATTGATGCTTTTGAGCTGTGGTGTTGGAGAAGACTCTTGAGAGTCCCTTGGACTGCAAGGAGATCCAACCAGTCCACTCTGAAGGAGATCAGCCCTTGGATTTCTTTGGAAGGAATGATGCTTAAAGCTGAAACTCCAGTACTCTGGCCACTTCATGCGAAGAGTTGACTCATTGGAAAAGACTCTGATGCTGGGAGGGATTGGGGGCAGGAGGAAAAGGGGACAACAGAGGATGAGATGGCTGGATGGCATCACTGACTTGATGGACGTGGGTTTGAGTGAACTCCAGGTGTTGGTGATGGACCGGGAGGCCTGGCGTGCTGCAATTCATGAGGTCACAAAGAGTTGGACACGACTGAGCGACTGAACTGAACTGAACTGAATTAAATATGTACTTCATTTAATAATTGTGATCACATACAATTTTAAAAAATTTGAATTCATCTCAGTAGGTGCACAGTTGCATTAACTAAAGATTCAATAGTATTGTATTTCCAATGTAGAAATAGCTAATCCTGGGCTGTCTAGTACCTGCTTCTAAAAAGTCCTCTGGTACTGTCATTATCTCCTGCATTGCAGGTCAATTCTTCACCATCTAAGCCATCAGGGAAGCCTTATTGGGATTATAACAATCCTGAATTCTCAATTTAATTAATAATTTATTAATTTTCTTAAAATAACTAGTTTTATCATTTGAAGTAGTTGAGTTTTGTTCATTCCTAATTGCCTTGATTATTTCAAGTATTGTATGGTGCCTTGAAATACAAAGACAGCTGCACACAAACATACATCTGTGTGGAGGTAGGGGTTAGTTGCACACTTGCATATCTTCATAAAATGCATGGTTTTAAATGTTTCTTTTGATAGGATATCTTTTGATTTTAAGATATGTGACTTTGAGATAAAAATTCATCAGCTTTTAGAAAACTGAACATATGTTTATGGTTTCTTCATCATGATCATAAGGCATGTTTCTTTCTGGAAAAGATATCAGCAATGGCAATTTCCATTGGAAATAATGAAATGCCACATGTTAATAATGATAAGACTATGTCTATTGATTGGCAATCCCTCTACTCATTGAAGTAAAGATAAAACACTTCGGGGGTGAGTTGGGTTGAAGTTTATAGGCCAAACTGAATATTATCAGTGCCCCATGCTATTTTATTCTCCACAAGTACTTTTCCAAAATTATATGCAGATATTTCCAAGTGCTCCATTTCCATTTGCCCTTTACAGAAAGAGACAATGAATCATTTAAGTGATAAAATATGAAACTAATTTCCAATAAAACACTAAATTTTTCCATTTTGACAAAATATTATATTTAAGATATTTCCTTTTGCCCATTTTAAGAACAAAAGGAGACTATGACACACTTGATATCACATTTGTGTTTCCAGTTAGTATTATTTTATAAATGTTATTTATAAAATGTTAGCATATATTTATAAATTTTATAAATATTTCTTGCTTTTCTAATATTTTCAAGCCTGAATAAAATAATGTATTTCATTGGGTGGTTTACCAATTACAATATGCATTTTATTTTGAGGATATATTTGGGCTCTTGGGAGATAAATTATTCATAACTGGCTTCGAATTGCTTTGGTATGCTCAGGGTTAACTTCTGAATGTAAGCTTCATAACCCGCTTGAAGACTATCCAAGCTCATTGCTCTGTTAGTTGAGCTAGGGCACTCAGATCAAGGAAAAAGAACTTTCAGGGGTAATACAACACAAGGTTCAGCAAAGGATCCATTAATACAAGCATTATAATCTCTGTTAACAAAAATTAAGTTATCCATTGCTTTATTTCCAGGGCAATGGAAATAATTAGATGACAAATTATCATGCTTTGGAAGTATTATGAGGTTAAAGGGTACAGAAACAAATGGAAAATATGTTAAACTAAGGTTGTTTTTAAAACATATGCTCTTCTTTTGTGCTAGATATAGTCTTCTAAAAAGGAGCACACAAGTTATATAGATAACTTCTCAAGCTACTTGAAAAAATTACTTCAAATCATTCTTTGATTTACTCAATAAAAATTTATTTTCTACCATATAGTGGTCATCTATTGCAGAAGTAAGTTCATTTCTTAAATTTGATCAAGAAGATTAACAGAAAGGAAAAAACTGCTGCTTTTTTTCAGTAGCATTCTCAGTCTCACAGTTAATGTAGTCAGTTAGTGTATGATCTTAAATGAAATACTTCACCTCTTGTTATGTAGAGATGATCCACTGTAACCTTGCTATCTTATTTTATCTCTGGAAATTGAAAGTATCATTACAATTTGTGCTTGAGAGCTATTTTTATTCATTTTATATTCAATGAAAGAAATCCTATTTCTTATTCTGTAATATGTCATCTTAATCTGTTAGTTTTCAAACATAATTTTACATAAGTATGTTTTAATGAGAGTTTCAGGAAGAAAGCAATGAGAACAAAATTTTAGCAGAGTCTAATATTTGAATTTTTACAGTGTTTACAATATTCAGTGGATATGGCCTGGGGAGTGTTGTAAGCCCTCTTAAAATAAAGTAAACTCTCTAAATGAGACAATATTTAAATTGGCTCAAAGCATTATTATTATCTCCATTTTCAAACATTCCTCACTGATAAGAGAATAAGCACTGCTGCTGCTGCTGCTAAGTCGCTTCAGTTGTGTCCAACTCTATGCGACCCCATAGACGGCAGCCCACCAGGCTCCGCCGTCCATGGGATTGTCCAGGCAAGAACACTGGAGTGGGTTGCCATTTCCTTCTCCAATGGGTGAAAGTGAAAAGTGAAAGTGAAGTCGCTCAGTGTGTCCGACTCTTTGCAACCCCATGGACTGCAGCCTACCAGGCTCCTCCGTCCATGGGATTTTCCAGACGAGAGTACTGGAGTGAGGTGCAATTGCCTTCTCTGGAGAATAAGGACATTTAGGGTTTAAGCTTTGAATACTCTGGTTCGTCAGTTCTTAGTCTCATGGGTAATAGGTAACAGTGCAGCAATATATCATAACTAAAATATAACAAGTTGGTCTTGAGAATGTACAGGAATCCAATTATTAGAAGGAAAATTAAGATCAGGTTATCAGAATTGTTGACTAAGTTTTCCTTGCATGATTTTATTTGCCTAAGAAGAGCCTTTCACATTTATTAATGACAACCACTTCCTTGACCTATGGTGCAACCTCAAGCTCTAGACACTGTGTTTTGCGTAACAATCTGGGCATCTGTTCACACCTACCTTATATCTGCCTGTGTTTGCTGCCATAAGCCAAGGAATGTTTGGGATGTGTGTGTGTGTGTGTGTGTGTGTGTGTGTGTGTTAGTCGCTCAGTTGTGTCCGACTGTTTGTGACCCCATGGACTGTAGCCTGCCAGACTTCTCTGTCCATGGAGTTCTCCAGACAAGAATACTGGAGTGGGTTTCCATTCCCTTCTCCAAGGGGTCTTCTTGATCTGGGTCTCATGCATTGTAGGCAGATTCTTTACCATCTGAGACACAAAGGAAGCCCAGTGTTTGGGGTACTAGAAGCTGAGAGATGAAAGGAAGAGCTTTCCCATACAGGTTTCAGCAGAAACCTGACTCTGATATCTCCTTTCTTTGGGACATCTCGTCTCAGAATGTGAGACAATAAATTTCTGTTGTTCTAAGCCACCCAGTTGGTGGCTTTATTATAGCTATAGCAGTCCTAGGAAACTAATAAGTCCATTACTGCAGTCCATGGGGTTGCAAAGAATCAGACACGACTGAGGGACTGAACAAAAACAACACACATAATAATAAACTGTTGAAGTTTAATGAACTAGCCTTTCTCAAATTTATTTGACAATGAAGTCCTACTAACATCCTTCAGAACAAGTGTTCTTTGAATTAGTGACCTAACACAGTCCGTATTTACCCACTTCTGTACTTATTTGTTCTACTTTCTCTAAGAATTATTTCCATTTCTAATAATTGAAATACTTGCAGTTTCCCTTGCCTACTAGCTCCATCATTAAATATTTATTAATTCCTCAATTATTTTAAAAAGCCTATCATATTTTTCTTATGAATTTGTTACCCACTTACTTTTATTATTCCTTATTATATGTAAGGTTCTTGAAATCAAGGAGCATATTTCACTGATCTTTATATAGCCTACACTCACACTATATAGGCTAACTCACAAGGAAGAAACAGAAATAGCTTTGATATGCTTCTTGCTGAGACTTTCCTTTTTATAAATCCCCTATCGATGGAGACTCTGACTCACTCTGGCATGAAACTCTTGCTTTGGCATGGAAGCAATAGCACTGATTACTCAGTGATTCTTTTAATTACTCGTTCTCCTACCACTATGCTGTGGCTTTCAATGATTACCAGTGTTACCATGTTTATTTGTTTACTATGTAGGTCACTGTGTTGTAAGTCGGAGAAGGCAATGGCACCCCACTCCAGTACTCTTGCTTGGAAAATCCCATGGATGGAGGAGCCTGGTGGGCTGCAGTCCTTGGGGTCGCGAAGAGTCGGACACGACTGAGCAACTTCACTTTCACTTTTCACTTTCATGCATTGGAGAAGGAAATGGCAACCCACTCCAGTATTCTTGCCTGGAGAATCCCAGGGATGGGGGAGCCTGGTGGGCTGCCGTCTATGGAGTCGCACAGAGTCGGACACGACTGAAACGACTTAAAGCAGCAGCAGCAGTGCTGTAAGTTATCATTACATTGTTTTTTTAGTGTTCACAAGAATCCTGTGATTTTTACATGTAGGAAACGTAAGTCTCATAGAAATTGAATAATTTGCACAAGATCACATAGTGAATACCTGGTTGAATATGTAAGTCCAGACTGATTTACTCTAGACTATTTTTTCCAGTCTATATTTCTAGCAATAACTATTCAGTGGTTGAAATATAATCTAAACTATCAGGATCACTAATTATATTTAATGAAAGATAAATAATAAATTTTCCATTATCTGGATTTCCAATTAAACTGAATCTTAAGGTTCCAAGCTTATTAACTTTAATTCTTCTTCTTGCAGCAAAGCAGAAGGCTTTCAAAACAAGCTAGAATTTTACAATATTAAAAATATTGCTGCAAAATTAAGTACTATAGGATTATTATAAAACATGAAGGGAAAATACAGGTTGCATTGAATATATTCTATCTGCTACAATCCTCCACTTGGATATTTGCTTGTAGTGTATCTATTCATTTATTTTGGTAATCAAATAAGTTACATGAAGACCTCAGATAAAACATCTACAAAATTCCCAAGTGCTCTAATTGTAACCACTTGCTATAAGTTTAAAAACTTAATAGCTTAATGTAGGGATGAAATATGGTTTATTTGAAGAAATCTACTTAAAAAGTTACCCTTTCATCAACTTACCTCCATGACCATACCTTCTGTGCCATGTAAACTCTAAAAAGAAAAAAAAAGACAAAAATCAGAAAAATATTAATCCCAAAGCTGCTCTTTGTTTTGATTTCAAATGTTACTCAAATAAACGAGATATTAGTTAATGAAATTAGATTATTAGCTCTTCACCATTAAGGCTGAAGTATGACCATGTCTTTGGAAATATTTATTTCTTATCTTTGCATTTTTATAATTACAGCACCAAAAATTTTAAAGAATTGGCATGAATTTTCAGTACTAATAAGAATATCTTTGCTTTATTTTATTCATAAATGTAGACAGCAATAATAACCTTACCACAAATTTTCTTTATTATATTAAATAATATATATGCATATATGCAAATAGTTCTATATGTGTGTGCCCATCAAGTTCATTATTAAAGCAATCAAGGGAGGTTCATAAATGAAAATATAAGATCCATCTATATCTTGAACTTAACAGCAACTCAACAAGTGCTGAATTAAGGTAATTGAGACAGAGGTATTATAAAATATTGTTAGAAAACACACTGCTTCAGATAAAAATACAATGTGCCTTTAGAAATATTTTTTAATCTTTCACACTTATCTTTGAAAAATAGAAATATAGTGTTTGTTTATCCTAAAACTACGGTATACTTAAAACTGCATTGTTATTCTTAAGTCCTTGAATACACTGTAGATTATTTTTGAATTGTTTTCAAAAGATTGACCAGCCAATAATAAAAATTAAATTATATTAACTTGTAAAAAATAGACAGATGTATCAAAAGCTTAAAACCCATTATTTTCTAATATTTTACTATGTTTTACTTTTATGTATACTAATGAGGTTAAGTCGATTTTACCCCTATAGTGAACATACTATATGATGGTGCGCTATTGCATAACTCTTCTCCCACCACCGTACATGGTTTCAAGTTGAAAATGACAACAGTAGGACAATTTACTCTGTAGGAATTGACAAATGCTACAGCAGGGATATTTTTCCCCTCCCAGATATTCAGATTTTAACCATTTACCAGCACATCACTATATAAGATCGATTAACTTATCTTATGAAATTTTAATTGAAACTAAAAAGAAAAAAGAACAAAAGTGTCAGGCTTAATATATATGCATTTACTTGCCTGACCCAGATGGCAAAGGAAAATATTAATTCTGAACTTTATACACTAGATTCAATATAGTGAAAAGAATATTAATTACATTGACATAAATTGTGGAAGTTATATGTTATAGACAGGATATTTCTTACCTGATAGACAAGTTTTAAAAGATATTATTACAAGGAGACTGAACAGTAACCACATTTTCATCTTGTGTTCAGTAGAATTTAGGTTCAAATTTCAAAAAAAATCTTTAACTTTATGGCAGTTGGATAATATTAAACACCTGCATAAAGAGAAGAGAAGAAGGAAGAGGAAAGATAAGAAAAAGGAAAGAAAGGTAATGGAAAATATTCACCATTTGGCATCAACAATATTATCAATTCTATTTTATTTTATATTTCTTATTTGTATAATAAGTTTTAGTTTATTTAAATACATTTGTAAACATCATATTATAATGAAAAGAGTAGATTCGGTATCAGGGCTTCAGCTTCTTCCCAGTACTGACATTGTAAGAAACATGAGCAAGTAACTGAGTTGACATTTTTTTAAGTTTTTAATAACTGAGTATAGTAAAATCTTTTTACAAATAGCAGAGTTGTGAACATTTCAATGTCAACTATTTTACCTGAAGATTAAATTGACCTGAAGCACTGGTAGAAAGATTTAGTAAAACATATATTTGTATAAGAATTTCCCTAGTAGCTCAGCAGTAAAAGAATCCCCCTGTAATGCAGAAAACCCGGATTCAAACCCTGGGTAGGGAAGATCCTCTGGCAAAGGAAGTGACAACCCACTCCAGGATTCTTGCCTGGAAAATCCCATGGACAGAGGAGCCTGGCAGGCTACAGTCCACAGGGTCTCAAGAGTTAGACATGACTTAGAAACTAAATCATCACCACAACCATATCTGTATAAGAATTTTATAAATTCATAGACATTGTACAAGAGTTATATCTTAGATTGCCTGTTGGTGGTTTATGGAAAATTTTTGCCAGAAAACCTAAATTTTTAAATGTTAAAATATATAGATTAATAACTTGTTTATTCCTTTTCCCTGCTTTCACTTTTTTCCTTTATTCATTCAAGAAAATGTAAATAATTGTTCCTTATAAGAGAGAAGCTAGGTTTTGTATGTCAAAATCTTTAAAATTTGGAGAGCTATTTTTAAAGATAAGAAGACAAAATTACTAATATAAACTAAGCTACAGAGACTTCCCTGGTGGTCAGGGAAGTCTAAGAATCCACCTTGCAATTCAGGGGACACAGGTTCAATCCCTGGTCAGGGAACTAAGATCACACATGCCATGGAGAAAATAAGCCCATGTGTCATAACTACTGAGTCCACTCACTACAACTAGAGAGTCCATGAGCTGCAATGAAAGATCCTGCACTACACATGGAAGATCCCACATGTAGCAACTAAGATGCAACACAGCCAAATTAAAAAAATACTAATAAATAAATAAATAAATAAACTACGCTACAAAACTATGCATCAGTCTAAGTAAAATATCTTGCTTTTATAAAATTCTGTAAAAACTTCTGACCACATGATTATTTTGGTTTCAAGGCATTGAAATAGCTTCATTTTAGTGAGGGGCTCTTTGACTTAAGCCTCATCATCATCTTTGTAGATCCATCTGTGACCAAGCATGCAGATAAAAGAATCAAAAAGAAAGCATAGTCTGCTTGCCCTTAAAAAGTTCACAGATCAACAGGAACGCTTATGTGTACACAGGTCAGTGCAATGACAGACTTGTTTGGATCTACATAGTATTAAACTTGAAAGCATGTTTTTTTTTAATATAAATTTATTTATTTTAATTGGAGGCTAATTACTTTACAATATTGTATTGGTTTTGCCATACATCAACATGAATCCACCACGGGTGTACACGTGTTCCCATCCTGAACCCTCCTCCCACCTCCCTCCCCATACCATCCCTCTGGGTCATCCCAGTGCACCAGCCCCAAGCATCCTGTATCCTGCATCAAACCTGGACTGGTGATTCATTTCATATATGATATTATACATGTTTCAATGCCATTCTCCCAAATCATCCCCTACCTCCCTCTCCCAGAGTCCAAAAGACTGTTCTATACATCTGTGTCTCTTTTGCTGTCTCACATACAGGGTTATCGTTGCCATCTTTCTAAATTCCATGTATATGCATTAGTATACTGTATTGGTGTTTTTCTTTCTGGCTTACTTCACTCTGTATAATAGGCTCCAGTTTCATCCACCTCATTAGAACTGATTCAAATGTATTCTTTTTAATGGCTGAGTAATACTCCATTGTGTATATGTACCACAGCTTTCTTATCCATTCATCTGCAGATGGACATCTAGGTTGCTTCCATGTCCTGGCTATTATAAACAGTGCTGCGATGAACATTGGGGTACACGTGTCTCTTTCAATTCTGGCATGTCAATCATTTATTAAAAACACTGCAAAATATGTCTCAGATGGACCTGGTGGTGGCACTATAACAAATTTTCAAATATTCCAGGGCATTACAAAGAGACTTGACTTCTTCAATTGAGACACAATAGGCTCTTCAATTTGAAAACACATGAAATCATATTTTCAAAGATTATGTAGAAATAGAATATAAGAATCTCATGACATAGAATTGAATGTAAAATATAAATTAGAGCATGAAAGCAATTCTGAAAATACCTAATGTTATTATTATCAATATATAAATATATTTAAATGCTATCTAAAGCAGCCAAAATAAAATGGTACTGATTTCTTGCATCATAATGACATGTAGAGTACTACTTATTTTTTTAAATGTGATGGACTTTAAGACCATATTTACCCCCTTTTAATTTGCCAGAATTCCAGCATTTTCCAAGACTGGTAAAAATATTTAGTGTTACTACATGGATCAGGAAAAATATTTTTCCCTTTTTGTGTATAGGTTATTTTTCAGTGAAAAATCATTTATTTCTTGAAAAAAAATGAGTTGAATTTTTAGATCAAACATAGTAAATATGGGTCAGTGGAGCAACAGGAAAATTTTTAGATATCTTTGCAAAAGGAAAAATATTCAACAGATAATTTTTAAATGCCAAGATTGATTATTACCAATTTATTTCTCTTGGACATTGGTAAGAAGAAGAAAACTACACAAATGTATAGATTGTATTAAGTCTAGACTTTTAAATTTAAATTTTATTTCTTTTACTAAACAGAACTGATTAGAAAGGAAAAGAAACAGTAAATAAAGGTGAAGAATAAAGACAAATTCCTTCAGGAGGCAGGGGAATCCATTAAATGATCTATAGAAGAATTCAGTTTTTTATTTTGTTATCATTAATATTCAAATATAAACCTAAATAAAAAATTTTGAAACCTATACACGTTATTTATAGCTCTTAAAGTTTGTCTCCAAAAATGTACATTTCAGCATTTTCTTGGCCCATTGGTTTGTAATTCTTTTCATTGAGTTATACACGCTAATTAAGATGAGTTCCTTTAATGAGGAGGAGGGGAGAAAGGCAAACATAAACTATGCCAAAACTGTTGTGTCGATCAAACAGTTCTTTTTGTAAAGATCAACTTAGATAATGTATTTGCAAACATTTTGCAAATCACAAAACATGTGCAGTTTAATGTGTCAGTGATTACTGGATTTTAAATAGTTCAAATTTATCAATTAATAAACCTAAATTGATAATAAATAATTCTAAATAATAACTTTACATAACTAGATAGCATATTCAAAAGCAGAGACATTACTTTGCCAACAAAGGTCCGTCTAGTCAAGGCTATGGTTTTTCCTGTGGTCATGTATGGATGTGAGAGTTGGACTATGAAGAAGGCCGAGCGCCGAAGAATTGATGCTTTTGAACTGCGGTGTTGGAGAAGACTCTTGAGAATCCCTTGGACTGCAAGGAGATCCAACCAGTCCATTCTGAAGGAGATCAGCCCTGGGATTTCTTTGGAAGGAATGATGCTAAAGCTGAAACTCCAGTACTTTGGCCACCTCATTCGAAGAGTTGACTCATTGGAAAAGACTCTGATGCTGGGAGGGATTGGGGGCAGGAGGAGAAGGGGACGACAGAGGATGAGATGGCTGGAAGGCATCACTGACTCGATGGACGTGAGTCTGAGTGAACTCCGGGTGTTGGTGATGGACAGGGAGGCCTGGCGTGCTGCGATTCATGGGGTCGCAAAGAGTCGGACACGACTGAGCGACTGATCTGATCTGATCTGATCTGAACATTCATCTTAAGAGCAAGGGATGCTGCTGCATCTTTTTTTATTGACTATAGAGGAAGTAATACTGACCAGAGAGAAAAAGAATCAGGTAAAATTAAAGAACAATTACTTTGAAGAGTATCCTTCAGATTATTAATTTTGACAAATTATGCGAGTGAGATCTTGGTCTGTTTACCTTATTAACTATATAGAGAATCTGGGAAAGAACGAGGGCAGGTCTAAAGGAAGAGTAGCTATGAGTGAGTGATTTCAAGAAACCAAAAATAAGATACAGAGGACTTTTCTAGGTCAAGGATATTATCTTATATTTCCTTCTTAGACAACACCCACAGTATATGGGAACCTGAGGTAAGGCATAGTCAAAGGAAATCCAGGAAAGTCAGCCAGATCTTGTCTGAAACTTGGCTCAACCACTCTTTAGCTTGCAACTTAGGGAAAATTACTCAAGTTCTGACTCATGTACAAAGTATGAAAAAAAATGCGCGTTTCATAGAACACTTGCAAGTGTCATACAAGATTATACATGTGAAATGCTTACTGTGAAAGTAGTAAATAGATATTAACTATCATTCTGCTAAGCGTTAGGGCCCATCAGGCTACAAGAGACAATGACACGTTACTTGTTTATTGTGTCTCTAATGCCTGGCACTGAGTAGTCATTTGATATTATATTTATTGAAGAAATGAATGGACCATTCCATAACTGTATTTCAAAACACTTGCCACAAACAAATTAAAATTTAACTTTAGTTCCATCAAGTAAGCATAAAATACAATAGGTAATAAAAAGTATTTCTTACTGGGGCTCTGGTCTCAGTTATGGATTATTGCTGCTTATATATACACCTTTGGAGAAGGCAATGGCACCCCACTCCAGCACTCTTGCCTGGAAAATCCCATGGATGGAGAAGCCTTGTAGGCTACAGTCCATGGGTCGCTAGAGTCGGACACGACTGAGCGACTTCACTTTCACTTTTCACTTTCATGCATTGGAGAAGGAAATTGGCAACCCACTCCAGTGTTCTTGCCTGGAGAATCCCAGGGGTGGGAAGCCTGGTGGGCTGCCCTCTATGGGGTCGCACTGAGTTGGACACGACTGAAGTGACTTAGCAGTAGCAGCATCATATACACCTTAGAAGAGGATAGTCTAAGCAGCAATATTTTAAAGCATTTTTAATGTGTATTTTATTGAGTGTTTTTGAAAGACTTCCAATTTCAATATTTTCATTCTCATCAGAAGGAGACATTTTTCATTATCCTGGGGCAAACTATCTTTTACTTCACTCCAAATATTGCCTATTTCAATAGGACAGTGAGTGATTATCCTGGCAGCATGTATTTCATTTTATTTAATGGATTTCTTTCTGTTTCAGTATAAAAGCATCTCTCACATCATTTTCTGCTACTGATTTGTTCTGTTGTGTCACCAGTTATCCTATCTCTTGTGACTCCTGATCCCATCCTCTCAGAGTGCAGCAGAAGAGAGGGGGGCAAGGCTGAGCCCACACATGCTAGTGCAGAAGAAACAGCTCTTCTTAATTCTCCCTTAAGGACCTACCACTCAGTAATCCACAGCCAGCTCCCAGCCCCCATATTCCTGAAAGTGTTGTAGCAAGTGAAGTGGCATAAGAAGAAAACAACTCAAAGATGTGCCAATAAAAGAAGCAGACCTTTTCTTCTCAATATGCAAAAGAACAGAATGACCAGAACCTGGGGATGCATTCCTGCCCACATGCCATGCTGTGCTAGGAAACAGCTCCCTGGTTTCTCCTACTCTCCCCTAGGTCTTTTCACCAGGTACTGCAGATGGCTCATATCACAACTTAACCACAGCTCTATAGGTGTCTAGTGACTGGTGTTTCCCTAACATGTATTGGTGCTATAGTATTCTCCAAACAATTCAACATCCTTTACTAAGACACTTACTTGTGTATTTAAACAACTACAACAACAAAAATATAATAAGGCAACACAAGGTGACAGCCTCTGTCTCCTTCCTGCACGCTCTCTTCTGTCCTGCCATGCTTTGCTTCCCCTCCCCCCCCCGCCCCCGCCCCCGCCCTTCTCTCTTTACTTTAGATGATGCTATGGTTCTCCTTTGAGAAATCTGGTCCATATCTATGTATGCATTTTTCTGCTAGACAGACATCATCTAGTTCTTGTCTAGTTTTGTTCTGTCATGAGGTATTTCATATAAATTATTTTAAAAATCTTCAACTATACATTAGCAAACATTTAG